>NC_140582.1:600540-1201080 GCF_964204655.1 Triturus cristatus | reverse complement strand
GGTTAAGGTCTTAACTCTTACTCTGGCCTACTGGTTAAGGTCTTAACTCTTACTCTGGCCTAATAGCTAAGGTCTTAGACTCGTACTCTGGCCTAATGGTTAAGGTCTTACCTCTTACTCTGGCCTACTAGTTAAGGTCTTATCTCTTACTCTGGCCTAATAGCTAAGGTCTTAACTCTTACTCTGGCCTTATAGGTAAGGTCTTAACTAATAGCTAAGGTCTTAACTCTTACTCTGGCCTAATAGCTAAGGTCTTAGACTCGTACTATGGCCTAATAGCTAAGGTCTTAGACTCGTACTCTGGCCTACTGGTTAATGTCTTAACTCTTACTCTGGCCTAATAGCTAAGATCTTAGACTCGTACTCTGGCCTAATGGTTAAAGTCTTAACTCTTACTCTGGCCTACTGGTTAAGGTCTTAACTCTTACTCTGGCCTAATAGCTAAGGTCTTAACTCTTACTCCGGCCTACTGGTTAAGGTCTTAGACTCGTACTCTGGCCTAATGGTTAACGTCGTATCTCTTACTCTGGCCTAATAGCTAAGGTCTTAGACTCGTACTCTGGCCTAATGGTTAAGGTCTTAACTCTTACTTTGGCCTAATAGCTAAGGTCTTAGACTCGTACTATGGCCTACAGGTTAAGGTCTTAACTCTTACGCTGGCCTAATAGCTAAGGTCTTAGGCTCGTACTCTGGCCTACTGTTTAAGGTCTTAACTCTTACTCTGGCTTAATAGCTAATGTCTTAACTCTTACTATGGCCTAATAGCTAAGGTCTTAAATCTTACTCTGGCCTAATAGCAACGGTCTTAGACTCTTAATCTGGCCTACTGGTTAAGGTCTTAACTCTTACTCTGGCCTTATAGCTAAGGTCTTAGACTCGTACTCTGGCCTAATAATTAAGGTCTTAAGTCTTACTCTGGCCTACTGGTTAAGGTCTTAACTCTTACTCTGTCCTAATGGTTAAGGTCTTAACTCTTACTCTGGCCTAATAGCTACGGTCTTAGACTCGTACTCTGGCCTACTGGATAAGGTCTTATCTCTTACTCTGGCCTACTGGTTAAGGTCTTAACTCTTACTCTGGCCTAATAGCTAAGGTCTTAGACTCGTACTCTGGCCTAATGGTTAAGGTCTTAACTCTTACTCTAGCCTACTGGTTAAGGTCTTACCTCTTACTCTGGCCTACTGGTTAAGGTCTTAACTCTTACTCTGGCCTAATAGCTAAGGTCTTAACTCTTACTCTGGCCTAATAGCTATGGTCTTAACTCTTACTCTGGCCTAATAGCTAAGGTCTTAGACTCGTACTCTGGCCTACAGGTTAAGGTCTTAACTCTTACTCTGGCCTAATAGCTAAGGTCTTAGACTCGTACTCTGGCCTACTGGATAAGGTCTTAACTCTTATTCTGGCCTAATAGCTAAGGTCTTAGACTCGTACTCTTGCCTAATGGTTAAGGTCTTAACTCTTACTCTGGCCTACTGGTTAAGGTCTTAACTCTTACTCTGGCCTACTGGTTAAGGTCTTAACTCTTACTCTGGCCTAATAGCTAAGGTCTTAACTCTTACTCTGGCCTAATAGCTATGGTCTTAACTCTTACTCTGGCCTAATAGCTAAGGTCTTAGACTCGTACTCTGGCCTACAGGTTAAGGTCTTTACTCTTACTCTGGCCTAACATCTAAGGTCTTAACTTTTACTTTGGCCTACTGGTTAAGGTCTTAACTCGTACTTTGGCCTACTGGTTAAGGTCTTAACTCTTACTCTGGCCTAATAGCTAAGGTCTTAACTCTTACTCTGGCCTTATAGCTAAGGTCTTAACTAATAGCTAAGGTCTTAACTCTTACTCTGGCCTAATAGCTAAGGTCTTAACTCTTACTCTGGCCTAATAGCTAAGGTCCTAGACTCGTACTATGGCCTGCTGGTTAAGGTCTTAACTCTTACTCTGGCCTACTGGTTAAGGTCTTAACTCTCACTCTGGCCTAATAGCTAAGGTCTTAACTCTTACTCTGGCCTAATAGCTAAGGTCTTAGACTTGTACTCTGGCCTAATGGTTAAGGTCTTAACTCTTACTCTGGCCTAAAGGTTAAGGTCTCAACTCTTACTCTGGCCTAATAGCTAAGGTCTTAACTCTTACTCTGGCCTAATAGCTATGGTCTTAACTCTTACTCTGGCCTAATAGCTAAGGTCTTAGACTCGTACTCTGGCCTACAGGTTAAGGTCTTAACTCTTACTCTGGCCTAATATCTAAGGTCTTAACTCTTACTCTGGCCTACTGGTTAAGTTCTTAACTCGTACTTTGGCCTACTGGTTAAGGTCTTAACTCTTACTCTGGCCTAATAGCTAAGGTCTTAACTCTTACTCTGGCCTTATAGCTAAGGTCTTAACTAATAGCTAACGTCTTAACTCTTATTCTGGCCTAATAGCTAAGGTCTTAGACTTGTACTATGGCCTAATAGCTAAGGTCTTAGACTCGTACTCTGGCCTACAGGTTAAGGTCTTAACTCTTACTCTGGCCTAATAGCTAAGGTCTTAACTCTTACTCTCGCCTAATAGCTAAGGTCTTAGACTCGTACTCTGGCCTACAGGTTAAGGTCTTAACTCTTACTCTGGCCTAATAGCTAAGGTCTTAACTCTTACTCTGGCCTACTGGTTAAGTTCTTAACTCGTACTCTGGCCTACTGGTTAAGGTCTTAACTCTTGCTCTGGCCTAATAGCTAAGGTCTTAGACTCGTACTATGGCCTATTAGCTAAGGTCTTAGACTCGTACTCTGGCCTACTGGTTAAGGTCTTAACTCTTACTCTGGCCTAATAGCTAAGGTCTTAAACTCGTACTCTGGCCTAATAGCTAAGGTCTTAGACTCATACTCTGGCCTACTGAATAAGGTCTTAACTCTTACTCTGGCCTACTGGTTAAGGTCTTAACTCTTACTCTGGCCTACTGGTTAAGGTCTTAAACTCGTACTCTGGCCTAATAGCTAAGGTCTTAGACTCGTACTCTGGCCTACTGGTTAAGGTCTTAACTCTTACTCTGGCCTAATAGCTAAGGTCTTAAACTCGTACTCTGGCCTAATAGCTAAGGTCTTAGACTCGCACTCCGGCCTATTGGTTAAGGTCTTAACTCTTACTCTGGCCTACTGGTTAAGGTCTTAACTCTTACTCTGGCCTACTGGTTAAGGTCTTAACTCTTACTCTGGCCTAATCGCTAAGGTCTTAACTCTTACTCTGGCCTAATAGCTAAGGTCTTAGACTCGTACTATGGCCTACAGGTTAAGGTCTTAACTCTTACTCTGGACTACTGGTTAAGGTCTTAACTCTTACTCTGGCCTAATAGCTAAGGTCTTAACTATTACTCTGGCCTAATAGCTAAGGTCTTAGACTCATACTCTGTCCTACAGCTTACGGTCTTAACTCTTAATCTGGCCTACTGGTTAAGGTCTTAACTCTTACTCTGGCCTAATAGCTAAGGTCTTAACTCGTACTCTGGCCTAATGGTTAAGGTCTTAACTCTTACTTGGGCCTAATAGCTAAGGTCTTAGACTTGTACTATGGCCTACAGGTTAAGGTCTTAACTCTTACGCTGGCCTAATAGCTAAGGTCTTAGGCTCGTACTCTGGCCTACTGTTTAAGGTCTTAACTCTTACTCTGGCTTAATAGCTAATGTCTTAACTCTTACTATGGCCTAATAGCTAAGGTCTTAAATCTTACTCTGGCCTAATAGCAACGGTCTTAGACTCTTAATCTGGCCTACTGGTTAAGGTCTTAACTCTTACTTTGGCCTTATAGCTAAGGTCTTAGACTCGTACTCTGGCCTAATAATTAAGGTCTTAAGTCTTACTCTGGCCTACTGGTTAAGGTCTTAACTCTTACTCTGTCCTAATGGTTAAGGTCTTAACTCTTACTCTGGCCTAATAGCTACGGTCTTAGACTCGTACTCTGGCCTACTGGATAAGGTCTTATCTCTTACTCTGGCCTACTGGTTAAGGTCTTAACTCTTACTCTGGCCTAATAGCTAAGGTCTTAGACTCGTACTCTGGCCTAATGGTTAAGGTCTTAACTCTTACTCTGGCCTACTGGTTAAGGTCTTAACTCTTACTCTAGCCTACTGGTTAAGGTCTTACCTCTTACTCTGGCCTACTGGTTAAGGTCTTAACTCTTACTCTGGCCTAATAGCTAAGGTCTTAACTCTTACTCTGGCCTAATAGCTATGGTCTTAACTCTTACTCTGGCCTAATAGCTAAGATCTTAGACTCGTACTCTGGCCTACAGGTTAAGGTCTTAACTCTTACTCTGGCCTAACATCTAAGGTCTTAACTCTTACTCTGGCCTACTGGTTAAGGTCTTAACTCGTACTTTGGCCTACTGCTTAAGGTCTTAACACTTACTCTGGCCTAATAGCTAAGGTCTTAACTCTTACTCTGGCCTTATGGCTAAGGTCTTAGACTCGTACTCTGGCCTATTGGTTAAGGTCTTAACTCTTACTCTGGCCTACTGGTTAAGGTCTTATGTCTTACTCTGGCCTACTGGTTAAGGTCTTAACTCTTACTCTGGCCTAATAGCTAAGGTCTTAACTCTGACTCTGGCCTAAGAGCTAAGGTCTTAGACTTGTACTATGGCCTACAGGTTAAGGTCTTAACTCTTACTCTGGCCTACTGGTTAAGGTCTTAACTCTTACTCTGGCCTAATAGCTAAGGTCTTAACTATTACTCTGGCATAATAGCTAAGGTCTTAGACTCGTACTCTGTCCTACAGGTTACGGTCTTAACTCCTAATCTGGCCTACTGGTTAAGGTCTTAACTCTTACTCTGGCTTAATAGCTAAGGTCTTAACTCTTACTATGGCCTAATAGCTAAGGTCCTAAATCTTACTCTGGCCTAATAGCAAAGGTCTTAGACTCTTACTCTGGCCTACTGGTTAAGGTCTTAACTCTTACTCTGGCCTTATAGCTAAGGTCTTAGACTCGTACTCTGGCCTAATGGTTAAGGTCTTAAGTCTTACTCTGGCCTACTGGTTAAGGTCTTAACTCTTACTCTGGCCTACTGGTTAAGGTCTTAACTCTTACTCTGGCCTAATAGCTAAGGTCTTAACTCTTACTCTGGCCTACTGGTTAAGGTCGTAGACTCGTACTCTGGCCTAATGTTTAAGGTCTTAACTCTTACTCTGGCCTAATGGTTAAGGTCTTAACTCTTACTCTGGCCTAATAGCTAAGGTCTTAGACTTGTACTCTGGCCTAATGGTTAAGGTCTTAAGTCTTACTCTGGCCTACTGGTTAAGGTCTTAACTCTTACTCTGGCCTACTGGTTAAGGTCTTAACTCTTACTCTGGCCTAATAGCTAAGGTCTTAACTCTTACTCTGGCCTACTGTTTAAGGTCTTAGACTCGTACTCTGGCCTACTGGTTAAGGTCTTAACTCTTACTCTGGCCTAATGGTTAAGGTCTTAACTCTTACTCTGGCCTAATAGCTAAGGTCTTAGACTCATACTCTGGCCTACTGGATAAGGTCTTAACTCTTACTCTGGCCTAATAGCTAAGGTCTTAGACTCGTACTCTTGCCTAATGGTTAAGGTCTTAACTCTTACTCTGGCCTACTGGTTAAGGTCTTAACTCTTACTCTGGCCTACTGGTTAAGGTCTTAACTCTTACTCTGGCCTAATAGCTAAGGTCTTAACTCTTACTCTGGCCTAATAGCTATGGTCTTAACTCTTACTCTGGCCTAATAGCTAAGGTCTTAGACTCGTACTCTGGCCTACAGGTTAAGGTCTTTACTCGTACTCTGGCCTAACATCTAAGGTCTTAACTCTTACTCTGGCCTACTGGTTAAGGTCTTAACTCGTACTTTGGCCTACTGGTTAAGGTCTTAACTCTTACTCTGGCCTAATAGCTAAGGTCTTAACTCTTACTCTGGCCTAATAGCTAAGGTCCTAGACTCGTACTATGGCCTGCTGGTTAAGGTCTTAACTCTTACTCTGGCCTACTGGTTAAGGTCTTAACTCTTACTCTGGCCTAATAGCTAAGGTCTTAACTCTTACTCTGGCCTAATAGCTAAGGTCTTAGACTTGTACTCTGGCCTAATGGTTAAGGTCTTAACTCTTACTCTGGCCTAAAGGTTAAGGTCTCAACTCTTACTCTGGCCTAATAGCTAAGGTCTTAACTCTTACTCTTGCCTAATAGCTATGGTCTTAACTCTTACTCTGGCCTAATAGCTATGGTCTTAACTCTTACTGTGGCCTAATAGCTAAGGTCTTAGACTCGTACTCTGGCCTACAGGTTAAGGTCTTAACTCTTACTCTGGCCTAATATCTAAGGTCTTAACTCTTACTCTGGCCTACTGGTTAAGTTCTTAACTCGTACTTTGGCCTACTGGTTAAGGTCTTAACTCTTACTCTGGCCTAATAGCTAAGGTCTTAACTCTTACTCTGGCCTTATAGCTAAGGTCTTAACTAATAGCTAACGTCTTAACTCTTATTCTGGCCTAATAGCTAAGGTCTTAGACTTGTACTATGGCCTAATAGCTAAGGTCTTAGACTCGTACTCTGGCCTACAGGTTAAGGTCTTAACTCTTACTCTGGCCTAATAGCTAAGGTCTTAGACTCGTACTCTGGCCTACAGGTTAAGGTCTTAACTCTTACTCTGGCCTAATAGCTAAGGTCTTAACTCTTACTCTGGCCTACTGGTTAAGTTCTTAACTCGTACTCTGGCCTACTGGTTAAGGTCTTAACTCTTGCTCTGGCCTAATAGCTAAGGTCTTAGACTCGTACTATGGCCTAATAGCTAAGGTCTTAGACTCGTACTCTGGCCTACTGGTTAAGGTCTTAACTCTTACTCTGGCCTAATAGCTAAGGTCTTAGACTCGTACTCTGGCCTAATAGCTAAGGTCTTAGACTCATACTCTGGCCTACTGAATAAGGTCTTAACTCTTACTCTGGCCTACTGGTTAAGGTCTTAACTCTTACTCTGGCCTAATTGCTAAGGTCTTAGACTCGCACTCCGGCCTATTGGTTAAGGTCTTAACTCTTACTCTGGCCTACTGGTTAAGGTCTTAACTCTTACTCTGGCCTACTGGTTAAGGTCTTAACTCTTACTCTGGCCTAATAGCTAAGGTCTTAACTCTTACTCTGGCCTAATATCTAAGGTCTTAACTCTTACTCTGGCCTACTGGTTAAGTTCTTAACTCGTACTTTGGCCTACTGGTTAAGGTCTTAACTCTTACTCTGGCCTAATAGCTAAGGTCTTAACTCTTACTCTGGCCTTATAGCTAAGGTCTTAACTAATAGCTAATGTCTTAACTCTTATTCTGGCCTAATAGCTAAGGTCTTAGACTTGTACTATGGCCTAATAGCTAAGGTCTTAGACTCGTACTCTGGCCTACAGGTTAAGGTCTTAACTCTTACTCTGGCCTAATAGCTAAGGTCTTAACTCTTACTCTGGCCTAATAGCTAAGGTCTTAGACTCGTACTCTGGCCTACAGGTTAAGGTCTTAACTCTTACTCTGGCCTAATAGCTAAGGTCTTAACTCTTACTCTGGCCTACTGGTTAAGTTCTTAACTCGTACTCTGGCCTACTGGTTAAGGTCTTAACTCTTGCTCTGGCCTAATAGCTAAGGTCTTAGACTCGTACTATGGCCTAATAGCTAAGGTCTTAGACTCGTACTCTGGCCTACTGGTTAAGGTCTTAACTCTTACTCTGGCCTAATAGCTAAGGTCTTAGACTCGTACTCTGGCCTAATAGCTAAGGTCTTAGACTCATACTCTGGCCTACTGAATAAGGTCTTAACTCTTACTCTGGCCTACTGGTTAAGGTCTTAACTCTTACTCTGGCCTAATTGCTAAGGTCTTAGACTCGCACTCCGGCCTATTGGTTAAGGTCTTAACTCTTACTCTGGCCTACTGGTTAAGGTCTTAACTCTTACTCTGGCCTACTGGTTAAGGTCTTAACTCTTACTCTGGCCTAATAGCTAAGGTCTTAACTCTTACTCTGGCCTAATAGCTAAGGTCTTAGACTCGTACTATGGCCTACAGGTTAAGGTCTTAACTCTTACTCTGGCCTACTGGTTAAGGTCTTAACTCTTACTCTGGCCTAATAGCTAAGGTCTTAACTATTACTCTGGCCTAATAGCTAAGGTCTTAGACTCATACTCTGTCCTACAGCTTACGGTCTTAACTCTTAATCTGGCCTACTGGTTAAGGTCTTAACTCTTACTCTGGCCTAATAGCTAAGGTCTTAACTCGTACTCTGGCCTAATGGTTAAGGTCTTAACTCTTACTTTGGCCTAATAGCTAAGGTCTTAGACTCATACTATGGCCTACAGGTTAAGGTCTTAACTCTTACGCTGGCCTAATAGCTAAGATCTTAGGCTCGTACTCTGGCCTACTGTTTAAGGTCTTAACTCTTACTCTGGCTTAATAGCTAAGGTCTTAACTCTTACTATGGCCTAATAGCTAAGGTCTTAAATCTTACTCTGGCCTAATAGCAACGGTCTTAGACTCTTAATCTGGCCTACTGGTTAAGGTCTTAACTCTTACTCTGGCCTTATAGTTAAGGTCTTAGACTCGTACTCTGGCCTAATAATTAAGGTCTTAAGTCTTACTCTGGCCTACTGGTTAAGGTCTTAACTCTTACTCTGGCCTAATAGCTAAGGTCTTAACTCTTACTCTGGCCTACTGGTTAAGGTCTTAGACTCGTACTCTGGCCTAATGGTTAAGGTCTTAACTCTTACTCTGGCCTAATGGTTAAGGTCTTAACTCTTACTCTGGCCTAATAGCTACGGTCTTAGACTCGTACTCTGGCCTACTGGATAAGGTCTTAACTCTTACTCTGGCCTACTGGTTAAGGTCTTAACTCTTACTCTGGCCTAATAGCTAAGGTCTTAGACTCGTACTCTGGCCTAATGGTTAAGGTCTTAACTCTTACTCTAGCCTACTGGTTAAGGTCTTACCTCTTACTCTGGCCTACTGGTTAAGGTCTTAACTCTTACTCTGGCCTAATAGCTAAGGTCTTAACTCTTACTCTGGCCTAATAGCTATGGTCTTAACTCTTACTCTGGCCTAATAGCTAAGGTCTTAGACTCGTACTCTGGCCTACAGGTTAAGGTCTTAACTCTTACTCTGGCCTAACATCTAAGGTCTTAACTCTTACTCTGGCCTACTGGTTAAGGTCTTAACTCGTACTTTGGCCTACTGCTTAAGGTCTTAACACTTACTCTGGCCTAATAGCTAAGGTCTTAACTCTTACTCTGGCCTTATGGCTAAGGTCTTAGACTCGTACTCTGGCCTATTGGTTAAGGTCTTAACTCTTACTCTGGCCTACTGGTTAAGGTCTTAACTCTTACTCCGGCCTACTGGTTAAGGTCTTAACTCTTACTCTGGCCTAATAGCTAAGGTCTTAACTCTGACTCTGGCCTAAGAGCTAAGGTCTTAGACTCGTACTATGGCCTACAGGTTAAGGTCTTAACTCTTACTCTGGCCTACTGGTTAAGGTCATAACTCTTACACTGGCCTAATAGCTAAGGTCTTAACTATTACTCTGGCATAATAGCTAAGGTCTTAGACTCGTACTCTGTCCTACAGGTTACGGTCTTAACTCTTAATCTGGCCTACTGGTTAAGGTCTTAACTCTTACTCTGGCTTAATAGCTAAGGTCTTAACTCTTACTATGGCCTAATAGCTAAGGTCCTAAATCTTACTCTGGCCTAATAGCAAAGGTCTTAGACTCTTACTCTGGCCTACTGGTTAAGGTCTTAACTCTTACTCTGGCCTTATAGCTAAGGTCTTAGACTCGTACTCTGGCCTAATGGTTAAGGTCTTAAGTCTTACTCTGGCCTACTGGTTAAGGTCTTAACTCTTACTCTGGCCTACTGGTTAAGGTCTTAACTCTTACTCTGGCCTAATAGCTAAGGTCTTAACTCTTACTCTGGCCTACTGGTTAAGGTCGTAGACTCGTACTCTGGCCTAATGTTTAAGGTCTTAACTCTTACTCTGGCCTAATGGTTAAGGTCTTAACTCTTACTCTGGCCTAATAGCTAAGGTCTTAGACTCATACTCTGGCCTAATGGTTAAGGTCTTAAGTCTTACTCTGGCCTACTGGTTAAGGTCTTAACTCTTACTCTGGCCTACTGGTTAAGGTCTAAACTCTTACTCTGGCCTAATAGCTAAGGTCTTAACTCTTACTCTGGCCTAATAGCTATGGTCTTAACTCTTACTCTGGCCTAATAGCTAAGGTCTTAGACTCGTACTCTGGCCTACAGGTTAAGGTCTTTACTCTTACTCTGGCCTAACATCTAAGGTCTTAACTCTTACTCTGGCCTACTGGTTAAGGTCTTAACTCGTACTTTGGCCTACTGGTTAAGGTCTTAACTCTTACTCTGGCCTAATAGCTAAGGTCTTAACTCTTACTCTGGCCTTATAGCTAAGGTCTTAACTCTTACTCTGGCCTACTGGTTAAGGTCTTAACTCTTACTCTGGCCTAATAGCTAAGGTCTTAACTCTTACTCTGGCCTTATAGCTAAGGTCTTAACTAATAGCTAAGGTCTTAACTCTTACTCTGGCCTAATAGCTAAGGTCTTAACTCTTACTCTGGCCTAATAGCTAAGGTCCTAGACTCGTACTATGGCCTGCTGGTTAAGGTCTTAACTCTTACTCTGGCCTACTGGTTAAGGTCTTAACTCTTACTCTGGCCTAATAGCTAAGGTCTTAACTCTTACTCTGGCCTAATAGCTAAGGTCTTAGACTCGTACTCTGGCCTACTGGTTAAGGTCTTAACTCTTACTCTGGCCTAATAGCTAAGGTCTTAACTCTTACTCTGGCCTAATAGCTAAGGTCTTAGACTCGTACTCTGGCCTAATGGTTAAGGTCTTAAGTCTTACTCTGGCCTACTGGTTAAGGTCTTAACTCTTACTCTGGCCTACTGGTTAAGGTCTTAACTCTTACTCTGGCCTAATAGCTAAGGTCTTAACTCTTACTCTGGCCTACTGGTTAAGGTCGTAGACTCGTACTCTGGCCTAATGTTTAAGGTCTTAACTCTTACTCTGGCCTAATGGTTAAGGTCTTAACTCTTACTCTGGCCTAATAGCTAAGGTCTTAGACTCATACTCTGGCCTAATGGTTAAGGTCTTAAGTCTTACTCTGACCTACTGGTTAAGGTCTTAACTCTTACTCTGGCCTACTGGTTAAGGTCTAAACTCTTACTCTGGCCTAATAGCTAAGGTCTTAACTCTTACTCTGGCCTAATAGCTATGGTCTTAACTCTTACTCTGGCCTAATAGCTAAGGTCTTAGACTCGTACTCTGGCCTACAGGTTAAGGTCTTTACTCTTACTCTGGCCTAACATCTAAGGTCTTAACTCTTACTCTGGCCTACTGGTTAAGGTCTTAACTCGTACTTTGGCCTACTGGTTAAGGTCTTAACTCTTACTCTGGCCTAATAGCTAAGGTCTTAACTCTTACTCTGGCCTTATAGCTAAGGTCTTAACTCTTACTCTGGCCTACTGGTTAAGGTCTTAACTCTTACTCTGGCCTAATAGCTAAGGTCTTAACTCTTACTCTGGCCTTATAGCTAAGGTCTTAACTAATAGCTAAGGTCTTAACTCTTACTCTGGCCTAATAGCTAAGGTCTTAACTCTTACTCTGGCCTAATAGCTAAGGTCCTAGACTCGTACTATGGCCTGCTGGTTAAGGTCTTAACTCTTACTCTGGCCTACTGGTTAAGGTCTTAACTCTTACTCTGGCCTAATAGCTAAGGTCTTAACTCTTACTCTGGCCTACTGGTTAAGGTCTTAGACTCGTATTCTGGCCTAATGGTTAAGGTCTTAACTCTTACTCTGGCCTACTGGTTAAGGTCTTAACTCTTACTCTGGCCTAATGGTTAAGGTCTTAACTCTTACTCTGGCCTAATAGCTAAGGTCTTAACTCTTACTCTGGCCTTATAGCTAAGGTCTTAACTAATAGCTAAGGTCTTAACTCTTCCTCTGGCCTAATAGCAAAGGTCTTAACTCTTACTCTGGCCTAATAGCTAAGGTCTTAGACTCGTACTATGGCCTACTGGTTAAGGTCTTAACTCTTACTCTGGCCTGCTGGTTAAGGTCTTAACTCTTACTCTGGCCTAATAGCTAAAGTCTTAGACTCGTACTCTGGCCTAATGGTTAAGGTCTTACCTCTTACTCTGGCCTACTAGTTAAGGTCTTAACTCTTACTCTGACCTAATAGCTAAGGTCTTAACTCTTACTCTGGCCTACTGGATAAGGTCTTAACTATTACTCTGGCCTAACAGCTAAGGTCTTAGACTTGTACTCTGGCCTAATGGTTAAGGTCTTAACTCTTACTCTGGCCTACTGGTTAAGGTCTTAACTCTTACTCTGGCCTACTGGTTAAGGTCTTAACTCTTACTCTGGCCTAATAGCTAAGGTCTTAGACTCGTACTATGGCCTACAGGTTAAGGTCTTAACTCTTACTCTGGCCTACTGGTTAAGGTCTTAACTCTTACTCTGGCCTAATAGCTAAGGTCTTAGACTCGTACTCTGGCCTAATGGTTAAGGTCTTACCTCTTACTCTGGCCTACTAGTTAAGGTCTTAACTCTTACTCTGGCCTTATAGCTAAGGTCTTAGACTCGTACTCTGGCCTAATGGTTAAGGTCTTAAGTCTTACTCTGGCCTACTGGTTAAGGTCTTAACTCTTACTCTGGCCTACTGGTTAAGGTCTTAACTCTTACTCTGGCCTAATAGCTAAGGTCTTAACTCTTACTCTGGCCTACTGGTTAAGGTCGTAGACTCGTACTCTGGCCTAATGTTTAAGGTCTTAAGTCTTACTCTGGCCTACTGGTTAAGGTCTTAACTCTTACTCTGGCCTACTGGTTAAGGTCTTAACTCTTACTCTGGCCTAATAGCTAAGGTCTTAACTCTTACTCTGGCCTAATAGCTATGGTCTTAACTCTTACTCTGGCCTAATAGCTAAGGTCTTAGACTCGTACTCTGGCCTACAGGTTAAGGTCTTTACTCTTACTCTGGCCTAACATCTAAGGTCTTAACTCTTACTCTGGCCTACTGGTTAAGGTCTTAACTCGTACTTTGGCCTACTGGTTAAGGTCTTAACTCTTACTCTGGCCTAATAGCTAAGGTCTTAACTCTTACTCTGGCCTTATAGCTAAGGTCTTAACTCTTACTCTGGCCTACTGGTTAAGGTCTTAACTCTTACTCTGGCCTTATGGCTAAGGTCTTAGACTCGTACTCTGGCCTATTGGTTAAGGTCTTAACTCTTACTCTGGCCTACTGGTTAAGGTCTTAACTCTTACTCCGGCCTACTGGTTAAGGTCTTAACTCTTACTCTGGCCTAATAGCTAAGGTCTTAACTCTGACTCTGGCCTAAGAGCTAAGGTCTTAGACTCGTACTATGGCCTACAGGTTAAGGTCTTAACTCTTACTCTGGCCTACTGGTTAAGGTCATAACTCTTACACTGGTCTAATAGCTAAGGTCTTAACTATTACTCTGGCATAATAGCTAAGGTCTTAGACTCGTACTCTGTCCTACAGGTTACGGTCTTAACTCTTAATCTGGCCTACTGGTTAAGGTCTTAACTCTTACTCTGGCTTAATAGCTAAGGTCTTAACTCTTACTATGGCCTAATAGCTAAGGTCCTAAATCTTACTCTGGCCTAATAGCAAAGGTCTTAGACTCTTACTCTGGCCTACTGGTTAAGGTCTTAACTCTTACTCTGGCCTTATAGCTAAGGTCTTAGACTCGTACTCTGGCCTAATGGTTAAGGTCTTAAGTCTTACTCTGGCCTACTGGTTAAGGTCTTAACTCTTACTCTGGCCTACTGGTTAAGGTCTTAACTCTTACTCTGGCCTAATAGCTAAGGTCTTAACTCTTACTCTGGCCTACTGGTTAAGGTCGTAGACTCGTACTCTGGCCTAATGTTTAAGGTCTTAACTCTTACTCTGGCCTAATGGTTAAGGTCTTAACTCTTACTCTGGCCTAATAGCTAAGGTCTTAGACTCATACTCTGGCCTAATGGTTAAGGTCTTAAGTCTTACTCTGGCCTACTGGTTAAGGTCTTAACTCTTACTCTGGCCTACTGGTTAAGGTCTAAACTCTTACTCTGGCCTAATAGCTAAGGTCTTAACTCTTACTCTGGCCTAATAGCTATGGTCTTAACTCTTACTCTGGCCTAATAGCTAAGGTCTTAGACTCGTACTCTGGCCTACAGGTTAAGGTCTTTACTCTTACTCTGGCCTAACATCTAAGGTCTTAACTCTTACTCTGGCCTACTGGTTAAGGTCTTAACTCGTACTTTGGCCTACTGGTTAAGGTCTTAACTCTTACTCTGGCCTAATAGCTAAGGTCTTAACTCTTACTCTGGCCTTATAGCTAAGGTCTTAACTCTTACTCTGGCCTACTGGTTAAGGTCTTAACTCTTACTCTGGCCTAATAGCTAAGGTCTTAACTCTTACTCTGGCCTTATAGCTAAGGTCTTAACTAATAGCTAAGGTCTTAACTCTTACTCTGGCCTAATAGCTAAGGTCTTAACTCTTACTCTGGCCTAATAGCTAAGGTCCTAGACTCGTACTATGGCCTGCTGGTTAAGGTCTTAACTCTTACTCTGGCCTACTGGTTAAGGTCTTAACTCTTACTCTGGCCTAATAGCTAAGGTCTTAACTCTTACTCTGGCCTACTGGTTAAGGTCTTAGACTCGTATTCTGGCCTAATGGTTAAGGTCTTAACTCTTACTCTGGCCTACTGGTTAAGGTCTTAACTCTTACTCTGGCCTAATGGTTAAGGTCTTAACTCTTACTCTGGCCTAATAGCTAAGGTCTTAACTCTTACTCTGGCCTTATAGCTAAGGTCTTAACTAATAGCTAAGGTCTTAACTCTTCCTCTGGCCTAATAGCAAAGGTCTTAACTCTTACTCTGGCCTAATAGCTAAGGTCTTAGACTCGTACTATGGCCTACTGGTTAAGGTCTTAACTCTTACTCTGGCCTACTGGTTAAGGTCTTAACTCTTACTCTGGCCTAATAGCTAAAGTCTTAGACTCGTACTCTGGCCTAATGGTTAAGGTCTTACCTCTTACTCTGGCCTACTAGTTAAGGTCTTAACTCTTACTCTGACCTAATAGCTAAGGTCTTAACTCTTACTCTGGCCTACTGGATAAGGTCTTAACTATTACTCTGGCCTAACAGCTAAGGTCTTAGACTTGTACTCTGGCCTAATGGTTAAGGTCTTAACTCTTACTCTGGCCTACTGGTTAAGGTCTTAACTCTTACTCTGGCCTACTGGTTAAGGTCTTAACTCTTACTCTGGCCTAATAGCTAAGGTCTTAGACTCGTACTATGGCCTACAGGTTAAGGTCTTAACTCTTACTCTGGCCTACTGGTTAAGGTCTTAACTCTTACTCTGGCCTAATAGCTAAGGTCTTAGACTCGTACTCTGGCCTAATGGTTAAGGTCTTACCTCTTACTCTGGCCTACTAGTTAAGGTCTTAACTCTTACTCTGGCCTTATAGCTAAGGTCTTAGACTCGTACTCTGGCCTAATGGTTAAGGTCTTAAGTCTTACTCTGGCCTACTGGTTAAGGTCTTAACTCTTACTCTGGCCTAATAGCTAAGGTCTTAACTCTTACTCTGGCCTACTGGTTAAGGTCGTAGACTCGTACTCTGGCCTAATGTTTAAGGTCTTAAGTCTTACTCTGGCCTACTGGTTAAGGTCTTAACTCTTACTCTGGCCTACTGGTTAAGGTCTTAACTCTTACTCTGGCCTAATAGCTAAGGTCTTAACTCTTACTCTGGCCTAATAGCTATGGTCTTAACTCTTACTCTGGCCTAATAGCTAAGGTCTTAGACTCGTACTCTGGCCTACAGGTTAAGGTCTTTACTCTTACTCTGGCCTAACATCTAAGGTCTTAACTCTTACTCTGGCCTACTGGTTAAGGTCTTAACTCGTACTTTGGCCTACTGGTTAAGGTCTTAACTCTTACTCTGGCCTAATAGCTAAGGTCTTAACTCTTACTCTGGCCTTATAGCTAAGGTCTTAACTCTTACTCTGGCCTACTGGTTAAGGTCTTAACTCTTACTCTGGCCTAATAGCTAAGGTCTTAACTCTTACTCTGGCCTTATAGCTAAGGTCTTAACTAATAGCTAAGGTCTTAACTCTTACTCTGGCCTAATAGCTAAGGTCTTAACTCTTACTCTGGCCTAATAGCTAAGGTCCTAGACTCGTACTATGGCCTGCTGGTTAAGGTCTTAACTCTTACTCTGGCCTACTGGTTAAGGTCTTAACTCTTACTCTGGCCTAATAGCTAAGGTCTTAACTCTTACTCTGGCCTACTGGTTAAGGTCTTAGACTCGTATTCTGGCCTAATGGTTAAGGTCTTAACTCTTACTCTGGCCTACTGGTTAAGGTCTTAACTCTTACTCTGGCCTAATGGTTAAGGTCTTAACTCTTACTCTGGCCTAATAGCTAAGGTCTTAACTCTTACTCTGGCCTTATAGCTAAGGTCCTAACTAATAGCTAAGGTCTTAACTCTTCCTCTGGCCTAATAGCAAAGGTCTTAACTCTTACTCTGGCCTAATAGCTAAGGTCTTAGACTCGTACTATGGCCTACTGGTTAAGGTCTTAACTCTTACTCTGGCCTACTGGTTAAGGTCTTAACTCTTACTCTGGCCTAATAGCTAAAGTCTTAGACTCGTACTCTGGCCTAATGGTTAAGGTCTTACCTCTTACTCTGGCCTACTAGTTAAGGTCTTAACTCTTACTCTGACCTAATAGCTAAGGTCTTAACTCTTACTCTGGCCTACTGGATAAGGTCTTAACTATTACTCTGGCCTAACAGCTAAGGTCTTAGACTTGTACTCTGGCCTAATGGTTAAGGTCTTAACTCTTACTCTGGCCTACTGGTTAAGGTCTTAACTCTTACTCTGGCCTACTGGTTAAGGTCTTAACTCTTACTCTGGCCTAATAGCTAAGGTCTTAGACTCGTACTATGGCCTACAGGTTAAGGTCTTAACTCTTACTCTGGCCTACTGGTTAAGGTCTTAACTCTTACTCTGGCCTAATAGCTAAGGTCTTAGACTCGTACTCTGGCCTAATCTTTAAGGTCTTACCTCTTACTCTGGCCTACTAGTTAAGGTCTTAACTCTTATTCTGGCCTAATAGCTAAGGTCTTAACTCTTACTCTGGCCTTATAGGTAAGGTCTTAACTAATAGCTAAGGTCTTAACTCTTACTCTGGCCTAATAGCTAAGGTCTTAGACTTGTACTATGGCCTAATAGCTAAGGTCTTAGACTCGTACTCTGGCCTACTGGTTAATGTCTTAACTCTTACTCTGGCCTAATAGCTAAGATCTTAGACTCGTACTCTGGCCTAATGGTTAAAGTCTTAACTCTTACTCTGGCCTACTGGTTAAGGTCTTAACTCTTACTCTGGCCTACTGGTTAAGGTCTTAACTCTTACTCTGGCCTAATAGCTAAGGTCTTAACTCTTACTCTGGCCTACTGGTTAAGGTCTTAGACTCGTACTCTGGCCTAATGGTTAACGTCTTATCTCTTACTCTGGCCTAATAGCTAAGGTCTTAGACTCGTACTCTGGCCTACTGGTTAAGGTCTTAACCCTTACTCTGGCCTACTGGTTAAGGTCTTAACTCTTACTCTGGCCTAATAGCTAAGGTCTTAGACTCGTACTCTGGCCTAATGGTTAAGGTCTTAACTCTTACTCTGGCCTACTGGTTAAGGTCTTAACTCCTACTCTGGCCTACTGGTTAAGGTCTTAACTCTTACTCTGGCCTAATAGCTCAGGTCTTAGGCTCATACTATGGCCTACAGGTTAAGGTCTTAACTCTTACTCCGGCCTACTGGTTAAGGTCTTAACTCTTACTCTGGCCTAATAGCTAAGGTCTTAGACTCGTACGCTGGCCTAATGGTTAAGGTCTTAACTCTTACTCTGGCCTACTGGTTAAGGTCTTAACTCTTACTCTGGCCTAATGGTTAAGGTCTTAACTCTTACTCTGGCCTAATAGCTAAGGTCTTAACTCTTACTCTGGCCTACTGGTTAAGGTCTTAACTCTTACTCTGGCCTAATAGCTAAGGTCTTAGACTCGTACGCTGGCCTAATGGTTAAGGTCTTAACTCTTACTCTGGCCTACTGGTTAAGGTCTTAACTCTTACTCTGGCCTAATGGTTAAGGTCTTAACTCTTACTCTGGCCTAATAGCTAAGGTCTTAGACTTGTACTCTGGCCTAATGGTTAAAGTCTTAACTCTTACTCTGGCCTACAGGTTAAGGTCTCAACTCTTACTCTGGCCTAATAGCTAAGGTCTTAACTCTTACTCTGGCCTAATAGCTATGGTCTTAACTCTTACTCTGGCCTAATAGCTAAGGTCTTAGACTCGTACTCTGGCCTACAGGTTAAGGTCTTAACTCTTACTCTGGCCTACTGGTTAAGGTCTTAACTCTTACTCTGTCCTAATAGATAAGGTCTTAGACTCGTACTCTGGCCTAATGGTTAAGGTCTTACCTCTTACTCTGGCCTACTAGTTAAGGTCTTAACTCTTACTCTGGCCTAATAGCTAAGGTCTTAACTCTTACTCTGGCCTTATAGGTAAGGTCTTAACTAATAGCTAAGGTCTTAACTCTTACTCTGGCCTAATAGCTAAGGTCTTAGACTCGTACTATGGCCTAATAGCTAAGGTCTTAGACTCGTACTCTGGCCTACTGGTTAATGTCTTAACTCTTACTCTGGCCTAATAGCTAAGATATTAGACTCGTACTCTGGCCTAATGGTTAAAGTCTTAACTCTTACTCTGGCCTACTGGTTAAGGTCTTAACTCTTACTCTGGCCTAATAGCTAAGGTCTTAACTCTTACTCCGGCCTACTGGTTAAGGTCTTAGACTCGTACTCTGGCCTAATGGTTAACGTCTTATCTCTTACTCTGGCCTAATAGCTAAGGTCTTAGACTCGTACTCTGGCCTACTGGTTAAGGTCTTAACCCTTACTCTGGCCTACTGGTTAAGGTCTTAACTCTTACTATGGCCTAATAGCTAAGGTCTTAGACTCGTACTCTGGCCTAATGGTTAAGGTCTTAACTCTTACTCTGGCCTACTGGTTAAGGTCTTAACTCTTACTCTGGCCTAATAGCTCAGGTCTTAGGCTCATACTATGGCCTACAGGTTAAGGTCTTAACTCTTACTCTGGCCTACTGGTTAAGGTCTTAACTCTTACTCTGGCCTAATAGCTAAGGTCTTAGACTCGTACGCTGGCCTAATGGTTAAGGTCTTAACTCTTACTCTGGCCTACTGGTTAAGGTCTTAACTCTTACTCTGGCCTAATGGTTAAGGTCTTAACTCTTACTCTGGCCTAATAGCTAAGGTCTTAACTCTTACTCTGGCCTACTGGTTAAGGTCTTAACTCTTACTCTGGCCTAATAGCTAAGGTCTTAGACTCGTACGCTGGCCTAATGGTTAAGGTCTTAACTCTTACTCTGGCCTACTGGTTAAGGTCTTAACTCTTACTCTGGCCTAATGGTTAAGGTCTTAACTCTTACTCTGGCCTAATAGCTAAGGTCTTAGACTAGTACTCTGGCCTAATGGTTAAGGTCTTAACTCTTACTCTGGCCTACAGGTTAAGGTCTCAACTCTTACTCTGGCCTAATAGCTAAGGTCTTAACTCTTACTCTGGCCTAATA
Source organism: Triturus cristatus (assembly GCF_964204655.1). NCBI lineage: Eukaryota > Metazoa > Chordata > Amphibia > Caudata > Salamandridae > Triturus > Triturus cristatus. The sequence continues at coordinate 1,181,431 of NC_140582.1, read as the reverse complement.
GCTATGGTCTTAACTCTTACTCTGGCCTAATATCTAAGGTCTTAACTCTTAATCTGGCCTACTGGTTAAGTTCTTAACTCGTACTTTGGCCTACTGGTTAAGGTCCTAACTCTTACTCTGGCCTAATAGCTAAGGTCTTAACTCTTACTCTGGCCTTATAGCTAAGGTCTTAACTAATAGCTAACGTCTTAACTCTTATTCTGGCCTAATAGCTAAGGTCTTAGACTTGTACTATGGCCTAATAGCTAAGGTCTTAGACTCGTACTCTGGCCTACTGGTTAAGGTCTTAACTCTTACTCTGGCCTAATGGTTAAGGTCTTAACTCTTACTCTGGCCTAATAGCTAAGGTCTTAACTCTTACTCTGGCCTACTGGTTAAGGTCTTAACTCTTACTCTGGCCTAATAGCTAAGGTCTTAGACACGTACGCTGGCCTAATGGTTAAGGTCCTAACTCTTACTCTGGCCTACTGGTTAAGGTCTTAACTCTTACTCTGGCCTAATGGTTAAGGTCTTACCTCTTACTCTGGCCTAATAGCTAAGGTCTTAGACTAGTACTCTGGCCTAATGGTTAAGGTCTTAACTCTTACTCTGGCCTACAGGTTAAGGTCTCAACTCTTACTCTGGCCTAAAAGCTAAGGTCTTAACTCTTACTCTGGCCTAATAGCTATGGTCTTAACTCTTACTCTGGCCTAATAGCTAAGGTCTTAGACTCGTACTCTGGCCTACAGGTTAAGGTCTTAACTCTTACTCTGGCCTAATATCTAAGGTCTTAACTCTTACTCTGGCCTACTGGTTAAGTTCTTAACTCGTACTTTGGCCTACTGGTTAAGGTCCTAACTCTTACTCTGGCCTAATAGCTAAGGTCTTAACTCTTACTCTGGCCTTATAGCTAAGGTCTTAACTAATAGCTAACGTCTTAACTCTTATTCTGGCCTAATAGCTAAGGTCTTAGACTTGTACTATGGCCTAATAGCTAAGGTCTTAGACTCGTACTCTGGCCTACTGGTTAAGGTCTTAACTCTTACTCTGGCCTAATAGCTAAGGTCTTAACTCTTACTCTGGCCTAATAGCTAAGGTCTTAGACTCGTACTCTGGCCTACAGGTTAAGGTCTTAACTCTTACTCTGACCTAATAGCTAAGGTCTTAACTCTTACTCTGGCCTACTGGTTAAGTTCTTAACTCGTGCTCTGGCCTACTGGTTAAGGTCTTAACTCTTGCTCTGGCCTAATAGCTAAGGTCTTAGACTCGTACTATGGCCTAATAGCTAAGGTCTTAGACTCGTACTCTGGCCTACTGGTTAAGGTCTTAACTCTTACTGTGGCCTAATAGCTAAGGTCTTAGACTCGTACTCTGGCCTAATAGCTAAGGTCTTAGACTCGTACTCTGGCCTACTGGATAAGGTCTTAACTCTTACTCTGGCCTACTGGTTAAGGTCTTAACTCTTACTCTGGCCTAATTGCTAAGGTCTTAGACTTGTACTCTGGCCTATTGGTTAAGGTCTTAACTCTTACTCTGGCCTAATAGATAAGGTCTTAACTCTTACTCTGGCCTACTGGTTAAGGTCTTAACTCTTACTCTGGCCTAATAGCTAAGGTCTTAGACTCGTACGCTGGCCTAATGGTTAAGGTCTTAACTCTTACTCTGGCCTACTGGTTAAGGTCTTAACTCTTACTCTGGCCTAATGGTTAAGGTCTTAACTCTTACTCTGGCCTAATAGCTAAGGTCTTAGACTAGTACTCTGGCCTAATGGTTAAGGTCTTAACTCTTACTCTGGCCTACAGGTTAAGGTCTCAACTCTTACTCTGGCCTAATAGCTAAGGTCTTAACTCTTACTCTGGCCTAATAGCTATGGTCTTAACTCTTACTCTGGCCTAATAGCTAAGGTCTTAGACTCGTACTCTGGCCTACAGGTTAAGGTCTTAACTCTTACTCTGGCCTAATATCTAAGGTCTTAACTCTTACTCTGGCCTACTGGTTAAGTTCTTAACTCGTACTTTGGCCTACTGCTTAAGGTCCTAACTCTTACTCTGGCCTAATAGCTAAGGTCTTAAGTCTTACTCTGGCCTTATAGCTAAGGTCTTAACTAATAGCTAACGTCTTAACTCTTATTCTGGCCTAATAGCTAAGGTCTTAGACTTGTACTATGGCCTAATAGCTAAGGTCTTAGACTCGTACTCTGGCCTACTGGTTAAGGTCTTAACTCTTACTCTGGCCTAATAGCTAAGGTCTTAACTCTTACTCTGGCCTAATAGCTAAGGTCTTAGACTCGTACTCTGGCCTACAGGTTAAGGTCTTAACTCTTACTCTGACCTAATAGCTAAGGTCTTAACTCTTACTCTGGCCTACTGGTTAAGTTCTTAACTCGTGCTCTGGCCTACTGGTTAAGGTCTTAACTCTTGCTCTGGCCTAATAGCTAAGGTCTTAGACTCGTACTATGGCCTAATAGCTAAGGTCTTAGACTCGTACTCTGGACTACTGGTTAAGGTCTTAACTCTTACTGTGGCCTAATAGCTAAGGTCTTAGACTCGTACTCTGGCCTAATAGCTAAGGTCTTAGACTCGTACTCTGGCCTACTGGATAAGGTCTTAACTCTTACTCTGGCCTACTGGTTAAGGTCTTAACTCTTACTCTGGCCTAATTGCTAAGGTCTTAGACTTGTACTCTGGCCTATTGGTTAAGGTCTTAACTCTTACTCTGGCCTACTGGTTAAGGTCTTAACTCTTACTCTGGCCTACTGGTTAAGGTCTTAACTCTTACTCTGGCCTAATAGCTAAGGTCTTAACTCTTACTCTGGCCTAATAGCTAAGGTCTTAGACTCGTACTATGGGCTACAGGTTAAGGTCTTAACTCTTACTCTGGCCTACTGGTTAAGGTCTTAACTCTTACTCTGGCCTAATAGCTAAGGTCTTAACTATTACTATGGCCTAATAGCTAAGGTCTTAGACTCATACTCTGTCCTACAGGTTACAGTCTTAACTCTTACTCTGGCCTAATAGCTAAGGTCTTAGACTCGTACTCTGGCCTAATGGTTAAGGTCTTAACTCTTACTCTGGCCTACTGCTAAAGGTCTTAACTCTTACGCTGGCCTAATAGCTAAGGTCTTAGGCTCGTACTCTGGCCTACTGTTTAAGGTCTTAACTCTTACTCTGGCCTAATGGTTTAGGTCTTAACTCTTACTCTGGCCTAATAGCTAAGGTCTTAGACTCGTACTCTGGCCTACTGGATAAGGTCTTAACTCGTACTTTGGCCTACTGGTTAAGGTCCTAACTCTTACTCTGGCCTAATAGCTAAGGTCTTAACTCTTACTCTGGCCTTATAGCTAAGGTCTTAACTAATAGCTAACGTCTTAACTCTTATTCTGGCCTAATAGCTAAGGTCTTAGACTTGTACTATGGCCTAATAGCTAAGGTCTTAGACTCGTACTCTGGCCTACTGGTTAAGGTCTTAACTCTTACTCTGGCCTAATAGCTAAGGTCTTACCTCTTACTCTGGCCTAATAGCTAAGGTCTTAGACTCGTACTCTGGCCTACAGGTTAAGGTCTTAACTCTTACTCTGGCCTACTGGTTAAGGTCTTAACTCTTACTCTGGCCTAATAGCTAAGGTCTTAGACTCGTACTCTGGCCTAATGGTTAAGGTCTTACCTCTTACTCTGGCCTACTAGTTAAGGTCTTAACTCTTACTCTGGCCTAATAGCTAAGGTCTTAACTCTTACTCTGGCCTTATAGGTAAGGTCTTAACTAATAGCTAAGGTCTTAACTCTTACTCTGGCCTAATAGCTAAGGTCTTAGACTCGTACTATGGCCTAATAGCTAAGGTCTTAGACTCGTACTCTGGCCTACTGGTTAATGTCTTAACTCTTACTCTGGCCTAATAGCTAAGATCTTAGACTCGTACTCTGGCCTAATGGTTAAAGTCTTAACTCTTACTCTGGCCTACTGGTTAAGGTCTTAACTCTTACTCTGGCCTACTGGTTAAGGTCTTAACTCGTACTTTGGCCTACTGGTTAAGGTCCTAACTCTTACTCTGGCCTAATAGCTAAGGTTTTAACTCTTACTCTGGCCTTATAGCTAAGGTCTTAACTAATAGCTAACGTCTTAACTCTTATTCTGGCCTAATAGCTAAGGTCTTAGACTTGTACTATGGCCTAATAGCTAAGGTCTTAGACTCGTACTCTGGCCTACTGGTTAAGGTCTTAACTCTTACTCTGGCCTAATGGTTAAGGTCTTAACTCTTACTCTGGCCTAATAGCTAAGGTCTTAACTCTTACTCTGGCCTACTGGTTAAGGTCTTAACTCTTACTCTGGCCTAATAGCTAAGGTCTTAGACACGTACGCTGGCCTAATGGTTAAGGTCCTAACTCTTACTCTGGCCTACTGGTTAAGGTCTTAACTCTTACTCTGGCCTAATGGTTAAGGTCTTACCTCTTACTCTGGCCTAATAGCTAAGGTCTTAGACTAGTACTCTGGCCTAATGGTTAAGGTCTTAACTCTTACTCTGGCCTACAGGTTAAGGTCTCAACTCTTACTCTGGCCTAATAGCTAAGGTCTTAACTCTTACTCTGGCCTAATAGCTATGGTCTTAACTCTTACTCTGGCCTAATAGCTAAGGTCTTAGACTCGTACTCTGGCCTACAGGTTAAGGTCTTAACTCTTACTCTGGCCTAATATCTAAGGTCTTAACTCTTACTCTGGCCTACTGGTTAAGTTCTTAACTCGTACTTTGGCCTACTGGTTAAGGTCCTAACTCTTACTCTGGCCTAATAGCTAAGGTCTTAACTCTTACTCTGGCCTTATAGCTAAGGTCTTAACTAATAGCTAACGTCTTAACTCTTATTCTGGCCTAATAGCTAAGGTCTTAGACTTGTACTATGGCCTAATAGCTAAGGTCTTAGACTCGTACTCTGGCCTACTGGTTAAGGTCTTAACTCTTACTCTGGCCTAATAGCTAAGGTCTTAACTCTTACTCTGGCCTAATAGCTAAGGTCTTAGACTCGTACTCTGGCCTACAGGTTAAGGTCTTAACTCTTACTCTGACCTAATAGCTAAGGTCTTAACTCTTACTCTGGCCTACTGGTTAAGTTCTTAACTCGTGCTCTGGCCTACTGGTTAAGGTCTTAACTCTTGCTCTGGCCTAATAGCTAAGGTCTTAGACTCGTACTATGGCCTAATAGCTAAGGTCTTAGACTCGTACTCTGGCCTACTGGTTAAGGTCTTAACTCTTACTGTGGCCTAATAGCTAAGGTCTTAGACTCGTACTCTGGCCTAATAGCTAAGGTCTTAGACTCGTACTCTGGCCTACTGGATAAGGTCTTAACTCTTACTCTGGCCTACTGGTTAAGGTCTTAACTCTTACTCTGGCCTAATTGCTAAGGTCTTAGACTTGTACTCTGGCCTATTGGTTAAGGTCTTAACTCTTACTCTGGCCTAATAGCTAAGGTCTTAACTCTTACTCTGGCCTACTGGTTAAGGTCTTAACTCTTACTCTGGCCTAATAGCTAAGGTCTTAGACTCGTACACTGGCCTAATGGTTAAGGTCTTAACTCTTACTCTGGCCTACTGGTTAAGGTCTTAACTCTTACTCTGGCCTAATGGTTAAGGTCTTAACTCTTACTCTGGCCTAATAGCTAAGGTCTTAGACTAGTACTCTGGCCTAATGGTTAAGGTCTTAACTCTTACTCTGGCCTACAGGTTAAGGTCTCAACTCTTACTCTGGCCTAATAGCTAAGGTCTTAACTCTTACTCTGGCCTAATAGCTATGGTCTTAACTCTTACTCTGGCCTAATAGCTAAGGTCTTAGACTCGTACTCTGGCCTACAGGTTAAGGTCTTAACTCTTACTCTGGCCTAATATCTAAGGTCTTAACTCTTACTCTGGCCTACTGGTTAAGTTCTTAACTCGTACTTTGGCCTACTGGTTAAGGTCCTAACTCTTACTCTGGCCTAATAGCTAAGGTCTTAAGTCTTACTCTGGCCTTATAGCTAAGGTCTTAACTAATAGCTAACGTCTTAACTCTTATTCTGGCCTAATAGCTAAGGTCTTAGACTTGTACTATGGCCTAATAGCTAAGGTCTTAGACTCGTACTCTGGCCTACTGGTTAAGGTCTTAACTCTTACTCTGGCCTAATAGCTAAGGTCTTAACTCTTACTCTGGCCTAATAGCTAAGGTCTTAGACTCGTACTCTGGCCTACAGGTTAAGGTCTTAACTCTTACTCTGACCTAATAGCTAAGGTCTTAACTCTTACTCTGGCCTACTGGTTAAGTTCTTAACTCGTGCTCTGGCCTACTGGTTAAGGTCTTAACTCTTGCTCTGGCCTAATAGCTAAGGTCTTAGACTCGTACTATGGCCTAATAGCTAAGGTCTTAGACTCGTACTCTGGCCTACTGGTTAAGGTCTTAACTCTTACTGTGGCCTAATAGCTAAGGTCTTAGACTCGTACTCTGGCCTAATAGCTAAGGTCTTAGACTCGTACTCTGGCCTACTGGATAAGGTCTTAACTCTTACTCTGGCCTACTGGTTAAGGTCTTAACTCTTACTCTGGCCTAATTGCTAAGGTCTTAGACTTGTACTCTGGCCTATTGGTTAAGGTCTTAACTCTTACTCTGGCCTACTGGTTAAGGTCTTAACTCTTACTCTGGCCTAATAGCTAAGGTCTTAACTCTTACTCTGGCCTAATAGCTAAGGTCTTAGACTCGTACTATGGGCTACAGGTTAAGGTCTTAACTCTTACTCTGGCCTACTGGTTAAGGTCTTAACTCTTACTCTGGCCTAATAGCTAAGGTCTTAACTATTACTATGGCCTAATAGCTAAGGTCTTAGACTCATACTCTGTCCTACAGGTTACAGTCTTAACTCTTACTCTGGCCTAATAGCTAAGGTCTTAGACTCGTACTCTGGCCTAATGGTTAAGGTCTTAACTCTTACTCTGGCCTACTGCTAAAGGTCTTAACTCTTACGCTGGCCTAATAGCTAAGGTCTTAGGCTCGTACTCTGGCCTACTGTTTAAGGTCTTAACTCTTACTCTGGCCTAATGGTTTAGGTCTTAACTCTTACTCTGGCCTAATAGCTAAGGTCTTAGACTCGTACTCTGGCCTACTGGATAAGGTCTTAACTCGTACTTTGGCCTACTGGTTAAGGTCCTAACTCTTACTCTGGCCTAATAGCTAAGGTCTTAACTCTTACTCTGGCCTTATAGCTAAGGTCTTAACTAATAGCTAACGTCTTAACTCTTATTCTGGCCTAATAGCTAAGGTCTTAGACTTGTACTATGGCCTAATAGCTAAGGTCTTAGACTCGTACTCTGGCCTACTGGTTAAGGTCTTAACTCTTACTCTGGCCTAATAGCTAAGGTCTTACCTCTTACTCTGGCCTAATAGCTAAGGTCTTAGACTCGTACTCTGGCCTACAGGTTAAGGTCTTAACTCTTACTCTGGCCTACTGGTTAAGGTCTTAACTCTTACTCTGGCCTAATAGCTAAGGTCTTAGACTCGTACTCTGGCCTAATGGTTAAGGTCTTACCTCTTACTCTGGCCTACTAGTTAAGGTCTTAACTCTTACTCTGGCCTAATAGCTAAGGTCTTAACTCTTACTCTGGCCTTATAGGTAAGGTCTTAACTAATAGCTAAGGTCTTAACTCTTACTCTGGCCTAATAGCTAAGGTCTTAGACTCGTACTATGGCCTAATAGCTAAGGTCTTAGACTCGTACTCTGGCCTACTGGTTAATGTCTTAACTCTTACTCTGGCCTAATAGCTAAGATCTTAGACTCGTACTCTGGCCTAATGGTTAAAGTCTTAACTCTTACTCTGGCCTACTGGTTAAGGTCTTAACTCTTACTCTGGCCTACTGGTTAAGGTCTTAACTCTTACTCTGGCCTAATAGCTAAGGTCTTAACTCTTACTCCGGCCTACTGGTTAAGGTCTTAGACTCGTACTCTGGCCTAATGGTTAACGTCTTATCTCTTACTCTGGCCTAATAGCTAAGGTCTTAGACTCGTACTCTGGCCTACTGGTTAAGGTCTTAACCCTTACTCTGGCCTACTGGTTAAGGTCTTAACTCTTACTCTGGCCTAATAGCTAAGGTCTTAGACTCGTACTCTGGCCTAATGGTTAAGGTCTTAACTCTTACTCTGGCCTACTGGTTAAGGTCTTAACTCTTACTCTGGCCTACTGGTTAAGGTCTTAACTCTTACTCTGGCCTAATAGCTCAGGTCTTAGGCTCATACTATGGCCTACAGGTTAAGGTCTTAACTCTTACTCTGGCCTACTGGTTAAGGTCTTAACTCTTACTCTGGCCTAATAGCTAAGGTCTTAGACTCGTACACTGGCCTAATGGTTAAGGCCTTAACTCTTACTCTGGCCTACTGGTTAAGGTCTTAACTCTTACTCTGGCCTAATGGTTAAGGTCTTAACTCTTACTCTGGCCTAATAGCTAAGGTCTGAACTCTTACTCTGGCCTACTGGTTAAGGTCTTAACTCTTACTCTGGCCTAATAGCTAAGGTCTTAGACTCGTACGCTGGCCTAATGGTTAAGGTCTTAGACTAGTACTCTGGCCTAATGGTTAAGGTCTTAACTCTTACTCTGGCCTACAGGTTAAGGTCTCAACTCTTACTCTGGCCTAATAGCTAAGGTCTTAACTCTTACTCTGGCCTAATAGCTATGGTCTTAACTCTTACTCTGGCCTAATAGCTAAGGTCTTAGACTCGTACTCTGGCCTACAGGTTAAGGTCTTAACTCTTACTCTGGCCTAATATCTAAGGTCTTAACTCTTACTCTGGCCTACTGGTTAAGTTCTTAACTCGTACTTTGTCCTACTGGTTAAGGTCCTAACTCTTACTCTGGCCTAATAGCTAAGGTCTTAACTCTTACTCTGGCCTTATAGCTAAGGTCTTAACTAATAGCTAACGTCTTAACTCTTATTCTGGCCTAATAGCTAAGGTCTTAGACTTGTACTATGGCCTAATAGCTAAGGTCTTAACTCTTACTCTGGCCTAATAGCTAAGGTCTTAACTCTTACTCTGGCCTAATAGCTAAGGTCTTAGACTCGTACTCTGGCCTACAGGTTAAGGTCTTAACTCTTACTCTGACCTAATAGCTAAGGTCTTAACTCTTACTCTGGCCTACTGGTTAAGTTCTTAACTCGTACTCTGGCCTACTGGTTAAGGTCTTAACTCTTGCTCTGGCCTAATAGCTAAGGTCTTAGACTCGTACTATGGCCTAATAGCTAAGGTCTTAGACTCGTACTCTGGCCTACTGGTTAAGGTCTTAACTCTTACTCTGGCCTAATAGCTAAGGTCTTAGACTCGTACTCTGGCCTAATAGCTAAGGTCTTAGACTCGTACTCTGGCCTACTGGATAAGGTCTTAACTCTTACTCTGGCCTACTGGTTAAGGTCTTAACTCTTACTCTGGCCTAATTGCTAAGGTCTTAGACTCGTACTCTGGCCTATTGGTTAAGGTCTTAACTCTTACTCTGGCCTACTGGTTAAGGTCTTAACTCTTACTCTGGCCTAATAGCTAAGGTCTTAACTCTTACTCTGGCCTAATAGCTAAGGTCTTAGACTCGTACTATGGCCTACAGGTTAAGGTCTTAACTCTTACTCTGGCCTACTGGTTAAGGTCTTAACTCTTACTCTGGCCTAATAGCTAAGGTCTTAACTATTACTATGGCCTAATAGCTAAGGTCTTAGACTCATACTCTGTCCTACAGGTTACAGTCTTAACTCTTACTCTGGCCTAATAGCTAAGGTCTTAGACTCGTACTCTGGCCTAATGGTTAAGGTCTTAACTCTTACTCTTGCCTACTGGTTAAGGTCTTAACTCTTACGCTGGCTTAATAGCTAAGGTCTTAGGCTCGTACTCTGGCCTACTGTTTAAGGTCTTAACTCTTACTCTGGCCTAATGGTTAAGGTCTTAACAATTACTCTGACCTAATAGCTAAGGTCTTAGACTCGTACTCTGGCCTACTGGATAAGGTCTTAACTCTTACTCTGGCCTACAGGTTAAGGTCTTAACTCTTACTCTGGCCTAATAGCTAAGGTCTTAACTCTTACTCTGGCCTAATGGTTAAGGTCTTAACTCTTACTCTGGCCTAATAGCTAAGGTCTTAGACTCGCACTCTGGCCTAATGGTTAAGGTCTTAGACTCGTGCTATAGCCTACAGGTTAAGGTCTTAACTCTTGCTCTGGACTACTGGTTAAGGTCTTAACTCTTACTCTGGCCTACTGGTTAAGGCCTTAACTCTTACTCTGGCCTAATAGCTAAGGTCTTAACTCTTACTCTGGCCTAATAGCTGAGGTCTTAGACTCTTACTCTGGCCTACTGGTTAAGGTCTTAACTCTTACTCTGGCCTAATAACTAAGGTCTTAGACTCGTACTCTGGCCTAATGGTTAAGGTCTTAACTCTTACTCTGGCCTACTGGTTAAGGTCTTAACTCTTACTCTGGCCTACTGGTTAAGGTCTTAACTCTTACTCTGGCCTAATAGCTAAGGTCTTAACTCTTACTCTGGCCTAATAGCTATGGTCTTAACTCTTACTCTGGCCTAATAGCTAAGGTCTTAGACTTTTACTCTGGCCTACAGGTTAAGGTCTTAACTCTTACTCTGGCCTAATAGCTAAGGTCTTAGACTCGTACTCTGGCCAACTGGTTAAGGTCTTAACTCTTACTCTGGCCTAATAGCTAAGGTCTTAACTCTTACTCTGGCCTACTGGTTAAGGTCTTAACTCGTACTTTGGCCTACTGGTTAAGGTCTTAACTCTTACTCTGGCCTAATAGCTAAGGTCTTAACTCTTACTCTGGCCTAATAGCTAAGGTCTTAGACTTGTACTCTGGCCTAATGGTTAAGGTCTTAACTCTTACTCTGGCCTAAAGGTTAAGGTCTCAACTCTTACTCTGGCCTAATAGCTAAGGTCTTAACTATTACTCTGGCCTAATAGCTATGGTCTTAACTCTTACTCTGGCCTAATAGCTAAGGTCTTAGACTCGTACTCTGGCCTACAGGTTAAGGTCTTAACTCTTACTCTGGCCTAATATCTAAGGTCTTAACTCTTACTCTGGCCTACTGGTTAAGTTCTTAACTCGTACTTTGGCCTACTGGTTAAGGTCTTAACTCTTACTCTGGCCTAATAGCTAAGGTCTTAACTCTTACTCTGGCCTTATAGCTAAGGTCTTAACTAATAGCTAACGTCTTAACTCTTATTCTGGCCTAATAGCTAAGGTCTTAGACTTGTACTATGGCCTAATAGCTAAGGTCTTAGACTCGTACTCTGGCCTACAGGTTAAGGTCTTAACTCTTACTCTGGCCTAATAGCTAAGGTCTTAACTCTTACTCTGGCCTGATAGCTAAGGTCTTAGACTCGTACTCTGGCCTAAAGGTTAAGGTCTTAACTCTTACTCTGGCCTAATAGCTAAGGTCTTAACTCTTACTCTGGCCTACTAGTTAAGTTCTTAACTCGTACTCTGGCCTACTGGTTAAGGTATTAACTCTTGCTCTGGCCTAATAGCTAAGGTCTTAGACTCGTACTATGGCCTAATAGCTAAGGTCTTAGACTCGTACTCTGGCCTACTGGTTAAGGTCTTAACTCTTACTCTGGCCTAATAGCTAAGGTCTTAGACTTGTACTCTGGCCTAATAGCTAAGGTCTTAGACTCGTACTCTGGCCTACTGAATAAGGTCTTAACTCTTACTCTGGCCTACTGGTTAAGGTCTTAACTCTTACTCTGGCCTAATTGCTAAGGTCTTAGACTCGCACTCAGGCCTATTGGTTAAGGTCTTAACTCTTACTCTGGCCTACTGGTTAAGGTCTTAACTCTTACTCTGGCCTACTGGTTAAGGTCTTAACTCTTACTCTGGCCTAATAGCTAAGGTCTTAACTCTTACTCTGGCCTAATAGCTAAGGTCTTAGACTCGTACTATGGCCTACAGGTTAAGGTCTTAACTCTTACTCTGGCCTACTGGTTAAGGTCTTAACTCTTACTCTGGCCTAATAGCTAAGGTCTTAACTATTACTCTGGCCTAATAGCTAAGGTCTTAGACTCATACTCTGTCCTACAGCTTACGGTCTTAACTCTTAATCTGGCCTACTGGTTAAGGTCTTAACTCTTACTCTGGCCTAATAGCTAAGGTCTTAACTCGTACTCTGGCCTAATGGTTAAGGTCTTAACTCTTACTCTGGCCTAATAGCTAAGGTCTTAGACTCGTACTATGGCCTACAGGTTAAGGTCTTAACTCTTACGCTGGCCTAATAGCTAAGGTCTTAGGCTCGTACTCTGGCCTACTGTTTAAGGTCTTAACTCTTACTCTGGCTTAATAGCTAAGGTCTTAACTCTTACTATGGCCTAATAGCTAAGGTCTTAAATCTTTCTCTGGCCTAATAGCAACGGTCTTAGACTCTTAATCTAGCCTACTGGTTAAGGTCTTAACTCTTACTCTGGCCTTATAGCTAAGGTCTTAGACTCGTACTCTGGCCTAATGGTTAAGGTCTTAACTCTTACTCTGGCCTAATAGCTAAGGTCGTAACTCTTACTCTGGCCTACTGGTTAAGTTCTTAACTCGTACTTTGGCCTACTGGTTAAGGTCCTAACTCTTACTCTGGCCTAATAGCTAAGGTCTTAACTCTTACTCTGGCCTTATAGCTAAGGTCTTAACTAATAGCTAACGTCTTAACTCTTATTCTGGCCTAATAGCTAAGGTCTTAGACTGGTACTATGGCCTAATAGCTAAGGTCTTAGACTCGTACTCTGGCCTACTGGTTAAGGTCTTAACTCTTACTCTGGCCTAATGGTTAAGGTCTTAACTCTTACTCTGGCCTAATAGCTAAGGTCTTAACTCTTACTCTGGCCTACTGGTTAAGGTCTTAACTCTTACTCTGGCCTAATAGCTAAGGTCTTAGACTCGTACGCTGGCCTAATGGTTAAGGTCTTAACTCTTACTCTGGCCTACTGGTTAAGGTCTTAACTCTTACTCTGGCCTAATGGTTAAGGTCTTAACTCTTACTCTGGCCTAATAGCTAAGGTCTTAGACTAGTACTCTGGCCTAATGGTTAAGGTCTTAACTCTTACTCTAGCCTAATAGCTATGGTCTTAACTCTTACTCTGGCCTAATAGCTAAGGTCTTAGACTCGTACTCTGGCCTACAGGTTAAGGTCTTAACTCTTACTCTGGCCTAATATCTAAGGTCTTAACTCTTACTCTGGCCTACTGGTTAAGTTCTTAACTCGTACTTTGGCCTACTGGTTAAGGTCCTAACTCTTACTCTGGCCTAATAGCTAAGGTCTTAACTCTTACTCTGGCCTTATAGCTAAGGTCTTAACTAATAGCTAACGTCTTAACTCTTATTCTGGCCTAATAGCTAAGGTCTTAGACTTGTACTATGGCCTAATAGCTAAGGTCTTAGACTCGTACTCTGGCCTACTGGTTAAGGTCTTAACTCTTACTCTGGCCTAATAGCTAAGGTCTTAACTCTTACTCTGGCCTAATAGCTAAGGTCTTAGACTCGTACTCTGGCCTACAGGTTAAGGTCTTAACTCTTACTCTGACCTAATAGCTAAGGTCTTAACTCTTACTCTGGCCTACTGGTTAAGTTCTTAACTCGTGCTCTGGCCTACTGGTTAAGGTCTTAACTCTTGCTCTGGCCTAATAGCTAAGGTCTTAGACTCGTACTATGGCCTAATAGCTAAGGTCTTAGACTCGTACTCTGGCCTACTGGTTAAGGTCTTAACTCTTACTGTGGCCTAATAGCTAAGGTCTTAGACTCGTACTCTGGCCTAATAGCTAAGGTCTTAGACTCGTACTCTGGCCTACTGGATAAGGTCTTAACTCTTACTCTGGCCTACTGGTTAAGGTCTTAACTCTTACTCTGGCCTAATTGCTAAGGTCTTAGACTTGTACTCTGGCCTATTGGTTAAGGTCTTAACTCTTACTCTGGCCTAATAGCTAAGGTCTTAGACTCGTACGCTGGCCTAATGGTTAAGGTCTTAACTCTTACTCTGGCCTACTGGTTAAGGTCTTAACTCTTACTCTGGCCTAATGGTTAAGGTCTTAACTCTTACTCTGGCCTAATAGCTAAGGTCTTAGACTAGTACTCTGGCCTAATGGTTAAGGTCTTAACTCTTACTCTGGCCTACAGGTTAAGGTCTCAACTCTTACTCTGGCCTAATAGCTATGGTCTTAACTCTTACTCTGGCCTAATAGCTAAGGTCTTAGACTCGTACTCTGGCCTACAGGTTAAGGTCTTAACTCTTACTCTGGCCTAATATCTAAGGTCGTAACTCTTACTCTGGCCTACTGGTTAAGTTCTTAACTCGTACTTTGGCCTACTGGTTAAGGTCCTAACTCTTACTCTGGCCTAATAGCTAAGGTCTTAACTCTTACTCTGGCCTTATAGCTAAGGTCTTAACTAATAGCTAACGTCTTAACTCTTATTCTGGCCTAATAGCTAAGGTCTTAGACTTGTACTATGGCCTAATAGCTAAGGTCTTAGACTCGTACTCTGGCCTACTGGTTAAGGTCTTAACTCTTACTCTGGCCTAATGGTTAAGGTCTTAACTCTTACTCTGGCCTAATAGCTAAGGTCTTAACTCTTACTCTGGCCTACTGGTTAAGGTCTTAACTCTTACTCTGGCCTAATAGCTAAGGTCTTAGACTCGTACGCTGGCCTAATGGTTAAGGTCTTAACTCTTACTCTGGCCTACTGGTTAAGGTCTTAACTCTTACTCTGGCCTAATGGTTAAGGTCTTAACTCTTACTCTGGCCTAATAGCTAAGGTCTTAGACTAGTACTCTGGCCTAATGGTTAAGGTCTTAACTCTTACTCTGGCCTACAGGTTAAGGTCTCAACTCTTACTCTGGCCTAATAGCTAAGGTCTTAACTCTTACTCTGGCCTAATAGCTATGGTCTTAACTCTTACTCTGGCCTAATAGCTAAGGTCTTAGACTCGTACTCTGGCCTACAGGTTAAGGTCTTAACTCTTACTCTGGCCTAATATCTAAGGTCTTAACTCTTACTCTGGCCTACTGGTTAAGTTCTTAACTCGTACTTTGGCCTACTGGTTAAGGTCCTAACTCTTACTCTGGCCTAATAGCTAAGGTCTTAACTCTTACTCTGGCCTTATAGCTAAGGTCTTAGACTTGTACTATGGCCTAATAGCTAAGGTCTTAGACTCGTACTCTGGCCTACTGGTTAAGGTCTTAACTCTTACTCTGGCCTAATAGCTAAGGTCTTAACTCTTACTCTGGCCTAATAGCTAAGGTCTTAGACTCGTACTCTGGCCTACAGGTTAAGGTCTTAACTCTTACTCTGACCTAATAGCTAAGGTCTTAACTCTTACTCTGGCCTACTGGTTAAGTTCTTAACTCGTGCTCTGGCCTACTGGTTAAGGTCTTAACTCTTGCTCTGGCCTAATAGCTAAGGTCTTAGACTCGTACTATGGCCTAATAGCTAAGGTCTTAGACTCGTACTCTGGCCTACTGGTTAAGGTCTTAACTCTTACTGTGGCCTAATAGCTAAGGTCTTAGACTCGTACTCTGGCCTAATAGCTAAGGTCTTAGACTCGTACTCTGGCCTACTGGATAAGGTCTTAACTCTTACTCTGGCCTACTGGTTAAGGTCTTAACTCTTACTCTGGCCTAATTGCTAAGGTCTTAGACTTGTACTCTGGCCTATTGGTTAAGGTCTTAACTCTTACTCTGGCCTAATAGCTAAGGTTCTAACTCTTACTCTGGCCTACTGGTTAAGGTCTTAACTCTTACTCTGGCCTAATAACTAAGGTCTTAGACTCGTACGCTGGCCTAATGGTTAAGGTCTTAACTCTTACTCTGGCCTACTGGTTAAGGTCTTAACTCTTACTCTGGCCTAATGGTTAAGGTCTTAACTCTTACTCTGGCCTAATAGCTAAGGTCTTAGACTAGTACTCTGGCCTAATGGTTAAGGTCTTAACTCTTACTCTGGCCTACAGGTTAAGGTCTCAACTCTTACTCTGGCCTAATAGCTAAGGTCTTAACTCTTACTCTGGCCTAATAGCTATGGTCTTAACTCTTACTCTGGCCTAATAGCTAAGGTCTTAGACTCGTACTCTGGCCTACAGGTTAAGGTCTTAACTCTTACTCTGGCCTAATATCTAAGGTCTTAACTCTTACTCTGGCCTACTGGTTAAGTTCTTAACTCGTACTTTGGCCTACTGGTTAAGGTCCTAACTCTTACTCTGGCCTAATAGCTAAGGTCTTAACTCTTACTCTGGCCTTATAGCTAAGGTCTTAACTAATAGATAACGTCTTAACTCTTATTCTGGCCTAATAGCTAAGGTCTTAGACTTGTACTATGGCCTAATAGCTAAGGTCTTAGACTCGTACTCTGGCCTACTGGTTAAGGTCTTAACTCTTACTCTGGCCTAATAGCTAAGGTCTTAACTCTTACTCTGGCCTAATAGCTAAGGTCTTAGACTCGTACTCTGGCCTACAAGTTAAGGTCTTAACTCTTACTCTGACCTAATAGCTAAGGTCTTAACTCCTACTCTGGCCTACTGGTTAAGTTCTTAACTCGTGCTCTGGCCTGTGGTTAAGGTCTTAACTCTTGCTCTGGCCTAATAGCTAAGGTCTTAGACTCGTACTCTGGCCTACTGGTTAAGGTCTTAACTCTTACTGTGGCCTAATAGCTAATGTCTTAGACTCGTACTCTGGCCTAATAGCTAAGGTCTTAGACTCGTACTCTGGCCTACTGGATAAGGTCTTAACTCTTTCTCTGGCCTACTGGTTAAGGTCTTAACTCTTACTCTGGCCTAATTGCTAAGGTCTTAGACTTGTACTCTGGCCTATTGGTTAAGGTCTTAACTCTTACTCTGGCCTACTGGTTAAGGTCTTAACTCTTACTCTGGCCTACTGGTTAAGGTCTTAACTCTTACTCTGGCCTAATAGCTAAGGTCTTAACTCTTACTCTGGCCTAATAGCTAAGGTCTTAGACTCGTACTATGGCCTACAGGTTAAGGTCTTAACTCTTACTCTGGCCTACTGGTTAAGGTCTTAACTCTTACTCTGGCCTAATAGCTAAGGTCTTAACTATTACTATGGCCTAATAGCTAAGGTCTTAGACTCATACTCTGTCCTACAGGTTACAGTCTTAACTCTTACTCTGGCCTAATAGCTAAGGTCTTAGACTCGTACTCTGGCCTAATGGTTAAGGTCTTAACTCTTACTCTGGCCTACTGGTTAAGGTCTTAACTCTTACGCTGGCCTAATAGCTAAGGTCTTAGGCTCATACTCTGGCCTACTGTTTAAGGTCTTAACTCTTACTCTGGCCTAATGGTTAAGGTCTTAACTCTTACTCTGGCCTAATAGCTAAGGTCTTAGACTCGTACTCTGGCCTACTGGATAAGGTCTTAACTCGTACTTTGGCCTACTGGTTAAGGTCCTAACTCTTACTCTGGCCTAATAGCTAAGGTCTTAACTCTTACTCTGGCCTTATAGCTAAGGTCTTAACTAATAGCTAACGTCTTAACTCTTATTCTGGCCTAATAGCTAAGGTCTTAGACTTGTACTATGGCCTAATAGCTAAGGTCTTAGACTCGTACTCTGGCCTACTGGTTAAGGTCTTAACTCTTACTCTGGCCTAATAGCTAAGGTCTTAACTCTTACTCTGGCCTAATAGCTAAGGTCTTAGACTCGTACTCTGGCCTACAGGTTAAGGTCTTAACTCTTACTCTGGCCTACTGGTTAAGGTCTTAACACTTACTCTGGCCTAATAGCTAAGGTCTTAGACTCGTACTCTGGCCTAATGGTTAAGGTCTTACCTCTTACTCTGGCCTACTAGTTAAGGTCTTAACTCTTACTCTGGCCTAATAGCTAAGGTCTTAACTCTTA
The DNA here is from genome assembly GCF_964204655.1 of Triturus cristatus. NCBI lineage: Eukaryota > Metazoa > Chordata > Amphibia > Caudata > Salamandridae > Triturus > Triturus cristatus. The sequence goes on along the minus strand of NC_140582.1, from coordinate 1,163,584 downwards.
CTCTGGCCTTATAGGTAAGGTCTTAACTAATAGCTAAGGTCTTAACTCTTACTCTGGCCTAATAGCTAAGGTCTTAGACTCGTACTATGGCCTAATAGCTAAGGTCTTAGACTCGTACTCTGGCCTACTGGTTAATGTCTTAACTCTTACTCTGGCCTAATAGCTAAGATCTTAGACTCGTACTCTGGCCTAATGGTTAAAGTCTTAACTCTTACTCTGGCCTACTGGTTAAGGTCTTAACTCTTACTCTGGCCTACTGGTTAAGGTCTTAACTCTTACTCTGGCCTAATAGCTAAGGTCTTAACTCTTACTCCGGCCTACTGGTTAAGGTCTTAGACTCGTACTCTGGCCTAATGGTTATCGTCTTATCTCTTACTCTGGCCTACTGGTTAAGGTCTTAACTCTTACTCTGGCCTACTGGTTAAGGTCTTAACTCTTACTCTGGCCTAATAGCTCAGGTCTTAGGCTCATACTATGGCCTACAGGTTAAGGTCTTAACTCTTACTCTGGCCTACTGGTTAAGGTCTTAACTCTTACTCTGGCCTAATAGCTAAGGTCTTAGACTCGTACGCTGGCCTAATGGTTAAGGCCTTAACTCTTACTCTGGCCTACTGGTTAAGGTCTTAACTCTTACTCTGGCCTAATGGTTAAGGTCTTAACTCTTACTCTGGCCTAATAGCTAAGGTCTGAACTCTTACTCTGGCCTACTGGTTAAGGTCTTAACTCTTACTCTGGCCTAATAGCTAAGGTCTTAGACTCGTACGCTGGCCTAATGGTTAAGGTCTTAACTCTTACTCTGGCCTACTGGTTAAGGTCTTAACTCTTACTCTGGCCTAATGGTTAAGGTCTTAACTCTTACTCTGGCCTAATAGCTAAGGTCTTAGACTAGTACTCTGGCCTAATGGTTAAGGTCTTAACTCTTACTCTGGCCTACAGGTTAAGGTCTCAACTATTACTCTGGCCTAATAGCTAAGGTCTTAACTCTTACTCTGGCCTAATAGCTATGGTCTTAACTCTTACTCTGGCCTAATAGCTAAGGTCTTAGACTCGTACTCTGGCCTACAGGTTAAGGTCTTAACTCTTACTCTGGCCTAATATCTAAGGTCTTAACTCTTACTCTGGCCTACTGGTTAAGTTCTTAACTCGTACTTTGGCCTACTGGTTAAGGTCCTAACTCTTACTCTGGCCTAATAGCTAAGGTCTTAACTCTTACTCTGGCCTTATAGCTAAGGTCTTAACTAATAGCTAACGTCTTAACTCTTATTCTGGCCTAATAGCTAAGGTCTTAGACTTGTACTATGGCCTAATAGCTAAGGTCTTAACTCTTACTCTGGCCTAATAGCTAAGGTCTTAACTCTTACTCTGGCCTAATAGCTAAGGTCTTAGACTCGTACTCTGGCCTACAGGTTAAGGTCTTAACTCTTACTCTGACCTAATAGCTAAGGTCTTAACTCTTACTCTGGCCTACTGGTTAAGTTCTTAACTCGTACTCTGGCCTACTGGTTAAGGTCTTAACTCTTGCTCTGGCCTAATAGCTAAGGTCTTAGACTCGTACTATGGCCTAATAGCTAAGGTCTTAGACTCGTACTCTGGCCTACTGGTTAAGGTCTTAACTCTTACTCTGGCCTAATAGCTAAGGTCTTAGACTCGTACTCTGGCCTAATAGCTAAGGTCTTAGACTCGTACTCTGGCCTACTGGATAAGGTCTTAACTCTTACTCTGGCCTACTGGTTAAGGTCTTAACTCTTACTCTGGCCTAATTGCTAAGGTCTTAGACTCGTACTCTGGCCTATTGGTTAAGGTCTTAACTCTTACTCTGGCCTACTGGTTAAGGTCTTAACTCTTACTCTGGCCTAATAGCTAAGGTCTTAACTCTTACTCTGGCCTAATAGCTAAGGTCTTAGACTCGTACTATGGCCTACAGGTTAAGGTCTTAACTCTTACTCTGGCCTACTGGTTAAGGTCTTAACTCTTACTCTGGCCTAATAGCTAAGGTCTTAAATATTACTATGGCCTAATAGCTAAGGTCTTAGACTCATACTCTGTCCTACAGGTTACAGTCTTAACTCTTACTCTGGCCTAATAGCTAAGGTCTTAGACTCGTACTCTGGCCTAATGGTTAAGGTCTTAACTCTTACTCTGGCCTACTGGTTAAGGTCTTAACTCTTACGCTGGCCTAATAGCTAAGGTCTTAGGCTCGTACTCTGGCCTACTGTTTAAGGTCTTAACTCTTACTCTGGCCTAATGGTTAAGGTCTTAACAATTACTCTGGCCTAATAGCTAAGGTCTTAGACTCGTACTCTGGCCTACTGGATAAGGTCTTAACTCTTACTCTGGCCTACAGGTTAAGGTCTTAACTCTTACTCTGGCCTAATAGCTAAGGTCTTAGACTCGTACTCTGGCCTAATGGTTAAGGTCTTAACTCTTACTCTGGCCTACTGGTTAAGGTCTTAACTCTTACTCTGGCCTACTGGTTAAGGTCTTAACTCTTACTCTGGCCTAATAGCTAAGGTCTTAACTCTTACTCTGGCCTAATAGCTATGGTCTTAACTCTTACTCTGGCCTAATAGCTAAGGTCTTAGACTTTTACTCTGGCCTACAGGTTAAGGTCTTAACTCTTACTCTGGCCTAACATCTAAGGTCTTAACTCTTACTCTGGCCTACTGGTTAAGGTCTTAACTCGTACTTTGGCCTACTGGTTAAGGTCTTAACTCTTACTCTGGCCTAATAGCTAAGGTCTTAACTCTTACTCTGGCCTAATAGCTAAGGTCTTAGACTTGTACTCTGGCCTAATGGTTAAGGTCTTAACTCTTACTCTGGCCTAAAGGTTAAGGTCTCAACTCTTACTCTGGCCTAATAGCTAAGGTCTTAACTATTACTCTGGCCTAATAGCTATGGTCTTAACTCTTACTCTGGCCTAATAGCTAAGGTCTTAGACTCGTACTCTGGCCTACAGGTTAAGGTCTTAACTCTTACTCTGGCCTAATATCTAAGGTCTTAACTCTTACTCTGGCCTACTGGTTAAGTTCTTAACTCGTACTTTGGCCTACTGGTTTAGGTCTTAACTCTTACTCTGGCCTAATAGCTAAGGTCTTAACTCTTACTCTGGCCTTATAGCTAAGGTCTTAACTAATAGCTAACGTCTTAACTCTTATTCTGGCCTAATAGCTAAGGTCTTAGACTTGTACTATGGCCTAATAGCTAAGGTCTTAGACTCGTACTCTGGCCTACAGGTTAAGGTATTAACTCTTACTCTGGCCTAATAGCTAAGGTCTTAACTCTTACTCTGGCCTGATAGCTAAGGTCTTAGACTCGTACTCTGGCCTACAGGTTAAGGTCTTAACTCTTACTCTGGCCTAATAGCTAAGGTCTTAACTCTTACTCTGGCCTACTGGTTAAGTTCTTAACTCGTACTCTGGCCTACTGGTTAAGGTCTTAACTCTTGCTCTGGCCTAATAGCTAAGGTCTTAGACTCGTACTATGGCCTAATAGCTAAGGTCTTAGACTCGTACTCTGGCCTACAGGTTAAGGTCTTAACTCTTACTCTGGCCTAATAGCTAAGGTCTTAACTCTTACTCTGGCCTACTGGTTAAGTTCTTAACTCGTACTCTGGCCTACTGGTTAAGGTCTTAACTCTTGCTCTGGCCTAATAGCTAAGGTCTTAGACTCGTACTCTGGCCTAATAGCTAAGGTCTTAACTCTTACTCTGGCCTAATGGTTAAGGTCTTAACTCTAACTCTGGCCTAATAGCTAAGATCTTAACTCTTACTTTGGCCTACTGGTTAAGGTCTTAACTCTTACTCTGGCCTAATAGCTAAGGTCTTAGACCTGTACTTTGGCCTAATAGCTAAGGTCTTAGACTCGTACTCTGGCCTACTGAATAAGGTCTTAACTCTTACTCTGGCCTACTGGTTAAGGTCTTAACTCCTACTCTGGCCTAATTGCTAAGGTCTTAGACTTGCACTCCGGCCTATTGGTTAAGGTCTTAACTCTTACTCTGGCCTACTGGTTAAGGTCTTAACTCTTACTCTGGCCTACTGGTTAAGGTCTTAACTCTTACTCTGGCCTAATAGCTAAGGTCTTAACTCTTACTCTGGCCTAATAGCTAAGGTCTTAGACTGGTACTATGGCCTACAGGTTAAGGTCTTAACTCTTACTCTGGCCTACTGGTTAAGGTCTTAACTCTTACTCTGGCCTAATAGCTAAGGTCTTAACTATTACTCTGGCCTAATAGCTAAGGTCTTAGACTCATTCTCTGTCCTACAGCTTACGGTCTTAACTCTTAATCTGGCCTACTGGTTAAGGTCTTAACTCTTACTCTGGCCTAATAGCTAAGGTCTTAACTCGTACTCTGGCCTAATGGTTAAGGTCTTAACTCTTACTCTGGCCTAATAGCTAAGGTCTTAGACTCGTACTATGGCCTACAGGTTAAGGTCTTAACTCTTACGCTGGCCTAATAGCTAAGGTCTTAGGCTCGTACTCTGGCCTACTGTTTAAGGTCTTAACTCTTACTCTGGCTTAATAGCTAAGGTCTTAACTCTTACTATGGCCTAATAGCTAAGGTCTGAAATCTTTCTCTGGCCTAATAGCAACGGTCTTAGACTCTTAATCTGGCCTACTGGTTAAGGTCTTAACTCTTACTCTGGCCTTATAGCTAAGGTCTTAGACTCGTACTCTGGCCTAATGGTTAAGGTCTTAACTCTTACTCTGGCCTAATAGCTAAGGTCGTAACTCTTACTCTGGCCTACTGGTTAAGTTCTTAACTCGTACTTTGGCCTACTGGTTAAGGTCCTAACTCTTACTCTGGCCTAATAGCTAAGGTCTTAACTCTTACTCTGGCCTTATAGCTAAGGTCTTAACTAATAGCTAACGTCTTAACTCTTATTCTGGCCTAATAGCTAAGGTCTTAGACTTGTACTATGGCCTAATAGCTAAGGTCTTAGACTCGTACTCTGGCCTACTGGTTAAGGTATTAACTCTTACTCTGGCCTAATAGCTAAGGTCTTAACTCTTACTCTGGCCTAATAGCTAAGGTCTTAGACTCGTACTCTGGCCTACAGGTTAAGGTCTTAACTCTTACTCTGACCTAATAGCTAAGGTCTTAACTCTTACTCTGGCCTACTGGTTATTTTCTTAACTCGTACTCTGGCCTACTGGTTAAGGTCTTAACTCTTGCTCTGGCCTAATAGCTAAGGTCTTAGACTCGTACTATGGCCTAATAGCTAAGGTCTTAGACTCGTACTCTGGCCTACTGGTTAAGGTCTTAACTCTTACTCTGGCCTAATAGCTAAGGTCTTAGACTCGTACTCTGGCCTACTGGATAAGGTCTTAACTCTTACTCTGGCCTACTGGTTAAGGTCTTAACTCTTACTCTGACCTAATTGCTAAGGTCTTAGACTCGTACTCTGGCCTATTGGTTAAGGTCTTAACTCTTACTCTGGCCTACTGGTTAAGGTCTTAACTCTTACTCTGGCCTACTGGTTAAGGTCTTAACTCTTACTCTGGCCTAATAGCTAAGGTCTTAACTCTTACTCTGGCCTAATAGCTAAGGTCTTAGACTCGTACTATGGCCTACAGGTTAAGGTCTTAACTCTTACTCTGGCCTACTGGTTAATGTCTTAACTCTTACTCTGGCCTAATAGCTAAGGTCTTAACTATTACTATGGCCTAATAGCTAAGGTCTTAGACTCATACTCTGTCCTACAGGTTACAGTCTTAACTCTTACTCTGGCCTAATAGCTAAGGTCTTAGACTCGTACTCTGGCCTAATGGTTAAGGTCTTAACTCTTACTCTGGCCTACTGGTTAAGGTCTTAACTCTTACGCTGGCCTAATAGCTAAGGTCTTAGGCTCGTACTCTGGCCTACTGTTTAAGGTCTTAACTCGTACTCTGGCCTACAGGTTAAGGTCTTAACTCTTACTCTGGCCTAATAGCTAAGGTCTTAACTCTTACTCTGGCCTACTGGTTAAGTTCTTAACTCGTACTCTGGCCTACTGGTTAAGGTCTTAACTCTTGCTCTGGCCTAATAGCTAAGGTCTTAGACTCGTACTATGGCCTAATAGCTAAGGTCTTAGACTCGTACTCTGGCCTACAGGTTAAGGTCTTAACTCTTACTCTGGCCTAATAGCTAAGGTCTTAACTCTTACTCTGGCCTACTGGTTAAGTTCTTAACTCGTACTCTGGCCTACTGGTTAAGGTCTTAACTCTTGCTCTGGCCTAATAGCTAAGGTCTTAGACTCGTACTCTGGCCTAATAGCTAAGGTCTTAACTCTTACTCTGGCCTAATGGTTAAGGTCTTAACTCTAACTCTGGCCTAATAGCTAAGATCTTAACTCTTACTTTGGCCTACTGGTTAAGGTCTTAACTCTTACTCTGGCCTAATAGCTAAGGTCTTAGACTTGTACTTTGGCCTAATAGCTAAGGTCTTAGACTTGTACTCTGGCCTACTGAATAAGGTCTTAACTCTTACTCTGGCCTACTGGTTAAGGTCTTAACTCCTACTCTGGCCTAATTGCTAAGGTCTTAGACTTGCACTCCGGCCTATTGGTTAAGGTCTTAACTCTTACTCTGGCCTACTGGTTAAGGTCTTAACTCTTACTCTGGCCTACTGGTTAAGGTCTTAACTCTTACTCTGGCCTAATAGCTAAGGTCTTAACTCTTACTCTGGCCTAATAGCTAAGGTCTTAGACTGGTACTATGGCCTACAGGTTAAGGTCTTAACTCTTACTCTGGCCTACTGGTTAAGGTCTTAACTCTTACTCTGGCCTAATAGCTAAGGTCTTAACTATTACTCTGGCCTAATAGCTAAGGTCTTAGACTCATTCTCTGTCCTACAGCTTACGGTCTTAACTCTTAATCTGGCCTACTGGTTAAGGTCTTAACTCTTACTCTGGCCTAATAGCTAAGGTCTTAACTCGTACTCTGGCCTAATGGTTAAGGTCTTAACTCTTACTCTGGCCTAATAGCTAAGGTCTTAGACTCGTACTATGGCCTACAGGTTAAGGTCTTAACTCTTACGCTGGCCTAATAGCTAAGGTCTTAGGCTCGTACTCTGGCCTACTGTTTAAGGTCTTAACTCTTACTCTGGCTTAATAGCTAAGGTCTTAACTCTTACTATGGCCTAATAGCTAAGGTCTGAAATCTTTCTCTGGCCTAATAGCAACGGTCTTAGACTCTTAATCTGGCCTACTGGTTAAGGTCTTAACTCTTACTCTGGCCTTATAGCTAAGGTCTTAGACTCGTACTCTGGCCTAATGGTTAAGGTCTTAACTCTTACTCTGGCCTAATAGCTAAGGTCGTAACTCTTACTCTGGCCTACTGGTTAAGTTCTTAACTCGTACTTTGGCCTACTGGTTAAGGTCCTAACTCTTACTCTGGCCTAATAGCTAAGGTCTTAACTCTTACTCTGGCCTTATAGCTAAGGTCTTAACTAATAGCTAACGTCTTAACTCTTATTCTGGCCTAATAGCTAAGGTCTTAGACTTGTACTATGGCCTAATAGCTAAGGTCTTAGACTCGTACTCTGGCCTACTGGTTAAGGTATTAACTCTTACTCTGGCCTAATAGCTAAGGTCTTAACTCTTACTCTGGCCTAATAGCTAAGGTCTTAGACTCGTACTCTGGCCTACAGGTTAAGGTCTTAACTCTTACTCTGACCTAATAGCTAAGGTCTTAACTCTTACTCTGGCCTACTGGTTATGTTCTTAACTCGTACTCTGGCCTACTGGTTAAGGTCTTAACTCTTGCTCTGGCCTAATAGCTAAGGTCTTAGACTCGTACTATGGCCTAATAGCTAAGGTCTTAGACTCGTACTCTGGCCTACTGGTTAAGGTCTTAACTCTTACTCTGGCCTAATAGCTAAGGTCTTAGACTCGTACTCTGGCCTACTGGTTAAGGTCTTAACTCTTACTCTGACCTAATTGCTAAGGTCTTAGACTCGTACTCTGGCCTATTGGTTAAGGTCTTAACTCTTACTCTGGCCTACTGGTTAAGGTCTTAACTCTTACTCTGGCCTACTGGTTAAGGTCTTAACTCTTACTCTGGCCTAATAGCTAAGGTCTTAACTCTTACTCTGGCCTAATAGCTAAGGTCTTAGACTCGTACTATGGCCTACAGGTTAAGGTCTTAACTCTTACTCTGGCCTACTGGTTAAGGTCTTAACTCTTACTCTGGCCTAATAGCTAAGGTCTTAACTATTACTATGGCCTAATAGCTAAGGTCTTAGACTCATACTCTGTCCTACAGGTTACAGTCTTAACTCTTACTCTGGCCTAATAGCTAAGGTCTTAGACTCGTACTCTGGCCTAATGGTTAAGGTCTTAACTCTTATTCTGGCCTACTGGTTAAGGTCTTAACTCTTACGCTGGCCTAATAGCTAAGGTCTTAGGCTCGTACTCTGGCCTACTGTTTAAGGTCTTAACTCTTACTCTGACCTAATAGCTAAGGTCTTAACTCTTACTCTGGCCTACTGGTTAAGTTCTTAACTCGTGCTCTGGCCTACTGGTTAAGGTCTTAACTCTTGCTCTGGCCTAATAGCTAAGGTCTTAGACTCGTACTATGGCCTAATAGCTAAGGTCTTAGACTCGTACTCTGGCCTACTGGTTAAGGTCTTAACTCTTACTCTGGCCTAATAGCTAAGGTCTTAGACTCGTACTCTGGCCTAATGGTTAAGGTCTTAACTCTTATTCTGGCCTATTAGATAAGGTCTTAGACTCGTACTCTGGCCTAATGGTTAAGGTCTTAACTCTTACTCTGGCCTACTGGTTAAGGTCTTAACTCTTACTCTGGCCTAATAGCTACGGTCTTAACTCTTAGTCTGGCCTAATAGCTAAGGTCTTAACTCTTACTCTGGCCTACTGGTTAAGGTCTTAACTCTTACTGTGGCCTAATAGCTAAGGTCTTAACTCTTACTCTGGCCTAATAGCTAAGGTCTTAACTCTTACTCTGGCCTAATAGCTAAGGTCTTATACTCGCACTCTGGCCTAATGGTTAAGGTCTTAACTCTTCCTCTGGCCTAATAGCTAAGGTCTTAACTCTTACTATGGCCTACTGGTTAAGGTCTTAACTCTTACTCTGTCCTAATAGCTAAGGTCTTAACTATTACTTCGGCCTAATAGCTAAGGTCTTAACTCTTACACTGGCCTACTGTTTAAGGTCTTAACTCTTACTCTGGCCTAATAGCTAAGGTCTTAACTCTTACTCTGGCCTAATAGCTAAGGTCTTAGACTCGTACTCTGGCCTAATGGTTAAGGTCTTAACTCTTACTCTGGCCTAATAGCTAAGGTCTTAACTCTTACTCTGGCCTACTGGTTAAGGTCTTAACTCTTACGCTGGCCTAATAGCTAAGGTCTTAACTCTTACTCTGGCCTAATAGCTAAGGTCTTAGACTCGTACTCTGGCCTAATGGTTAAGGTCTTAACTCTTACTCTGGCCTAATAGCTAAGGTCTTAACTCTTACTCTGGCCTAATGGTTAAGGTCCTAACTCTTACTCTGGCCTAATAGCTAAGGCCTTAACTCTTACTCTGGACTAATAGCTAAGGCCTTAGACTCGTACTCTGGCCTACTGGTTAAGGTCCTAATTCTTACTCTGGCCTAATAGCTACGGTCTTAGACTCTTACTCTGGCCTACTGGTTAAGGTCTTAACTCTTACTCTGGCCTAATAGCTAAGGTCTTAGACTCGTACTCTGGCCTAATGGTTAAGGTCTTAACTCTTACTCTGGCCTAATAGCTAAGGTCTTAACTCTTACTCTGGCCTAATAGCTAAGGTCTTAACTCTTACTCTGGCCTACTGGTTAAGGTCTTAACTCTTACTCTGGCCTAATAGCTAAGGTCTTAGACTCGTACTCTGGCCTAATGGTTAAGGTCTTAACTCTTACTCTGGCCTAATAGCTAAGGTCATAACTCTTACTCTGGCCTAATGGTTAAGGTCTTAACTCTTACTCTGGCCTAATAGCTAAGGTCTTAACTCTTACTCTGGACTAATAGCTAAGGCCTTAGACTCGTACTCTGGCCTACTGGTTAAGGTCCTAATTCTTACTCTGGCCTAATAGCTACGGTCTTAGACTCTTACTCTGGCCTACTGGTTAAGGTCTTAACTCTTACTCTGGCCTAATAGCTAAGGTCTTAGACTCGTACTCTGGCCTAATGGTTAAGGTCTTAACTCTTACTCTGGCCTAATAGCTAAGGTCTTAACTCTTACTCTGGCCTAATAGCTAATGTCTTAACTCTTACTCTGGCCTACTGGTTAAGGTCTTAACTCTTACTCTGGCCTAATAGCTAAGGTCTTAACTCTTACTCTGGCCTAATAGCTAAGGTCTTAACTCTTACTCTGGCCTACTGGTTAAGGTCTTAACTCTCACTCTGGCCTAATAGCTAAGGTCTTAACTCTTACTCTGGCCTACTGTTTAAGGTCTCAACTCTTACTGTGGCCTAATAGCTAAGGTCTTAACTCTTACTCTGGCCTAATGGTTAAGGTCTTAACTCTTACTCTGGCCTAATAGCTAAGGTCTTAGACTCGCACTCTGGCCTAATGGTTAATGTCTTAACTCTTACTCTGGCCTAAACGCTAAGGTCTTAGACTCGCACTCTGGCCTAATGGTTAAGGTCTTAACTCTTACTCTGGCCTACAGGTTAAGGTCTTAACTCTTACTCTGGCCTAATGGTTAAGGTCTTAACTCTTACTCTGGCCTAATAGCCAAGGTCTTAGACTCGTACTCTGGCCTAATGGTTAAGGTCTTAACTCTTACTCTGGCCTATTAGATAAGGTCTTAGACTCGTACTCTGGCCTAATGGTTAAGGTCTTAACTCTTACTCTGGCCTACTGGTTAAGGTCTTAACTCTTACTCTGGCCTAATAGCTACGGTCTTAACTCTTAGTCTGGCCTAATAGCTAAGGTCTTAACTCTTACTCTGGCCTACTGGTTAAGGTCTTAACTCTTACTGTGGCCTAATAGCTAAGGTCTTAACTCTTACTCTGGCCTAATAGCTAAGGTCTTAACTCTTACTCTGGCCTAATAGCTAAGGTCTTATACTCGCACTCTGGCCTAATGGTTAAGGTCTTAACTCTTCCTCTGGCCTAATAGCTAAGGTCTTAACTCTTACTATGGCCTACTGGTTAAGGTCTTAACTCTTACTCTGGCCTAATAGCTAAGGTCTTAACTATTACTCTGGCCTAATAGCTAAGGTCTTAACTCTTACACTGGCCTACTGTTTAAGGTCTTAACTCTTACTCTGGCCTAATAGATAAGGTCTTAACTCTTACTCTGGCCTAATAGCTAAGGTCTTAGACTCGTACTCTGGCCTAATGGTTAAGGTCTTAACTCTTACTCTGGCCTAATAGCTAAGGTCTTAACTCTTACTCTGGCCTACTGGTTAAGGTCTTAACTCTTACTCTGGCCTAATAGCTAAGGTCTTAACTCTTACTATTGCCTAATAGCTAAGGTCTTAACTCTTACTCTGGCCTACTGGTTAAGGTCTTAACTCTTACGCTGGCCTAATAGCTAAGGTCTTAACTCTTACTCTGGCCTAATAGCTAAGGTCTTAGACTCGTACTCTGGCCTAATGGTTAAGGTCTTAACTCTTACTCTGGCCTAATAGCTAAGGTCTTAACTCTTACTCTGGCCTAATGGTTAAGGTCTTAACTCTTACTCTGGCCCAATAGCTAAGGTCTTAACTCTTACTCTGGACTAATAGCTAAGGCCTTAGACTCGTACTCTGGCCTACTGGTTAAGGTCCTAATTCTTACTCTGGCCTAATAGCTACGGTCTTAGACTCTTACTCTGGCCTACTGGTTAAGGTCTTAACTCTTACTCTGGCCTAATAGCTAAGGTCTTAGACTCGTACTCTGGCCTAATGGTTAAGGTCTTAACTCTTACTCTGGCCTAATAGCTAAGGTCTTAACTCTTACTCTGGCCTAATAGCTAAGGTCTTAACTCTTACTCTGGCCTACTGGTTAAGGTCTTAACTCTTACTGTGGCCTAATAGCTAAGGTCTTAACTCTTACTCTGGCCTAATAGCTAAGGTCTTAACTCTTACTCTGGCCTAATAGCTAAGGTCTTATACTCGTACTCTGGCCTAATGGTTAAGGTCTTAACTCTTACTCTGGCCTAATAGCTAAGGTCTTAACTCTTACTATGGCCTACTGGTTAAGTTCTTAACTCGTGCTCTGGCCTACTGGTTAAGGTCTTAACTCTTGCTCTGGCCTAATAGCTAAGGTCTTAGACTCGTACTATGGCCTAATAGCTAAGGTCTTAGACTCGTACTCTGGCCTACTGGTTAAGGTCTTAACTCTTACTGTGGCCTAATAGCTAAGGTCTTAGACTCGTACTCTGGCCTAATAGCTAAGGTCTTAGACTCGTACTCTGGCCTACTGGATAAGGTCTTAACTCTTACTCTGGCCTACTGGTTAAGGTCTTAACTCTTACTCTGGCCTAATTGCTAAGGTCTTAGACTTGTACTCTGGCCTATTGGTTAAGGTCTTAACTCTTACTCTGGCCTAATAGCTAAGGTCTTAGACTCGTACGCTGGCCTAATGGTTAAGGTCTTAACTCTTACTCTGGCCTACTGGTTAAGGTCTTAACTCTTACTCTGGCCTAATGGTTAAGGTCTTAACTCTTACTCTGGCCTAATAGCTAAGGTCTTAGACTAGTACTCTGGCCTAATGGTTAAGGTCTTAACTCTTACTCTGGCCTACAGGTTAAGGTCTCAACTCTTACTCTGGCCTAATAGCTATGGTCTTAACTCTTACTCTGGCCTAATAGCTAAGGTCTTAGACTCGTACTCTGGCCTACAGGTTAAGGTCTTAACTCTTACTCTGGCCTAATATCTAAGGTCGTAACTCTTACTCTGGCCTACTGGTTAAGTTCTTAACTCGTACTTTGGCCTACTGGTTAAGGTCCTAACTCTTACTCTGGCCTAATAGCTAAGGTCTTAACTCTTACTCTGGCCTTATAGCTAAGGTCTTAACTAATAGCTAACGTCTTAACTCTTATTCTGGCCTAATAGCTAAGGTCTTAGACTTGTACTATGGCCTAATAGCTAAGGTCTTAGACTCGTACTCTGGCCTACTGGTTAAGGTCTTAACTCTTACTCTGGCCTAATGGTTAAGGTCTTAACTCTTACTCTGGCCTAATAGCTAAGGTCTTAACTCTTACTCTGGCCTACTGGTTAAGGTCTTAACTCTTACTCTGGCCTAATAGCTAAGGTCTTAGACTCGTACGCTGGCCTAATGGTTAAGGTCTTAACTCTTACTCTGGCCTACTGGTTAAGGTCTTAACTCTTACTCTGGCCTAATGGTTAAGGTCTTAACTCTTACTCTGGCCTAATAGCTAAGGTCTTAGACTAGTACTCTGGCCTAATGGTTAAGGTCTTAACTCTTACTCTGGCCTACAGGTTAAGGTCTCAACTCTTACTCTGGCCTAATAGCTAAGGTCTTAACTCTTACTCTGGCCTAATAGCTATGGTCTTAACTCTTACTCTGGCCTAATAGCTAAGGTCTTAGACTCGTACTCTGGCCTACAGGTTAAGGTCTTAACTCTTACTCTGGCCTAATATCTAAGGTCTTAACTCTTACTCTGGCCTACTGGTTAAGTTCTTAACTCGTACTTTGGCCTACTGGTTAAGGTCCTAACTCTTACTCTGGCCTAATAGCTAAGGTCTTAACTCTTACTCTGGCCTTATAGCTAAGGTCTTAGACTTGTACTATGGCCTAATAGCTAAGGTCTTAGACTCGTACTCTGGCCTACTGGTTAAGGTCTTAACTCTTACTCTGGCCTAATAGCTAAGGTCTTAACTCTTACTCTGGCCTAATAGCTAAGGTCTTAGACTCGTACTCTGGCCTACAGGTTAAGGTCTTAACTCTTACTCTGACCTAATAGCTAAGGTCTTAACTCTTACTCTGGCCTACTGGTTAAGTTCTTAACTCGTGCTCTGGCCTACTGGTTAAGGTCTTAACTCTTGCTCTGGCCTAATAGCTAAGGTCTTAGACTCGTACTATGGCCTAATAGCTAAGGTCTTAGACTCGTACTCTGGCCTACTGGTTAAGGTCTTAACTCTTACTGTGGCCTAATAGCTAAGGTCTTAGACTCGTACTCTGGCCTAATAGCTAAGGTCTTAGACTCGTACTCTGGCCTACTGGATAAGGTCTTAACTCTTACTCTGGCCTACTGGTTAAGGTCTTAACTCTTACTCTGGCCTAATTGCTAAGGTCTTAGACTTGTACTCTGGCCTATTGGTTAAGGTCTTAACTCTTACTCTGGCCTAATAGCTAAGGTTCTAACTCTTACTCTGGCCTACTGGTTAAGGTCTTAACTCTTACTCTGGCCTAATAACTAAGGTCTTAGACTCGTACGCTGGCCTAATGGTTAAGGTCTTAACTCTTACTCTGGCCTACTGGTTAAGGTCTTAACTCTTACTCTGGCCTAATGGTTAAGGTCTTAACTCTTACTCTGGCCTAATAGCTAAGGTCTTAGACTAGTACTCTGGCCTAATGGTTAAGGTCTTAACTCTTACTCTGGCCTACAGGTTAAGGTCTCAACTCTTACTCTGGCCTAATAGCTAAGGTCTTAACTCTTACTCTGGCCTAATAGCTATGGTCTTAACTCTTACTCTGGCCTAATAGCTAAGGTCTTAGACTCGTACTCTGGCCTACAGGTTAAGGTCTTAACTCTTACTCTGGCCTAATATCTAAGGTCTTAACTCTTACTCTGGCCTACTGGTTAAGTTCTTAACTCGTACTTTGGCCTACTGGTTAAGGTCCTAACTCTTACTCTGGCCTAATAGCTAAGGTCTTAACTCTTACTCTGGCCTTATAGCTAAGGTCTTAACTAATAGATAACGTCTTAACTCTTATTCTGGCCTAATAGCTAAGGTCTTAGACTTGTACTATGGCCTAATAGCTAAGGTCTTAGACTCGTACTCTGGCCTACTGGTTAAGGTCTTAACTCTTACTCTGGCCTAATAGCTAAGGTCTTAACTCTTACTCTGGCCTAATAGCTAAGGTCTTAGACTCGTACTCTGGCCTACAAGTTAAGGTCTTAACTCTTACTCTGACCTAATAGCTAAGGTCTTAACTCCTACTCTGGCCTACTGGTTAAGTTCTTAACTCGTGCTCTGGCCTGTGGTTAAGGTCTTAACTCTTGCTCTGGCCTAATAGCTAAGGTCTTAGACTCGTACTCTGGCCTACTGGTTAAGGTCTTAACTCTTACTGTGGCCTAATAGCTAATGTCTTAGACTCGTACTCTGGCCTAATAGCTAAGGTCTTAGACTCGTACTCTGGCCTACTGGATAAGGTCTTAACTCTTTCTCTGGCCTACTGGTTAAGGTCTTAACTCTTACTCTGGCCTAATTGCTAAGGTCTTAGACTTGTACTCTGGCCTATTGGTTAAGGTCTTAACTCTTACTCTGGCCTACTGGTTAAGGTCTTAACTCTTACTCTGGCCTACTGGTTAAGGTCTTAACTCTTACTCTGGCCTAATAGCTAAGGTCTTAACTCTTACTCTGGCCTAATAGCTAAGGTCTTAGACTCGTACTATGGCCTACAGGTTAAGGTCTTAACTCTTACTCTGGCCTACTGGTTAAGGTCTTAACTCTTACTCTGGCCTAATAGCTAAGGTCTTAACTATTACTATGGCCTAATAGCTAAGGTCTTAGACTCATACTCTGTCCTACAGGTTACAGTCTTAACTCTTACTCTGGCCTAATAGCTAAGGTCTTAGACTCGTACTCTGGCCTAATGGTTAAGGTCTTAACTCTTACTCTGGCCTACTGGTTAAGGTCTTAACTCTTACGCTGGCCTAATAGCTAAGGTCTTAGGCTCATACTCTGGCCTACTGTTTAAGGTCTTAACTCTTACTCTGGCCTAATGGTTAAGGTCTTAACTCTTACTCTGGCCTAATAGCTAAGGTCTTAGACTCGTACTCTGGCCTACTGGATAAGGTCTTAACTCGTACTTTGGCCTACTGGTTAAGGTCCTAACTCTTACTCTGGCCTAATAGCTAAGGTCTTAACTCTTACTCTGGCCTTATAGCTAAGGTCTTAACTAATAGCTAACGTCTTAACTCTTATTCTGGCCTAATAGCTAAGGTCTTAGACTTGTACTATGGCCTAATAGCTAAGGTCTTAGACTCGTACTCTGGCCTACTGGTTAAGGTCTTAACTCTTACTCTGGCCTAATAGCTAAGGTCTTAACTCTTACTCTGGCCTAATAGCTAAGGTCTTAGACTCGTACTCTGGCCTACAGGTTAAGGTCTTAACTCTTACTCTGGCCTACTGGTTAAGGTCTTAACACTTACTCTGGCCTAATAGCTAAGGTCTTAGACTCGTACTCTGGCCTAATGGTTAAGGTCTTACCTCTTACTCTGGCCTACTAGTTAAGGTCTTAACTCTTACTCTGGCCTAATAGCTAAGGTCTTAACTCTTACTCTGGCCTTATAGGTAAGGTCTTAACTAATAGCTAAGGTCTTAACTCTTACTCTGGCCTAATAGCTAAGGTCTTAGACTCGTACTATGGCCTAATAGCTAAGGTCTTAGACTCGTACTCTGGCCTACTGGTTAATGTCTTAACTCTTACTCTGGCCTAATAGCTAAGATCTTAGACTCGTACTCTGGCCTAATGGTTAAAGTCTTAACTCTTACTCTGGCCTACTGGTTAAGGTCTTAACTCTTACTCTGGCCTACTGGTTAAGGTCTTAACTCTTACTCTGGCCTAATAGCTAAGGTCTTAACTCTTACTCCGGCCTACTGGTTAAGGTCTTAGACTCGTACTCTGGCCTAATGGTTATCGTCTTATCTCTTACTCTGGCCTACTGGTTAAGGTCTTAACTCTTACTCTGGCCTACTGGTTAAGGTCTTAACTCTTACTCTGGCCTAATAGCTCAGGTCTTAGGCTCATACTATGGCCTACAGGTTAAGGTCTTAACTCTTACTCTGGCCTACTGGTTAAGGTCTTAACTCTTACTCTGGCCTAATAGCTAAGGTCTTAGACTCGTACGCTGGCCTAATGGTTAAGGCCTTAACTCTTACTCTGGCCTACTGGTTAAGGTCTTAACTCTTACTCTGGCCTAATGGTTAAGGTCTTAACTCTTACTCTGGCCTAATAGCTAAGGTCTGAACTCTTACTCTGGCCTACTGGTTAAGGTCTTAACTCTTACTCTGGCCTAATAGCTAAGGTCTTAGACTCGTACGCTGGCCTAATGGTTAAGGTCTTAACTCTTACTCTGGCCTACTGGTTAAGGTCTTAACTCTTACTCTGGCCTAATGGTTAAGGTCTTAACTCTTACTCTGGCCTAATAGCTAAGGTCTTAGACTAGTACTCTGGC
Organism: Triturus cristatus; assembly: GCF_964204655.1. Classification (NCBI taxonomy): domain Eukaryota; kingdom Metazoa; phylum Chordata; class Amphibia; order Caudata; family Salamandridae; genus Triturus; species Triturus cristatus. The sequence continues at coordinate 1,146,268 of NC_140582.1, read as the reverse complement.
CTAATGGTTAAGGTCTTAACTCTTACTCTGGCCTACAGGTTAAGGTCTCAACTATTACTCTGGCCTAATAGCTAAGGTCTTAACTCTTACTCTGGCCTAATAGCTATGGTCTTAACTCTTACTCTGGCCTAATAGCTAAGGTCTTAGACTCGTACTCTGGCCTACAGGTTAAGGTCTTAACTCTTACTCTGGCCTAATATCTAAGGTCTTAACTCTTACTCTGGCCTACTGGTTAAGTTCTTAACTCGTACTTTGGCCTACTGGTTAAGGTCCTAACTCTTACTCTGGCCTAATAGCTAAGGTCTTAACTCTTACTCTGGCCTTATAGCTAAGGTCTTAACTAATAGCTAACGTCTTAACTCTTATTCTGGCCTAATAGCTAAGGTCTTAGACTTGTACTATGGCCTAATAGCTAAGGTCTTAACTCTTACTCTGGCCTAATAGCTAAGGTCTTAACTCTTACTCTGGCCTAATAGCTAAGGTCTTAGACTCGTACTCTGGCCTACAGGTTAAGGTCTTAACTCTTACTCTGACCTAATAGCTAAGGTCTTAACTCTTACTCTGGCCTACTGGTTAAGTTCTTAACTCGTACTCTGGCCTACTGGTTAAGGTCTTAACTCTTGCTCTGGCCTAATAGCTAAGGTCTTAGACTCGTACTATGGCCTAATAGCTAAGGTCTTAGACTCGTACTCTGGCCTACTGGTTAAGGTCTTAACTCTTACTCTGGCCTAATAGCTAAGGTCTTAGACTCGTACTCTGGCCTAATAGCTAAGGTCTTAGACTCGTACTCTGGCCTACTGGATAAGGTCTTAACTCTTACTCTGGCCTACTGGTTAAGGTCTTAACTCTTACTCTGGCCTAATTGCTAAGGTCTTAGACTCGTACTCTGGCCTATTGGTTAAGGTCTTAACTCTTACTCTGGCCTACTGGTTAAGGTCTTAACTCTTACTCTGGCCTAATAGCTAAGGTCTTAACTCTTACTCTGGCCTAATAGCTAAGGTCTTAGACTCGTACTATGGCCTACAGGTTAAGGTCTTAACTCTTACTCTGGCCTACTGGTTAAGGTCTTAACTCTTACTCTGGCCTAATAGCTAAGGTCTTAAATATTACTATGGCCTAATAGCTAAGGTCTTAGACTCATACTCTGTCCTACAGGTTACAGTCTTAACTCTTACTCTGGCCTAATAGCTAAGGTCTTAGACTCGTACTCTGGCCTAATGGTTAAGGTCTTAACTCTTACTCTGGCCTACTGGTTAAGGTCTTAACTCTTACGCTGGCCTAATAGCTAAGGTCTTAGGCTCGTACTCTGGCCTACTGTTTAAGGTCTTAACTCTTACTCTGGCCTAATGGTTAAGGTCTTAACAATTACTCTGGCCTAATAGCTAAGGTCTTAGACTCGTACTCTGGCCTACTGGATAAGGTCTTAACTCTTACTCTGGCCTACAGGTTAAGGTCTTAACTCTTACTCTGGCCTAATAGCTAAGGTCTTAGACTCGTACTCTGGCCTAATGGTTAAGGTCTTAACTCTTACTCTGGCCTACTGGTTAAGGTCTTAACTCTTACTCTGGCCTACTGGTTAAGGTCTTAACTCTTACTCTGGCCTAATAGCTAAGGTCTTAACTCTTACTCTGGCCTAATAGCTATGGTCTTAACTCTTACTCTGGCCTAATAGCTAAGGTCTTAGACTTTTACTCTGGCCTACAGGTTAAGGTCTTAACTCTTACTCTGGCCTAACATCTAAGGTCTTAACTCTTACTCTGGCCTACTGGTTAAGGTCTTAACTCGTACTTTGGCCTACTGGTTAAGGTCTTAACTCTTACTCTGGCCTAATAGCTAAGGTCTTAACTCTTACTCTGGCCTAATAGCTAAGGTCTTAGACTTGTACTCTGGCCTAATGGTTAAGGTCTTAACTCTTACTCTGGCCTAAAGGTTAAGGTCTCAACTCTTACTCTGGCCTAATAGCTAAGGTCTTAACTATTACTCTGGCCTAATAGCTATGGTCTTAACTCTTACTCTGGCCTAATAGCTAAGGTCTTAGACTCGTACTCTGGCCTACAGGTTAAGGTCTTAACTCTTACTCTGGCCTAATATCTAAGGTCTTAACTCTTACTCTGGCCTACTGGTTAAGTTCTTAACTCGTACTTTGGCCTACTGGTTTAGGTCTTAACTCTTACTCTGGCCTAATAGCTAAGGTCTTAACTCTTACTCTGGCCTTATAGCTAAGGTCTTAACTAATAGCTAACGTCTTAACTCTTATTCTGGCCTAATAGCTAAGGTCTTAGACTTGTACTATGGCCTAATAGCTAAGGTCTTAGACTCGTACTCTGGCCTACAGGTTAAGGTATTAACTCTTACTCTGGCCTAATAGCTAAGGTCTTAACTCTTACTCTGGCCTGATAGCTAAGGTCTTAGACTCGTACTCTGGCCTACAGGTTAAGGTCTTAACTCTTACTCTGGCCTAATAGCTAAGGTCTTAACTCTTACTCTGGCCTACTGGTTAAGTTCTTAACTCGTACTCTGGCCTACTGGTTAAGGTCTTAACTCTTGCTCTGGCCTAATAGCTAAGGTCTTAGACTCGTACTATGGCCTAATAGCTAAGGTCTTAGACTCGTACTCTGGCCTACAGGTTAAGGTCTTAACTCTTACTCTGGCCTAATAGCTAAGGTCTTAACTCTTACTCTGGCCTACTGGTTAAGTTCTTAACTCGTACTCTGGCCTACTGGTTAAGGTCTTAACTCTTGCTCTGGCCTAATAGCTAAGGTCTTAGACTCGTACTCTGGCCTAATAGCTAAGGTCTTAACTCTTACTCTGGCCTAATGGTTAAGGTCTTAACTCTAACTCTGGCCTAATAGCTAAGATCTTAACTCTTACTTTGGCCTACTGGTTAAGGTCTTAACTCTTACTCTGGCCTAATAGCTAAGGTCTTAGACCTGTACTTTGGCCTAATAGCTAAGGTCTTAGACTCGTACTCTGGCCTACTGAATAAGGTCTTAACTCTTACTCTGGCCTACTGGTTAAGGTCTTAACTCCTACTCTGGCCTAATTGCTAAGGTCTTAGACTTGCACTCCGGCCTATTGGTTAAGGTCTTAACTCTTACTCTGGCCTACTGGTTAAGGTCTTAACTCTTACTCTGGCCTACTGGTTAAGGTCTTAACTCTTACTCTGGCCTAATAGCTAAGGTCTTAACTCTTACTCTGGCCTAATAGCTAAGGTCTTAGACTGGTACTATGGCCTACAGGTTAAGGTCTTAACTCTTACTCTGGCCTACTGGTTAAGGTCTTAACTCTTACTCTGGCCTAATAGCTAAGGTCTTAACTATTACTCTGGCCTAATAGCTAAGGTCTTAGACTCATTCTCTGTCCTACAGCTTACGGTCTTAACTCTTAATCTGGCCTACTGGTTAAGGTCTTAACTCTTACTCTGGCCTAATAGCTAAGGTCTTAACTCGTACTCTGGCCTAATGGTTAAGGTCTTAACTCTTACTCTGGCCTAATAGCTAAGGTCTTAGACTCGTACTATGGCCTACAGGTTAAGGTCTTAACTCTTACGCTGGCCTAATAGCTAAGGTCTTAGGCTCGTACTCTGGCCTACTGTTTAAGGTCTTAACTCTTACTCTGGCTTAATAGCTAAGGTCTTAACTCTTACTATGGCCTAATAGCTAAGGTCTGAAATCTTTCTCTGGCCTAATAGCAACGGTCTTAGACTCTTAATCTGGCCTACTGGTTAAGGTCTTAACTCTTACTCTGGCCTTATAGCTAAGGTCTTAGACTCGTACTCTGGCCTAATGGTTAAGGTCTTAACTCTTACTCTGGCCTAATAGCTAAGGTCGTAACTCTTACTCTGGCCTACTGGTTAAGTTCTTAACTCGTACTTTGGCCTACTGGTTAAGGTCCTAACTCTTACTCTGGCCTAATAGCTAAGGTCTTAACTCTTACTCTGGCCTTATAGCTAAGGTCTTAACTAATAGCTAACGTCTTAACTCTTATTCTGGCCTAATAGCTAAGGTCTTAGACTTGTACTATGGCCTAATAGCTAAGGTCTTAGACTCGTACTCTGGCCTACTGGTTAAGGTATTAACTCTTACTCTGGCCTAATAGCTAAGGTCTTAACTCTTACTCTGGCCTACTGGTTATTTTCTTAACTCGTACTCTGGCCTACTGGTTAAGGTCTTAACTCTTGCTCTGGCCTAATAGCTAAGGTCTTAGACTCGTACTATGGCCTAATAGCTAAGGTCTTAGACTCGTACTCTGGCCTACTGGTTAAGGTCTTAACTCTTACTCTGGCCTAATAGCTAAGGTCTTAGACTCGTACTCTGGCCTACTGGATAAGGTCTTAACTCTTACTCTGGCCTACTGGTTAAGGTCTTAACTCTTACTCTGACTTAATTGCTAAGGTCTTAGACTCGTACTCTGGCCTATTGGTTAAGGTCTTAACTCTTACTCTGGCCTACTGGTTAAGGTCTTAACTCTTACTCTGGCCTACTGGTTAAGGTCTTAACTCTTACTCTGGCCTAATAGCTAAGGTCTTAACTCTTACTCTGGCCTAATAGCTAAGGTCTTAGACTCGTACTATGGCCTACAGGTTAAGGTCTTAACTCTTACTCTGGCCTACTGGTTAATGTCTTAACTCTTACTCTGGCCTAATAGCTAAGGTCTTAACTATTACTATGGCCTAATAGCTAAGGTCTTAGACTCATACTCTGTCCTACAGGTTACAGTCTTAACTCTTACTCTGGCCTAATAGCTAAGGTCTTAGACTCGTACTCTGGCCTAATGGTTAAGGTCTTAACTCTTACTCTGGCCTACTGGTTAAGGTCTTAACTCTTACGCTGGCCTAATAGCTAAGGTCTTAGGCTCGTACTCTGGCCTACTGTTTAAGGTCTTAACTCGTACTCTGGCCTACAGGTTAAGGTCTTAACTCTTACTCTGGCCTAATAGCTAAGGTCTTAACTCTTACTCTGGCCTACTGGTTAAGTTCTTAACTCGTACTCTGGCCTACTGGTTAAGGTCTTAACTCTTGCTCTGGCCTAATAGCTAAGGTCTTAGACTCGTACTATGGCCTAATAGCTAAGGTCTTAGACTCGTACTCTGGCCTACAGGTTAAGGTCTTAACTCTTACTCTGGCCTAATAGCTAAGGTCTTAACTCTTACTCTGGCCTACTGGTTAAGTTCTTAACTCGTACTCTGGCCTACTGGTTAAGGTCTTAACTCTTGCTCTGGCCTAATAGCTAAGGTCTTAGACTCGTACTCTGGCCTAATAGCTAAGGTCTTAACTCTTACTCTGGCCTAATGGTTAAGGTCTTAACTCTAACTCTGGCCTAATAGCTAAGATCTTAACTCTTACTTTGGCCTACTGGTTAAGGTCTTAACTCTTACTCTGGCCTAATAGCTAAGGTCTTAGACTTGTACTTTGGCCTAATAGCTAAGGTCTTAGACTTGTACTCTGGCCTACTGAATAAGGTCTTAACTCTTACTCTGGCCTACTGGTTAAGGTCTTAACTCCTACTCTGGCCTAATTGCTAAGGTCTTAGACTTGCACTCCGGCCTATTGGTTAAGGTCTTAACTCTTACTCTGGCCTACTGGTTAAGGTCTTAACTCTTACTCTGGCCTACTGGTTAAGGTCTTAACTCTTACTCTGGCCTAATAGCTAAGGTCTTAACTCTTACTCTGGCCTAATAGCTAAGGTCTTAGACTGGTACTATGGCCTACAGGTTAAGGTCTTAACTCTTACTCTGGCCTACTGGTTAAGGTCTTAACTCTTACTCTGGCCTAATAGCTAAGGTCTTAACTATTACTCTGGCCTAATAGCTAAGGTCTTAGACTCATTCTCTGTCCTACAGCTTACGGTCTTAACTCTTAATCTGGCCTACTGGTTAAGGTCTTAACTCTTACTCTGGCCTAATAGCTAAGGTCTTAACTCGTACTCTGGCCTAATGGTTAAGGTCTTAACTCTTACTCTGGCCTAATAGCTAAGGTCTTAGACTCGTACTATGGCCTACAGGTTAAGGTCTTAACTCTTACGCTGGCCTAATAGCTAAGGTCTTAGGCTCGTACTCTGGCCTACTGTTTAAGGTCTTAACTCTTACTCTGGCTTAATAGCTAAGGTCTTAACTCTTACTATGGCCTAATAGCTAAGGTCTGAAATCTTTCTCTGGCCTAATAGCAACGGTCTTAGACTCTTAATCTGGCCTACTGGTTAAGGTCTTAACTCTTACTCTGGCCTTATAGCTAAGGTCTTAGACTCGTACTCTGGCCTAATGGTTAAGGTCTTAACTCTTACTCTGGCCTAATAGCTAAGGTCGTAACTCTTACTCTGGCCTACTGGTTAAGTTCTTAACTCGTACTTTGGCCTACTGGTTAAGGTCCTAACTCTTACTCTGGCCTAATAGCTAAGGTCTTAACTCTTACTCTGGCCTTATAGCTAAGGTCTTAACTAATAGCTAACGTCTTAACTCTTATTCTGGCCTAATAGCTAAGGTCTTAGACTTGTACTATGGCCTAATAGCTAAGGTCTTAGACTCGTACTCTGGCCTACTGGTTAAGGTATTAACTCTTACTCTGGCCTAATAGCTAAGGTCTTAACTCTTACTCTGGCCTAATAGCTAAGGTCTTAGACTCGTACTCTGGCCTACAGGTTAAGGTCTTAACTCTTACTCTGACCTAATAGCTAAGGTCTTAACTCTTACTCTGGCCTACTGGTTATGTTCTTAACTCGTACTCTGGCCTACTGGTTAAGGTCTTAACTCTTGCTCTGGCCTAATAGCTAAGGTCTTAGACTCGTACTATGGCCTAATAGCTAAGGTCTTAGACTCGTACTCTGGCCTACTGGTTAAGGTCTTAACTCTTACTCTGGCCTAATAGCTAAGGTCTTAGACTCGTACTCTGGCCTACTGGATAAGGTCTTAACTCTTACTCTGGCCTACTGGTTAAGGTCTTAACTCTTACTCTGACTTAATTGCTAAGGTCTTAGACTCGTACTCTGGCCTATTGGTTAAGGTCTTAACTCTTACTCTGGCCTACTGGTTAAGGTCTTAACTCTTACTCTGGCCTACTGGTTAAGGTCTTAACTCTTACTCTGGCCTAATAGCTAAGGTCTTAACTCTTACTCTGGCCTAATAGCTAAGGTCTTAGACTCGTACTATGGCCTACAGGTTAAGGTCTTAACTCTTACTCTGGCCTACTGGTTAATGTCTTAACTCTTACTCTGGCCTAATAGCTAAGGTCTTAACTATTACTATGGCCTAATAGCTAAGGTCTTAGACTCATACTCTGTCCTACAGGTTACAGTCTTAACTCTTACTCTGGCCTAATAGCTAAGGTCTTAGACTCGTACTCTGGCCTAATGGTTAAGGTCTTAACTCTTACTCTGGCCTACTGGTTAAGGTCTTAACTCTTACGCTGGCCTAATAGCTAAGGTCTTAGGCTCGTACTCTGGCCTACTGTTTAAGGTCTTAACTCGTACTCTGGCCTACAGGTTAAGGTCTTAACTCTTACTCTGGCCTAATAGCTAAGGTCTTAACTCTTACTCTGGCCTACTGGTTAAGTTCTTAACTCGTACTCTGGCCTACTGGTTAAGGTCTTAACTCTTGCTCTGGCCTAATAGCTAAGGTCTTAGACTCGTACTATGGCCTAATAGCTAAGGTCTTAGACTCGTACTCTGGCCTACAGGTTAAGGTCTTAACTCTTACTCTGGCCTAATAGCTAAGGTCTTAACTCTTACTCTGGCCTACTGGTTAAGTTCTTAACTCGTACTCTGGCCTACTGGTTAAGGTCTTAACTCTTGCTCTGGCCTAATAGCTAAGGTCTTAGACTCGTACTCTGGCCTAATAGCTAAGGTCTTAACTCTTACTCTGGCCTAATGGTTAAGGTCTTAACTCTAACTCTGGCCTAATAGCTAAGATCTTAACTCTTACTTTGGCCTACTGGTTAAGGTCTTAACTCTTACTCTGGCCTAATAGCTAAGGTCTTAGACTTGTACTTTGGCCTAATAGCTAAGGTCTTAGACTTGTACTCTGGCCTACTGAATAAGGTCTTAACTCTTACTCTGGCCTACTGGTTAAGGTCTTAACTCCTACTCTGGCCTAATTGCTAAGGTCTTAGACTTGCACTCCGGCCTATTGGTTAAGGTCTTAACTCTTACTCTGGCCTACTGGTTAAGGTCTTAACTCTTACTCTGGCCTACTGGTTAAGGTCTTAACTCTTACTCTGGCCTAATAGCTAAGGTCTTAACTCTTACTCTGGCCTAATAGCTAAGGTCTTAGACTGGTACTATGGCCTACAGGTTAAGGTCTTAACTCTTACTCTGGCCTACTGGTTAAGGTCTTAACTCTTACTCTGGCCTAATAGCTAAGGTCTTAACTATTACTCTGGCCTAATAGCTAAGGTCTTAGACTCATTCTCTGTCCTACAGCTTACGGTCTTAACTCTTAATCTGGCCTACTGGTTAAGGTCTTAACTCTTACTCTGGCCTAATAGCTAAGGTCTTAACTCGTACTCTGGCCTAATGGTTAAGGTCTTAACTCTTACTCTGGCCTAATAGCTAAGGTCTTAGACTCGTACTATGGCCTACAGGTTAAGGTCTTAACTCTTACGCTGGCCTAATAGCTAAGGTCTTAGGCTCGTACTCTGGCCTACTGTTTAAGGTCTTAACTCTTACTCTGGCTTAATAGCTAAGGTCTTAACTCTTACTATGGCCTAATAGCTAAGGTCTGAAATCTTTCTCTGGCCTAATAGCAACGGTCTTAGACTCTTAATCTGGCCTACTGGTTAAGGTCTTAACTCTTACTCTGGCCTTATAGCTAAGGTCTTAGACTCGTACTCTGGCCTAATGGTTAAGGTCTTAACTCTTACTCTGGCCTAATAGCTAAGGTCGTAACTCTTACTCTGGCCTACTGGTTAAGTTCTTAACTCGTACTTTGGCCTACTGGTTAAGGTCCTAACTCTTACTCTGGCCTAATAGCTAAGGTCTTAACTCTTACTCTGGCCTTATAGCTAAGGTCTTAACTAATAGCTAACGTCTTAACTCTTATTCTGGCCTAATAGCTAAGGTCTTAGACTTGTACTATGGCCTAATAGCTAAGGTCTTAGACTCGTACTCTGGCCTACTGGTTAAGGTATTAACTCTTACTCTGGCCTAATAGCTAAGGTCTTAACTCTTACTCTGGCCTAATAGCTAAGGTCTTAGACTCGTACTCTGGCCTACAGGTTAAGGTCTTAACTCTTACTCTGACCTAATAGCTAAGGTCTTAACTCTTACTCTGGCCTACTGGTTATGTTCTTAACTCGTACTCTGGCCTACTGGTTAAGGTCTTAACTCTTGCTCTGGCCTAATAGCTAAGGTCTTAGACTCGTACTATGGCCTAATAGCTAAGGTCTTAGACTCGTACTCTGGCCTACTGGTTAAGGTCTTAACTCTTACTCTGGCCTAATAGCTAAGGTCTTAGACTCGTACTCTGGCCTACTGGATAAGGTCTTAACTCTTACTCTGGCCTACTGGTTAAGGTCTTAACTCTTACTCTGACCTAATTGCTAAGGTCTTAGACTCGTACTCTGGCCTATTGGTTAAGGTCTTAACTCTTACTCTGGCCTACTGGTTAAGGTCTTAACTCTTACTCTGGCCTACTGGTTAAGGTCTTAACTCTTACTCTGGCCTAATAGCTAAGGTCTTAACTCTTACTCTGGCCTAATAGCTAAGGTCTTAGACTCGTACTATGGCCTACAGGTTAAGGTCTTAACTCTTACTCTGGCCTACTGGTTAAGGTCTTAACTCTTACTCTGGCCTAATAGCTAAGGTCTTAACTATTACTATGGCCTAATAGCTAAGGTCTTAGACTCATACTCTGTCCTACAGGTTACAGTCTTAACTCTTACTCTGGCCTAATAGCTAAGGTCTTAGACTCGTACTCTGGCCTAATGGTTAAGGTCTTAACTCTTATTCTGGCCTACTGGTTAAGGTCTTAACTCTTACGCTGGCCTAATAGCTAAGGTCTTAGGCTCGTACTCTGGCCTACTGTTTAAGGTCTTAACTCTTACTCTGGCCTAATGGTTAAGGTCTTAACTCTTACTCTGGCCTAATAGCTAAGGTCTTAGACTCGTACTCTGGCCTACTGGATAAGGTCTTAACTCTTACTCTGGCCTACTGGTTAAGGTCTTAACTCTTACTCTGGCCTAATAGCTAAGGTCTTAGACTCGTACTCTGGCCTAATGGTTAAGGTCTTAACTCTTACTCTGGCCTACTGGTTAAGGTCTTAACTCTTACTCTGGCCTACTGGTTAAGGTCTTAACTCTTACTCTGGCCTAATAGCTAAGGTCTTAACTCTTACTCTGGCCTAATAGCTATGGTCTTAACTCTTACTCTGGCCTAATAGCTAAGGTCTTAGACTTTTACTCTGGCCTACAGGTTAAGGTCTTAACTCTTACTCTGGCCTAACATCTAAGGTCTTAACTCTTACTCTGGCCTACTGGTTAAGGTCTTAACTCGTACTTTGGCCTACTGGTTAAGGTCTTAACTCTTACTCTGGCCTAATAGCTAAGGTCTTAACTCTTACTCTGGCCTAATAGCTAAGGTCTTAGACTTGTACTCTGGCCTAATGGTTAAGGTCTTAACTCTTACTCTGGCCTAAAGGTTAAGGTCTAGACTCTTACTCTGGCCTAATAGCTAAGGTCTTAACTATTACTCTGGCCTAATAGCTATGGTCTTAACTCTTACTCTGGCCTAATAGCTAAGGTCTTAACTCTTACTCTGGCCTAATAGCTAAGGTCTTAGACTCGTACTATGGCCTACAGGTTAAGGTCTTAACTCTTACTCTGGCCTACTGGTTAAGGTCTTAACTCTTACTCTGGCCTAATAGCTAAGGTCTTAACTATTACTATGGCCTAATAGCTAAGGTCTTAGACTCATACTCTGTCCTACAGGTTACAGTCTTAACTCTTACTCTGGCCTAATAGCTAAGGTCTTAGACTCGTACTCTGGCCTAATGGTTAAGGTCTTAACTCTTACTCTGGCCTACTGGTTAAGGTCTTAACTCTTACTCTGGCCTAATAGCTAATGTCTTAAACTCATATTCTGGCCTAATAGCTAAGGTCTTAACTCTTACTCTGGCCTAATAGCTAAGGTCTTAGACTCGTACTCTGGCCTACTGGATAAGGTCTTAACTCTTACTCTGGCCTACTGGTTAAGGTCTTAACTCTTACTCTGGCCTAATAGCTAAGGTCTTAGACTCGTACTCTGGCCTAATGGTTAAGGTCTTAACTCTTACTCTGGCCTACTGGTTAAGGTCTTAACTCTTACTCTGGCCTACTGGTTAAGGTCTTAACTCTTACTCTGGCCTAATAGCTAAGGTCTTAACTCTTACTCTGGCCTAATAGCTATGGTCTTAACTCTTACTCTGGCCTAATAGCTAAGGTCTTAGACTTTTACTCTGGCCTACAGGTTAAGGTCTTAACTCTTACTCTGGCCTAACATCTAAGGTCTTAACTCTTACTCTGGCCTACTGGTTAAGGTCTTAACTCGTACTTTGGCCTACTGGTTAAGGTCTTAACTCTTACTCTGGCCTAATAGCTAAGGTCTTAACTCTTACTCTGGCCTAATAGCTAAGGTCTTAGACTTGTACTCTGGCCTAATGGTTAAGGTCTTAACTCTTACTCTGGCCTAAAGGTTAAGGTCTAGACTCTTACTCTGGCCTAATAGCTAAGGTCTTAACTATTACTCTGGCCTAATAGCTATGGTCTTAACTCTTACTCTGGCCTAATAGCTAAGGTCTTAGACTCGTACTCTGGCCTACAGGTTAAGGTCTTAACTCTTACTCTGGCCTAATATCTAAGGTCTTAACTCTTACTCTGGCCTACTGGTTAAGTTCTTAACTCGTACTTTGGCCTACTGGTTAAGGTCTTAACTCTTACTCTGGCCTAATAGCTAAGGTCTTAACTCTTACTCTGGCCTTATAGCTAAGGTCTTAACTAATAGCTAACGTCTTAACTCTTATTCTGGCCTAATAGCTAAGGTCTTAGACTTGTACTATGGCCTAATAGCTAAGGTCTTAGACTCGTACTCTGGCCTACAGGTTAAGGTATTAACTCTTACTCTGGCCTAATAGCTAAGGTCTTAACTCTTACTCTGGCCTGATAGCTAAGGTCTTAGACTCGTACTCTGGCCTACAGGTTAAGGTCTTAACTCTTACTCTGGCCTAATAGCTAAGGTCTTAACTCTTACTCTGGCCTACTGGTTAAGTTCTTAACTCATACTCTGGCCTACTGGTTAAGGTCTTAACTCTTGCTCTGGCCTAATAGCTAAGGTCTTAGACTCGTACTATGGCCTAATAGCTAAGGTCTTAGACTCGTACTCTGGCCTACAGGTTAAGGTCTTAACTCTTACTCTGGCCTAATAGCTAAGGTCTTAACTCTTACTCTGGCCTACTGGTTAAGTTCTTAACTCGTACTCTGGCCTACTGGTTAAGGTCTTAACTCTTGCTCTGGCCTAATAGCTAAGGTCTTAGACTCGTACTCTGGCCTAATAGCTAAGGTCTTAACTCTTACTCTGGCCTAATGGTTAAGGTCTTAACTCTAACTCTGGCCTAATAGCTAAGATCTTAACTCTTACTTTGGCCTACTGGTTAAGGTCTTAACTCTTACTCTGGCCTAATAGCTAAGGTCTTAGACTTGTACTTTGGCCTAATAGCTAAGGTCTTAGACTCGTACTCTGGCCTACTGAATAAGGTCTTAACTCTTACTCTGGCCTACTGGTTAAGGTCTTAACTCTTACTCTGGCCTAATTGCTAAGGTCTTAGACTCGCACTCCGGCCTATTGGTTAAGGTCTTAACTCTTACTCTGGCCTACTGGTTAAGGTCTTAACTCTTACTCTGGCCTAATTGCTAAGGTCTTAGACTCGCACTCCGGCCTATTGGTTAAGGTCTTAACTCTTACTCTGGCCTACTGGTTAAGGTTTCAACTCTTACTCTGGCCTACTGGTTAAGGTCTTAACTCTTACTCTGGCCTAATAGCTAAGGTCTTAACTCTTACTCTGGCCGAATAGCTAAGGTCTTAGACTCGTACTATGGCCTACAGGTTAAGGTCTTAACTCTTACTCTGGCCTACTGGTTAAGGTCTTAACTCTTACTCTGGCCTAATAGCTAAAGGTCTTAACTATTACTCTGGCCTAATAGCTAAGGTCTTAGACTCATTCTCTGTCCTACAGCTTACGGTCTTAACTCTTAATCTGGCCTACTGGTTAAGGTCTTAACTCTTACTCTGGCCTAATAGCTAAGGTCTTAACTCGTACTCTGGCCTAATGGTTAAGGTCTTAACTCTTACTCTGGCCTAATAGCTAAGGTCTTAGACTCGTACTATGGCCTACAGGTTAAGGTCTTAACTCTTACGCTGGCCTAATAGCTAAGGTCTTAGGCTCGTACTCTGGCCTACTGTTTAAGGTCTTAACTCTTACTCTGGCTTAATAGCTAAGGTCTTAACTCTTACTATGGCCTAATAGCTAAGGTCTTAAATCTTTCTCTGGCCTAATAGCAACGGTCTTAGACTCTTAATCTGGCCTACTGGTTAAGGTCTTAACTCTTACTCTGGCCTTATAGCTAAGGTCTTAGACTCGTACTCTGGCCTAATGGTTAAGGTCTTAACTCTTACTCTGGCCTAATAGCTAAGGTCGTAACTCTTACTCTGGCCTACTGGTTAAGTTCTTAACTCGTACTTTGGCCTACTGGTTAAGGTCTTAACTCTTACTCTGGCCTAAAAGCTAAGGTCTTAACTCTTACTCTGGCCTGATAGCTAAGGTCTTAGACTCGTACTCTGGCCTACAGGTTAAGGTCTTAACTCTTACTCTGGCCTTATAGCTAAGGTCTTAGACTCGTACTCTGGCCTAATGGTTAAGGTCTTAACTCTTACTCTGGCCTAATAGCTAAGGTCTTAACTCTTACTCTGGCCTTATAGCTAAGGTCTTAACTAATAGCTAACGTCTTAACTCTTATTCTGGCCTAATAGCTAAGGTCTTAGACTTGTACTATGGCCTAATAGCTAAGGTCTTAGACTCGTACTCTGGCCTACTGGTTAAGGTCTTAACTCTTACTCTGGCCTAATAGCTAAGGTCTTAACTCTTACTCTGGCCTAATAGCTAAGGTCTTAGACTCGTACTCTGGCCTACAGGTTAAGGTCTTAACTCTTACTCTGACCTAATAGCTAAGGTCTTAACTCTTACTCTGGCCTACTGGTTATGTTCTTAACTCGTACTCTGGCCTACTGGTTAAGGTCTTAACTCTTGCTCTGGCCTAATAGCTAAGGTCTTAGACTCGTACTATGGCCTAATAGCTAAGGTCTTAGACTCGTACTCTGGCCTACTGGTTAAGGTCTTAACTCTTACTCTGGCCTAATAGCTAAGGTCTTAGACTCGTACTCTGGCCTAATAGCTAAGGTCTTAGACTCGTACTCTGGCCTACTGGATAAGGTCTTAACTCTTACTCTGGCCTACTGGTTAAGGTCTTAACTCTTACTCTGGCCTAATTGCTAAGGTCTTAGACTCGTACTCTGGCCTATTGGTTAAGGTCTTAACTCTTACTCTGGCCTACTGGTTAAGGTCTTAACTCTTACTCTGGCCTACTGGTTAAGGTCTTAACTCTTACTCTGGCCTAATAGCTAAGGTCTTAACTCTTACTCTGGCCTAATAGCTAAGGTCTTAGACTCGTACTATGGCCTACAGGTTAAGGTCTTAACTCTTACTCTGGCCTACTGGTTAAGGTCTTAACTCTTACTCTGGCCTAATAGCTAAGGTCTTAACTATTACTATGGCCTAATAGCTAAGGTCTTAGACTCATACTCTGTCCTACAGGTTACAGTCTTAACTCTTACTCTGGCCTAATAGCTAAGGTCTTAGACTCGTACTCTGGCCTAATGGTTAAGGTCTTAACTCTTACTCTGGCCTACTGGTTAAGGTCTTAACTCTTACGCTGGCCTAATAGCTAAGGTCTTAGGCTCGTACTCTGGCCTACTGTTTAAGGTCTTAACTCTTACTCTGGCCTAATGGTTAAGGTCTTAACTCTTACTCTGGCCTAATAGCTAAGGTCTTAGACTCATACTCTGGCCTACTGGATAAGGTCTTAACTCTTACTCTGGCCTACTGGTTAAGGTCTTAACTCTTACTCTGGCCTAATAGCTAAGGTCTTAGACTCGTACTCTGGCCTAATGGTTAAGGTCTTAACTCTTACTCTGGCCTACTGGTTAAGGTCTTAACTCTTACTCTGGCCTACTGGTTAAGGTCTTAACTCTTACTCTGGCCTAATAGCTAAGGTCTTAACTCTTACTCTGGCCTAATAGCTATGGTCTTAACTCTTACTCTGGCCTAATAGCTAAGGTCTTAGACTTTTACTCTGGCCTACAGGTTAAGGTCTTAACTCTTACTCTGGCCTAACATCTAAGGTCTTAACTCTTACTCTGGCCTACTGGTTAAGGTCTTAACTCGTACTTTGGCCTGCTGGTTAAGGTCTTAACTCTTACTCTGGCCTAATAGCTAAGGTCTTAACTCTTACTCTGGCCTAATAGCTAAGGTCTTAGACTTGTACTCTGGCCTAATGGTTAAGGTCTTAACTCTTACTCTGGCCTAAAGGTTAAGGTCTAGACTCTTACTCTGGCCTAATAGCTAAGGTCTTAACTCTTACTCTGGCCTAATAGCTATGGTCTTAACTCTTACTCTGGCCTAATAGCTAAGGTCTTAACTCTTACTCTGGCCTACTGGTTAAGTTCTTAACTCGTACTTTGGCCTACTGGTTAAGGTCTTAACTCTTACTCTGGCCTAATAGCTAAGGTCTTAACTCTTACTCTGGCCTTATAGCTAAGGTCTTAACTAATAGCTAACGTCTTAACTCTTATTCTGGCCTAATAGCTAAGGTCTTAGACTTGTACTATGGCCTAATAGCTAAGGTCTTAGACTCGTACTCTGGCCTACAGGTTAAGGTCTTAACTCTTACTCTGGCCTAATAGCTAAGGTCTTAATTCTTACTCTGGCCTGATTGCTTAGGTCTTAGACTCGTACTCTGGCATACAGGTTAAGGTCTTAACTCTTACTCTGGCCTACTAGCTAAGGTCTTAACTCTTACTCTGGCCTACTGGTTAAGTTCTTAACTCGTACTCTGGCCTACTGGTTAAGGTCTTAACTCTTGCTCTGGCCTAATAGCTAAGGTCTTAGACTCGTACTATGGCCTAATAGCTAAGGTCTTAGACTCGTACTCTGGCCTACTGGTTAAGGTCTTAACTCTTACTCTGGCCTAATAGCTAAGGTCTTAGACTTGTACTCTGGCCTAATAGCTAAGGTCTTAGACTCGTACTCTGGCCTACTGAATAAGGTCTTAACTCTTACTCTGGCCTACTGGTTAAGGTCTTAACTCTTACTCTGGCCTAATTGCTAAGGTCTTAGACTCGCACTCCGGCCTATTGGTTAAGGTCTTAACTCTTACTCTGGCCTACTGGTTAAGGTCTTAACTCTTACTCTGGCCTACTGGTTAAGGTCTTAACTCTTACCCTGGCCTAATAGCTAAGGTCTTAACTCTTACTCTGGCCTAATAGCTAAGGTCTTAGACTCGTACTATGGCCTACAGGTTAAGGTCTTAACTCTTACTCTGGCCTACTGGTTAAGGTCTTAACTCTTACTCTGGCCTAATAGCTAAGGTCTTAACTATTACTCTGGCCTAATAGCTAAGGTCTTAGACTCATACTCTGTCCTACAGCTTACGGTCTTAACTCTTAATCTGGCCTACTGGTTAAGGTCTTAACTCTTACTCTGGCCTAATAGCTAAGGTCTTAACTCGTACTCTGGCCTAATGGTTAAGGTCTTAACTCTTACTCTGGCCTAATAGCTAAGGTCTTAGACTCGTACTATGGCCTACAGGTTAAGGTCTTAACTCTTAAGCTGGCCTAATAGCTAAGGTCTTAGGCTCGTACTCTGGCCTACTGTTTAAGGTCTTAACTCTTACTCTGGCTTAATAGCTAAGGTCTTAACTCTTACTATGGCCTAATAGCTAAGGTCTTAAATCTTTCTCTGGCCTAATAGCAACGGTCTTAGACTCTTAAGCTGGCCTACTGGTTAAGGTCTTAACTCTTACTCTGGCCTTATAGCTAAGGTCTTAGACTCGTACTCTGGCCTAATGGTTAAGGTCTTAACTCTTACTCTGGCCTAATAGCTAAGGTCGTAACTCTTACTCTGGCCTACTGGTTAAGTTCTTAACTCGTACTTTGGCCTACTGGTTAAGGTCCTAACTCTTACTCTGGCCTAATAGCTAAGGTCTTAACTCTTACTCTGGCCTTATAGCTAAGGTCTTAACTAATAGCTAATGTCTTAACTCTTATTCTGGCCTCATAGCTAAGGTCTTAGACTTGTACTATGGCCTAATAGCTAAGGTCTTAGACTCGTACTCTGGCCTACTGGTTAAGGTCTTAACTCTTACTCTGGCCTAATAGCTAAGGTCTTAACTCTTACTCTGGCCTAATAGCTAAGGTCTTAGACTCGTACTCTGGCCTACAGGTTAAGGTCTTAACTCTTACTCTGACCTAATAGCTAAGGTCTTAACTCTTACTCTGGCCTACTGGTTAAGTTCTTAACTCGTACTCTGGCCTACTGGTTAAGGTCTTAACTCTTGCTCTGGCCTAATAGCTAAGGTCTTAGACTCGTACTATGGCCTAATAGCTAAGGTCTTAGACTCGTACTCTGGCCTACTGGTTAAGGTCTTAACTCTTACTCTGGCCTAATAGCTAAGGTCTTAGACTCGTACTCTGGCCTAATAGCTAAGGTCTTAGACTCGTACTCTGGCCTACTGGATAAGGTCTTAACTCTTACTCTGGCCTACTGGTTAAGGTCTTAACTCTTACTCTGGCCTAATTGCTAAGGTCTTAGACTCGTACTCTGGCCTATTGGTTAAGGTCTTAACTCTTACTCTGGCCTACTGGTTAAGGTCTTAACTCTTACTCTGGCCTACTGGTTAAGGTCTTAACTCTTACTCTGGCCTAATAACTAAGGTCTTAACTCTTACTCTGGCCTAATAGCTAAGGTCTTAGACCCGTACTATGGCCTACAGGTTAAGGTCTTAACTCTTACTCTGGCCTACTGGTTAAGGTCTTAACTCTTACTCTGGCCTAATAGCTAAGGTCTTAACTATTACTATGGCCTAATAGCTAAGGTCTTAGACTCATACTCTGTCCTACAGGTTACAGTCTTAACTCTTACTCTGGCCTAATAGCTAAGGTCTTAGACTCGTACTCTGGCCTAATGGTTAAGGTCTTAACTCTTACTCTGGCCTACTGGTTAAGGTCTTAACTCTTACTCTGGCCTAATAGCTAAGGTCTTAGACTCGTACTCTGGCCTACTGGATAAGGTCTTAACTCTTACTCTGGCCTACTGGTTAAGGTCTTAACTCTTACTCTGGCCTAATAGCTAAGGTCTTAGACTCGTACTCTGGCCTAATGGTTAAGGTCTTAACTCTTACTCTGGCCTACTGGTTAAGGTCTTAACTCTTACTCTGGCCTACTGGTTAAGGCCTTAACTCTTACTCTGGCCTAATAGCTAAGGTCTTAACTCTTACTCTGGCCTAATAGCTATGGTCTTAACACTTACTCTGGCCTAATAGCTAAGGTCTTAGACTCGTACTCTGGCCTACAGGTTAAGGTCTTAACTCTTACTCTGGCCTAACATCTAAGGTCTTAACTCTTACTCTGGCCTACTGGTTAAGGTCTTAACTCGTACTTTGGCCTACTGGTTAAGGTCTTAACTCTTACTCTGGCCTAATAGCTAAGGTCTTAACTCTTACTCTGGCCTAATAGCTAAGGTCTTAGACTTGTACTCTGGCCTAATGGTTAAGGTCTTAACTCTTACTCTGGCCTAAAGGTTAAGGTCTCAACTCTTACTCTGGCCTAGTAGCTAAGGTCCTAACTCTTACTCTGGCCTAATAGCTATGGTCTTAACTCTTACTCTGGCCTAATAGCTAAGGTCTTAGACTCGTACTCTGGCCTACAGGTTAAGGTCATAACTCTTACTCTGGCCTAATATCTAAGGTCTTAACTCTTACTCTGTCCTACTGGTTAAGTTCTTAACTCGTACTTTGGCCTACTGGTTAAGGTCTTAACTCTTACTCTGGCCTAAAAGCTAAGGTCTTAACTCTTACTCTGGCCTGATAGCTAAGGTCTTAGACTCGTACTCTGGCCTACAGGTTAAGGTCTTAACTCTTACTCTGGCCTAATAGCTAAGGTCTTAACTCTTACTCTGGCCTACTGGTTAAGTTCTTAACTCGTACTCTGGCCTACTGGTTAAGGTCTTAACTCTTGCTCTGGCCTAATAGCTAAGGTCTTAGACTCGTACTATGGCCTAATAGCTAAGGTCTTAGACTCGTACTCTGGCCTACTGGTTAAGGTCTTAACTCTTACTCTGGCCTAATGTTATGTTATGTTATGTTATCAGAGTTTTGTAGAGCGCTCAGCTACTCAGGCAGAGTGTCCCGGCGCTAACAGACCCTTGACCACAAAGCATCTACAGGGGGGAGGACTTACATGCCGAAAAGCCAAGTTTTGAGCTTCTTTCTAAAGGTCGTCAAGTTAGCACACTTTCTTAACGCCAGAGGGAGGGAATTCCATGCAAGTGGCGCAAGGTGTTTAAAGGAACGCCCTCCGATCCGGGCACGCCTGGTTGCCGGGACCACAGTGAGGGACAATGCCGCAGAGCGCAGTGATCTGGTGGGTTGATAAAAACTGATCCTCTTTCTCAAATAGAGGGGGCCAATGCCATGAAGTGTTTTAAATGTCATGGTAAGTGTCTTAAATTCAATACGCTTCGCGATAGGGAGCCAGTGCAGGGATTGCAGTAGTCCCGTGGCATGGGAGCGATGGCTGAGGCCGAAAATAGCTCGTGCAGCCGAATTCTGCACGACTTGTAGGCGCGAGAGAAGGCACTTAGGGAGACCCAGGTACAGGACATTGGCATAGTCCAGCCTGGAGCCTATCAAGGCCTGCACCGTGATCTTCCTGTGAGCAAGAGATAGAACAGGAAGAAATTTTCTTAGCATTTTTAAAATGCCAAAGCATTGGCCAACTAGACTCTGGATCTGCGGTTTTAATGTGAGACAATTGTCCAGCTTAACGCCGAGATTTTTGGCCACCGAGGCCACATCCGCAGGGGGAAACATGTCAGCAGGCCACCAAGATCTCCAACACGGATCGGGGGGGCACCCAAAGAAAAGAACCTCCGATTTATCAGAGTTGCATTTTAGTTGATTGCAATGGAACCATGTAAAGACCGCGGCCAAGCAACTCTTAATGCGGTCTCCATTGAAATCCAAATTTTTGCTGCATGTGAAAAGAAGCTGAGTGTCATCGGCGTAAGAGACAATCTGGGCTCCAAAGGACTCGACCAGTGCAGCCAGAGGGGACATATAAATATTGAAGAGGATAGGACTAAGTATGGATCCTTGAGGAACTCCTACTTCCAGAGGCGGCACTGTCGCCGAGTGCGGAGGTGCCCAGACTGTCTGTTGGCGGTTGGTCAGAAAGGACTTAAACCATTTAAACACCGTACCTCCAACCCCGATCTCCCCAAGACGGGTCAAAAGGCGGTCATGAGGGACGGTGTCAAACGCCGCCGAGAGATCAAGTAACACCAACAGTGCTTTTCCCCCAGAATCCTGAACTTCTTTGATGGCCTCCACCACCTCTAACAGAGCAGTCTCAGTGCTCATGTTCGTACGGAAGCCGGATTGGGTGTGGTGTAATAGGCCGTGGGCCTCCACGAAGTGAGAAAGGACAGACTGAACGTGCTTTTCTGTCACTTTGGCCAAAGCGGGGAGTAAAGAAATAGGTCGATAGTTGGCAAGGACATCCTGATCCAATGATGGTTTTTTCAGGAGCGGAATGATCATTGCCTGTTTCCAGGCAGGCGGCACAGTCCCCGTAAGCAATGAACAATTTAGAATGGGGTTCACCAGGGGGTTGATAGCACAGGCTATTTTAGCTAAAAACTTTGCGGGACATGGGTCCAGAGGAGAACCAGATCTTATTTTAGCAAAGAGTTCCAATGAAGATTGGAATGTAATCGGTGGGAAGCTCTCTAGACTAGGATTTACCAGGTCCGAGGTAGCGGCATTTGTTTCAGGCCCAAGAGCTCCTCCCCGTGCGAGAGCAGAGAAGGTAGCCTGAATGCTTTTAATTTTATCCGCAAAAAAACTTGCTAATTGCCGAACCCAAGGTTCAGAGAAAGAGCGTCTGGGTGTAATAGCCATTGGAGAGGTAAATTCTTTCACAATTGTGAAGATTTCTTTGCTGGTGTTAGCCGCCTCCTCAATCCGATGAGCGAAATAAGTTTTTTTGGCTAGAAGAATATCCTTATGATAGGCCCTGGCGCACCTTCTGTATGTCTCCTTCAGCGTATCCAGATACTTTGCTCGCCAAGCTCTTTCTGCTTTTTAATACTCTTACTCTGGTCTAATAGCTAAGGTCTTAGACTTGTACTCTGGCCTAATAGCTAAGGTCTTAGACTCGTACTCTGGCCTACTGAATAAGGTCTTAACTCTTACTCTGGCCTACTGGTTAAGGTCTTAACTCTTACTCTGGCCTAATTGCTAAGGTCTTAGACTCGCACTCCGGCCTATTGGTTAAGGTCTTAACTCTTACTCTGGCCTACTGGTTAAGGTCTTAACTCTTACTCTGGCCTAATAGCTAAGGTCTTAGACTCGTACTATGGCCTACAGGTTAAGGTCTTAACTCTTACTCTGGCCTACTGGTTAAGGTCTTAACTCTTACTCTGGCCTAATAGCTAAGGTCTTAACTATTACTCTGGCCTAATAGCTAAGGTCTTAGACTCATACTCTGTCCTACAGCTTACGGTCTTAACTCTTAATCTGGCCTACTGGTTAAGGTCTTAACTCTTACTCTGGCCTAATAGCTAAGGTCTTAACTCGTACTCTGGCCTAATGGTTAAGGTCTTAACTCTTACTCTGGCCTAATAGCTAAGGTCTTAGACTCGTACTATGGCCTACAGGTTAAGGTCTTAACTCTTAAGCTGGCCTAATAGCTAAGGTCTTAGGCTCGTACTCTGGCCTACTGTTTAAGGTCTTAACTCTTACTCTGGCTTAATAGCTAAGGTCTTAACTCTTACTATGGCCTAATAGCTAAGGTCTTAAATCTTTCTCTGGCCTAATAGTAACGGTCTTAGACTCTTAATCTGGCCTACTGTTTAAGGTCTTAACTCTTACTCTGGCCTTATAGCTAAGGTCTTAGACTCGTACTCTGGCCTAATGGTTAAGGTCTTAACTCTTACTCTGGCCTAATAGCTAAGGTCGTAACTCTTACTCTGGCCTACTGGTTAAGTTCTTAACTCGTACTTTGGCCTACTGGTTAAGGTCCTAACTCTTACTCTGGCCTAATAGCTAAGGTCTTAACTCTTACTCTGGCCTTATAGCTAAGGTCTTAACTAATAGCTAATGTCTTAACTCTTATTCTGGCCTAATAGCTAAGGTCTTAGACTTGTACTATGGCCTAATAGCTAAGGTCTTAGACTCGTACTCTGGCCTACTGGTTAAGGTCTTAACTCTTACTCTGGCCTAATAGCTAAGGTCTTAACTCTTACTCTGGCCTAATAGCTAAGGTCTTAGACTCGTACTCTGGCCTACAGGTTAAGGTCTTAACTCTTACTCTGACCTAATAGCTAAGGTCTTAACTCTTACTCTGGCCTACTGGTTAAGTTCTTAACTCGTACTCTGGCCTACTGGTTAAGGTCTTAACTCTTGCTCTGGCCTAATAGCTAAGGTCTTAGACTCGTACTATGGCCTAATAGCTAAGGTCTTAGACTCGTACTCTGGCCTACTGGTTAAGGTCTTAACTCTTACTCTGGCCTAATAGCTAAGGTCTTAGACTCGTACTCTGGCCTAATAGCTAAGGTCTTAGACTCGTACTCTGGCCTACTGGATAAGGTCTTAACTCTTACTCTGGCCTACTGGTTAAGGTCTTAACTCTTACTCTGGCCTAATTGCTAAGGTCTTAGACTCGTACTCTGGCCTATTGGTTAAGGTCTTAACTCTTACTCTGGCCTACTGGTTAAGGTCTTAACTCTTACTCTGGCCTACTGGTTAAGGTCTTAACTCTTACTCTGGCCTAATAACTAAGGTCTTAACTCTTACTCTGGCCTAATAGCTAAGGTCTTAGACCCGTACTATGGCCTACAGGTTAAGGTCTTAACTCTTACTCTGGCCTACTGGTTAAGGTCTTAACTCTTACTCTGGCCTAATAGCTAAGGTCTTAACTATTACTATGGCCTAATAGCTAAGGTCTTAGACTCATACTCTGTCCTACAGGTTACAGTCTTAACTCTTACTCTGGCCTAATAGCTAAGGTCTTAGACTCGTACTCTGGCCTAATGGTTAAGGTCTTAACTCTTACTCTGGCCTACTGGTTAAGGTCTTAACTCTTACGCTGGCCTAATAGCTAAGGTCTTAGGCTCATACTCTGGCCTACTGTTTAAGGTCTTAACTCTTACTCTGGCCTAATGGTTAAGGTCTTAACTCTTACTCTGGCCTAATAGCTAAGGTCTTAGACTCGTACTCTGGCCTACTGGATAAGGTCTTAACTCTTACTCTGGCCTACTGGTTAAGGTCTTAACTCTTACTCTGGCCTAATAGCTAAGGTCTTAGACTCGTACTCTGGCCTAATGGTTAAGGTCTTAACTCTTACTCTGGCCTACTGGTTAAGGTCTTAACTCTTACTCTGGCCTACTGGTTAAGGTCTTAACTCTTACTCTGGCCTAATAGCTAAGGTCTTAACTCTTACTCTGGCCTACTGGTTAAGGTCTTAACTCTTACTCTAGCCTAATAGCTAAGGTCTTAGACTCATACTCTGGCCTAATAGCTAAGGTCTTGACTCTTACTCTGGCCAAATAGCTAAGGTCTTCACTCTTACTCTGGCCTAATAGCTAAGGTCGTAGACTCAAACTCTGGCCTAATGTTTAAGGTCTTAACTCTTACTCTGGCCTACTGGTTAAGGTCTTAACTCTTACTCTGGCCTAATAGCTAAGGTCTTAGACTCGTACTATGGCCTACAGGTTAAGGTCTTAACTCTTACTCTGGCCTACTGGTTAAGGTCTTAGACTCGTAATCTGGCCTAATGATTAAGGTCTTAACTCTTACTCTGGCCTAATAGCTAAGATCTTAACTCTTACTCTGGCCTAATAGCTAAGGTCTTAGACTCGTACTCTGGCCTACTGGTTAAGGTCTTAACTCTTACTCTGGCCTAATTGCTAAGGTCTTAGACTCGTACTCTGGCCTAATGGTTAAGGTCTTAACTCTTACTCTGGCCTAATATCTAAGATCTTAACTCTTACTCTGGCCTAATAGCTAAGGTCTTAGACTCGTACTCTGGCCTACTGGTTAAGGTCTTAACTCTTACTCTGGCCTAATTGCTAAGGTCTTAGACTCGTACTCTGGCCTAATGGTTAAGGTCTTAACTCTTACTCTGGCCTAATATCTAAGATCTTAACTCTTACTCTGGCCTAATAGCTAAGGTCTTAGACTCGTACTCTGGCCTACTGGTTAAGGTCTTAACTCTTACTCTGGCCTAATGGTTAAGGTCTTAACTCTTACTGTGGCCTAATAGCAAAGGTCTTAACTCTTACTCTGGCCTAATAGCTAAGGTCTTAGACTCGTACTATGGCCTACTGGATAAGGTCTTAACTCTTACTCTGGCCTACTGGTTAAGGTCTTAACTCTTACTCTGGCCTAATTGCTAAGGTCTTAGACTCGTACTCTGGCCTATTGGTTAAGGTCTTAACTCTTACTCTGGCCTACTGGTTAAGGTCTTAACTCTTACTCTGGCCTACTGGTTAAGGTCTTAACTCTTACTCTGGCCTAATAACTAAGGTCTTAACTCTTACTCTGGCCTAATAGCTAAGGTCTTAGACCCGTACTATGGCCTACAGGTTAAGGTCTTAACTCTTACTCTGGCCTACTGGTTAAGGTCTTAACTCTTACTCTGGCCTAATAGCTAAGGTCTTAACTATTACTATGGCCTAATAGCTAAGGTCTTAGACTCATACTCTGTCCTACAGGTTACAGTCTTAACTCTTACTCTGGCCTAATAGCTAAGGTCTTAGACTCGTACTCTGGCCTAATGGTTAAGGTCTTAACTCTTACTCTGGCCTACTGGTTAAGGTCTTAACTCTTACTCTGGCCTAATAGCTAAGGTCTTAGACTCGTACTCTGGCCTACTGGATAAGGTCTTAACTCTTACTCTGGCCTACTGGTTAAGGTCTTAACTCTTACTCTGGCCTAATAGCTAAGGTCTTAGACTCGTACTCTGGCCTAATGGTTAAGGTCTTAACTCTTACTCTGGCCTACTGGTTAAGGTCTTAACTCTTACTCTGGCCTACTGGTTAAGGCCTTAACTCTTACTCTGGCCTAATAGCTAAGGTCTTAACTCTTACTCTGGCCTAATAGCTATGGTCTTAACACTTACTCTGGCCTAATAGCTAAGGTCTTAGACTTTTACTCTGGCCTACAGGTTAAGGTCTTAACTCTTACTCTGGCCTAACATCTAAGGTCTTAACTCTTACTCTGGCCTACTGGTTAAGGTCTTAACTCGTACTTTGGCCTACTGGTTAAGGTCTTAACTCTTACTCTGGCCTAATAGCTAAGGTCTTAACTCTTACTCTGGCCTAATAGCTAAGGTCTTAGACTTGTACTCTGGCCTAATGGTTAAGGTCTTAACTCTTACTCTGGCCTAAAGGTTAAGGTCTCAACTCTTACTCTGGCCTAATAGCTAAGGTCTTAACTCTTACTCTGGCCTAATAGCTATGGTCTTAACTCTTACTCTGGCCTAATAGCTAAGGTCTTAGACTCGTACTCTGGCCTACAGGTTAAGGTCATAACTCTTACTCTGGCCTAATATCTAAGGTCTTAACTCTTACTCTGTCCTACTGGTTAAGTTCTTAACTCGTACTTTGGCCTACTGGTTAAGGTCTTAACTCTTACTCTGGCCTAAAAGCTAAGGTCTTAACTCTTACTCTGGCCTGATAGCTAAGGTCTTAGACTCGTACTCTGGCCTACAGGTTAAGGTCTTAACTCTTACTCTGGCCTAATAGCTAAGGTCTTAACTCTTACTCTGGCCTACTGGTTAAGTTCTTAACTCGTACTCTGGCCTACTGGTTAAGGTCTTAACTCTTGCTCTGGCCTAATAGCTAAGGTCTTAGACTCGTACTATGGCCTAATAGCTAAGGTCTTAGACTCGTACTCTGGCCTACTGGTTAAGGTCTTAACTCTTACACTGGCCTAATGTTATGTTATGTTATGTTATCAGAGTTTTGTAGAGCGCTCAGCTACTCAGGCAGAGTGTCCCGGCGCTAACAGACCCTTGACCACAAAGCATCTACAGGGGGGAGGACTTACATGCCGAAAAGCCAAGTTTTGAGCTTCTTTCTAAAGGTCGTCAAGTTAGCACACTTTCTTAACGCCAGAGGGAGGGAATTCCATGCAAGTGGCGCAAGGTGTTTAAAGGAACGCCCTCCGATCCGGGCACGCCTGGTTGCCGGGACCACAGTGAGGGACAATGCCGCAGAGCGCAGTGATCTGGTGGGTTGATAAAAACTGATCCTCTTTCTCAAATAGAGGGGGCCAATGCCATGAAGTGTTTTAAATGTCATGGTAAGTGTCTTAAATTCAATACGCTTCGCGATAGGGAGCCAGTGCAGGGATTGCAGTAGTCCCGTGGCATGGGAGCGATGGCTGAGGCCGAAAATAGCTCGTGCAGCCGAATTCTGCATGACTTGTAGGCGCGAGAGAAGGCACTTAGGGAGACCCAGGTACAGGACATTGGCATAGTCCAGCCTGGAGCCTATCAAGGCCTGCACCGTGATCTTCCTGTGAGCAAGAGATAGAACAGGAAGAAATTTTCTTAGCATTTTTAAAATGCCAAAGCATTGGCCAACTAGACTCTGGATCTGCGGTTTTAATGTGAGACAATTGTCCAGCTTAACGCCGAGATTTTTGGCCACCGAGGCCACATCCGCAGGGGGAAACATGTCAGCAGGCCACCAAGATCTCCAACACGGATCGGGGGGGCACCCAAAGAAAAGAACCTCCGATTTATCAGAGTTGCATTTTAGTTGATTGCAATGGAACCATGTAAAGACCGCGGCCAAGCAACTCTTAATGCGGTCTCCATTGAAATCCAAATTTTTGCTGCATGTGAAAAGAAGCTGAGTGTCATCGGCGTAAGAGACAATCTGGGCTCCAAAGGACTCGACCAGTGCAGCCAGAGGGGACATATAAATATTGAAGAGGATAGGACTAAGTATGGATCCTTGAGGAACTCCTACTTCCAGAGGCGGCACTGTCGCCGAGTGCGGAGGTGCCCAGACTGTCTGTTGGCGGTTGGTCAGAAAGGACTTAAACCATTTAAACACCGTACCTCCAACCCCGATCTCCCCAAGACGGGTCAAAAGGCGGTCATGAGGGACGGTGTCAAACGCCGCCGAGAGATCAAGTAACACCAACAGTGCTTTTCCCCCAGAATCCTGAACTTCTTTGATGGCCTCCACCACCTCTAACAGAGCAGTCTCAGTGCTCATGTTCGTACGGAAGCCGGATTGGGTGTGGTGTAATAGGCCGTGGGCCTCCACGAAGTGAGAAAGGACAGACTGAACGTGCTTTTCTGTCACTTTGGCCAAAGCGGGGAGTAAAGAAATAGGTCGATAGTTGGCAAGGACATCCTGATCCAATGATGGTTTTTTCAGGAGCGGAATGATCATTGCCTGTTTCCAGGCAGGCGGCACAGTCCCCGTAAGCAATGAACAATTTAGAATGGGGTTCACCAGGGGGTTGATAGCACAGGCTATTTTAGCTAAAAACTTTGCGGGACATGGGTCCAGAGGAGAACCAGATCTTATTTTAGCAAGGAGTTCCAATGAAGATTGGAATGTAATCGGTGGGAAGCTCTCTAGACTAGGATTTACCAGGTCCGAGGTAGCGGCATTAGTTTCAGGCCCAAGAGCTCCTCCCCGTGCGAGAGCAGAGAAGGTAGCCTGAATGCTTTTAATTTTATCCGCAAAAAAACTTGCTAATTGCCGAACCCAAGGTTCAGAGAAAGAGCGTCTGGGTGTAATAGCCATTGGAGAGGTAAATTCTTTCACAATTGTGAAGATTTCTTTGCTGGTGTTAGCCGCCTCCTCAATCCGATGAGCGAAATAAGTTTTTTTGGCTAGAAGAATATCCTTATGATAGGCCCTGGCGCACCTTCTGTATGTCTCCTTCAGCGTATCCAGATACTTTGCTCGCCAAGCTCTTTCTGCTTTTTAATACTCTTACTCTGGTCTAATAGCTAAGGTCTTAGACTTGTACTCTGGCCTAATAGCTAAGGTCTTAGACTCGTACTCTGGCCTACTGAATAAGGTCTTAACTCTTACTCTGGCCTACTGGTTAAGGTCTTAACTCTTACTCTGGCCTAATTGCTAAGGTCTTAGACTCGCACTCCGGCCTATTGGTTAAGGTCTTAACTCTTACTCTGGCCTACTGGTTAAGGTCTTAACTCTTACTCTGGCCTAATAGCTAAGGTCTTAGACTCGTACTATGGCCTACAGGTTAAGGTCTTAACTCTTACTCTGGCCTACTGGTTAAGGTCTTAACTCTTACTCTGGCCTAATAGCTAAGGTCTTAACTCGTACTCTGGCCTAATGGTTAAGGTCTTAACTCTTACTCTGGCCTAATAGCTAAGGTCTTAGACTCGTACTATGGCCTACAGGTTAAGGTCTTAACTCTTAAGCTGGCCTAATAGCTAAGGTCTTAGGCTCGTACTCTGGCCTACTGTTTAAGGTCTTAACTCTTACTCTGGCTTAATAGCTAAGGTCTTAACTCTTACTATGGCCTAATAGCTAAGGTCTTAAATCTTTCTCTGGCCTAATAGCAACGGTCTTAGACTCTTAATCTGGCCTACTGTTTAAGGTCTTAACTCTTACTCTGGCCTTATAGCTAAGGTCTTAGACTCGTACTCTGGCCTAATGGTTAAGGTCTTAACTCTTACTCTGGCCTAATAGCTAAGGTCGTAACTCTTACTCTGGCCTACTGGTTAAGTTCTTAACTCGTACTTTGGCCTACTGGTTAAGGTCCTAACTCTTACTCTGGCCTAATAGCTAAGGTCTTAACTCTTACTCTGGCCTTATAGCTAAGGTCTTAACTAATAGCTAATGTCTTAACTCTTATTCTGGCCTAATAGCTAAGGTCTTAGACTTGTACTATGGCCTAATAGCTAAGGTCTTAGACTCGTACTCTGGCCTACTGGTTAAGGTCTTAACTCTTACTCTGGCCTAATAGCTAAGGTCTTAACTCTTACTCTGGCCTAATAGCTAAGGTCTTAGACTCGTACTCTGGCCTACAGGTTAAGGTCTTAACTCTTACTCTGACCTAATAGCTAAGGTCTTAACTCTTACTCTGGCCTACTGGTTAAGTTCTTAACTCGTACTCTGGCCTACTGGTTAAGGTCTTAACTCTTGCTCTGGCCTAATAGCTAAGGTCTTAGACTCGTACTATGGCCTAATAGCTAAGGTCTTAGACTCGTACTCTGGCCTACTGGTTAAGGTCTTAACTCTTACTCTGGCCTAATAGCTAAGGTCTTAGACTCGTACTCTGGCCTAATAGCTAAGGTCTTAGACTCGTACTCTGGCCTACTGGATAAGGTCTTAACTCTTACTCTGGCCTACTGGTTAAGGTCTTAACTCTTACTCTGGCCTAATTGCTAAGGTCTTAGACTCGTACTCTGGCCTATTGGTTAAGGTCTTAACTCTTACTCTGGCCTACTGGTTAAGGTCTTAACTCTTACTCTGGCCTACTGGTTAAGGTCTTAACTCTTACTCTGGCCTAATAACTAAGGTCTTAACTCTTACTCTGGCCTAATAGCTAAGGTCTTAGACCCGTACTATGGCCTACAGGTTAAGGTCTTAACTCTTACTCTGGCCTACTGGTTAAGGTCTTAACTCTTACTCTGGCCTAATAGCTAAGGTCTTAACTATTACTATGGCCTAATAGCTAAGGTCTTAGACTCATACTCTGTCCTACAGGTTACAGTCTTAACTCTTACTCTGGCCTAATAGCTAAGGTCTTAGACTCGTACTCTGGCCTAATGGTTAAGGTCTTAACTCTTACTCTGGCCTACTGGTTAAGGTCTTAACTCTTACGCTGGCCTAATAGCTAAGGTCTTAGGCTCATACTCTGGCCTACTGTTTAAGGTCTTAACTCTTACTCTGGCCTAATGGTTAAGGTCTTAACTCTTACTCTGGCCTAATAGCTAAGGTCTTAGACTCGTACTCTGGCCTACTGGATAAGGTCTTAACTCTTACTCTGGCCTACTGGTTAAGGTCTTAACTCTTACTCTGGCCTAATAGCTAAGGTCTTAGACTCGTACTCTGGCCTAATGGTTAAGGTCTTAACTCTTACTCTGGCCTACTGGTTAAGGTCTTAACTCTTACTCTGGCCTACTGGTTAAGGTCTTAACTCTTACTCTGGCCTAATAGCTAAGGTCTTAACTCTTACTCTGGCCTACTGGTTAAGGTCTTAACTCTTACTCTAGCCTAATAGCTAAGGTCTTAGACTCATACTCTGGCCTAATAGCTAAGGTCTTGACTCTTACTCTGGCCAAATAGCTAAGGTCTTCACTCTTACTCTGGCCTAATAGCTAAGGTCGTAGACTCAAACTCTGGCCTAATGTTTAAGGTCTTAACTCTTACTCTGGCCTAATAGCTAAGGTCTTAACTCTTTCTCTGGCCTAATAGCTAAGGTCTTAACTCTTACTCTGGCCTAATAGCTGAGGTCTTAGACTCGTCCTCTGGCCTACTGGTTAAGGTCTTAACTCTTGCTCTGGCCTGCTGGTTAAGGTCTTAACTCTTACTCTGGCCTAATAGCTAAGGTCTTAGACTCGTACTATGGCCTACAGGTTAAGGTCTTAACTCTTACTCTGGCCTACTGGTTAAGGTCTTAGACTCGTAATCTGGCCTAATGATTAAGGTCTTAACTCTTACTCTGGCCTAATAGCTAAGATCTTAACTCTTACTCTGGCCTAATAGCTAAGGTCTTAGACTCGTACTCTGGCCTACTGGTTAAGGTCTTAACTCTTACTCTGGCCTAATTGCTAAGGTCTTAGACTCGTACTCTGGCCTAATGGTTAAGGTCTTAACTCTTACTCTGGCCTAATATCTAAGATCTTAACTCTTACTCTGGCCTAATAGCTAAGGTCTTAGACTCGTACTCTGGCCTACTGGTTAAGGTCTTAACTCTTACTCTGGCCTAATTGCTAAGGTCTTAGACTCGTACTCTGGCCTAATGGTTAAGGTCTTAACTCTTACTCTGGCCTAATATCTAAGATCTTAACTCTTACTCTGGCCTAATAGCTAAGGTCTTAGACTCGTACTCTGGCCTACTGGTTAAGGTCTTAACTCTTACTCTGGCCTAATGGGTAAGGTCTTAACTCTTACTGTGGCCTAATAGCAAAGGTCTTAACTCTTACTCTGGCCTAATAGCTAAGGTCTTAGACTCGTACTATGGCCTACAGGTTAAGGTCTTAACTCTTACTCTAGCCTAATAGCTAAGGTCTTAGACTCTTACTCTGGCCTACAGGTTAAGGACTTAACTCTTACTCTGGCCTAATAGCTATGGTCTTAAATCTCACTCTGGCCTACTGGTTAAGGTCTTAGACTCCTACTCTCGCCTAATAGCTAAGGTCTTAACTCTTTCTCTGGCCTAATAGCTAAGGTCTTAACTCTTACTCTGGCCTAATAGCTAAGGTCTTAGACTCGTACTCTGACCTAATGGTTAAGGTCTTAACTCTTACTCTGGCCTAATAGCTAAGGTCTTAGACTCTTACTCTGGCCTACTGGTTAAGGTCTTAACTCTTACTCTTGCCTAATAGCTAAGGTCTTAGACTCGTACTCTGGCCTAATGGTTAAGGTCTTAACTCTTACTCTAGCCTAATAGCTAAGGTCTTAACTCTTACTCTGGCCTAATGGTTAAGGTCTTAACTCTTACTCTGGCCTAATAGCTAAAGTCTTAACTCTTACTCTGGCCTACTGGTTAAGGTCTTAACTCTTACTCTGGCCTAATAGCTAAGGTCTTATACTCGTACTCTGGCCTAATGGTTAAGGTCTTAACTCTTACTCTGGCCTAATAGCTAAGGTCTTAGACTCGTACTTTGGCCTACAGGTTAAGGTCTTAACTCTTACTCTGGCCTACTGGTTAAGGTCTTAACTCTTACTCTGGCCTAATGGCTAAGGTCTTAACTCTTACTCTGGCGTAATAGCTAAGGTCTCAACTCTTACTCTGGCCTACTGGTTAAGGTCTTAACTCTTACTCTGGCCTACTAGCTAAAGTCTTAGACTCGTACTCTGGCCTAATGGTTAAGGTCTTAACTCTTACTCTGGCCTAATAGCTAAGGTCTTAACTCTTACTCTGGCCTACTGATTAAGGTCTTAACTCTTACTCTGCCTAATAGCTAAGATCTTAACTCTTACTCTGGCCTAATAGCTAAGGTCTTAGACTCGTACTCTGGCCTACTGGTTAAGGTCTTAACACTTACTCTGTCCTAATAGCTAAGGTCTTAGACTCGTGCTATGGCCTACAGGTTAAGGTCTTAACTCTTACTCTGGCTTAATAGCTAAGGTCTTAGACTCGTACTCTGGCCTACTGGTTAAGGTCTTGACTCTTACTCTGGCCTAATGGTTAAGGTCTTAACTCTTACTCTGGCCTAATAGCTAAGGTCTTAACTCTTACTCTGGCCTAATAGCTAAGGTCTTAGACTCGTACTATGGCCTACAGGTTAAGGTCTTAACTCTTACTCTGGCCTAATAGCTAAGGTCTTAGACTCTTACTCTGGCCTACAGGTTAAGGACTTAACTCTTACTCTGGCCTAATAGCTATGGTCTTAACTCTTACTCTGGCCTACTGGTTAAGGTCTTAGACTCCTACTCTCGCCTAATAGCTAAGGTCTTAACTATTTCTCTGGCCTAATAGCTAAGGTCATAGACTCTTACTCTGGCCTACTGATTAAGGTCTTAACTCTTACTCTGGCCTAATAGCTAAGATCTTAACTCTTACTCTGGCCTAATAGCTAAGGTCTTAGACTCGTACTCTGGCCTAATGGTTAAGGTCTTAACTCTTACTCTGGCCTACAGGTTAAGGTCTTAACTCTTACTCTGGCCTAATAGCTAAGGTCATAGACTCTTACTCTGGCCTACTGATTAAGGTCTTAACTCTTACTCTGGCCTAATAGTTAAGATCTTAACTCTTACTCTGGCCTAATAGCTAAGGTCTTAGACTCGTACTATGGCCTACAGGTTAAGGTCTTAACTCTTACTCTGGCCTAATAGCTAAGGTCTTAGACTCTTACTCTGGCATCCAGGTTAAGGACTTAACTCCTACTCTGGCCTAATAGCTATGGTCTTATTTCTCACTCTGGCCTACTGGTTAAGGTCTTAAACTCCTACTCTCGCCTAATAGCTAAGGTCTTAACTCTTTCTCTGGCCTAATAGCTAAGGTCTTAACTCTTACTCTGGCCTAATAGCTAAGGTCTTAGACTCGTACTCTGACCTAATGGTTAAGGTCTTAGACTCTTACTCTGGCCTACTGGTTAAGGTCTTAACTCTTACTCTTGCCTAATAGCTAAGGTCTTAGACTCGTACTCTGGCCTAATGGTTAAGGTCTTAACTCTTACTCTAGCCTAATAGCTAAGGTCTTAACTCTTACTTTGGCCTAATGGTTAAGGTCTTAACTCTTACTCTGGCCTAATAGCTAAAGTCTTAACTCTTACTCTGACCTACTGGTTAAGGTCTTAACTCTTACTCTGGCCTAATAGCTAAGGTCTTATACTCGTACTCTGGCCTAATGGTTAAGGTCTTAACTCTTACTCTGGCCTAGTAGCTAAGGTCTTAGACTCGTACTTTGGCCTACAGGTTAAGGTCTTAACTCTTACTCTGGCCTACTGGTTAAAGTCTTAACTCTTACTCTGGCCTAATGGCTAAGGTCTTAACTCTTACTCTGGCGTAATAGCTAAGGTCTTAACTCTTACTCTGGCCTACTGGTTAAGGTCTTAACTCTTACTCTGGCCTAATAGCTAAAGTCTTAGACTCGTACTCTGGCCTAATGGTTAAGGTCTTAACTCTTACTCTGGCCTAATAGCTAAGGTCTTAACTCTTACTCTGGCCTAATGGTTAAGGTCTTAACTCTTACTCTGGCCTAATAGCTAAGGTCTTAACTCTTACTCTGGCCTACTGGTTAAGGTCTTAACTCTTACTCTAGCCTAATAGCTAAGGTCTTAGACTCATACTCTGGCCTAATAGCTAAGGTCTTGACTCTTACTCTGGCCAAATAGCTAAGGTCTTCACTCTTACTCTGGCCTAATAGCTAAGGTCGTAGACTCAAACTCTGGCCTAATGTTTAAGGTCTTAACTCTTACTCTGGCCTAATAGCTAAGGTCTTAACTCTTTCTCTGGCCTAATAGCTAAGGTCTTAACTCTTACTCTGGCCTAATAGCTGAGGTCTTAGACTCGTCCTCTGGCCTACTGGTTAAGGTCTTAACTCTTGCTCTGGCCTACTGGTTAAGGTCTTAACTCTTACTCTGGCCTAATAGCTAAGGTCTTAGACTCGTACTATGGCCTACAGGTTAAGGTCTTAACTCTTACTCTGGCCTACTGGTTAAGGTCTTAGACTCGTAATCTGGCCTAATGATTAAGGTCTTAACTCTTACTCTGGCCTAATAGCTAAGATCTTAACTCTTACTCTGGCCTAATAGCTAAGGTCTTAGACTCGTACTCTGGCCTACTGGTTAAGGTCTTAACTCTTACTCTGGCCTAATTGCTAAGGTCTTAGACTCGTACTCTGGCCTAATGGTTAAGGTCTTAACTCTTACTCTGGCCTAATATCTAAGATCTTAACTCTTACTCTGGCCTAATAGCTAAGGTCTTAGACTCGTACTCTGGCCTACTGGTTAAGGTCTTAACTCTTACTCTGGCCTAATTGCTAAGGTCTTAGACTCGTACTCTGGCCTAATGGTTAAGGTCTTAACTCTTACTCTGGCCTAATATCTAAGATCTTAACTCTTACTCTGGCCTAATAGCTAAGGTCTTAGACTCGTACTCTGGCCTACTGGTTAAGGTCTTAACTCTTACTCTGGCCTAATGGTTAAGGTCTTAACTCTTACTGTGGCCTAATAGCTAAGGTCTTAACTCTTACTCTGGCCTAATAGCTAAGGTCTTAGACTCGTACTATGGCCTACAGGTTAAGGTCTTAACTCTTACTCTGGCCTAATAGCTAAGGTCTTAGACTCTTACTCTGGCCTACAGGTTAAGGACTTAACTCTTACTCTGGCCTAATAGCTATGGTCTTAAATCTCACTCTGGCCTACTGGTTAAGGTCTTAGACTCCTACTCTCGCCTAATAGCTAAGGTCTTAACTCTTTCTCTGGCCTAATAGCTAAGGTCTTAACTCTTACTCTGGCCTAATAGCTAAGGTCTTAGACTCGTACTCTGACCTAATGGTTAAGGTCTTAACTCTTACTCTGGCCTAATAGCTAAGGTCTTAGACTCTTACTCTGGCCTACTGGTTAAGGTCTTAACTCTTACTCTTGCCTAATAGCTAAGGTCTTAGACTCGTACTCTGGCCTAATGGTTAAGGTCTTAACTCTTACTCTAGCCTAATAGCTAAGGTCTTAACTCTTACTCTGGCCTAATGGTTAAGGTCTTAACTCTTACTCTGGCCTAATAGCTAAAGTCTTAACTCTTACTCTGGCCTACTGGTTAAGGTCTTAACTCTTACTCTGGCCTAATAGCTAAGGTCTTATACTCGTACTCTGGCCTAATGGTTAAGGTCTTAACTCTTACTCTGGCCTAATAGCTAAGGTCTTAGACTCGTACTTTGGCCTACAGGTTAAGGTCTTAACTCTTACTCTGGCCTACTGGTTAAGGTCTTAACTCTTACTCTGGCCTAATGGCTAAGGTCTTAACTCTTACTCTGGCGTAATAGCTAAGGTCTCAACTCTTACTCTGGCCTACTGGTTAAGGTCTTAACTCTTACTCTGGCCTACTAGCTAAAGTCTTAGACTCGTACTCTGGCCTAATGGTTAAGGTCTTAACTCTTACTCTGGCCTAATAGCTAAGGTCTTAACTCTTACTCTGGCCTACTGATTAAGGTCTTAACTCTTACTCTGCCTAATAGCTAAGATCTTAACTCTTACTCTGGCCTAATAGCTAAGGTCTTAGACTCGTACTCTGGCCTACTGGTTAAGGTCTTAACACTTACTCTGTCCTAATAGCTAAGGTCTTAGACTCGTGCTATGGCCTACAGGTTAAGGTCCTAACTCTTACTCTGGCTTAATAGCTAAGGTCTTAGACTCGTACTCTGCCCTACTGGTTAAGGTCTTGACTCTTACTCTGGCCTAATGGTTAAGGTCTTAACTCTTACTCTGGCCTAATAGCTAAGGTCTTAACTCTTACTCTGGCCTAATAGCTAAGGTCTTAGACTCGTACTATGGCCTACAGGTTAAGGTCTTAACTCTTACTCTGGCCTAATAGCTAAGGTCTTAGACTCTTACTCTGGCCTACAGGTTAAGGACTTAACTCTTACTCTGGCCTAATAGCTATGGTCTTAACTCTTACTCTGGCCTACTGGTTAAGGTCTTAGACTCCTACTCTCGCCTAATAGCTAAGGTCTTAACTATTTCTCTGGCCTAATAGCTAAGGTCATAGACTCTTACTCTGGCCTACTGATTAAGGTCTTAACTCTTACTCTGGCCTAATAGCTAAGATCTTAACTCTTACTCTGGCCTAATAGCTAAGGTCTTAGACTCGTACTCTGGCCTAATGGTTAAGGTCTTAACTCTTACTCTGGCCTACAGGTTAAGGTCTTAACTCTTACTCTGGCCTAATAGCTAAGGTCATAGACTCTTACTCTGGCCTACTGATTAAGGTCTTAACTCTTACTCTGGCCTAATAGTTAAGATCTTAACTCTTACTCTGGCCTAATAGCTAAGGTCTTAGACTCGTACTCTGGCCTAATGTTTAAGGTCTTAACTCTTACTCTGGCCTACAGGTTAAGGTCTTAACTCTTACTCTGGCCTAATTGCTAAGGTCTTAGACTCGTAATCTGGCCTAATGATTAAGGTCTTAACTCTTACTCTGGCCTAATAGCTAAGATCTTAACTCTTACTCTGGCCTAATAGCTAAGGTCTTAGACTCGTACTCTGGCCTACTGGTTAAGGTCTTAACTCTTGCTCTGGCCTACTGGTTAAGGTCTTAACTCTAACTCTGGCTGAATTGCTAAGGTCTTAGACTCGTCCTCTGGCCTACTGGTTAAGGTCTTAACTCTTGCTCTGGCCTACTGGTTAAGGTCTTAACTCTTACTCTGGCCTAATAGCTAAGGTCTTAGACTCGTACTATGGCCTACAGGTTAAGGTCTTAACTCTTACTCTGGCCTACTGGTTAAGGTCTTAGACTCGTAATCTGGCCTAATTATTAAGGTCTTAACTCTTACTCTGGCCTAATAGCTAAGATCTTAACTCTTACTCTGGCCTAATAGCTAAGGTCTTAGACTCGTACTCTGGCCTAATGTTTAAGGTCTTAACTCTTACTCTGGCCTACAGGTTAAGGTCTTAACTCTTACTCTGGCCTAATTGCTAAGGTCTTAGACTCGTAATCTGGCCTAATGATTAAGGTCTTAACTCTTACTCTGGCCTAATAGCTAAGATCTTAACTCTTACTCTGGCCTAATAGCTAAGGTCTTAGACTCGTACTCTGGCCTACTGGTTAAGGTCTTAACTCTTGCTCTGGCCTACTGGTTAAGGTCTTAACTCTAACTCTGGCTGAATTGCTAAGGTCTTAGACTCGTCCTCTGGCCTACTGGTTAAGGTCTTAACTCTTGCTCTGGCCTACTGGTTAAGGTCTTAACTCTTACTCTGGCCTAATAGCTAAGGTCTTAGACTCGTACTATGGCCTACAGGTTAAGGTCTTAACTCTTACTCTGGCCTACTGGTTAAGGTCTTAGACTCGTAATCTGGCCTAATTATTAAGGTCTTAACTCTTACTCTGGCCTAATAGCTAAGATCTTAACTCTTACTCTGGCCTAATAGCTGAGGTCTTAGACTCGTCCTCTGGCCTACTGGTTAAGGTCTTAACTCTTGCTCTGGCCTACTGGTTAAGGTCTTAACTCTTACTCTGGCCTAATAGCTAAGGTCTTAGACTCGTACTATGGCCTACAGGTTAAGGTCTTAACTCTTACTCTGGCCTACTGGTTAAGGTCTTAGACTCGTAATCTGGCCTAATGATTAAGGTCTTAACTCTTACTCTGGCCTAATAGCTAAGATCTTAACTCTTACTCTGGCCTAATAGCTAAGGTCTTAGACTCGTACTCTGGCCTACTGGTTAAGGTCTTAACTCTTACTCTGGCCTAATTGCTAAGGTCTTAGACTCGTACTCTGGCCTAATGGTTAAGGTCTTAACTCTTACTCTGGCCTAATATCTAAGATCTTAACTCTTACTCTGGCCTAATAGCTAAGGTCTTAGACTCGTACTCTGGCCTACTGGTTAAGGTCTTAACTCTTACTCTGGCCTAATTGCTAAGGTCTTAGACTCGTACTCTGGCCTAATGGTTAAGGTCTTAACTCTTACTCTGGCCTAATATCTAAGATCTTAACTCTTACTCTGGCCTAATAGCTAAGGTCTTAGACTCGTACTCTGGCCTACTGGTTAAGGTCTTAACTCTTACTCTGGCCTAATGGTTAAGGTCTTAACTCTTACTGTGGCCTAATAGCTAAGGTCTTAACTCTTACTCTGGCCTAATAGCTAAGGTCTTAGACTCGTAC
Organism: Triturus cristatus; assembly: GCF_964204655.1. Classification (NCBI taxonomy): domain Eukaryota; kingdom Metazoa; phylum Chordata; class Amphibia; order Caudata; family Salamandridae; genus Triturus; species Triturus cristatus. The sequence continues at coordinate 1,107,425 of NC_140582.1, read as the reverse complement.
TATGGCCTACAGGTTAAGGTCTTAACTCTTACTCTGGCCTAATAGCTAAGGTCTTAGACTCTTACTCTGGCCTACAGGTTAAGGACTTAACTCTTACTCTGGCCTAATAGCTATGGTCTTAAATCTCACTCTGGCCTACTGGTTAAGGTCTTAGACTCCTACTCTCGCCTAATAGCTAAGGTCTTAACTCTTTCTCTGGCCTAATAGCTAAGGTCTTAACTCTTACTCTGGCCTAATAGCTAAGGTCTTAGACTCGTACTCTGACCTAATGGTTAAGGTCTTAACTCTTACTCTGGCCTAATAGCTAAGGTCTTAGACTCTTACTCTGGCCTACTGGTTAAGGTCTTAACTCTTACTCTTGCCTAATAGCTAAGGTCTTAGACTCGTACTCTGGCCTAATGGTTAAGGTCTTAACTCTTACTCTAGCCTAATAGCTAAGGTCTTAACTCTTACTCTGGCCTAATGGTTAAGGTCTTAACTCTTACTCTGGCCTAATAGCTAAAGTCTTAACTCTTACTCTGGCCTACTGGTTAAGGTCTTAACTCTTACTCTGGCCTAATAGCTAAGGTCTTATACTCGTACTCTGGCCTAATGGTTAAGGTCTTAACTCTTACTCTGGCCTAATAGCTAAGGTCTTAGACTCGTACTTTGGCCTACAGGTTAAGGTCTTAACTCTTACTCTGGCCTACTGGTTAAGGTCTTAACTCTTACTCTGGCCTAATGGCTAAGGTCTTAACTCTTACTCTGGCGTAATAGCTAAGGTCTCAACTCTTACTCTGGCCTACTGGTTAAGGTCTTAACTCTTACTCTGGCCTACTAGCTAAAGTCTTAGACTCGTACTCTGGCCTAATGGTTAAGGTCTTAACTCTTACTCTGGCCTAATAGCTAAGGTCTTAACTCTTACTCTGGCCTACTGATTAAGGTCTTAACTCTTACTCTGCCTAATAGCTAAGATCTTAACTCTTACTCTGGCCTAATAGCTAAGGTCTTAGACTCGTACTCTGGCCTACTGGTTAAGGTCTTAACACTTACTCTGTCCTAATAGCTAAGGTCTTAGACTCGTGCTATGGCCTACAGGTTAAGGTCTTAACTCTTACTCTGGCTTAATAGCTAAGGTCTTAGACTCGTACTCTGGCCTACTGGTTAAGGTCTTGACTCTTACTCTGGCCTAATGGTTAAGGTCTTAACTCTTACTCTGGCCTAATAGCTAAGGTCTTAACTCTTACTCTGGCCTAATAGCTAAGGTCTTAGACTCGTACTATGGCCTACAGGTTAAGGTCTTAACTCTTACTCTGGCCTAATAGCTAAGGTCTTAGACTCTTACTCTGGCCTACAGGTTAAGGACTTAACTCTTACTCTGGCCTAATAGCTATGGTCTTAACTCTTACTCTGGCCTACTGGTTAAGGTCTTAGACTCCTACTCTCGCCTAATAGCTAAGGTCTTAACTATTTCTCTGGCCTAATAGCTAAGGTCATAGACTCTTACTCTGGCCTACTGATTAAGGTCTTAACTCTTACTCTGGCCTAATAGCTAAGATCTTAACTCTTACTCTGGCCTAATAGCTAAGGTCTTAGACTCGTACTCTGGCCTAATGGTTAAGGTCTTAACTCTTACTCTGGCCTACAGGTTAAGGTCTTAACTCTTACTCTGGCCTAATAGCTAAGGTCATAGACTCTTACTCTGGCCTACTGATTAAGGTCTTAACTCTTACTCTGGCCTAATAGTTAAGATCTTAACTCTTACCCTGGCCTAATAGCTAAGGTCTTAGACTCGTACTCTGGCCTAATGTTTAAGGTCTTAACTCTTACTCTGGCCTACAGGTTAAGGTCTTAACTCTTACTCTGGCCTAATTGCTAAGGTCTTAGACTCGTAATCTGGCCTAATGATTAAGGTCTTAACTCTTACTCTGGCCTAATAGCTAAGATCTTAACTCTTACTCTGGCCTAATAGCTAAGGTCTTAGACTCGTACTCTGGCCTACTGGTTAAGGTCTTAACTCTTGCTCTGGCCTACTGGTTAAGGTCTTAACTCTAACTCTGGCTGAATTGCTAAGGTCTTAGACTCGTCCTCTGGCCTACTGGTTAAGGTCTTAACTCTTGCTCTGGCCTACTGGTTAAGGTCTTAACTCTTACTCTGGCCTAATAGCTAAGGTCTTAGACTCGTACTATGGCCTACAGGTTAAGGTCTTAACTCTTACTCTGGCCTACTGGTTAAGGTCTTAGACTCGTAATCTGGCCTAATTATTAAGGTCTTAACTCTTACTCTGGCCTAATAGCTAAGATCTTAACTCTTACTCTGGCCTAATAGCTAAGGTCTTAGAGTCGTACTCTGGCCTACTGGTTAAGGTCTTAACTCTTACTCTGGCCTAATTGCTAAGGTCTTAGACTCGTACTCTGGCCTAATGGTTAAGGTCTTAACTCTTACTCTGGCCTAATATCTAAGATCTTAACTCTTACTCTGGCCTAATTGCTAAGGTCTTAGACTCGTACTCTGGCGTAATAGCTAAGGTCTCAACTCTTACTCTGGCCTACTGGTTAAGGTCTTAACTCTTACTCTGGCCTACTAGCTAAAGTCTTAGACTCGTACTCTGGCCTAATGGTTAAGGTCTTAACTCTTACTCTGGCCTAATAGCTAAGGTCTTAACTCTTACTCTGGCCTACTGATTAAGGTCTTAACTCTTACTCTGCCTAATAGCTAAGATCTTAACTCTTACTCTGGCCTAATAGCTAAGGTCTTAGACTCGTACTCTGGCCTACTGGTTAAGGTCTTAACACTTACTCTGTCCTAATAGCTAAGGTCTTAGACTCGTGCTATGGCCTACAGGTTAAGGTCTTAACTCTTACTCTGGCTTAATAGCTAAGGTCTTAGACTCGTACTCTGGCCTACTGGTTAAGGTCTTGACTCTTACTCTGGCCTAATGGTTAAGGTCTTAACTCTTACTCTGGCCTAATAGCTAAGGTCTTAACTCTTACTCTGGCCTAATAGCTAAGGTCTTAGACTCGTACTATGGCCTACAGGTTAAGGTCTTAACTCTTACTCTGGCCTAATAGCTAAGGTCTTAGACTCTTACTCTGGCCTACAGGTTAAGGACTTAACTCTTACTCTGGCCTAATAGCTATGGTCTTAACTCTTACTCTGGCCTACTGGTTAAGGTCTTAGACTCCTACTCTCGCCTAATAGCTAAGGTCTTAACTATTTCTCTGGCCTAATAGCTAAGGTCATAGACTCTTACTCTGGCCTACTGATTAAGGTCTTAACTCTTACTCTGGCCTAATAGCTAAGATCTTAACTCTTACTCTGGCCTAATAGCTAAGGTCTTAGACTCGTACTCTGGCCTAATGGTTAAGGTCTTAACTCTTACTCTGGCCTACAGGTTAAGGTCTTAACTCTTACTCTGGCCTAATAGCTAAGGTCATAGACTCTTACTCTGGCCTACTGATTAAGGTCTTAACTCTTACTCTGGCCTAATAGTTAAGATCTTAACTCTTACTCTGGCCTAATAGCTAAGGTCTTAGACTCGTACTCTGGCCTAATGTTTAAGGTCTTAACTCTTACTCTGGCCTACAGGTTAAGGTCTTAACTCTTACTCTGGCCTAATTGCTAAGGTCTTAGACTCGTAATCTGGCCTAATGATTAAGGTCTTAACTCTTACTCTGGCCTAATAGCTAAGATCTTAACTCTTACTCTGGCCTAATAGCTAAGGTCTTAGACTCGTACTCTGGCCTACTGGTTAAGGTCTTAACTCTTGCTCTGGCCTACTGGTTAAGGTCTTAACTCTAACTCTGGCTGAATTGCTAAGGTCTTAGACTCGTCCTCTGGCCTACTGGTTAAGGTCTTAACTCTTGCTCTGGCCTACTGGTTAAGGTCTTAACTCTTACTCTGGCCTAATAGCTAAGGTCTTAGACTCGTACTATGGCCTACAGGTTAAGGTCTTAACTCTTACTCTGGCCTACTGGTTAAGGTCTTAGACTCGTAATCTGGCCTAATTATTAAGGTCTTAACTCTTACTCTGGCCTAATAGCTAAGATCTTAACTCTTACTCTGGCCTAATAGCTAAGGTCTTAGAGTCGTACTCTGGCCTACTGGTTAAGGTCTTAACTCTTACTCTGGCCTAATTGCTAAGGTCTTAGACTCGTACTCTGGCCTAATGGTTAAGGTCTTAACTCTTACTCTGGCCTAATATCTAAGATCTTAACTCTTACTCTGGCCTAATAGCTAAGGTCTTAGACTCGTACTCTGGCCTACTGGTTAAGGTCTTAACTCTTACTCTGGCCTAATTGCTAAGGTCTTAGACTCGTACTCTGGCCTAATGGTTAAGGTCTTAACTCTTACTCTGGCCTAATATCTAAGATCTTAACTCTTACTCTGGCCTAATAGCTAAGGTCTTAGACTCGTACTCTGGCCTACTGGTTAAGGTCTTAACTCTTACTCTGGCCTAATGGTTAAGGTCTTAACTCTTACTGTGGCCTAATAGCTAAGGTCTTAACTCTTACTCTGGCCTAATAGCTAAGGTCTTAGACTCGTACTATGGCCTACAGGTTAAGGTCTTAACTCTTACTCTGGCCTAATAGCTAAGGTCTTAGACTCTTACTCTGGCCTACAGGTTAAGGACTTAACTCTTACTCTGGCCTAATAGCTATGGTCTTATTTCTCACTCTGGCCTACTGGTTAAGGTCTTAGACTCCTACTCTCGCCTAATAGCTAAGGTCTTAACTCTTTCTCTGGCCTAATAGCTACGGTCTTAACTCTTACTCTGGCCTAATAGCTAAGGTCTTAGACTCGTACTCTGACCTAATGGTTAAGGTCTTAACTCTTACTCTGGCCTAATAGCTAAGGTCTTAGACTTTTACTCTGGCCTACTGGTTAAGGTCTTAACTCTTACTCTTGCTTAATAGCTAAGGTCTTAGACTCGTACTCTGGCCTAATGGTTAAGGTCTTAACTCTTACTCTAGCCTAATAGCTAAGGTCTTAACTCTTACTCTGGCCTAATGGTTAAGGTCTTAACTCTTACTCTGGCCTAATAGCTAAAGTCTTAACTCTTACTCTGACCTACTGGTTAAGGTCTTAACTCTTACTCTGGCCTAATAGCTAAGGTCTTATACTCGTACTCTGGCCTAATGGCTAAGGTCTTAACTCTTACTCTGGCCTAATAGCTACGGTCTTAGACTCATACTTTGGCCTACAGGTTAAGGTCTTAACTCTTACTCTGGTCTACTGGTTAAGGTCTTAACTCTCACTCTGGCCTAATGGCTAAGGTCTTAACTCTTACTCTGGCGTAATAGCTAAGGTCTTAACTCTTACTCTGGCCTACTGGTTAAGGTCTTAACTCTTACTCTGGCCTAATAGCTAAAGTCTTAGACTCGTACTCTGGCCTAATGGTTAAGGTCTTAACTCTTACTCTGGCCTAATAGCTAAGGTCTTAACTCTTACTCTGGCCTAATGGTTAAGGTCTTAACTCTTACTCAGGCCTAATAGCTAAGGTCTTAACTCTTACTCTGGCCTACTGGTTAAGGTCTTAACTCTTACTCTAGCCTAATAGCTAAGGTCTTAGACTCATACTCTGGCCTAATAGCTAAGGTCTTGACTCTTACTCTGGCCAAATAGCTAAGGTCTTAACTCTTACTCTGGCCTAATAGCTAAGGTCTTAGACTCAAACTCTGGCCTAATGTTTAAGGTCTTAACTCTTACTCTGGCCTAATAGCTAAGGTCTTAACTCTTTCTCTGGCCTAATAGCTAAGGTCTTAACTCTTACTCTGGCCTAATAGCTGAGGTCTTAGACTCGTACTCTAACCTAATGGTTAAGGTCTTAACTCTTACTCTGGCCTAATAGCTAAGGTCTTAGACTCGTCCTCTGGCCTACTGGTTAAGGTCTTAACTCTTGCTCTGGCCTACTGGTTAAGGTCTTAACTCTTACTCTGGCCTAATTGCTAAGGTCTTAAACTCGTACTCTGGCCTAATGGTTAAGGTCTTAACTCTTACTCTGGCCTAATAGCTAAGATCTTAACTCTTACTCTGGCCTAATAGCTAAGGTCTTAGACTCGTACTCTGGCCTACTGGTTAAGGTCTTAACTCTTACTCTGGCCTACTGGAAAAGGTCTTAACAGTTACTCTGGCCTAATAGCTAAGGTCTTAGACTCGTTCTCTGGCCTAATAGCTAAGGTCTTAACTCTTACTCTGTCCTACTGGTTAAGGTCTTAACTCTTACTCTGGCCTAATAGCTAAGGTCTTAGACTCTTACTCTGGCCTACAGGTTAAGGTCTTAACTCTTACTCTGGCCTACTGGTTAAGGTCTTAACTCTTACTCTGGCCTAATAGCTAAGGTCTTAACTCTTACTCTGGCTTAATAGCTAAGGTCTTAACTCTTACTCTGGCCTAATAGCTAAGGTCTTAGACTCATACTCTGGCCTAATAGCTAAGGTCTTAGACTCGTGCTCTAGCCTAATGGATAAGGTCTTAACTCTTACTCTGGCCTAATAGCTAAGGTCTTAGACTCGTACTCTGGCCTAATGGTTAAGGTCTTAACTCTTACTCTGGCCTACAGGTCAAGGTCTTAACTCTTACTCTGGCCTAATAGCTAAGGTCTTAGACTCGTAATCTGGCCTAATGATTAAGGTCTTAACTCTTACTCTGGCCTAATAGCTAAGATCTTAACTCTTACTCTGGCCTAATAGCTAAGGTCTTAGACTCGTACTCTGGCCTACTGGTTAAGGTCTTAACTCTTACTCTGGCCTAATTGCTAAGGTCTTAGACTCGTACTCTGGCCTAATGGTTAAGGTCTTAACTCTTTCTCTGGCCTAATAGCTAAGATCTTAACTCTTACTCTGGCCTAATAGCTAAGGTCTTAGACTCGTACTCTGGCCTACTGGTTAAGGTCTTAACTCTTACTCTGGCCTAATAGCTAAGATCATAACTCTTACTCTGGCCTAATAGCTAAGGTCTTAGACTCGTACTCTGGCCTACTGGTTAAGGTCTTAACTCTTACTCTGGCCTACTGGAAAAGGTCTTAACTCTTACTCTGGCCTAATAGCTAAGGTCTTAGACTCGTACTCTGGCCTACTGGTTAAGGTCTTAACTCTTACTCTGGCCTAATTGCTAAGGTCTTAGACTCGTACTCTGTCCTACTGGTTAAGGTCTTAACTCTTACTCTGGCCTAATAGCTAAGGTCTTAGACTCTTACTCTGGCCTACAGGTTAAGGTCTTAACTCTTACTCTGGCCTACTGGTTAAGGTCTTAACTCTTACTCTGGCCTAATAGCTAAGGTCTTAACTCTTACTCTGTCCTAATAGCTAAGGTCTTAGACTCATACTCTGGCCTAATAGCTAAGGTCTTAGACTCGTGCTCCAGCCTAATGGATAAGGTCTTAACTCTTACTCTGGCCTAATAGCTAAGGTCTTAGACTCATACTCTGGCCTAATGGTTAAGGTCTTAACTCTTACTCTGGCCTACTGGTTAAGGTCTTAACTCTTACTCTGGCCTAATAGCTAAGGTCTTAACTCTTACTCTGGCCTAATAGCTAAGGTCTTAACTCTTACTCTGGCCTACTGGTTAAGGTCTTAACTCTTACTCTGGCCTAATAGCTAAGGTCTTAGACTCGTACTCTGGCCTAATGGTTAAGGTCTTAACTCTTACTCTGGCCTGATAGCTAAGGTCTTAACTCTTACTCTGGCCTAATGGTTAAGACTTAACGCTTACTCTGGCCTAATAGCTAAGGTCTTAACTCTTACTCTGGCCTACTGGTTAAGGTCTTAACTCTTACTCTAGCCTAATAGCTAAGGTCTTAGACTCGTACTCTGGCCTAATAGCTAAGGTCTTAACTCTTACTCTGGCCAAATAGCTAAGGTCTTAACTCTTACTCTGGCCTAATAGCTAGGGTCTTAACTCTTACTCTGGCCTAATAGCTAAGGTCTTAACTCTTTCTCTGGCCTAATAGCTAGGGTCTTAACTCTTACTCTGGCCTAATAGCTAAGGTCTTAGACTCGTACTCTGACCTAATCGTTAAGGTCTTAACTCTTACTCTGGCCTTATAGCTAAGGTCTTAGACTCGTCCTCTGGCCTACTGGTTAAGGTCTTAACTCTTGCTCTGGCCTACTGGTTAAGGTCTTAACTCTTACTCTGGCCTAATTGCTAAGGTCTTAAACTCGTACTCTGGCCTAATGGTTAAGGTCTTAACACTTACTCTGGCCTAATAGCTAAGATCGTAACTCTTACTCTGGTCTAATAGCTAAGGTCTTAGACTCGTACTCTGGCCTAATGTTTAAGGTCTTAACTCTTACTCCGGCCTAATAGCTAAGGTCTTAGACTCGTACTCTGGCCTACTGGTTAAGGTCTTAACTCTTGCTCTGGCCTACTGGTTAAGGTCTTAACTCTTACTCTGGCCTGATTGCTAAGGTCTTAGACTCGTACTCTGGCCTAATAGTTAAGGTCTTAACTCTTACTCTGGCCTAATAGCTAAGATCTTAACTCTTACTCTGGCCTAATAGCTAAGGTCTTAGACTCGTACTCTGGCCTACTGGTTAAGGTCTTAACTCTTGCTCTGGCCAAATTGCTAAGGTCTTAGACTTGTACTCTGGCCTACTGGTTAAGTTCTTAACTCTTACACAGGCCTAATGGTTAAGGTCTTAACTCTTACTCTGGCCTGCTGTTTAAGGTCTTAACACTTACTCTGGCTTAATAGCTAAGGTCTTAGACTCTTACTTTGGCCTACTGGTTAAGGTCTTAACTCTTACTCTGGTCTAATAGCTAAGGTCTTAACTCTTATTCTGGCCTAATAGCTAAGGTCTTAACTCTTACTCTGGCCTAATAGCTAAGGTCTTAGACTCATACTCTAGCCTAATAGCTAAGGTCGTAACTCTTACTCTGGCCTAATAGCTAAGGTCTTAGACTCGTACTATGGCCTACAGGTTAAGGTCTTAACTCTTGCTCTGGCCTACTGGTTAAGGTCTTAACTCTTACTCTGGCCTAATTGCTAAGGTCTTAACTCTTGCTATGGCCTACTGGTTAAGGTCTTAACTCTTACTCTGGCCTAATAGCCAAGGTCTTAACTCTTATTCTGGCCTAATAGCTAAGGTCTTAACTCTTACTCTGGCATAATAGCTAAGGTCTTAGACTCGTACTCTGGCCTAATGGTTAAGGTCTTAACTCTTACTCCGGCCTAATAGCTAAGGTCTTAGACTCGTACTCTGGCCTACTGGTTAAGGTCTTAACTCTTGCTCTGGCCTACTGGTTAAGGTCTTAACTCTTACTCTGGCCTGATTGCTAAGGTCTTAGACTCGTACTCTGGCCTAATAGTTAAGGTCTTAACTCTTACTCTGGCCTAATAGCTAAGATCTTAACTCTTACTCTGGCCTAATAGCTAAGGTCTTAGACTCGTACTCTGGCCTACTGGTTAAGGTCTTAACTCTTACTCTGTCCTAATAGCTAAGGTCTTAGACTCATACTATGGCCTATAGGTTAAGGTCTTAACTCTTGCTCTGGCCAAATTGCTAAGGTCTTAGACTTGTACTCTGGCCTACTGGTTAAGTTCTTAACTCTTACTCTGGCCTAATGGTTAAGGTCTTAACTCTTACTCTGGCCTGCTGTTTAAGGTCTTAACACTTACTCTGGCCTAATAGCTAAGGTCTTAGACTCGTACTATGGCCTACAGGTTAAGGTCTTAACTCTTACTTTGGCCTACTGGTTAAGGTCTTAACTCTTACTCTGGTCTAATAGCTAAGGTCTTAACTCTTATTCTGGCCTAATAGCTAAGGTCTTAACTCTTACTCTGGCCTAATAGCTAAGGTCTTAGACTCATACTCTAGCCTAATAGCTAAGGTCGTAACTCTTACTCTGGCCTAATAGCTAAGGTCTTAGACTCGTACTATGGCCTACAGGTTAAGGTCTTAACTCTTACTCTGGCCTACTGGTTAAGGTCTTAACTCTTACTCTGGCCTACTGGTTAAGGTCTTAACTCTTACTCTGGCCTAATAGCTAAGGTCATAACTCTTACTCTGGCCTAATAGCTAAGGTCTTAGACTCTTACTCTGGACTACTGGTTAAGGTCTTAAATCTTACTCTGGCCTACTGGTTAATGTCTTAACTCTTACTCTAGCCTAATAGCTAAGGTCTTAGACTCTTACTCTGGCCAACTGGTTAAGGTCTTAACTCTTACTCTGGCCTGCTGGTTAAGGTCTTAACACTTACTCTGGCCTAATAGCTAAGGTCTTAGACTCGTACTCTGGCCTAATGGTTAAGGTCTTAACTCTTACTCTAGCCTAATAGCTAAGGTCTTAACTCTTACTCTGGCCTAATGGTTAAGGTCTTAACTCTTACTCTGGCCTAATAGCTAAGGTCTTAACTCTAACTCTGGCCTACTGGTTAAGGTCTTAACTCTTACTCTGGCCTAATAGCTAAGGTCTTATACTCGTACTCTGGCCTAATGGTTAAGGTCTTAACTCTTTCTCAGGCCTAATAGCTAAGGTCTTAGACTCGTACTTTGGCCTACAGGTTAAGGTCTTAACTCTTACTCTGGCCTACTGGTTAAGGTCTTAACTCTTACTCTGGCCTAATAGCTAAGGTCTTAGACTCGTACTCTGGCCTAATGGTTAAGGTCTTAACTCTTACTCTGGCCTAATAGCTAAGGTCTTAACTCTTACTCTGGCCTAATGGTTAAGGTCTTAACTCTTACTCTGGCCTAATAGCTAAGGTCTTAACTCTTACTCTGGCCTACTGGTTAAGGTCTTAACTCTTACTCTGGCCTAATAGCTAAGGTCTTAGACTCGAACTCTGGCCTAATGTTTAAGGTCTTAACTCTTACTGTGGCCTAATAGCTAAGGTCGTAACTCTTTCTCTGGCCTAATAGCTAAGGTCTTAACTCTTACTCTGGCCTAATAGCTAAGGTCTTAGACTCGTACTCTGACCTAATCGTTAAGGTCTTAACTCTTACTCTGGCCTAATAGCTAAGGTCTTAGACTCGTCCTCTGGCCTACTGGTTAAGGTCTTAACTCTTGCTCTGGCCTACTGGTTAAGGTCTTAACTCTTAATCTGGCCTAATTGCTAAGGTCTTAAACTCGTACTCTGGCCTAATGGTTAAGGTCTTAACTCTTACTCTGGCCTAATAGCTAAGATCTTAACTCTTACTCTGGCCTAATAGCTAAGGTCTTAGACTCGTACTCTGGCCTACTGGTTAAGGTCTTAACTCTTACTCTGGCCTACTGGAAAAGGTCTTAACACTTACTCTGGCCTAATAGCTAAGGTCTTAGACTCGTTCTCTGGCCTAATAGCTAAGGTCTTAACTCTTACTTTGTCCTACTGGTTAAGGTCTTAACTCTTACTCTGGCCTAATAGCTAAGGTCTTAGACTCTTACTCTGGCCTACACGTTAAGGTCTTAACTCTTACTCTGGCCTACTGGTTAAGGTCTTAACTCTTACTCTGGCCTATTAGCTAAGGTCTTAACTCTTACTCTGGCCTAATAGCTAATGTCTTAGACTCATACTCTGGCCTAATAGCTAAGGTCATAGACTCTTACTCTGGCCTACTGATTAAGGTCTTAACTCTTACTCTGCCTAATAGATAAGATCTTAACTCTTACTCTGGCCTAATAGCTAAGGTCTTAGACTCGTACTCTGGCCTAATGGTTAAGGTCTTAACTCTTACTCTGGCCTACAGGTTAAGGTCTTAACTCTTACTCTGGCCTAATAGCTAAGGTCATAGACTCTTACTCTGGCCTACTGATTAAGGTCTTAACTCTTACTCTGCCTAATAGCTAAGATCGTAACTCTTACTCTGGCCTAATAGCTAAGGTCTTAGACTCGTACTCTGGTCTAATGGTTAAGGTCTTAACTCTTACTCTGGCCACAGGTTAAGGTCTTAACTCTTACTCTGGCCTAATTGCTAAGGTCTTAGACTCGTAATCTGGCCTAATGATTAAGGTCTTAACTCTTACTCTGGCCTAATAGCTAAGATCTTAACTCTTACTCTGGCCTAATAGCTAAGGTCTTAGACTCGTACTCTGGCCTACTGGTTACTGTCTTAACTCTTACTCTGGCCTAATTGCTAAGGTCTTAGACTCATACTCTGGCCTAATGGTTAAGGTCTTAACTCTTACTCTGGCCTAATAGCTAAGATCTTAACTCTTACTCTGGCCTAATAGCTAAGGTCTTAGACTCGTACTCTGGCCTACTGGTTAAGGTCTTAACTCTTACTCTGGCCTAATAGCTAAGGTCTTAGACTCGTACTCTGGCCTACTGGTTAAGGTCTTAACTCTTACTCTGGCCTACAGGTTAAGGTCTTAACTCTTACTCTGGTCTAATTGCTGAGGTCTTAGACTCGTAATCTGGCCTAATGATTAAGGTCTTAACTCTTACTCTGGCCTAATAGCTAAGATCTTAACTCTTACTCTGGCCTAATAGCTAAGGTCTTAGACTCGTCCTCTGGCATACTGGTTAAGGTCTTAACTCTTGCTCTGACCTACTGGTTAAGGTCTTAACTCTTACTCTGGCCTAATAGCTAAGGTCTTAGACTCGTACTATGGCCTACAGGTTAAGGTCTTAACTCTTACTCTGGCCTACTGGTTAAGGTCTTAACTCTTACTCTGGCCTAATAGCTAAGGTCTTAACTCTTACTCTGGCCTAATAGCTAAGGTCTTAAATCTTACTGTGGCCTAATGGTTAACGTCTTAACTCTTACTCTGGCCTAATAGCTAAGTTCTTAACTCTTACTCTGGCCTACTGGTTAAGGTCTTAACTCTTACTCTAGCCTAATAGCTAAGGTCTTAGACTCGTACTCTGGTCTAATAGCTAAGGTCTTAACTCTTACTCTGGCCAAATAGCTAAGGTCTTAACTCTTACTCTGGCCTAATAGCTAAGGTCTTAGACTCGTACTCTGGCCTAATATTTAAGGTCTTAACTCTTACTCTGGCCTAATAGCTAAGGTCTTAACTCTTACTCTGGCCTAAAAGCTAAGGTCTTAGACTCGTACTATGGCCTACAGGTTAAGGTCTTAACTCTTACTCTGGCCTCCTGGTTAAGATCTTAACTCTTATTCTGGCCTACCGGTTAAGGTCTTATCTCTTACTCTGGCCTTATAGCTAAGGTCTTAACTCCTACTCTGGCCTACTGGTTAAGGTCTTAGACTCCTACTCTGGCCTAATAGCTAAGGTCTTTACTCTTTCTCTGGCCTAATAGCTAAGGTCTTAACTCTTACTCTGGCCTAATAGCTAAGGTCTTAGACTCGTGCTCTGGCCTAATGGTTAAGGTCTCAACTCTTACTCTGGCCTAATAGCTAAGGTCTTAGACTCGTACTCTGGCCTACTGGTTAAGGTCTTAACTCTTGCTCTGGCCTACTGGTTAAGGTCTTAACTCTTACTCTGGCCTGATTGCTAATGTCTTAGATTCGTACTCTGGCCTAATGGTTAAGGTCTTAACTCTTACTCTGGCCTAATAGCTAAGATCTTAACTCTTACTCTGGCCTAATAGCTAAGGTCTTAGACTCGTACTCTGGCCTACTGGTTAAGGTCTTAACTCTTACTCTGTCCTAATAGCTAAGGTCTTAGACTCGTACTATGGCCTACAGGTTAAGGTCTTAACTCTTGCTCTGGCCTAATTGCTAAGGTCTTAGACTTGTACTCTGGCCTACTGGTTAAGGTCTTAACTCTTACTCTGGCCTAATGGTTAAGGTCTTAACTCTTACTCTGGCCTAATAGCTAAGGTCTTAACTTTTAATCTGGCCTAATAGATAAGGTCTTAGACTCGTACTCTGGCCTACTGGTTAAGGTCTTAACTCTTACTCTGTCCTACTGGTTAAGGTCTTAACTCTTACTCTGGCCTGCTGGTTAAGGTCTTAACACTTACTCTGGCCTAATAGCTAAGGTCTTAGACTCGTACTATGGCCTACAGGTTAAGGTCTTAACTCTTACTCTGGCCTACTGGTTAAGGTCTTAACTCTTACACTGGTCTAATAGCTAAGGTCTTAACTCTTACTCTGGCCTAATAGCTAAGGTCTTAACTCTTACTCTGGCCTAATAGCTAAGGTCTTAGACTCATACTCTGGTATAATAGCTAAGGTCTTAACTCTTACTTTGGCCTAATAGCTAAGGTCTTAGACTCGTACTATGGCCTACAGGTTAAGGTATTAACTCTTACTCTGGCCTACTGGTTAAGGTCTTAACTCTTACTCTGGCCTACTGGTTAAGGTCTTAACTCTTACTCTGGCCTAATAGCTAAGGTCTTAACTCTTACTCTGGCCTAATAGCTAAGGTCTTAGACTCTTACTCTGGCCTACTGGTTAAGGTCTTAAATCTTACTCTGGCCTACTGGTTAAGGTCTTAACTCGTACTCTGGCCTAATGGTTAAGGTCTTAACTCTTACTCTGGCCTAATAGCTAAGGTCTTAACTCTTAGTCTGGCCTAATGGTTAAGGTCTTAACTCTTACTCTGGCCTAATAGCTAAGGTCTTAACTCTTACTCTGGCCTACTGGTTAAGGTCTTAACTCTTACTCTGGCCTAATAGCTAAGGTCTTAGACTATTACTATGGCCTACAGGTTAAGGTCTTAACTCTTACTCTGGCCTAATAGCTAAGGTCTTAGACTATTACTATGGCCTAATAGCTAAGGTCTTAACTCTTTCTCTGGCCTAATAGCTAAGGTCATAGACTCTTACTCTGGCCTACTGATTAAGGTCTTAACTCTTACTCTGGCCTAATAGTTAAGATCTTAACTCTTACTCTGGCCTAATAGCTAAGGTCTTAGACTCGTACTCTGGCCTAATGGTTAAGGTCTTAACTCTTACTCTGGCCTACTGGTTAAGGTCTTAACTCTTACTCTGGCCTAATAGCTAAGGTCATAGACTCTTACTCTGGCCTACTGATTAAGGTCTTAACTCTTACTCTGGCCTAATAGCTAAGATCTTAACTCTTACTCTGGCCTAATAGCTAAGGTCTTAGACTCTAACTCTGGCCTACTGGTTAAGGTCTTAACTCTTGCTCTGGCCTACTGGTTAAGGTCTTAACTCTAACTCTGGCCGAATTGCTAAGGTCTTAGACTCGTCCTCTGGCCTACTGGTTAAGGTCTTAACTCTTGCTCTGGCCTACTGGTTAAGGTCTTAACTCTTACTCTGGCCTAATAGCTAAGGTCTTAGACTCGTACTATGGCCTACAGGTTAAGGTCTTAACTCTTACTCTGGCCTACTGGTTAAGGTCTTAGACTCGTAATCTGGCCTAATGATTAAGGTCTTAACTCTTTCTCTGGCCTAATAGCTAAGGTCATAGACTCTTACTCTGGCCTACTGATTAAGGTCTTAACTCTTACTCTGGCCTAATAGTTAAGATCTTATCTCTTACTCTGGCCTAATAGCTAAGGTCTTAGACTCGTACTCTGGCCTAATGGTTAAGGTCTTAACTCTTGCTCTGGCCTACTGGTTAAGGTCTTAACTCTTACTCTGGCCTAATAGCTAAGGTCTTAGACTCGTACTATGGCCTACAGGTTAAGGTCTTAACTCTTACTCTGGCCTACTGGTTAAGGTCTTAGACTCGTAATCTGGCCTAATGATTAAGGTCTTAACTCTTACTCTGGCCTAATAGCTAAGATCTTAACTCTTACTCTGGCCTAATAGCTAAGGTCTTAGACTCGTACTCTGGCCTACTGGTTAAGGTCTTAACTCTAACTCTGGCCTAATTGCTAAGGTCTTAGACTCGTACTCTGGCCTAATGGTTAAGGTCTTAACTCTTACTCTGTCCTAATAGCTAAGGTCTTAGACTCGTACTATGGCCTACAGGTTAAGGTCTTAACTCTTACTCTGGCCTAATAGCTAAGGTCTTAGACTCGTACTCTGGCCTACTGGTTAAGGTCTTAACTCTTACTCTGGCCTAATGGTTAAGGTCTTAACACTTACTGTGGCCTAATAGCTAAGGTCTTAACTCTTACTCTGGCCTAATAGCTAAGGTCTTAGACTCGTACTATGGCCTACAGGTTAAGGTCTTAACTCTTACTCTGGCCTAATAGCTAAGGTCTTAGACTCTTACTCTGGCCTACAGGTTAAGGACTTAACTCTTACTCTGGCCTAATAGCTATGGTCTTAACTCTTACTCTGGCCTACTGGTTAAGGTCTTAGACTCCTACTCTCGCCTAATAGCTAAGGTCTTAACTCTTTCTCTGGCCTAATAGCTACGGTCTTAACTCTTACTCTGGCCTAATAGCTAAGGTCTTAGACTCGTACTCTGACCTAATGGTTAAGGTCTTAACTCTTACTCTGGCCTAATAGCTAAGGTCTTAGACTCTTACTCTGGCCTACTGCTTAAGGTCTTAACTCTTACTCTGGCCTAATAGCTAAGGTCTTATACTCATACTCTGGCCTAATGGTTAAGGTCTTAACTCTTACTCTGGCCTAATAGCTAAGGTCTTAGACCCGTACTTTGGCCTACAGGTTAAAGTCTTAACTCTTACTCTGGCCTACTGGTTAAGGTCTTAACTCTTACTCTGGCCTAATAGCTAAGGTCTTAACTCTTACTCTGGCCTACTGGTTAAGTTCTTAACTCTTACTCTGGCCTAATAGCTAAGGTCTTAGACTCGTACTCTAGCCTAATGGTTAAGATCTTAACTCTTACTCTGGCCTAATAGCTAAGGTCTTAACTCTTACTCTGGCCTAATGGTTAAGGTCTTAACTCTTACTCTGGCCTAATAGCTAAGGTCTTAACTCTTACTCTGGCCTACTGGTTAAGGTCTTAACTCTTACTCTAGCCTAATAGCTAAGGTCTTAGACTCGTACTCTGGCCTAATAGCTAAGGTCTTAACTCTTACTCTGGCCAAATAGCAAAGGTCTTAACTCTTACTCTGGCCTAATAGCTAAGGTCTTAGACTCAAACTCTGGCCTAATGTTTAAGGTCTTAACTCTTATGCTAACCTAATAGCTAAGGTCTTAACTCTTTCTCTGGCCTAATAGCTAAGGTCTTAACTCTTACTCTGGCCTAATAGCTGAGGTCTTAGACTCGTACTCTGAACTATTGGTTAAGGTCTCAACTCTTACTCTGGCCTAATAGCTAAGGTCTTAGACTCGTCCTCTGGCCTACTGGTTAAGGTCTTAACTCTTGCTCTGGCCTACTGGTTAAGGTCTTAACTCTTACTCTGGCCTAATTGCTAAGGTCTTAAACTCGTACTCTGGCCTAATGGTTAAGGTCTTAACTCTTACTCTGGCCTAATAGCTAAGGTCTTAGACTCATACTCTGGCCTACTGGTTAAGGTCTTAACTCTTATTCTGGCCTACTGGAAAAGGTCTTAACAGTTACTGTGGCCTAATAGCTAAGGTCTTAGACTCGTTCTCTGGCCTAATAGCTAAGGTCTCAACTCTTACTCTGTCCTACTGGTAAGGTCTTAACTCTTACTCTGGCCTAATAGCTAAGATCTTAACTCTTACTCTGGCCTAATAGCTAAGGTCTTAGACTCGTACTCTGGCCTAATGGTTAAGGTCTTAACTCTTACTCTGGCCTACAGGTTAAGGTCTTAACTCTTACTCTGGCCTAATAGCTAAGGTCATAGACTCTTACTCTGGCCTACTGATTAAGGTCTTAACTCTTACTCTGGCCTAATAGTTAAGATCTTAACTCTTACTCTGGCCTAATAGCTAAGGTCTTAGACTCGTACTCTGGCCTAATGTTTAAGGTCTTAACTCTTACTCTGGCCTACAGGTTAAGGTCTTAACTCTTACTCTGGCCTAATTGCTAAGGTCTTAGACTCGTAATCTGGCCTAATGATTAAGGTCTTAACTCTTACTCTGGCCTAATAGCTAAGATCTTAACTCTTACTCTGGCCTAATAGCTAAGGTCTTAGACTCGTACTCTGGCCTACTGGTTAAGGTCTTAACTCTTGCTCTGGCCTACTGGTTAAGGTCTTAACTCTAACTCTGGCTGAATTGCTAAGGTCTTAGACTCGTCCTCTGGCCTACTGGTTAAGGTCTTAACTCTTGCTCTGGCCTACTGGTTAAGGTCTTAACTCTTACTCTGGCCTAATATCTAAGGTCTTAGACTCGTACTATGGCCTACAGGTTAAGGTCTTAACTCTTACTCTGGCCTACTGGTTAAGGTCTTAGACTCGTAATCTGGCCTAATTATTAAGGTCTTAACTCTTACTCTGGCCTAATAGCTAAGATCTTAACTCTTACTCTGGCCTAATAGCTAAGGTCTTAGAGTCGTACTCTGGCCTACTGGTTAAGGTCTTAACTCTTACTCTGGCCTAATTGCTAAGGTCTTAGACTCGTACTCTGGCCTAATGGTTAAGGTCTTAACTCTTACTCTGGCCTAATATCTAAGATCTTAACTCTTACTCTGGCCTAATAGCTAAGGTCTTAGACTCGTACTCTGGCCTACTGGTTAAGGTCTTAACTCTTACTCTGGCCTAATTGCTAAGGTCTTAGACTCGTACTCTGGCCTACTGGTTAAGGTCTTAACTCTTACTCTGGCCTAATTGCTAAGGTCTTAGACTCGTACTCTGGCCTAATGGTTAAGGTCTTAACTCTTACTCTGGCCTAATATCTAAGATCTTAACTCTTACTCTGGCCTAATAGCTAAGGTCTTAGACTCGTACTCTGGCCTACTGGTTAAGGTCTTAACTCTTACTCTGGCCTAATGGTTAAGGTCTTAACTCTTACTGTGGCCTAATAGCTAAGGTCTTAACTCTTACTCTGGCCTAATAGCTAAGGTCTTAGACTCGTACTATGGCCTACAGGTTAAGGTCTTAACTCTTACTCTGGCCTAATAGCTAAGGTCTTAGACTCTTACTCTGGCCTACAGGTTAAGGACTTAACTCTTACTCTGGCCTAATAGCTATGGTCTTATTTCTCACTCTGGCCTACTGGTTAAGGTCTTAGACTCCTACTCTCGCCTAATAGCTAAGGTCTTAACTCTTTCTCTGGCCTAATAGCTAAGGTCTTAACTCTTACTCTGGCCTAATAGCTGAGGTCTTAGACTCGTACTCTGACCTAATGGTTAAGGTCTTAACTCTTACTCTGGCCTACAGGTTAAGGTCTTAACTCTTACTCTGGCCTACTGGTTAAGGTCTTAACTCTTACTCTGACCTAATAGCTAAGGTCTTAACTCTTACTCTGGCCTAATAGCTAAGGTCTTAGACTCTTACTCTGGCCTACTGGTTAAGGTCTTAAATCTTACTCTGGCCTACTGGTTAAGGTCTTAACTCGTACTCTGGCCTAATGGTTAAGGTCTTAACTCTTACTCTGGCCTAATAGCTAAGGTCTTAGACTTTTACTCTGGCCTACTGGTTAAGGTCTTAACTCTTACTCTTGCCTAATAGCTAAGGTCTTAGACTCGTACTCTGGCCTAATGGTTAAGGTCTTAACTCTTACTCTAGCCTAATAGCTAAGGTCTTAACTCTTACTCTGGCCTAATGGTTAAGGTCTTAACTCTTACTCTGGCCTAATAGCTAAAGTCTTAACTCTTACTCTGACCTACTGGTTAAGGTCTTAACTTTTACTCTGGCCTAATAGCTAAGGTCTTATACTCGTACTCTGGCCTAATGGCTAAGGTCTTAACTCTTACTCTGGCCTAATAGCTAAGGTCTTAGACTCATACTTTGGCCTACAGGTTAAGGTCTTAACTCTTACTCTGGTCTACTGGTTAAGGTCTTAACTCTCACTCTGGCCTAATGGCTAAGGGCTTAACTCTTACTCTGGCGTAATAGCTAAGGTCTTAACTCTTACTCTGGCCTACTGGTTAAGGTCTTAACTCTTACTCTGGCCTAATAGCTAAAGTCTTAGACTCGTACTCTGGCCTAATGGTTAAGGTCTTAACTCTTACTCTGGCCTAATAGCTAAGGTCTTAACTCTTACTCTGGCCTAATGGTTAAGGTCTTAACTCTTACTCAGGCCTAATAGCTAAGGTCTTAACTCTTACTCTGGCCTACTGGTTAAGGTCTTAACTCTTACTCTAGCCTAATAGCTAAGGTCTTAGACTCATACTCTGGCCTAATAGCTAAGGTCTTGACTCTTACTCTGGCCAAATAGCTAAGGTCTTAACTCTTACTCTGGCCTAATAGCTAAGGTCTTAGACTCAAACTCTGGCCTAATGTTTAAGGTCTTAACTCTTACTCTGGCCTAATAGCTAAGGTCTTAACTCTTTCTCTGGCCTAATAGCTAAGGTCTTAACTCTTACTCTGGCCTAAAAGCTGAGGTCTTAGACTCGTACTCTAACCTAATGGTTAAGGTCTTAACTCTTACTCTGGCCTAATAGCTAAGGTCTTAAACTCGTCCTCTGGCCTACTGGTTAAGGTCTTAACTCTTGCTCTGGCCTACTGGTTAAGGTCTTAACTCTTACTCTGGCCTAATTGCTAAGGTCTTAAACTCGTACTCTGGCCTTATGGTTAAGGTCTTAACTCTTACTCTGGCCTAATAGCTAAGATCTTAACTCTTACTCTGGCCTAATAGCTAAGGTCTTAGACTCGTACTCTGGCCTACTGGTTAAGGTCTTAACTCTTACGCTGGCCTACTGGAAAAGGTCTTAACAGTTACTCTGGCCTAATAGCTAAGGTCTTAGACTCGTTCTCTGGCCTAATAGCTAAGGTCTTAACTCTTACTCTGTCCTACTGGTTAAGGTCTTAACTCTTACTCTGGCCTAATAGCTAAGGTCTTAGACTCTTACTCTGGCCTACAGGTTAAGGTCTTAACTCTTACTCTGGCCTACTGGTTAAGGTCTTAACTCTTACTCTGGCCTAATAGCTAAGGTCTTAACTCTTACTCTGGCTTAATAGCTAAGGTCTTAACTCTTACTCTGGCCTAATAGCTAAGGTCTTAGACTCATACTCTGGCCTAATAGCTAAGGTCTTAGACTCGTGCTCTAGCCTAATGGATAAGGTCTTAACTCTTACTCTGGCCTAATAGCTAAGGTCTTAGACTCGTACTCTGGCCTAATGGTTAAGGTCTTAACTCTTACTCTGGCCTACAGGTCAAGGTCTTAACTCTTACTCTGGCCTAATAGCTAAGGTCTTAGACTCATAATCTGGCCTAATGATTAAGGTCTTAACTCTTACTCTGGCCTAATAGCTAAGATCTTAACTCTTACTCTGGCCTAATAGCTAAGGTCTTAGACTCGTACTCTGGCCTACTGGTTAAGGTCTTAACTCTTACTCTGGCCTAATTGCTAAGGTCTTAGACTCGTACTCTGGCCTAATGGTTAAGGTCTTAACTCTTTCTCTGGCCTAATAGCTAAGATCTTAACTCTTACTCTGGCCTAATAGCTAAGGTCTTAGACTCGTACTCTGGCCTACTGGTTAAGGTCTTAACTCTTACTCTGGCCTAATAGCTAAGATCATAACTCTTACTCTGGCCTAATAGCTAAGGTCTTAGACTCGTACTCTGGCCTACTGGTTAAGGTCTTAACTCTTACTCTGGCCTACTGGAAAAGGTCTTAACTCTTACTCTGGCCTAATAGCTAAGGTCTTAGACTCGTACTCTGGCCTACTGGTTAAGGTCTTAACTCTTACTCTGGCCTAATTGCTAAGGTCTTAGACTCGTACTCTGTCCTACTGGTTAAGGTCTTAACTCTTACTCTGGCCTAATAGCTAAGGTCTTAGACTCTTACTCTGGCCTACAGGTTAAGGTCTTAACTCTTACTCTGGCCTACTGGTTAAGGTCTTAACTCTTACTCTGGCCTAATAGCTAAGGTCTTAACTCTTACTCTGTCCTAATAGCTAAGGTCTTAGACTCATACTCTGGCCTAATAGCTAAGGTCTTAGACTCGTGCTCCAGCCTAATGGATAAGGTCTTAACTCTTACTCTGGCCTAATAGCTAAGGTCTTAGACTCATACTCTGGCCTAATGGTTAAGGTCTTAACTCTTACTCTGGCCTACTGGTTAAGGTCTTAACTCTTACTCTGGCCTAATAGCTAAGGTCTTAACTCTTACTCTGGCCTAATAGCTAAGGTCTTAACTCTTACTCTGGCCTACTGGTTAAGGTCTTAACTCTTACTCTGGCCTAATAGCTAAGGTCTTAGACTCGTACTCTGGCCTAATGGTTAAGGTCTTAACTCTTACTCTGGCCTGATAGCTAAGGTCTTAACTCTTACTCTGGCCTAATGGTTAAGACTTAACGCTTACTCTGGCCTAATAGCTAAGGTCTTAACTCTTACTCTGGCCTACTGGTTAAGGTCTTAACTCTTACTCTAGCCTAATAGCTAAGGTCTTAGACTCGTACTCTGGCCTAATAGCTAAGGTCTTAACTCTTACTCTGGCCAAATAGCTAAGGTCTTAACTCTTACTCTGGCCAAATAGCTAAGGTCTTAACTCTTACTCTGGCCTAATAGCTAGGGTCTTAACTCTTACTCTGGCATAATAGCTAAGGTCTTAACTCTTTCTCTGGCCTAATAGCTAGGGTCTTAACTCTTACTCTGGCCTAATAGCTAAGGTCTTAGACTCGTACTCTGACCTAATCGTTAAGGTCTTAACTCTTACTCTGGCCTAATAGCTAAGGTCTTAGACTCGTCCTCTGGCCTACTGGTTAAGGTCTTAACTCTTGCTCTGGCCTACTGGTTAAGGTCTTAACTCTTACTCTGGCCTAATTGCTAAGGTCTTAAACTCGTACTCTGGCCTAATGGTTAAGGTCTTAACACTTACTCTGGCCTAATAGCTAAGATCTTAACTCTTACTCTGGCCTAATAGCTAAGGTCTTAGACTCGTACTCTGGCCTAATGGTTAAGGTCTTAACTCTTACTCCGGCCTAATAGCTAAGGTCTTAGACTCGTACTCTGGCCTACTGGTTAAGGTCTTAACTCTTGCTCTGGCCTACTGGTTAAGGTCTTAACTCTTACTCTGGCCTGATTGCTAAGGTCTTAGACTCGTACTCTGGCCTAATAGTTAAGGTCTTAACTCTTACTCTGGCCTAATAGCTAAGATCTTAACTCTTACTCTGGCCTAATAGCTAAGGTCTTAGACTCGTACTCTGGCCTACTGGTTAAGGTCTTAACTCTTACTCTGTCCTAATAGCTAAGGTCTTAGACTCATACTATGGCCTACAGGTTAAGGTCTTATCTCTTGCTCTGGCCAAATTGCTAAGGTCTTAGACTTGTACTCTGGCCTACTGGTTAAGTTCTTAACTCTTACACTGGCCTAATGGTTAAGGTCTTAACTCTTACTCTGGCCTGCTGTTTAAGGTCTTAACACTTACTCTGGCTTAATAGCTAAGGTCTTAGACTCTTACTTTGGCCTACTGGTTAAGGTCTTAACTCTTACTCTGGTCTAATAGCTAAGGTCTTAACTCTTATTCTGGCCTAATAGCTAAGGTCTTAACTCTTACTCTGGCCTAATAGCTAAGGTCTTAGACTCATACTCTAGCCTAATAGCTAAGGTCGTAACTCTTACTCTGGCCTAATAGCTAAGGTCTTAGACTCGTACTATGGCCTACAGGTTAAGGTCTTAACTCTTGCTCTGGCCTACTGGTTAAGGTCTTAACTCTTACTCTGGCCTAATTGCTAAGGTCTTAACTCTTGCTATGGCCTACTGGTTAAGGTCTTAACTCTTACTCTGGCCTAATAACCAAGGTCTTATACTCGTACTATGGCCTACAGTTTAAGGTCTTAACTCTTACTCTGGCCTACTGGTTAAGGTCTTAACTCTTACTCTGGCCTAATAGCTAAGGTCTTAACTCTTACTCTTGCCTAATGGTTAAGGTCTTAACTCTTACTCTGGCATAATAGCTAAGGTCTTAGACTCGTACTCTGGCCTAATGGTTAAGGTCTTAACTCTTACTCCGGCCTAATAGCTAAGGTCTTAGACTCGTACTCTGGCCTACTGGTTAAGGTCTTAACTCTTGCTCTGGCCTACTGGTTAAGGTCTTAACTCTTACTCTGGCCTGATTGCTAAGGTCTTAGACTCGTACTCTGGCCTAATAGTTAAGGTCTTAACTCTTACTCTGGCCTAATAGCTAAGATCTTAACTCTTACTCTGGCCTAATAGCTAAGGTCTTAGACTCGTACTCTGGCCTACTGGTTAAGGTCTTAACTCTTACTCTGTCCTAATAGCTAAGGTCTTAGACTCATACTATGGCCTACAGGTTAAGGTCTTAACTCTTGCTCTGGCCAAATTGCTAAGGTCTTAGACTTGTACTCTGGCCTACTGGTTAAGTTCTTAACTCTTACTCTGGCCTAATGGTTAAGGTCTTAACTCTTACTCTGGCCTGCTGTTTAAGGTCTTAACACTTACTCTGGCCTAATAGCTAAGGTCTTAGACTCGTACTATGGCCTACAGGTTAAGGTCTTAACTCTTACTTTGGCCTACTGGTTAAGGTCTTAACTCTTACTCTGGTCTAATAGCTAAGGTCTTAACTCTTATTCTGGCCTAATAGCTAAGGTCTTAACTCTTACTCTGGCCTAATAGCTAAGGTCTTAGACTCATACTCTAGCCTAATAGCTAAGGTCATAACTCTTACTCTGGCCTAATAGCTAAGGTCTTAGACTCGTACTATGGCCTACAGGTTAAGGTCTTAACTCTTACTCTGGCCTACTGGTTAAGGTCTTAACTCTTACTCTGGCCTACTGGTTAAGGTCTTAACTCTTACTCTGGCCTAATAGCTAAGGTCATAACTCTTACTCTGGCCTAATAGCTAAGGTCTTAGACTCTTACTCTGGACTACTGGTTAAGGTCTTAAATCTTACTCTGGCCTACTGGTTAATGTCTTAACTCTTACTCTAGCCTAATAGCTAAGGTCTTAGACTCTTACTCTGGCCAACTGGTTAAGGTCTTAACTCTTACTCTGGCCTGCTGGTTAAGGTCTTAACACTTACTCTGGCCTAATAGCTAAGGTCTTAGACTCGTACTCTGGCCTAATGGTTAAGGTCTTAACTCTTACTCTAGCCTAATAGCTAAGGTCTTAACTCTTACTCTGGCCTAATGGTTAAGGTCTTAACTCTTACTCTGGCCTAATAGCTAAGGTCTTAACTCTAACTCTGGCCTACTGGTTAAGGTCTTAACTCTTACTCTGGCCTAATAGCTAAGGTCTTATACTCGTACTCTGGCCTAATGGTTAAGGTCTTAACTCTTTCTCAGGCCTAATAGCTAAGGTCTTAGACTCGTACTCTGGCCTACAGGTTAAGGTCTTAACTCTTACTCTGGCCTACTGGTTAAGGTCTTAACTCTTACTCTGGCCTAATAGCTAAGGTCTTAGACTCGTACTCTGGCCTAATGGTTAAGGTCTTAACTCTTACTCTGGCCTAATAGCTAAGGTCTTAACTCTTACTCTGGCCTAATGGTTAAGCTCTTAACTCTTACTCTGGCCTAATAGCTAAGGTCTTAACTCTTACTCTGGCCTACTGGTTAAGGTCTTAACTCTTACTCTGGCCTAATAGCTAAGGTCTTAGACTCGAACTCTGGCCTAATGTTTAAGGTCTTAACTCTTACTCTGGCCTAATAGCTAAGGTCGTAACTCTTTCTCTGGCCTAATAGCTAAGGTCTTAACTCTTATTCTGGCCTAATAGCTAAGGTCTTAGACTCGTTCTCTGGCCTAATAGCTAAGGTCTCAACTCTTACTCTGTCCTACTGGTAAGGTCTTAACTCTTACTCTGGCCTAATAGCTAAGATCTTAACTCTTACTCTGGCCTAATAGCTAAGGTCTTAGACTCGTACTCTGGCCTAATGGTTAAGGTCTTAACTCTTACTCTGGCCTACAGGTTAAGGTCTTAACTCTTACTCTGGCCTAATAGCTAAGGTCATAGACTCTTACTCTGGCCTACTGATTAAGGTCTTAACTCTTACTCTGGCCTAATAGTTAAGATCTTAACTCTTACTCTGGCCTAATAGCTAAGGTCTTAGACTCGTACTCTGGCCTAATGTTTAAGGTCTTAACTCTTACTCTGGCCTACAGGTTAAGGTCTTAACTCTTACTCTGGCCTAATTGCTAAGGTCTTAGACTCGTAATCTGGCCTAATGATTAAGGTCTTAACTCTTACTCTGGCCTAATAGCTAAGATCTTAACTCTTACTCTGGCCTAATAGCTAAGGTCTTAGACTCGTACTCTGGCCTACTGGTTAAGGTCTTAACTCTTGCTCTGGCCTACTGGTTAAGGTCTTAACTCTAACTCTGGCTGAATTGCTAAGGTCTTAGACTCGTCCTCTGGCCTACTGGTTAAGGTCTTAACTCTTGCTCTGGCCTACTGGTTAAGGTCTTAACTCTTACTCTGGCCTAATAGCTAAGGTCTTAGACTCGTACTATGGCCTACAGGTTAAGGTCTTAACTCTTACTCTGGCCTACTGGTTAAGGTCTTAGACTCGTAATCTGGCCTAATTATTAAGGTCTTAACTCTTACTCTGGCCTAATAGCTAAGATCTTAACTCTTACTCTGGCCTAATAGCTAAGGTCTTAGAGTCGTACTCTGGCCTACTGGTTAAGGTCTTAACTCTTACTCTGGCCTAATTGCTAAGGTCTTAGACTCGTACTCTGGCCTAATGGTTAAGGTCTTAACTCTTACTCTGGCCTAATATCTAAGATCTTAACTCTTACTCTGGCCTAATAGCTAAGGTCTTAGACTCGTACTCTGGCCTACTGGTTAAGGTCTTAACTCTTACTCTGGCCTAATTGCTAAGGTCTTAGACTCGTACTCTGGCCTAATGGTTAAGGTCTTAACTCTTACTCTGGCCTAATATCTAAGATCTTAACTCTTACTCTGGCCTAATAGCTAAGGTCTTAGACTCGTACTCTGGCCTACTGGTTAAGGTCTTAACTCTTACTCTGGCCTAATGGTTAAGGTCTTAACTCTTACTGTGGCCTAATAGCTAAGGTCTTAACTCTTACTCTGGCCTAATAGCTAAGGTCTTAGACTCGTACTATGGCCTACAGGTTAAGGTCTTAACTCTTACTCTGGCCTAATAGCTAAGGTCTTAGACTCTTACTCTGGCCTACAGGTTAAGGACTTAACTCTTACTCTGGCCTAATAGCTATGGTCTTATTTCTCACTCTGGCCTACTGGTTAAGGTCTTAGACTCCTACTCTCGCCTAATAGCTAAGGTCTTAACTCTTTCTCTGGCCTAATAGCTAAGGTCTTAACTCTTACTCTGGCCTAATAGCTAAGGTCTTAGACTCGTACTCTGACCTAATGGTTAAGGTCTTAACTCTTACTCTGGCCTAATAGCTAAGGTCTTAGACTTTTACTCTGGCCTACTGGTTAAGGTCTTAACTCTTACTCTTGCCTAATAGCTAAGGTCTTAGACTCGTACTCTGGCCTAATGGTTAAGGTCTTAACTCTTACTCTAGCCTAATAGCTAAGGTCTTAACTCTTACTCTGGCCTAATGGTTAAGGTCTTAACTCTTACTCTGGCCTAATAGCTAAAGTCTTAACTCTTACTCTGACCTACTGGTTAAGGTCTTAACTCTTACTCTGGCCTAATAGCTAAGGTCTTATACTCGTACTCTGGCCTAATGGCTAAGGTCTTAACTCTTACTCTGGCCTAATAGCTAAGGTCTTAGACTCATACTTTGGCCTACAGGTTAAGGTCTTAACTCTTACTCTGGTCTACTGGTTAAGGTCTTAACTCTCACTCTGGCCTAATGGCTAAGGGCTTAACTCTTACTCTGGCGTAATAGCTAAGGTCTTAACTCTTACTCTGGCCTACTGGTTAAGGTCTTAACTCTTACTCTGGCCTAATAGCTAAAGTCTTAGACTCGTACTCTGGCCTAATGGTTAAGGTCTTAACTCTTACTCTGGCCTAATAGCTAAGGTCTTAACTCTTACTCTGGCCTAATGGTTAAGGTCTTAACTCTTACTCAGGCCTAATAGCTAAGGTCTTAACTCTTACTCTGGCCTACTGGTTAAGGTCTTAACTCTTACTCTAGCCTAATAGCTAAGGTCTTAGACTCATACTCTGGCCTAATAGCTAAGGTCTTGACTCTTACTCTGGCCAAATAGCTAAGGTCTTAACTCCTACTCTGGCCTAATAGCTAAGGTCTTAGACTCAAACTCTGGCCTAATGTTTAAGGTCTTAACTCTTACTCTGGCCTAATAGCTAAGGTCTTAACTCTTTCTCTGGCCTAATAGCTAAGGTCTTAACTCTTACTCTGGCCTAAAAGCTGAGGTCTTAGACTCGTACTCTAACCTAATGGTTAAGGTCTTAACTCTTACTCTGGCCTAATAGCTAAGGTCTTAAACTCGTCCTCTGGCCTACTGGTTAAGGTCTTAACTCTTGCTCTGGCCTAATTGCTAAGGTCTTAAACTCGTACTCTGGCCTAATGGTTAAGGTCTTAACTCTTACTCTGGCCTAATAGCTAAGATCTTAACTCTTACTCTGGCCTAATAGCTAAGGTCTTAGACTCGTACTCTGGCCTACTGGTTAAGGTCTTAACTCTTACACTGGCCTACTGGAAAAGGTCTTAACAGTTACTCTGGCCTAATAGCTAAGGTCTTAGACTCGTTCTCTGGCCTAATAGCTAAGGTCTTAACTCTTACTCTGTCCTACTGGTTAAGGTCTTAACTCTTACTCTGGCCTAATAGCTAAGGTCTTAGACTCTTACTCTGGCCTACAGGTTAAGGTCTTAACTCTTACTCTGGCCTACTGGTTAAGGTCTTAACTCTTACTCTGGCCTAATAGCTAAGGTCTTAACTCTTACTCTGGCTTAATAGCTAAGGTCTTAACTCTTACTCTGGCCTAATAGCTAAGGTCTTAGACTCATACTCTGGCCTAATAGCTAAGGTCTTAGACTCGTGCTCTAGCCTAATGGATAAGGTCTTAACTCTTACTCTGGCCTAATAGCTAAGGTCTTAGACTCGTACTCTGGCCTAATGGTTAAGGTCTTAACTCTTACTCTGGCCTACAGGTCAAGGTCTTAACTCTTACTCTGGCCTAATAGCTAAGGTCTTAGACTCATAATCTGGCCTAATGATTAAGGTCTTAACTCTTACTCTGGCCTAATAGCTAAGATCTTAACTCTTACTCTGGCCTAATAGCTAAGGTCTTAGACTCGTACTCTGGCCTACTGTTTAAGGTCTTAACTCTTACTCTGGCCTAATTGCTAAGGTCTTAGACTCGTACTCTGGCCTAATGGTTAAGGTCTTAACTCTTTCTCTGGCCTAATAGCTAAGATCTTAACTCTTACTCTGGCCTAATAGCTAAGGTCTTAGACTCGTACTCTGGCCTACTGGTTAAGGTCTTAACTCTTACTCTGGCCTAATAGCTAAGATCATAACTCTTACTCTGGCCTAATAGCTAAGGTCTTAGACTCGTACTCTGGCCTACTGGTTAAGGTCTTAACTCTTACTCTGGCCTACTGGAAAAGGTCTTAACTCTTACTCTGGCCTAATAGCTAAGGTCTTAGACTCGTACTCTGGCCTACTGGTTAAGGTCTTAACTCTTACTCTGGCCTAATTGCTAAGGTCTTAGACTCGTACTCTGTCCTACTGGTTAAGGTCTTAACTCTTACTCTGGCCTAATAGCTAAGGTCTTAGACTCTTACTCTGGCCTACAGGTTAAGGTCTTAACTCTTACTCTGGCCTACTGGTTAAGGTCTTAACTCTTACTCTGGCCTAATAGCTAAGGTCTTAACTCTTACTCTGTCCTAATAGCTAAGGTCTTAGACTCATACTCTGGCCTAATAGCTAAGGTCTTAGACTCGTGCTCCAGCCTAATGGATAAGGTCTTAACTCTTACTCTGGCCTAATAGCTAAGGTCTTAGACTCATACTCTGGCCTAATGGTTAAGGTCTTAACTCTTACTCTGGCCTACTGGTTAAGGTCTTAACTCTTACTCTGGCCTAATAGCTAAGGTCTTAACTCTTACTCTGGCCTACTGGTTAAGGTCTTAACTCTTACTCTGGCCTAATAGCTAAGGTCTTAGACTCGTACTCTGGCCTAATGGTTAAGGTCTTAACTCTTACTCTGGCCTGATAGCTAAGGTCTTAACTCTTACTCTGGCCTAATGGTTAAGACTTAACGCTTACTCTGGCCTAATAGCTAAGGTCTTAACTCTTACTCTGGCCTACTGGTTAAGGTCTTAACTCTTACTCTAGCCTAATAGCTAAGGTCTTAGACTCGTACTCTGGCCTAATAGCTAAGGTCTTAACTCTTACTCTGGCCAAATAGCTAAGGTCTTAACTCTTACTCTGGCCTAATAGCTAGGGTCTTAACTCTTACTCTGGCCTAATAGCTAAGGTCTTAACTCTTTCTCTGGCCTAATAGCTAGGGTCTTAACTCTTACTCTGGCCTAATAGCTAAGGTCTTAGACTCGTACTCTGACCTAATCGTTAAGGTCTTAACTCTTACTCTGGCCTAATAGCTAAGGTCTTAGACTCGTCCTCTGGCCTACTGGTTAAGGTCTTAACTCTTGCTCTGGCCTACTGGTTAAGGTCTTAACTCTTACTCTGGCCTAATTGCTAAGGTCTTAAACTCGTACTCTGGCCTAATGGTTAAGGTCTTAACACTTACTCTGGCCTAATAGCTAAGATCTTAACTCTTACTCTGGCCTAATAGCTAAGGTCTTAGACTCGTACTCTGGCCTAATGGTTAAGGTCTTAACTCTTACTCCGGCCTAATAGCTAAGGTCTTAGACTCATACTCTGGCCTACTGGTTAAGGTCTTAACTCTTGCTCTGGCCTACTGGTTAAGGTCTTAACTCTTACTCTGGCCTGATTGCTAAGGTCTTAGACTCGTACTCTGGCCTAATAGTTAAGGTCTTAACTCTTACTCTGGCCTAATAGCTAAGATCTTAACTCTTACTCTGGCCTAATAGCTAAGGTCTTAGACTCGTACTCTGGCCTACTGGTTAAGGTCTTAACTCTTACTCTGTCCTAATAGCTAAGGTCTTAGACTCATACTATGGCCTACAGGTTAAGGTCTTAACTCTTGCTCTGGCCAAATTGCTAAGGTCTTAGACTTGTACTCTGGCCTACTGGTTAAGTTCTTAACTCTTACACTGGCCTAATGGTTAAGGTCTTAACTCTTACTCTGGCCTGCTGTTTAAGGTCTTAACACTTACTCTGGCTTAATAGCTAAGGTCTTAGACTCTTACTTTGGCCTACTGGTTAAGGTCTTAACTCTTACTCTGGTCTAATAGCTAAGGTCTTAACTCTTATTCTGGCCTAATAGCTAAGGTCTTAACTCTTACTCTGGCCTAATAGCTAAGGTCTTAGACTCATACTCTAGCCTAATAGCTAAGGTCGTAACTCTTACTCTGGCCTAATAGCTAAGGTCTTAGACTCGTACTATGGCCTACAGGTTAAGGTCTTAACTCTTGCTCTGGCCTACTGGTTAAGGTCTTAACTCTTACTCTGGCCTAATTGCTAAGGTCTTAACTCTTGCTATGGCCTACTGGTTAAGGTCTTAACTCTTACTCTTGCCTAATAACCAAGGTCTTATACTCGTACTATGGCCTACAGTTTAAGGTCTTAACTCTTACTCTGGCCTACTGGTTAAGGTCTTAACTCTTACTCTGGCCTAATAGCTAAGGTCTTAACTCTTACTCTTGCCTAATGGTTAAGGTCTTAACTCTTACTCTGGCATAATAGCTAAGGTCTTAGACTCGTACTCTGGCCTAATGGTTAAGGTCTTAACTCTTACTCCGGCCTAATAGCTAAGGTCTTAGACTCGTACTCTGGCCTACTGGTTAAGGTCTTAACTCTTGCTCTGGCCTACTGGTTAAGGTCTTAACTCTTACTCTGGCCTGATTGCTAAGGTCTTAGACTCGTACTCTGGCCTAATAGTTAAGGTCTTAACTCTTACTCTGGCCTAATAGCTAAGATCTTAACTCTTACTCTGGCCTAATAGCTAAGGTCTTAGACTCGTACTCTGGCCTACTGGTTAAGGTCTTAACTCTTACTCTGGCCTAATTGCTAAGGTCTTAGACTCGTACTCTGTCCTACTGGTTAAGGTCTTAACTCTTACTCTGGCCTAATAGCTAAGGTCTTAGACTCTTACTCTGGCCTACAGGTTAAGGTCTTAACTCTTACTCTGGCCTACTGGTTAAGGTCTTAACTCTTACTCTGGCCTAATAGCTAAGGTCTTAACTCTTACTCTGTCCTAATAGCTAAGGTCTTAGACTCATACTCTGGCCTAATAGCTAAGGTCTTAGACTCGTGCTCCAGCCTAATGGATAAGGTCTTAACTCTTACTCTGGCCTATAGCTAAGGTCTTAGACTCATACTCTGGCCTAATGGTTAAGGTCTTAACTCTTACTCTGGCCTACTGGTTAAGGTCTTAACTCTTACTCTGGCCTAATAGCTAAGGTCTTAACTCTTACTCTGGCCTACTGGTTAAGGTCTTAACTCTTACTCTGGCCTAATAGCTAAGGTCTTAGACTCGTACTCTGGCCTAATGGTTAAGGTCTTAACTCTTACTCTGGCCTGATAGCTAAGGTCTTAACTCTTACTCTGGCCTAATGGTTAAGACTTAACGCTTACTCTGGCCTAATAGCTAAGGTCTTAACTCTTACTCTGGCCTACTGGTTAAGGTCTTAACTCTTACTCTAGCCTAATAGCTAAGGTCTTAGACTCGTACTCTGGCCTAATAGCTAAGGTCTTAACTCTTACTCTGGCCAAATAGCTAAGGTCTTAACTCTTACTCTGGCCTAATAGCTAGGGTCTTAACTCTTACTCTGGCCTAATAGCTAAGGTCTTAACTCTTTCTCTGGCCTAATAGCTAGGGTCTTAACTCTTACTCTGGCCTAATAGCTAAGGTCTTAGACTCGTACTCTGACCTAATCGTTAAGGTCTTAACTCTTACTCTGGCCTAATAGCTAAGGTCTTAGACTCGTCCTCTGGCCTACTGGTTAAGGTCTTAACTCTTGCTCTGGCCTACTGGTTAAGGTCTTAACTCTTACTCTGGCCTAATTGCTAAGGTCTTAAACTCGTACTCTGGCCTAATGGTTAAGGTCTTAACACTTACTCTGGCCTAATAGCTAAGATCTTAACTCTTACTCTGGCCTAATAGCTAAGGTCTTAGACTCGTACTCTGGCCTAATGGTTAAGGTCTTAACTCTTACTCCGGCCTAATAGCTAAGGTCTTAGACTCATACTCTGGCCTACTGGTTAAGGTCTTAACTCTTGCTCTGGCCTACTGGTTAAGGTCTTAACTCTTACTCTGGCCTGATTGCTAAGGTCTTAGACTCGTACTCTGGCCTAATAGTTAAGGTCTTAACTCTTACTCTGGCCTAATAGCTAAGATCTTAACTCTTACTCTGGCCTAATAGCTAAGGTCTTAGACTCGTACTCTGGCCTACTGGTTAAGGTCTTAACTCTTACTCTGTCCTAATAGCTAAGGTCTTAGACTCATACTATGGCCTACAGGTTAAGGTCTTAACTCTTGCTCTGGCCAAATTGCTAAGGTCTTAGACTTGTACTCTGGCCTACTGGTTAAGTTCTTAACTCTTACACTGGCCTAATGGTTAAGGTCTTAACTCTTACTCTGGCCTGCTGTTTAAGGTCTTAACACTTACTCTGGCTTAATAGCTAAGGTCTTAGACTCTTACTTTGGCCTACTGGTTAAGGTCTTAACTCTTACTCTGGTCTAATAGCTAAGGTCTTAACTCTTATTCTGGCCTAATAGCTAAGGTCTTAACTCTTACTCTGGCCTAATAGCTAAGGTCTTAGACTCATACTCTAGCCTAATAGCTAAGGTCGTAACTCTTACTCTGGCCTAATAGCTAAGGTCTTAGACTCGTACTATGGCCTACAGGTTAAGGTCTTAACTCTTGCTCTGGCCTACTGGTTAAGGTCTTAACTCTTACTCTGGCCTAATTGCTAAGGTCTTAACTCTTGCTATGGCCTACTGGTTAAGGTCTTAACTCTTACTCTTGCCTAATAACCAAGGTCTTATACTCGTACTATGGCCTACAGTTTAAGGTCTTAACTCTTACTCTGGCCTACTGGTTAAGGTCTTAACTCTTACTCTGGCCTAATAGCTAAGGTCTTAACTCTTACTCTTGCCTAATGGTTAAGGTCTTAACTCTTACTCTGGCATAATAGCTAAGGTCTTAGACTCGTACTCTGGCCTAATGGTTAAGGTCTTAACTCTTACTCCGGCCTAATAGCTAAGGTCTTAGACTCGTACTCTGGCCTACTGGTTAAGGTCTTAACTCTTGCTCTGGCCTACTGGTTAAGGTCTTAACTCTTACTCTGGCCTGATTGCTAAGGTCTTAGACTCGTACTCTGGCCTAATAGTTAAGGTCTTAACTCTTACTCTGGCCTAATAGCTAAGATCTTAACTCTTACTCTGGCCTAATAGCTAAGGTCTTAGACTCGTACTCTGGCCTACTGGTTAAGGTCTTAACTCTTACTCTGTCCTAATAGCTAAGGTCTTAGACTCATACTATGGCCTACAGGTTAAGGTCTTAACTCTTGCTCTGGCCAAATTGCTAAGGTCTTAGACTTGTACTCTGGCCTACTGGTTAAGTTCTTAACTCTTACTCTGGCCTAATGGTTAAGGTCTTAACTCTTACTCTGGCCTGCTGTTTAAGGTCTTAACACTTACTCTGGCCTAATAGCTAAGGTCTTAGACTCGTACTATGGCCTACAGGTTAAGGTCTTAACTCTTACTTTGGCCTACTGGTTAAGGTCTTAACTCTTACTCTGGTCTAATAGCTAAGGTCTTAACTCTTATTCTGGCCTAATAGCTAAGGTCTTAACTCTTACTCTGGCCTAATAGCTAAGGTCTTAGACTCATACTCTAGCCTAATAGCTAAGGTCATAACTCTTACTCTGGCCTAATAGCTAAGGTCTTAGACTCGTACTATGGCCTACAGGTTAAGGTCTTAACTCTTACTCTGGCCTACTGGTTAAGGTCTTAACTCTTACTCTGGCCTACTGGTTAAGGTCTTAACTCTTACTCTGGCCTAATAGCTAAGGTCATAACTCTTACTCTGGCCTAATAGCTAAGGTCTTAGACTCTTACTCTGGACTACTGGTTAAGGTCTTAAATCTTACTCTGGCCTACTGGTTAATGTCTTAACTCTTACTCTAGCCTAATAGCTAAGGTCTTAGACTCTTACTCTGGCCAACTGGTTAAGGTCTTAACTCTTACTCTGGCCTGCTGGTTAAGGTCTTAACACTTACTCTGGCCTAATAGCTAAGGTCTTAGACTCGTACTCTGGCCTAATGGTTAAGGTCTTAACTCTTACTCTAGCCTAATAGCTAAGGTCTTAACTCTTACTCTGGCCTAATGGTTAAGGTCTTAACTCTTACTCTGGCCTAATAGCTAAGGTCTTAACTCTAACTCTGGCCTACTGGTTAAGGTCTTAACTCTTACTCTGGCCTAATAGCTAAGGTCTTATACTCGTACTCTGGCCTAATGGTTAAGGTCTTAACTCTTTCTCAGGCCTAATAGCTAAGGTCTTAGACTCGTACTCTGGCCTACAGGTTAAGGTCTTAACTCTTACTCTGGCCTACTGGTTAAGGTCTTAACTCTTACTCTGGCCTAATAGCTAAGGTCTTAGACTCGTACTCTGGCCTGATGGTTAAGGTCTTAACTCTTACTCTGGCCTAATAGCTAAGGTCTTAACTCTTACTCTGGCCTAATGGTTAAGCTCTTAACTCTTACTCTGGCCTAATAGCTAAGGTCTTAACTCTTACTCTGGCCTACTGGTTAAGGTCTTAACTCTTACTCTGGCCTAATAGCTAAGGTCTTAGACTCGAACTCTGGCCTAATGTTTAAGGTCTTAACTCTTACTCTGGCCTAATAGCTAAGGTCGTAACTCTTTCTCTGGCCTAATAGCTAAGGTCTTAACTCTTATTCTGGCCTAATAGCTAAGGTCTTAGACTCGTACTCTGACCTAATCGTTAAGGTCTTAACTCTTACTCTGGCCTAATAGCTAAGGTCTTAGACTCGTCCTCTGGCCTACTGGTTAAGGTCTTAACTCTTGCTCTGGCCTACTGGTTAAGGTCTTAACTCTTACTCTGGCCTAATTGCTAAGGTCTTAAACTCGTACTCTGGCCTAATGGTTAAGGTCTTAACTCTTACTCTGGCCTAATAGCTAAGATCTTAACTCTTACTCTGGCCTAATAGCTAAGGTCTTAGACTCGTACTCTGGCCTACTGGTTAAGGTCTTAACTCTTACTCTGGCCTACTGGAAAAGGTCTTAACACTTACTCTGGCCTAATAGCTAAGGTCTTAGACTCGTTCTCTGGCCTAATAGCTAAGGTCTTAACTCTTACTTTGTCCTACTGGTTAAGGTCTTAACTCTTACTCTGGCCTAATAGCTAAGGTCTTAGACTCTTACTCTGGCCTACACGTTAAGGTCTTAACTCTTACTCTGGCCTACTGGTTAAGGTCTTAACTCTTACTCTGGCATATTAGCTAAGGTCTTAACTCTTACTCTGGCCTAATAGCTAAGGTCTTAGACTCATACTCTGGCCTAATAGCTAAGGTCATAGACTCTTACTCTGGCCTACTGATTAAGGTCTTAACTCTTACTCTGCCTAATAGATAAGATCTTAACTCTTACTCTGGCCTAATAGCTAAGGTCTTAGACTCGTACTCTGGCCTAATGGTTAAGGTCTTAACTCTTACTCTGGCCTACAGGTTAAGGTCTTAACTCTTACTCTGGCCTAATAGCTAAGGTCATAGACTCTTACTCTGGCCTACTGATTAAGGTCTTAACTCTTACTCTGCCTAATAGCTAAGATCGTAACTCTTACTCTGGCCTAATAGCTAAGGTCTTAGACTCGTACTCTGGTCTAATGGTTAAGGTCTTAACTCTTACTCTGGCCACAGGTTAAGGTCTTAACTCTTACTCTGGCCTAATTGCTAAGGTCTTAGACTCGTAATCTGGCCTAATGATTAAGGTCTTAACTCTTACTCTGGCCTAATAGCTAAGATCTTAACTCTTACTCTGGCCTAATAGCTAAGGTCTTAGACTCGTACTCTGGCCTACTGGTTACTGTCTTAACTCTTACTCTGGCCTAATTGCTAAGGTCTTAGACTCATACTCTGGCCTAATGGTTAAGGTCTTAACTCTTACTCTGGCCTAATAGCTAAGATCTTAACTCTTACTCTGGCCTAATAGCTAAGGTCTTAGACTCGTACTCTGGCCTACTGGTTAAGGTCTTAACTCTTACTCTGGCCTAATAGCTAAGGTCTTAGACTCGTACTCTGGCCTACTGGTTAAGGTCTTGACTCTTACTCTGGCCTAATGGTTAAGGTCTTAACTCTTACTCTGGCCTACAGGTTAAGGTCTTAACTCTTACTCTGGCCTAATTGCTGAGGTCTTAGACTCGTAATCTGGCCTAATGATTAAGGTCTTAACTCTTACTCTGGCCTAATAGCTAAGATCTTAACTCTTACTCTGGCCTAATAGCTAAGGTCTTAGACTCGTCCTCTGGCATACTGGTTAAGGTCTTAACTCTTGCTCTGACCTACTGGTTAAGGTCTTAACTCTTACTCTGGCCTAATAGCTAAGGTCTTAGACTCGTACTATGGCCTACAGGTTAAGGTCTTAACTCTTACTCTGGCCTACTGGTTAAGGTCTTAACTCTTACTCTGGCCTAATAGCTAAGGTCTTAACTCTTACTCTGGCCTAATAGCTAAGGTCTTAAATCTTACTGTGGCCTAATGGTTAACGTCTTAACTCTTACTCTGGCCTAATAGCTAAGTTCTTAACTCTTACTCTGGCCTACTGGTTAAGGTCTTAACTCTTACTCTAGCCTAATAGCTAAGGTCTTAGACTCGTACTCTGGCCTAATAGCTAAGGTCTTAACTCTTACTCTGGCCAAATAGCTAAGGTCTTAACTCTTACTCTGGCCTAATAGCTAAGGTCTTAGACTCGTACTCTGGCCTAATATTTAAGGTCTTAACTCTTACTCTGGCCTAATAGCTAAGGTCATAACTCTTACTCTGGCCTAAAAGCTAAGGTCTTAGACTCGTACTATGGCCTACAGGTTAAGGTCTTAACTCTTACTCTGGCCTCCTGGTTAAGATCTTAACTCTTATTCTGGCCTACCGGTTAAGGTCTTATCTCTTACTCTGGCCTTATAGCTAAGGTCTTAACTCTTACTCTGGCCTACTGGTTAAGGTCTTAGACTCCTACTCTGGCCTAATAGCTAAGGTCTTTACTCTTTCTCTGGCCTAATAGCTAAGGTCTAAACTCTTACTCTGGCCTAATAGCTAAGGTCTTAGACTCGTGCTCTGGCCTAATGGTTAAGGTCTCAACTCTTACTCTGGCCTAATAGCTAAGGTCTTAGACTCGTACTCTGGCCTACTGGTTAAGGTCTTAACTCTTGCTCTGGCCTACTGGTTAAAATCTTAACTCTTACTCTGGCCTGATTGCTAATGTCTTAGATTCGTACTCTGGCCTAATGGTTAAGGTCTTAACTCTTACTCTGGCCTAATAGCTAAGATCTTAACTCTTACTCTGGCCTAATAGCTAAGGTCTTAGACTCGTACTCTGGCCTACTGGTTAAGGTCTTAACTCTTACTCTGTCCTAATAGCTAAGGTCTTAGACTCGTACTATGGCCTACAGGTTAAGGTCTTAACTCTTGCTCTGGCCTAATTGCTAAGGTCTTAGACTTGTACTCTGGCCTACTGGTTAAGGTCTTAACTCTTACTCTGGCCTAATGGTTAAGGTCTTAACTCTTACTCTGGCCTAATAGCTAAGGTCTTAACTTTTAATCTGGCCTAATAGATAAGGTCTTAGACTCGTACTCTGGCCTACTGGTTAAGGTCTTAACTCTTACTCTGTCCTACTGGTTAAGGTCTTAACTCTTACTCTGGCCTGCTGGTTAAGGTCTTAACACTTACTCTGGCCTAATAGCTAAGGTCTTAGACTCGTACTATGGCCTACAGGTTAAGGTCTTAACTCTTACTCTGGCCTACTGGTTAAGGTCTTAACTCTTACTCTGGTCTAATAGCTAAGGTCTTAACTCTTACTCTGGCCTAATAGCTAAGGTCTTAACTCTTACTCTGGCCTAATAGCTAAGGTCTTAGACTCATACTCTGGTATAATAGCTAAGGTCTTAACTCTTACTTTGGCCTAATAGCTAAGGTCTTAGACTCGTACTATGGCCTACAGGTTAAGGTATTAACTCTTACTCTGGCCTACTGGTTAAGGTCTTAACTCTTACTCTGGCCTACTGGTTAAGGTCTTAACTCTTACTCTGGCCTAATAGCTAAGGTCTTAACTCTTACTCTGGCCTAATAGCTAAGGTCTTAGACTCTTACTCTGGCCTACTGGTTAAGGTCTTAAATCTTACTCTGGCCTACTGGTTAAGGTCTTAACTCGTACTCTGGCCTAATGGTTAAGGTCTTAACTCTTACTCTGGCCTAATAGCTAAGGTCTTAACTCTTACTCTGGCCTAATGGTTAAGGTCTTAACTCTTACTCTGGCCTAATAGCTAAGGTCTTAACTCTTACTCTGGCCTACTGGTTAAGGTCTTAACTCTTACTCTGGCCTAATAGCTAAGGTCTTAGACTATTACTATGGCCTACAGGTTAAGGTCTTAACTCTTACTCTGGCCTAATAGCTAAGGTCTTAGACTATTACTATGGCCTACAGGTTAAGGTCTTAACTCTTACTCTGGCCTAATAGCTAAGGTCTTAGACTCTTACTCTGGCCTACAGGTTAAGGACTTAACTCTTTCTCTGGCCTAATAGCTATGGTCTTAACTCTTACTCTGGCCTACTGGTTAAGGTCTTAGACTCCTACTCTCGCCTAATAGCTAAGGTCTTAACTCTTTCTCTGGCCTAATAGCTAAGGTCATAGACTCTTACTCTGGCCTACTGATTAAGGTCTTAACTCTTACTCTGGCCTAATAGTTAAGATCTTAACTCTTACTCTGGCCTAATAGCTAAGGTCTTAGACTCGTACTCTGGCCTAATGGTTAAGGTCTTAACTCTTACTCTGGCCTACTGGTTAAGGTCTTAACTCTTACTCTGGCCTAATAGCTAAGGTCATAGACTCTTACTCTGGCCTACTGATTAAGGTCTTAACTCTTACTCTGGCCTAATAGCTAAGATCTTAACTCTTACTCTGGCCTAATAGCTAAGGTCTTAGACTCTAACTCTGGCCTACTGGTTAAGGTCTTAACTCTTGCTCTGGCCTACTGGTTAAGGTCTTAACTCTAACTCTGGCCGAATTGCTAAGGTCTTAGACTCGTCCTCTGGCCTACTGGTTAAGGTCTTAACTCTTGCTCTGGCCTACTGGTTAAGGTCTTAACTCTTACTCTGGCCTAATAGCTAAGGTCTTAGACTCGTACTATGGCCTACAGGTTAAGGTCTTAACTCTTACTCTGGCCTACTGGTTAAGGTCTTAGACTCGTAATCTGGCCTAATGATTAAGGTCTTAACTCTTTCTCTGGCCT
Organism: Triturus cristatus; assembly: GCF_964204655.1. Classification (NCBI taxonomy): domain Eukaryota; kingdom Metazoa; phylum Chordata; class Amphibia; order Caudata; family Salamandridae; genus Triturus; species Triturus cristatus. Next base: position 1,067,197 of record NC_140582.1, on the reverse strand, counting down.
AATAGCTAAGGTCATAGACTCTTACTCTGGCCTACTGATTAAGGTCTTAACTCTTACTCTGGCCTAATAGTTAAGATCTTAACTCTTACTCTGGCCTAATAGCTAAGGTCTTAGACTCGTACTCTGGCCTAATGGTTAAGGTCTTAACTCTTGCTCTGGCCTACTGGTTAAGGTCTTAACTCTTACTCTGGCCTAATAGCTAAGGTCTTAGACTCGTACTATGGCCTACAGGTTAAGGTCTTAACTCTTACTCTGGCCTACTGGTTAAGGTCTTAGACTCGTAATCTGGCCTAATGATTAAGGTCTTAACTCTTACTCTGGCCTAATAGCTAAGATCTTAACTCTTACTCTGGCCTAATAGCTAAGGTCTTAGACTCGTACTCTGGCCTACTGGTTAAGGTCTTAACTCTAACTCTGGCCTAATTGCTAAGGTCTTAGACTCGTACTCTGGCCTAATGGTTAAGGTCTTAACTCTTACTCTGGCCTAATAGCTAAGATCTTAACTCTTACTCTGTCCTAATAGCTAAGGTCTTAGACTCGTACTATGGCCTACAGGTTAAGGTCTTAACTCTTACTCTGGCCTAATAGCTAAGGTCTTAGACTCGTACTCTGGCCTACTGGTTAAGGTCTTAACTCTTACTCTGGCCTAATGGTTAAGGTCTTAACACTTACTGTGGCCTAATAGCTAAGGTCTTAACTCTTACTCTGGCCTAATAGCTAAGGTCTTAGACTCGTACTATGGCCTACAGGTTAAGGTCTTAACTCTTACTCTGGCCTAATAGCTAAGGTCTTAGACTCTTACTCTGGCCTACAGGTTAAGGACTTAACTCTTACTCTTGCCTAATAGCTATGGTCTTAACTCTTACTCTGGCCTACTGGTTAAGGTCTTAGACTCCTACTCTCGCCTAATAGCTAAGGTCTTAACTCTTTCTCTGGCCTAATAGCTACGGTCTTAACTCTTACTCTGGCCTAATAGCTAAGGTCTTAGACTCGTACTCTGGCCTACTGGTTAAGGTCTTAACTCTTACTCTGGCCTACTGGAAAAGGTCTTAACACTTACTCTGGCCTAATAGCTAAGGTCTTAGACTCGTTCTCTGGCCTAATAGCTAAGGTCTTAACTCTTACTTTGTCCTACTGGTTAAGGTCTTAACTCTTACTCTGGCCTAATAGCTAAGGTCTTAGACTCTTACTCTGGCCTACACGTTAAGGTCTTAACTCTTACTCTGGCCTACTGGTTAAGGTCTTAACTCTTACTCTGGCCTATTAGCTAAGGTCTTAACTCTTACTCTGGCCTAATAGCTAAGGTCTTAGACTCATACTCTGGCCTAATAGCTAAGGTCATAGACTCTTACTCTGGCCTACCGATTAAGGTCTTAACTCTTACTCTGCCTAATAGATAAGATCTTAACTCTTACTCTGGCCTAATAGCTAAGGTCTTAGACTCGTACTCTGGCCTAATGGTTAAGGTCTTAACTCTTACTCTGGCCTACAGGTTAAGGTCTTAACTCTTACTCTGGCCTAATAGCTAAGGTCATAGACTCTTACTCTGGCCTACTGATTAAGGTCTTAACTCTTACTCTGCCTAATAGCTAAGATCGTAACTCTTACTCTGGCCTAATAGCTAAGGTCTTAGACTCGTACTCTGGTCTAATGGTTAAGGTCTTAACTCTTACTCTGGCCACAGGTTAAGGTCTTAACTCTTACTCTGGCCTAATTGCTAAGGTCTTAGACTCGTAATCTGGCCTAATGATTAAGGTCTTAACTCTTACTCTGGCCTAATAGCTAAGATATTAACTCTTACTCTGGCCTAATAGCTAAGGTCTTAGACTCGTACTCTGGCCTACTGGTTACTGTCTTAACTCTTACTCTGGCCTAATTGCTAAGGTCTTAGACTCATACTCTGGCCTAATGGTTAAGGTCTTAACTCTTACTCTGGCCTAATAGCTAAGATCTTAACTCTTACTCTGGCCTAATAGCTAAGGTCTTAGACTCGTACTCTGGCCTACTGGTTAAGGTCTTAACTCTTACTCTGGCCTAATAGCTAAGGTCTTAGACTCGTACTCTGGCCTACTGGTTAAGGTCTTGACTCTTACTCTGGCCTAATGGTTAAGGTCTTAACTCTTACTCTGGCCTACAGGTTAAGGTCTTAACTCTTACTCTGGCCTAATTGCTGAGGTCTTAGACTCGTAATCTGGCCTAATGATTAAGGTCTTAACTCTTACTCTGGCCTAATAGCTAAGATCTTAACTCTTACTCTGGCCTAATAGCTAAGGTCTTAGACTCGTCCTCTGGCATACTGGTTAAGGTCTTAACTCTTGCTCTGACCTACTGGTTAAGGTCTTAACTCTTACTCTGGCCTAATAGCTAAGGTCTTAGACTCGTACTATGGCCTACAGGTTAAGGTCTTAACTCTTACTCTGGCCTACTGGTTAAGGTCTTAACTCTTACTCTGGCCTAATAGCTAAGGTCTTAACTCTTACTCTGGCCTAATAGCTAAGGTCTTAAATCTTACTGTGGCCTAATGGTTAACGTCTTAACTCTTACTCTGGCCTAATAGCTAAGTTCTTAACTCTTACTCTGGCCTACTGGTTAAGGTCTTAACTCTTACTCTAGCCTAATAGCTAAGGTCTTAGACTCGTACTCTGGCCTAATAGCTAAGGTCTTAACTCTTACTCTGGCCAAATAGCTAAGGTCTTAACTCTTACTCTGGCCTAATAGCTAAGGTCTTAGACTCGTACTCTGGCCTAATATTTAAGGTCTTAACTCTTACTCTGGCCTAATAGCTAAGGTCATAACTCTTACTCTGGCCTAAAAGCTAAGGTCTTAGACTCGTACTATGGCCTACAGGTTAAGGTCTTAACTCTTACTCTGGCCTCCTGGTTAAGATCTTAACTCTTATTCTGGCCTACCAGTTAAGGTCTTATCTCTTACTCTGGCCTTATAGCTAAGGTCTTAACTCTTACTCTGGCCTACTGGTTAAGGTCTTAGACTCCTACTCTGGCCTAATAGCTAAGGTCTTTACTCTTTCTCTGGCCTAATAGCTAAGGTCTAAACTCTTACTCTGGCCTAATAGCTAAGGTCTTAGACTCGTGCTCTGGCCTAATGGTTAAGGTCTCAACTCTTACTCTGGCCTAATAGCTAAGGTCTTAGACTCGTACTCTGGCCTACTGGTTAAGGTCTTAACTCTTGCTCTGGCCTACTGGTTAAGGTCTTAACTCTTACTCTGGCCTGATTGCTAATGTCTTAGATTCGTACTCTGGCCTAATGGTTAAGGTCTTAACTCTTACTCTGGCCTAATAGCTAAGATCTTAACTCTTACTCTGGCCTAATAGCTAAGGTCTTAGACTCGTACTCTGGCCTACTGGTTAAGGTCTTAACTCTTACTCTGTCCTAATAGCTAAGGTCTTAGACTCGTACTATGGCCTACAGGTTAAGGTCTTAACTCTTGCTCTGGCCTAATTGCTAAGGTCTTAGACTTGTACTCTGGCCTACTGGTTAAGGTCTTAACTCTTACTCTGGCCTAATGGTTAAGGTCTTAACTCTTACTCTGGCCTAATAGCTAAGGTCTTAACTTTTAATCTGGCCTAATAGATAAGGTCTTAGACTCGTACTCTGGCCTACTGGTTAAGGTCTTAACTCTTACTCTGTCCTACTGGTTAAGGTCTTAACTCTTACTCTGGCCTGCTGGTTAAGGTCTTAACACTTACTCTGGCCTAATAGCTAAGGTCTTAGACTCGTACTATGGCCTACAGGTTAAGGTCTTAACTCTTACTCTGGCCTACTGGTTAAGGTCTTAACTCTTACTCTGGTCTAATAGCTAAGGTCTTAACTCTTACTCTGGCCTAATAGCTAAGGTCTTAACTCTTACTCTGGCCTAATAGCTAAGGTCTTAGACTCATACTCTGGTATAATAGCTAAGGTCTTAACTCTTACTTTGGCCTAATAGCTAAGGTCTTAGACTCGTACTATGGCCTACAGGTTAAGGTATTAACTCTTACTCTGGCCTACTGGTTAAGGTCTTAACTCTTACTCTGGCCTACTGGTTAAGGTCTTAATTCTTACTCTGGCCTAATAGCTAAGGTCTTAACTCTTACTCTGGCCTAATAGCTAAGGTCTTAGACTCTTACTCTGGCCTACTGGTTAAGGTCTTAAATCTTACTCTGGCCTACTGGTTAAGGTCTTAACTCGTACTCTGGCCTAATGGTTAAGGTCTTAACTCTTACTCTGGCCTAATAGCTAAGGTCTTAACTCTTACTCTGGCCTAATGGTTAAGGTCTTAACTCTTACTCTGGCCTAATAGCTAAGGTCTTAACTCTTACTCTGGCCTACTGGTTAAGGTCTTAACTCTTACTCTGGCCTAATAGCTAAGGTCTTAGACTATTACTATGGCCTACAGGTTAAGGTCTTAACTCTTACTCTGGCCTAATAGCTAAGGTCTTAGACTATTACTATGGCCTACAGGTTAAGGTCTTAACTCTTACTCTGGCCTAATAGCTAAGGTCTTAGACTCTTACTCTGGCCTACAGGTTAAGGACTTAACTCTTTCTCTGGCCTAATAGCTATGGTCTTAACTCTTACTCTGGCCTACTGGTTAAGGTCTTAGACTCCTACTCTCGCCTAATAGCTAAGGTCTTAACTCTTTCTCTGGCCTAATAGCTAAGGTCATAGACTCTTACTCTGGCCTACTGATTAAGGTCTTAACTCTTACTCTGGCCTAATAGTTAAGATCTTAACTCTTACTCTGGCCTAATAGCTAAGGTCTTAGACTCGTACTCTGGCCTAATGGTTAAGGTCTTAACTCTTACTCTGGCCTACTGGTTAAGGTCTTAACTCTTACTCTGGCCTAATAGCTAAGGTCATAGACTCTTACTCTGGCCTACTGATTAAGGTCTTAACTCTTACTCTGGCCTAATAGCTAAGATCTTAACTCTTACTCTGGCCTAATAGCTAAGGTCTTAGACTCTAACTCTGGCCTACTGGTTAAGGTCTTAACTCTTGCTCTGGCCTACTGGTTAAGGTCTTAACTCTAACTCTGGCCGAATTGCTAAGGTCTTAGACTCGTCCTCTGGCCTACTGGTTAAGGTCTTAACTCTTGCTCTGGCCTACTGGTTAAGGTCTTAACTCTTACTCTGGCCTAATAGCTAAGGTCTTAGACTCGTACTATGGCCTACAAGTTAAGGTCTTAACTCTTACTCTGGCCTACTGGTTAAGGTCTTAGACTCGTAATCTGGCCTAATGATTAAAGTCTTAACTCTTTCTCTGGCCTAATAGCTAAGGTCATAGACTCTTACTCTGGCCTACTGATTAAGGTCTTAACTCTTACTCTGGCCTAATAGTTAAGATCTTAACTCTTACTCTGGCCTAATAGCTAAGGTCTTAGACTCGTACTCTGGCCTAATTGTTACGGTCTTAACTCTTGCTCTGGCCTACTGGTTAAGGTCTTAACTCTTACTCTGGCCTAATAGCTAAGGTCTTAGACTCGTACTATGGCCTACAGGTTAAGGTCTTAACTCTTACTCTGGCCTACTGGTTAAGGTCTTAGACTCGTAATCTGGCCTAATGATTAAGGTCTTAACTCTTACTCTGGCCTAATAGCTAAGATCTTAACTCTTACTCTGGCCTAATAGCTAAGGTCTTAGACTCGTACTCTGGCCTACTGGTTAAGGTCTTAACTCTAACTCTGGCCTAATTGCTAAGGTCTTAGACTCGTACTCTGGCCTAATGGTTAAGGTCTTAACTCTTACTCTGGCCTAATAGCTAAGATCTTAACTCTTACTCTGGCCTAATAGCTAAGGTCTTAGACTCGTACTCTGGCCTACTGGTTAAGGTCTTAACTCTTACTCTGTCCTAATAGCTAAGGTCTTAGACTCGTACTATGGCCTACAGGTTAAGGTCTTAACTCTTACTCTGGCCTAATAGCTAAGGTCTTAGACTCGTACTCTGGCCTACTGGTTAAGGTCTTAGACTCCTACTCTCGCCTAATAGCTAAGGTCTTAACTCTTTCTCTGGCCTAATAGCTACGGTCTTAACTCTTACTCTGGCCTAATAGCTAAGGTCTTAGACTCGTACTCTGACCTAATGGTTAAGGTCTTAACTCTTACTCTGGCCTAATAGCTAAGGTCTTAGACTCTTACTCTGGCCTACTGCTTAAGGTCTTAACTCTTACTCTGGCCTAATAGCTAAGGTCTTAGACTCGTACTCTGGCCTAATGGTTAAGGTCTTAACTCTTACTCTAGCCTAATAGCTAAGGTCTTAACTCTTACTCTGGCCTAATGGTTAAGGTCTTAACTCTTACTCTGGCCTAATAGCTAAGGTCTTAACTCTTACTCTGGCCTACTGGTTAAGGTCTTAACTCTTACTCTGGCCTAATAGCTAAGGTCTTATACTCGTACTCTGGCCCAATGGTTAAGGTCTTAACTCTTACTCTGGCCTAATAGCTAAGGTCTTAGACCCGTACTTTGGCCTACAGGTTAAGGTCTTAACTCTTACTCTGGCCTACTGGTTAAGGTCTTAACTCTTACTCTGGCCTAATAGCTAAGGTCTTAACTCTTACTCTGGCCTACTGGTTAAGTTCTTAACTCTTACTCTGGCCTAATATCTAAGGTCTTAGACTCGTACTCTAGCCTAATGGTTAAGATCTTAACTCTTACTCTGGCCTAATAGCTAAGGTCTTAACTCTTACTCTGGCCTAATGGTTAAGGTCTTAACTCTTACTCTGGCCTAATAGCTAAGGTCTTAACTCTTACTCTGGCCTACTGGTTAAGGTCCTAACTCTTACTCTAGCCTAATAGCTAAGGTCTTAGACTCGTACTCTGGCCTAATAGCTAAGGTCTTAACTCTTACTCTGGCCAAATAGCAAAGGTCTTAACTCTTACTCTGGCCTAATAGCTAAGGTCTTAGACTCAAACTCTGGCCTAATGTTTAAGGTCTTAACTCTTACGCTAACCTAATAGCTAAGGTCTTAACTCTTTCTCTGGCCTAATAGCTAAGGTCTTAACTCTTACTCTGGCCTAATAGCTGAGGTCTTAGACTCGTACTCTGAACTATTGGTTAAGGTCTTAACTCTTACTCTGGCCTAATAGCTAAGGTCTTAGACTCGTCCTCTGGCCTACTGGTTAAGGTCTTAACTCTTGCTCTGGCCTACTGGTTAAGGTCTTAACTCTTACTCTGGCCTAATTGCTAAGGTCTTAAACTCGTACTCTGGCCTAATGGTTAAGGTCTTAACTTTTACTCTGGCCTAATAGCTAAGGTCTTAGACTCATACTCTGGCCTACTGGTTAAGGTCTTAACTCTTATTCTGGCCTACTGGAAAAGGTCTTAACAGTTACTCTGGCCTAATAGCTAACGTCTTAGACTCGTTCTCTGGCCTAATAGCTAAGGTCTCAACTCTTACTCTGTCCTACTGGTTAAGGTCTTAACTCTTACTCTGGCCTAATAGCTAAGGTCTTAGACTCGTACTCTGGCCTAATAGCTAAGGTCTTAACTCTTACTTTGGCCAAATAGCAAAGGTCTTAACTCTTACTCTGGCCTAATAGCTAAGGTCTTAGACTCAAACTCTGGCCTAATGTTTAAGGTCTTAACTCTTACGCTAACCTAATAGCTAAGGTCTTAACTCTTTCTCTGGCCTAATAGCTAAGGTCTTAACTCTTACTCTGGCCTAATAGCTGAGGTCTTAGACTCGTACTCTGAACTATTGGTTAAGGTCTTAACTCTTTCTCTGGCCTAATAGCTAAGGTCATAGACTCTTACTCTGGCCTACTGATTAAGGTCTTAACTCTTACTCTGGCCTAATAGTTAAGATCTTAACTCTTACTCTGGCCTAATAGCTAAGGTCTTAGACTCGTACTCTGGCCTAATGGTTAAGGTCTTAACTCTTGCTCTGGCCTACTGGTTAAGGTCTTAACTCTTACTCTGGCCTAATAGCTAAGGTCTTAGACTCGTACTATGGCCTACAGGTTAAGGTCTTAACTCTTACTCTGGCCTACTGGTTAAGGTCTTAGACTCGTAATCTGGCCTAATGATTAAGGTCTTAACTCTTACTCTGGCCTAATAGCTAAGATCTTAACTCTTACTCTGGCCTAATAGCTAAGGTCTTAGACTCGTACTCTGGCCTACTGGTTAAGGTCTTAACTCTAACTCTGGCCTAATTGCTAAGGTCTTAGACTCGTACTCTGGCCTAATGGTTAAGGTCTTAACTCTTACTCTGGCCTAATAGCTAAGATCTTAACTCTTACTCTGGCCTAATAGCTAAGGTCTTAGACTCGTACTCTGGCCTACTGGTTAAGGTCTTAACTCTTACTCTGTCCTAATAGCTAAGGTCTTAGACTCGTACTATGGCCTACAGGTTAAGGTCTTAACTCTTACTCTGGCCTAATAGCTAAGGTCTTAGACTCGTACTCTGGCCTACTGGTTAAGGTCTTAACTCTTACTCTGGCCTAATGGTTAAGGTCTTAACACTTACTGTGGCCTAATAGCTAAGGTCTTAACTCTTACTCTGGCCTAATAGCTAAGGTCTTAGACTCGTACTATGGCCTACAGGTTAAGGTCTTAACTCTTACTCTGGCCTAATAGCTAAGGTCTTAGACTCTTACTCTGGCCTACAGGTTAAGGACTTAACTCTTACTCTTGCCTAATAGCTATGGTCTTAACTCTTACTCTGGCCTACTGGTTAAGGTCTTAGACTCCTACTCTCGCCTAATAGCTAAGGTCTTAACTCTTTCTCTGGCCTAATAGCTACGGTCTTAACTCTTACTCTGGCCTAATAGCTAAGGTCTTAGACTCGTACTCTGACCTAATGGTTAAGGTCTTAACTCTTACTCTGGCCTAATAGCTAAGGTCTTAGACTCTTACTCTGGCCTACTGCTTAAGGTCTTAACTCTTACTCTGGCCTAATAGCTAAGGTCTTAGACTCGTACTCTGGCCTAATGGTTAAGGTCTTAACTCTTACTCTAGCCTAATAGCTAAGGTCTTAACTCTTACTCTGACCTAATGGTTAAGGTCTTAACTCTTACTCTGGCCTAATAGCTAAGGTCTTAACTCTTACTCTGGCCTACTGGTTAAGGTCTTAACTCTTACTCTGGCCTAATAGCTAAGGTCTTATACTCGTACTCTGGCCTAATGGTTAAGGTCTTAACTCTTACTCTGGCCTAATAGCTAAGGTCTTAGACCCGTACTTTGGCCTACAGGTTAAGGTCTTAACTCTTACTCTGGCCTACTGGTTAAGGTCTTAACTCTTACTCTGGCCTAATAGCTAAGGTCTTAACTCTTACTCTGGCCTACTGGTTAAGTACTTAACTCTTACTCTGGCCTAATATCTAAGGTCTTAGACTCGTACTCTAGCCTAATGGTTAAGATCTTAACTCTTACTCTGGCCTAATAGCTAAGGTCTTAACTCTTACTCTGGCCTAATGGTTAAGGTCTTAACTCTTACTCTGGCCTAATAGCTAAGGTCTTAACTCTTACTCTGGCCTACTGGTTAAGGTCCTAACTCTTACTCTAGCCTAATAGCTAAGGTCTTAGACTCGTACTCTGGCCTAATAGCTAAGGTCTTAACTCTTACTCTGGCCAAATAGCAAAGGTCTTAACTCTTACTCTGGCCTAATAGCTAAGGTCTTAGACTCAAACTCTGGCCTAATGTTTAAGGTCTTAACTCTTACGCTAACCTAATAGCTAAGGTCTTAACTCTTTCTCTGGCCTAATAGCTAAGGTCTTAACTCTTACTCTGGCCTAATAGCTGAGGTCTTAGACTCGTACTCTGAACTATTGGTTAAGGTCTTAACTCTTACTCTGGCCTAATAGCTAAGGTCTTAGACTCGTCCTCTGGCCTACTGGTTAAGGTCTTAACTCTTGCTCTGGCCTACTGGTTAAGGTCTTAACTCTTACTCTGGCCTAATTGCTAAGGTCTTAAACTCGTACTCTGGCCTAATGGTTAAGGTCTTAACTTTTACTCTGGCCTAATAGCTAAGGTCTTAGACTCATACTCTGGCCTACTGGTTAAGGTCTTAACTCTTATTCTGGCCTACTGGAAAAGGTCTTAACAGTTACTCTGGCCTAATAGCTAAGGTCTTAGACTCGTTCTCTGGCCTAATAGCTAAGGTCTCAACTCTTACTCTGTCCTACTGGTTAAGGTCTTAACTCTTACTCTGGCCTAAAAGCTAAGGTCTTAACTCTTACTCTGGCCAAATAGCAAAGGTCTTAACTCTTACTCTGGCCTAATAGCTAAGGTCTTAGACTCAAACTCTGGCCTAATGTTTAAGGTCTTAACTCTTACGCTAACCTAATAGCTAAGGTCTTAACTCTTTCTCTGGCCTAATAGCTAAGGTCTTAACTCTTACTCTGGCCTAATAGCTGAGGTCTTAGACTCGTACTCTGAACTATTGGTTAAGGTCTTAACTCTTACTCTGGCCTAATAGCTAAGGTCTTAGACTCGTCCTCTGGCCTACTGGTTAAGGTCTTAACTCTTACTCTGGTCTAATAGCTAAGGTCTTAACTCTTATTCTGGCCTAATAGCTAAGGTCTTAACTCTTACTCTGGCCTAATAGCTAAGGTCTTAGACTCATACTCTAGCCTAATAGCTAAGGTCGTAACTCTTACTCTGGCCTAATAGCTAAGGTCTTAGACTCGTACTATGGCCTACAGGTTAAGGTCTTAACTCTTGCTCTGGCCTACTGGTTAAGGTCTTAACTCTTACTCTGGCCTAATTGCTAAGGTCTTAACTCTTGCTATGGCCTACTGGTTAAGGTCTTAACTCTTACTCTGGCCTAATAGCCAAGGTCTTATACTCGTACTATGGCCTACAGTTTAAGGTCTTAACTCTTACTCTGGCCTACTGGTTAAGGGCTTAACTCTTACTCTGGCCTAATAGCTAAGGTCTTAGCTCTTACTCTTGCCTAATGGTTAAGGTCTTAACTCTTACTCTGGCATAATAGCTAAGGTCTTAGACTCGTACTCTGGCCTAATGGTTAAGGTCTTAACTCTTACTCCGGCCTAATAGCTAAGGTCTTAGACTCGTACTCTGGCCTACTGGTTAAGGTCTTAACTCTTGCTCTGGCCTACTGGTTAAGGTCTTAACTCTTACTCTGGCCTGATTGCTAAGGTCTTAGACTCGTACTCTGGCCTAATAGTTAAGGTCTTAACTCTTACTCTGGCCTAATAGCTAAGATCTTAACTCTTACTCTGGCCTAATAGCTAAGGTCTTAGACTCGTACTCTGGCCTACTGGTTAAGGTCTTAACTCTTACTCTGTCCTAATAGCTAAGGTCTTAGACTCATACTATGGCCTACAGGTTAAGGTCTTAACTCTTGCTCTGGCCAAATTGCTAAGGTCTTAGACTTGTACTCTGGCCTACTGGTTAAGTTCTTAACTCTTACTCTGGCCTAATGGTTAAGGTCTTAACTCTTACTCTGGCCTGCTGTTTAAGGTCTTAACACTTACTCTGGCCTAATAGCTAAGGTCTTAGACTCGTACTATGGCCTACAGGTTAAGGTCTTAACTCTTACTTTGGCCTACTGGTTAAGGTCTTAACTCTTACTCTGGTCTAATAGCTAAGGTCTTAACTCTTATTCTGGCCTAATAGCTAAGGTCTTAACTCTTACTCTGGCCTAATAGCTAAGGTCTTAGACTCATACTCTAGCCTAATAGCTAAGGTCGTAACTCTTACTCTGGCCTAATAGCTAAGGTCTTAGACTCGTACTATGGCCTACAGGTTAAGGTCTTAACTCTTACTCTGGCCTACTGGTTAAGGTCTTAACTCTTACTCTGGCCTACTGGTTAAGGTCTTAACTCTTACTCTGGCCTAATAGCTAAGGTCATAACTCTTACTCTGGCCTAATAGCTAAGGTCTTAGACTCTTACTCTGGACTACTGGTTAAGGTCTTAAATCTTACTCTGGCCTACTGGTTAATGTCTTAACTCTTACTCTAGCCTAATAGCTAAGGTCTTAGACTCTTACTCTGGCCAACTGGTTAAGGTCTTAACTCTTACTCTGGCCTGCTGGTTAAGGTCTTAACACTTACTCTGGCCTAATAGCTAAGGTCTTAGACTCGTACTCTGGCCTAATGGTTAAGGTCTTAACTCTTACTCTAGCCTAATAGCTAAGGTCTTAACTCTTACTCTGGCCTAATGGTTAAGGTCTTAACTCTTACTCTGGCCTAATAGCTAAGGTCTTAACTCTAACTCTGGCCTACTGGTTAAGGTCTTAACTCTTACTCTGGCCTAATAGCTAAGGTCTTATACTCGTACTCTGGCCTAATGGTTAAGGTCTTAACTCTTTCTCAGGCCTAATAGCTAAGGTCTTAGACTCGTACTTTGGCCTACAGGTTAAGGTCTTAACTCTTACTCTGGCCTACTGGTTAAGGTCTTAACTCTTACTCTGGCCTAATAGCTAAGGTCTTAGACTCGTACTCTGGCCTAATGGTTAAGGTCTTAACTCTTACTCTGGCCTAATAGCTAAGGTCTTAACTCTTACTCTGGCCTAATGGTTAAGGTCTTAACTCTTACTCTGGCCTAATAGCTAAGGTCTTAACTCTTACTCTGTCCTACTGGTTAAGGTCTTAACTCTTACTCTGGCCTAATAGCTAAGGTCTTAGACTCGTACTCTGGCCTAATAGCTAAGGTCTTAACTCTTACTCTGGCCAAATAGCAAAGGTCTTAACTCTTACTCTGGCCTAATAGCTAAGGTCTTAGACTCAAACTCTGGCCTAATGTTTAAGGTCTTAACTCTTACGCTAACCTAATAGCTAAGGTCTTAACTCTTTCTCTGGCCTAATAGCTAAGGTCTTAACTCTTACTCTGGCCTAATAGCTGAGGTCTTAGACTCGTACTCTGAACTATTGGTTAAGGTCTTAACTCTTTCTCTGGCCTAATAGCTAAGGTCATAGACTCTTACTCTGGCCTACTGATTAAGGTCTTAACTCTTACTCTGGCCTAATAGTTAAGATCTTAACTCTTACTCTGGCCTAATAGCTAAGGTCTTAGACTCGTACTCTGGCCTAATGGTTAAGGTCTTAACTCTTGCTCTGGCCTACTGGTTAAGGTCTTAACTCTTACTCTGGCCTAATAGCTAAGGTCTTAGACTCGTACTATGGCCTACAGGTTAAGGTCTTAACTCTTACTCTGGCCTACTGGTTAAGGTCTTAGACTCGTAATCTGGCCTAATGATTAAGGTCTTAACTCTTACTCTGGCCTAATAGCTAAGATCTTAACTCTTACTCTGGCCTAATAGCTAAGGTCTTAGACTCGTACTCTGGCCTACTGGTTAAGGTCTTAACTCTAACTCTGGCCTAATTGCTAAGGTCTTAGACTCGTACTCTGGCCTAATGGTTAAGGTCTTAACTCTTACTCTGGCCTAATAGCTAAGATCTTAACTCTTACTCTGGCCTAATAGCTAAGGTCTTAGACTCGTACTCTGGCCTACTGGTTAAGGTCTTAACTCTTACTCTGTCCTAATAGCTAAGGTCTTAGACTCGTACTATGGCCTACAGGTTAAGGTCTTAACTCTTACTCTGGCCTAATAGCTAAGGTCTTAGACTCGTACTCTGGCCTACTGGTTAAGGTCTTAACTCTTACTCTGGCCTAATGGTTAAGGTCTTAACACTTACTGTGGCCTAATAGCTAAGGTCTTAACTCTTACTCTGGCCTAATAGCTAAGGTCTTAGACTCGTACTATGGCCTACAGGTTAAGGTCTTAACTCTTACTCTGGCCTAATAGCTAAGGTCTTAGACTCTTACTCTGGCCTACAGGTTAAGGACTTAACTCTTACTCTTGCCTAATAGCTATGGTCTTAACTCTTACTCTGGCCTACTGGTTAAGGTCTTAGACTCCTACTCTCGCCTAATAGCTAAGGTCTTAACTCTTTCTCTGGCCTAATAGCTACGGTCTTAACTCTTACTCTGGCCTAATAGCTAAGGTCTTAGACTCGTACTCTGACCTAATGGTTAAGGTCTTAACTCTTACTCTGGCCTAATAGCTAAGGTCTTAGACTCTTACTCTGGCCTACTGCTTAAGGTCTTAACTCTTACTCTGGCCTAATAGCTAAGGTCTTAGACTCGTACTCTGGCCTAATGGTTAAGGTCTTAACTCTTACTCTAGCCTAATAGCTAAGGTCTTAACTCTTACTCTGACCTAATGGTTAAGGTCTTAACTCTTACTCTGGCCTAATAGCTAAGGTCTTAACTCTTACTCTGGCCTACTGGTTAAGGTCTTAACTCTTACTCTGGCCTAATAGCTAAGGTCTTATACTCGTACTCTGGCCTAATGGTTAAGGTCTTAACTCTTACTCTGGCCTAATAGCTAAGGTCTTAGACCCGTACTTTGGCCTACAGGTTAAGGTCTTAACTCTTACTCTGGCCTACTGGTTAAGGTCTTAACTCTTACTCTGGCCTAATAGCTAAGGTCTTAACTCTTACTCTGGCCTACTGGTTAAGTTCTTAACTCTTACTCTGGCCTAATATCTAAGGTCTTAGACTCGTACTCTAGCCTAATGGTTAAGATCTTAACTCTTACTCTGGCCTAATAGCTAAGGTCTTAACTCTTACTCTGGCCTAATGGTTAAGGTCTTAACTCTTACTCTGGCCTAATAGCTAAGGTCTTAACTCTTACTCTGGCCTACTGGTTAAGGTCCTAACTCTTACTCTAGCCTAATAGCTAAGGTCTTAGACTCGTACTCTGGCCTAATAGCTAAGGTCTTAACTCTTACTCTGGCCAAATAGCAAAGGTCTTAACTCTTACTCTGGCCTAATAGCTAAGGTCTTAGACTCAAACTCTGGCCTAATGTTTAAGGTCTTAACTCTTACGCTAACCTAATAGCTAAGGTCTTAACTCTTTCTCTGGCCTAATAGCTAAGGTCTTAACTCTTACTCTGGCCTAATAGCTGAGGTCTTAGACTCGTACTCTGAACTATTGGTTAAGGTCTTAACTCTTACTCTGGCCTAATAGCTAAGGTCTTAGACTCGTCCTCTGGCCTACTGGTTAAGGTCTTAACTCTTGCTCTGGCCTACTGGTTAAGGTCTTAACTCTTACTCTGGCCTAATTGCTAAGGTCTTAAACTCGTACTCTGGCCTAATGGTTAAGGTCTTAACTTTTACTCTGGCCTAATAGCTAAGGTCTTAGACTCATACTCTGGCCTACTGGTTAAGGTCTTAACTCTTATTCTGGCCTACTGGAAAAGGTCTTAACAGTTACTCTGGCCTAATAGCTAAGGTCTTAGACTCGTTCTCTGGCCTAATAGCTAAGGTCTTAACTCTTACTCTGTCCTACTGGTTAAGGTCTTAACTCTTACTCTGGCCTAATAGCTAAGGTCTTAGACTCGTACTCTGGCCTAATAGCTAAGGTCTTAACTCTTACTCTGGCCAAATAGCAAAGGTCTTAACTCTTACTCTGGCCTAATAGCTAAGGTCTTAGACTCAAACTCTGGCCTAATGTTTAAGGTCTTAACTCTTACGCTAACCTAATAGCTAAGGTCTTAACTCTTTCTCTGGCCTAATAGCTAAGGTCTTAACTCTTACTCTGGCCTAATAGCTGAGGTCTTAGACTCGTACTCTGAACTATTGGTTAAGGTCTTAACTCTTACTCTGGCCTAATAGCTAAGGTCTTAGACTCGTCCTCTGGCCTACTGGTTAAGGTCTTAACTCTTACTCTGGTCTAATAGCTAAGGTCTTAACTCTTATTCTGGCCTAATAGCTAAGGTCTTAACTCTTACTCTGGCCTAATAGCTAAGGTCTTAGACTCATACTCTAGCCTAATAGCTAAGGTCGTAACTCTTACTCTGGCCTAATAGCTAAGGTCTTAGACTCGTACTATGGCCTACAGGTTAAGGTCTTAACTCTTGCTCTGGCCTACTGGTTAAGGTCTTAACTCTTACTCTGGCCTAATTGCTAAGGTCTTAACTCTTGCTATGGCCTACTGGTTAAGGTCTTAACTCTTACTCTGGCCTAATAGCCAAGGTCTTATACTCGTACTATGGCCTACAGTTTAAGGTCTTAACTCTTACTCTGGCCTACTGGTTAAGGGCTTAACTCTTACTCTGGCCTAATAGCTAAGGTCTTAGCTCTTACTCTTGCCTAATGGTTAAGGTCTTAACTCTTACTCTGGCATAATAGCTAAGGTCTTAGACTCGTACTCTGGCCTAATGGTTAAGGTCTTAACTCTTACTCCGGCCTAATAGCTAAGGTCTTAGACTCGTACTCTGGCCTACTGGTTAAGGTCTTAACTCTTGCTCTGGCCTACTGGTTAAGGTCTTAACTCTTACTCTGGCCTGATTGCTAAGGTCTTAGACTCGTACTCTGGCCTAATAGTTAAGGTCTTAACTCTTACTCTGGCCTAATAGCTAAGATCTTAACTCTTACTCTGGCCTAATAGCTAAGGTCTTAGACTCGTACTCTGGCCTACTGGTTAAGGTCTTAACTCTTACTCTGTCCTAATAGCTAAGGTCTTAGACTCATACTATGGCCTACAGGTTAAGGTCTTAACTCTTGCTCTGGCCAAATTGCTAAGGTCTTAGACTTGTACTCTGGCCTACTGGTTAAGTTCTTAACTCTTACTCTGGCCTAATGGTTAAGGTCTTAACTCTTACTCTGGCCTGCTGTTTAAGGTCTTAACACTTACTCTGGCCTAATAGCTAAGGTCTTAGACTCGTACTATGGCCTACAGGTTAAGGTCTTAACTCTTACTTTGGCCTACTGGTTAAGGTCTTAACTCTTACTCTGGTCTAATAGCTAAGGTCTTAACTCTTATTCTGGCCTAATAGCTAAGGTCTTAACTCTTACTCTGGCCTAATAGCTAAGGTCTTAGACTCATACTCTAGCCTAATAGCTAAGGTCGTAACTCTTACTCTGGCCTAATAGCTAAGGTCTTAGACTCGTACTATGGCCTACAGGTTAAGGTCTTAACTCTTACTCTGGCCTACTGGTTAAGGTCTTAACTCTTACTCTGGCCTACTGGTTAAGGTCTTAACTCTTACTCTGGCCTAATAGCTAAGGTCTTAGACTCTTACTCTGGACTACTGGTTAAGGTCTTAAATCTTACTCTGGCCTACTGGTTAATGTCTTAACTCTTACTCTAGCCTAATAGCTAAGGTCTTAGACTCTTACTCTGGCCAACTGGTTAAGGTCTTAACTCTTACTCTGGCCTGCTGGTTAAGGTCTTAACACTTACTCTGGCCTAATAGCTAAGGTCTTAGACTCGTACTCTGGCCTAATGGTTAAGGTCTTAACTCTTACTCTAGCCTAATAGCTAAGGTCTTAACTCTTACTCTGGCCTAATGGTTAAGGTCTTAACTCTTACTCTGGCCTAATAGCTAAGGTCTTAACTCTAACTCTGGCCTACTGGTTAAGGTCTTAACTCTTACTCTGGCCTAATAGCTAAGGTCTTATACTCGTACTCTGGCCTAATGGTTAAGGTCTTAACTCTTTCTCAGGCCTAATAGCTAAGGTCTTAGACTCGTACTTTGGCCTACAGGTTAAGGTCTTAACTCTTACTCTGGCCTACTGGTTAAGGTCTTAACTCTTACTCTGGCCTAATAGCTAAGGTCTTAGACTCGTACTCTGGCCTAATGGTTAAGGTCTTAACTCTTACTCTGGCCTAATAGCTAAGGTCTTAACTCTTACTCTGGCCTAATGGTTAAGGTCTTAACTCTTACTCTGGCCTAATAGCTAAGGTCTTAACTCTTACTCTGGCCTACTGGTTAAGGTCTTAACTCTTACTCTGGCCTAATAGCTAAGGTCTTAGACTCAAACTCTGGCCTAATGTTTAAGGTCTTAACTCTTACTCTGGCCTAATAGCTAAGGTCGTAACTCTTTCTCTGGCCTAATAGCTAAGGTCTTAACTCTTACTCTGGCCTAATAGCTAAGGTCTTAGACTCGTACTCTGACCTAATCGTTAAGGTCTTAACTCTTACTCTGGCCTAATAGCTAAGGTCTTAGACTCGTCCTCTGGCCTACTGGTTAAGGTCTTAACTCTTGCTCTGGCCTACTGGTTAAGGTCTTAACTCTTACTCTGGCCTAATTGCTAAGGTCTTAAACTCGTACTCTGGCCTAATGGTTAAGGTCTTAACTCTTACTCTGGCCTAATAGCTAAGATCTTAACTCTTACTCGGCCTAATAGCTAAGGTCTTAGACTCGTACTCTGGCCTACTGGTTAAGGTCTTAACTCTTACTCTGGCCTACTGGAAAAGGTCTTAACACTTACTCTGGCCTAATAGCTAAGGTCTTAGACTCGTTCTCTGGCCTAATAGCTAAGGTCTTAACTCTTACTTTGTCCTACTGGTTAAGGTCTTAACTCTTACTCTGGCCTAATAGCTAAGGTCTTAGACTCTTACTCTGGCCTACACGTTAAGGTCTTAACTCTTACTCTGGCCTACTGGTTAAGGTCTTAACTCTTACTCTGGCCTATTAGCTAAGGTCTTAACTCTTACTCTGGCCTAATAGCTAAGGTCTTAGACTCATACTCTGGCCTAATAGCTAAGGTCATAGACTCTTACTCTGGCCTACTGATTAAGGTCTTAACTCTTACTCTGCCTAATAGATAAGATCTTAACTCTTACTCTGGCCTAATAGCTAAGGTCTTAGACTCGTACTCTGGCCTAATGGTTAAGGTCTTAACTCTTACTCTGGCCTACAGGTTAAGGTCTTAACTCTTACTCTGGCCTAATAGCTAAGGTCATAGACTCTTACTCTGGCCTACTGATTAAGTTCTTAACTCTTACTCTGCCTAATAGCTAAGATCGTAACTCTTACTCTGGCCTAATAGCTAAGGTCTTAGACTCGTACTCTGGTCTAATGGTTAAGGTCTTAACTCTGACTCTGGCCACAGGTTAAGGTCTTAACTCTTACTCTGGCCTAATTGCTAAGGTCTTAGACTCGTAATCTGGCCTAATGATTAAGGTCTTAACTCTTACTCTGGCCTAATAGCTAAGATCTTAACTCTTACTCTGGCCTAATAGCTAAGGTCTTAGACTCGTACTCTGGCCTACTGGTTACTGTCTTAACTCTTACTCTGGCCTAATTGCTAAGGTCTTAGACTCATACTCTGGCCTAATGGTTAAGGTCTTAACTCTTACTCTGGCCTAATAGCTAAGATCTTAACTCTTACTCTGGCCTAATAGCTAAGGTCTTAGACTCGTACTCTGGCCTACTGGTTAAGGTCTTAACTCTTACTCTGGCCTAATAGCTAAGGTCTTAGACTCGTACTCTGGCCTAATGGTTAAGGTCTTGACTCTTACTCTGGCCTAATGGTTAAGGTCTTAACTCTTACTCTGGCCTACAGGTTAAGGTCTTAACTCTTACTCTGGCCTAATTGCTGAGGTCTTAGACTCGTAATCTGGCCTAATGATTAAGGTCTTAACTTTTACTCTGGCCTAATAGCTAAGATCTTAACTCTTACTCTGGCCTAATAGCTAAGGTCTTAGACTCGTCCTCTGGCATACTGGTTAAGGTCTTAACTCTTGCTCTGACCTACTGGTTAAGGTCTTAACTCTTACTCTGGCCTAATAGCTAAGGTCTTAGACTCGTACTATGGCCTACAGGTTAAGGTCTTAACTCTTACTCTGGCCTACTGGTTAAGGTCTTAACTCTTACTCTGGCCTAATAGCTAAGGTCTTAACTCTTACTCTGGCCTAATAGCTAAGGTCTTAACTCTTACTTTGGCCTACTGGTTAAGGTCTTAACTCTTACTCTGGCCTAATAGCTAAGGTCTTAGACTCATACTCTGGCCTAATGGTTAAGGTCTTATCTCTTACTCTGGCCTAATAGCTAAGGTCTTAAATCTTACTGTGGCCTAATGGTTAACGTCTTAACTCTTACTCTGGCCTAATAGCTAAGTTCTTAACTCTTACTCTGGCCTACTGGTTAAGGTCTTAACTCTTACTCTAGCCTAATAGCTAAGGTCTTAGACTCGTACTCTGGCCTAATAGCTAAGGTCTTAACTCTTACTCTGGCCAAATAGCTAAGGTCTTAACTCTTACTCTGGCCTAATAGCTAAGGTCTTAGACTCGTACTCTGGCCTAATGTTTAAGGTCTTAACTCTTACTCTGGCCTAATAGCTAAGGTCTTAACTCTTACTCTGGCCTAAAAGCTAAGGTCTTAGACTTGTACTATGGCCTACAGGTTAAGGTCTTAACTCTTACTCTGGCCTCCTGGTTAAGATCTTAACTCTTATTCTGGCCTACCAGTTAAGGTCTTATCTCTTACTCTGGCCTTATAGCTAAGGTCTTAACTCTTACTCTGGCCTACTGGTTAAGGTCTTAGACTCCTACTCTGGCCTAATAGCTAAGGTCTTTACTCTTTCTCTGGCCTAATAGCTAAGGTCTTAACTCTTACTCTGGCCTAATAGCTAAGGTCTTAGACTCGTACTCTGGCCTACTGGTTAAGGTCTTAACTCTTGCTCTGGCCTACTGGTTAAGGTCTTAACTCTTACTCTGGCCTGATTGCTAATGTCTTAGATTCGTACTCTGGCCTAATGGTTAAGGTCTTAACTCTTACTCTGGCCTAATAGCTAAGATCTTAACTCTTACTCTGGCCTAATAGCTAAGGTCTTAGACTCGTACTCTGGCCTACTGGTTAAGGTCTTAACTCTTACTCTGTCCTAATAGCTAAGGTCTTAGACTCGTACAATGGCCTACAGGTTAAGGTCTGAACTCTTGCTCTGGCCTAATTGCTAAGGTCTTAGACTTGTACTCTGGCCTACTGGTTAAGGTCTTAACTCTTACTCTGGCCTAATGGTTAAGGTCTTAACTCTTACTCTGGCCTAATAGCTAAGGTCTTAACTTTTAATCTGGCCTAATAGATAAGGTCTTAGACTCGTACTCTGGCCTACTGGTTAAGGTCTTAACTCTTACTCTGTCCTACTGGTTAAGGTCTTAACTCTTACTCTGGCCTGCTGGTTAAGGTCTTAACACTTACTCTGGCCTAATAGCTAAGGTCTTAGACTCGTACTATGGCCTACAGGTTAAGGTCTTAACTCTTACTCTGGCCTACTGGTTAAGGTCTTAACTCTTACACTGGTCTAATAGCTAAGGTCTTAACTCTTACTCTGGCCTAATAGCTAAGGTCTTAACTCTTACTCTGGCCTAATAGCTAAGGTCTTAGACTCATACTCTGGTATAATAGCTAAGGTCTTAACTCTTACTCTGGCCTAATAGCTAAGGTCTTAGACTCATACTATGGCCTACAGGTTAAGGTATTAACTCTTACTCTGGCCTACTGGTTAAGGTCTTAACTCTTACTCTGGCCTACTGGTTAAGGTCTTAACTCTTACTCTGGCCTAATAGCTAAGGTCTTAACTCTTACTCTGGCCTAATAGCTAAGGTCTTAGACTCTTACTCTGGCCTACTGGTTAAGGTCTTAAATCTTACTCTGGCCTACTGGTTAAGGTCTTAACTCGTACTCTGGCCTAATGGTTAAGGTCTTAACTCTTACTCTGGCCTAATAGCTAAGGTCTTAACTCTTACTCTGGCCTAATGGTTAAGGTCTTTACTCTTTCTCTGGCCTAATAGCTAAGGTCTTAACTCTTACTCTGGCCTAATAGCTAAGGTCTTAGACTCGTGCTCTGGCCTAATGGTTAAGGTCTCAACTCTTACTCTGGCCTAATAGCTAAGGTCTTAGACTCGTACTCTGGCCTACTGGTTAAGGTCTTAACTCATGCTCTGGCCTACTGGTTAAGGTCTTAACTCTTACTCTGGCCTGATTGCTAATGTCTTAGATTCGTACTCTGGCCTAATGGTTAAGGTCTTAACTCTTACTCTGGCCTAATAGCTAAGATCTTAACTCTTACTCTGGCCTAATAGCTAAGGTCTTAGACTCGTACTCTGGCCTACTGGTTAAGGTCTTAACTCTTACTCTGTCCTAATAGCTAAGGTCTTAGACTCGTACTATGGCCTACAGGTTAAGGTCTTAACTCTTGCTCTGGCCTAATTGCTAAGGTCTTAGACTTGTACTCTGGCCTACTGGTTAAGGTCTTAACTCTTACTCTGGCCTAATGGTTAAGGTCTTAACTCTTACTCTGGCCTAATAGCTAAGGTCTTAAACTTTTAATCTGGCCTAATAGATAAGGTCTTAGACTCGTACTCTGGCCTACTGGTTAAGGTCTTAACTCTTACTCTGTCCTACTGGTTAAGGTCTTAACTCTTTCTCTGGCCTGCTGGTTAAGGTCTTAACACTTACTCTGGCCTAATAGCTAAGGTCTTAGACTCGTACTATGGCCTACAGGTTAAGGTCTTAACTCTTACTCTGGCCTACTGGTTAAGGTCTTAACTCTTACACTGGTCTAATAGCTAAGGTCTTAACTCTTACTCTGGCCTAATAGCTAAGGTCTTAACTCTTACTCTGGCCTAATAGCTAAGGTCTTAGACTCATACTCTGGTATAATAGCTAAGGTCTTAACTCTTACTTTGGCCTACTGGTTAAGGTCTTAACTCTTACTCTGGCCTAATAGCTAAGGTCTTAGACTCGTACTATGGCCTACAGGTTAAGGTCTTAACTCTTACTCTGGCCTAATAGCTAAGGTCTTAGACTCTTACTCTGGCCTAATAGCTAAGGTCTTAGACTCTTACTCTGGCCTACTGGTTAAGGTCTTAAATCTTACTCTGGCCTACTGATTAAGGTCTTAACTCTTACTCTGCCTAATAGATAAGATCTTAACTCTTACTCTGGCCTAATAGCTAAGGTCTTAGACTCGTACTCTGGCCTAATGGTTAAGGTCTTAACTCTTACTCTGGCCTACAGGTTAAGGTCTTAACTCTTACTCTGGCCTACTGGTTAAGGTCTTAACTCTTACTCTGACCTAATAGCTAAGGTCTTAACTCTTACTCTGGCCTAATAGCTAAGGTCTTAGACTCTTACTCTGGCCTACTGGTTAAGGTCTTAAATCTTACTCTGGCCTACTGGTTAAGGTCTTAACTCGTACTCTGGCCTAATGGTTAACGTCTTAACTCTTACTCTGGCCTAATAGCTAAGGTCTTAACTCTTACTCTGGCCTAATGGTTAAGGTCTTAACTCTTACTCTGGCCTAATAGCTAAGGTCTTAACTCTTACTCTGGCCTACTGGTTAAGGTCTTAACTCTTACTCTGGCCTAATAGCTAAGGTCTTAGACTCGTACTATGGCCTACAGGTTAAGGTCTTAACTCTTACTCTGGCCTATTAGCTAAGGTCTTAGACTCTTACTCTGGCCTACAGGTTAAGGACTTAACTCTTACTCTGGCCTAATAGCTATGGTCTTAACTCTTACTCTGGCCTACTGGTTAAGGTCTTAGACTCCTACTCTCGCCTAATAGCTAAGGTCTTAACTCTTTCTCTGGCCTAATAGCTAAGGTCATAGACTCTTACTCTGGCCTACTGATTAAGGTCTTAACTCTTACTCTGGCCTAATAGTTAAGATCTTAACTCTTACTCTGGCCTAATAGCTAAGGTCTTAGACTCGTACTCTGGCCTAATGGTTAAGGTCTTAACTCTTACTCTGGCCTACTGGTTAAGGTCTTAACTCTTACTCTGGCCTAATAGCTAAGGTCATAGACTCTTACTCTGGCCTACTGATTAAGGTCTTAACTCTTACTCTGGCCTAATAGCTAAGATCTTAACTCTTACTCTGGCCTAATAGCTAAGGTCTTAGTCTCGTACTCTGGCCTAATGGTTAAGGTCTTAACTCTTACTCTGGCCTAATAGCTAAGATCTTAACTCTTACTCTGGCCTAATAGCTAAGGTCTTAGACTCTAACTCTGGCCTACTGGTTAAGGTCTTAACTCTTGCTCTGGCCTACTGGTTAAGGTCTTAACTCTAACTCTGGCCGAATTGCTAAGGTCTTAGACTCGTCCTCTGGCCTACTGGTTAAGGTCTTAACTCTTGCTCTGGCCTACTGGTTAAGGTCTTAACTCTTACTCTGGCCTAATAGCTAAAGTCTTAGACTCGTACTATGGCCTACAGGTTAAGGTCTTAACTCTTACTCTGGCCTACTGGTTAAGGTCTTAGACTCGTAATCTGGCCTAATGATTAAGGTCTTAACTCTTACTCTGGCCTAATAGCTAAGATCTTAACTCTTACTCTGGCCTAATAGCTAAGGTCTTAGACTCGTACTCTGGCCTACTGGTTAAGGTCTTAACTCTAACTCTGGCCTAATTGCTAAGGTCTTAGACTCGTACTCTGGCCTAATGGTTAAGGTTTTAACTCTTACTCTGGCCTAATAGCTAAGATCTTAACTCTTACTCTGGCCTAATAGCTAAGGTCTTAGACTCGTACTCTGGCCTACTGGTTAAGGTCTTAACTCTTACTCTGTCCTAATAGCTAAGGTCTTAGACTCGTACTATGGCCTACAGGTTAAGGTCTTAACTCTTACTCTGGCCTAATAGCTAAGGTCTTAGACTCGTACTCTGGCCTACTGGTTAAGGTCTTAACTCTTACTCTGGCCTAATGGTTAAGGTCTTAACACTTACTGTGGCCTAATAGCTAAGGTCTTAACTCTTACTCTGGCCTAATAGCTAAGGTCTTAGACTCGTACTATGGCCTACAGGTTAAGGTCTTAACTCATATTCTGGCCTAATAGCTAAGGTCTTAGACTCTTACTCTGGCCTACAGGTTAAGGACTTAACTCTTACTCTGGCCTAATAGCTATGTTCTTAACTCTTACTCTGGCCTACTGGTTAAGGTCTTAGACTCCTACTCTCGCCTAATAGCTAAGGTCTTAACTCTTTTGTTGGCCTAATAGCTAAGGTCATAGACTCTTACTCTGGCATACTGATTAAGGTCTTAACTCTTACTCTGGCCTAATAGTTAAGATCTTAACTCTTACTCTGGCCTAATAGCTAAGGTCTTAGACTCGTACTCTGGCCTAATGGTTAAGGTCTTAACTCTTACTCTGGCCTACTGGTTAAGGTCTTAACTCTTACTCTGGCCTAATAGCTAAGGTCATAGACTCTTACTCTGGCCTACTGATTAAGGTCTTAACTCTTACTCTGGCCTAATAGCTAAGATCTTAACTCTTACTCTGGCCTAATAGCTAAGGTCTTAGACTCGTACTCTGGCCTAATGGTTAAGGTCTTAACTCTTACTCTGGCCTAATAGCTAAGATCTTAACTCTTACTCTGGCCTAATAGCTAAGGTCTTAGACTCTAACTCTGGCCTACTGGTTAAGGTCTTAACTCTTGCTCTGGCCTACTGGTTAAGGTCTTAACTCTAACTCTGGCCGAATTGCTAAGGTCTTAGACTCGTCCTCTGGCCTACTGGTTAAGGTCTTAACTCTTGCTCTGGCCTACTGGTTAAGGTCTTAACTCTTACTCTGGCCTAATAGCTAAGGTCTTAGACTCGTACTATGGCCTACAGGTTAAGGTCTTAACTCTTACTCTGGCCTACTGGTTAAGGTCTTAGACTCATAATCTGGCCTAATGATTAAGGTCTTAACTCTTACTCTGGCCTAATAGCTAAGATCTTAACTCTTACTCTGGCCTAATAGCTAAGGTCTTAGACTCGTACTCTGGCCTACTGGTTAAGGTCTTAACTCCAACTCTGGCCTAATTGCTAAGGTCTTAGACTCGTACTCTGGCCTAATGGTTAAGGTTTTAACTCTTACTCTGGCCTAATAGCTAAGATCTTAACTCTTACTCTGGCCTAATAGCTAAGGTCTTAGACTCGTACTCTGGCCTACTGGTTAAGGTCTTAACTCTTACTCTGTCCTAATAGCTAAGGTCTTAGACTCGTACTATGGCCTACAGGTTAAGGTCTTAACTCTTACTCTGGCCTAATAGCTAAGGTCTTAGACTCGTACTCTGGCCTACTGGTTAAGGTCTTAACTCTTACTCTGGCCTAATGGTTAAGGTCTTAACACTTACTGTGGCCTAATAGCTAAGGTCTTAACTCTTACTCTGGCCTAATAGCTAAGGTCTTAGACTCGTACTATGGCCTACAGGTTAAGGTCTTAACTCTTACTCTGGCCTAATAGCTAAGGTCTTAGACTCTTACTCTGGCCTACAGGTTAAGGACTTAACTCTTACTCTGGCCTAATAGCTATGGTCTTAACTCTTACTCTGGCCTACTGGTTAAGGTCTTAGACTCCTACTCTCGCCTAATAGCTAAGGTCTTAACTCTTTCTCTGGCCTAATAGCTAAGGTCATAGACTCTTACTCTGGCATACTGATTAAGGTCTTAACTCTTACTCTGGCCTAATAGTTAAGATCTTAACTCTTACTCTGGCCTAATAGCTAAGGTCTTAGACTCGTACTCTGGCCTAATGGTTAAGGTCTTAACTCTTACTCTGGCCTACTGGTTAAGGTCTTAACTCTAACTCTGGCCTAATAGCTAAGGTCATAGACTCTTACTCTGGCCTACTGATTAAGGTCTTAACTCTTACTCTGGCCTAATAGCTAAGATCTTAACTCTTACTCTGGCCTAATAGCTAAGGTCTTAGACTCGTACTCTGGCCTAATGGTTAAGGTCTTAACTCTTACTCTGGCCTAATAGCTAAGATCTTAACTCTTACTCTGGCCTAATAGCTAAGGTCTTAGACTCTAACTCTGGCCTACTGGTTAAGGTCTTAACTCTTGCTCTGGCCTACTGGTTAAGGTCTTAACTCTAACTCTGGCCGAATTGCTAAGGTCTTAGACTCGTCCTCTGGCCTACTGGTTAAGGTCTTAACTCTTGCTCTGGCCTACTGGTTAAGGTCTTAACTCTTACTCTGGCCTAATAGCTAAGGTCTTAGACTCGTACTATGGCCTACAGGTTAAGGTCTTAACTCTTACTCTGGCCTACTGGTTAAGGTCTTAGACTCGTAATCTGGCCTAATGATTAAGGTCTTAACTCTTACTCTGGCCTAATAGCTAAGATCTTAACTCTTACTCTGGCCTAATAGCTAAGGTCTTAGACTCGTACTCTGGCCTACTGGTTAAGGTCTTAACTCTAACTCTGGCCTAATTGTTAAGGTCTTAGACTCGTACTCTGGCCTAATGGTTAAGGTCTTAACTCTTACTCTGGCCTAATAGCTAAGATCTTAACTCTTACTCTGGCCTAATAGCTAAGGTCTTAGACTCGTACTCTGGCCTACTGGTTAAGGTCTTAACTCTTACTCTGTCCTAATAGCTAAGGTCTTAGACTCGTACTATGGCCTACAGGTTAAGGTCTTAACTCTTACTCTGGCCTAATAGCTAAGGTCTTAGACTCGTACTCTGGCCTACTGGTTAAGGTCTTAACTCTTACTCTGGCCTAATGGTTAAGGTCTTAACACTTACTGTGGCCTAATAGCTAAGGTCTTAACTCTTACTCTGGCCTAATAGCTAAGGTCTTAGACTCATACTATGGCCTACAGGTTAAGGTCTTAACTCTTACTCTGGCCTAATAGCTAAGGTCTTAGACTCTTACTCTGGCCTACAGGTTAAGGACTTAACTCTTACTCTGGCCTAATAGCTATGGTCTTAACTCTTACTCTGGCCTACTGGTTAAGGTCTTAGACTCCTACTCTCGCCTAATAGCTAAGGTCTTAACTCTTTCTCTGGCCTAATAGCTACGGTCTTAACTCTTACTCTGGCCTAATAGCTAAGGTCTTAGACTCGTACTGTGACCTAATGGTTAAGGTCTTAACTCTTACTCTGGCCTAATAGCTAAGGTCTTAGACTCTTACTCTGGCCTACTGGTTAAGGTCTTAACTCTTACTCTGGCCTAATAGCTAAGGTCTTAGACTCGTACTCTGGCCTAATGGTTAAGGTCTTAACTCTTACTCTAGCCTAATAGCTAAGGTCTTAACTCTTACTCTGGCCTAATGGTTAAGGTCTTAACTCTTACTCTGGCCTAATAGCTAAGGTCTTAACTCTTACTCTGGCCTACTGGTTAAGGTCTTAACTCTTACTCTGGCCTAATAGCTAAGGTCTTATACTCGTACTCTGGCCTAATGGTTAAGGTCTTACCTCTTACTCTGGCCTAATAGCTAAGGTCTTAGACTCGTACTTTGGCCTACAGGTTAAGGTCTTAACTCTTACTCTGGCCTACTGGTTAAGGTCTTAACTCTTACTCTGGCCTAATAGCTAAGGTCTTAACTCTTACTCTGGCCTACTGGTTAAGTTCTTAACTCTTACTCTGGCCTAATAGCTAAGGTCTTAGACTCGTACTCTAGCCTAATGGTTAAGATCTTAACTCTTACTCTGGCCTAATAGCTAAGGTCTTAACTCTTACTCTGGCCTAATGGTTAAGGTCTTAACTCTTACTCTGGCCTAATAGCTAAGGTCTTAACTCTTACTCTGGCCTACTGGTTAAGGTCTTAAATCTTACTCTAGCCTAATAGCTAAGGTCTTAGACTCGTACTCTGGCCTAATAGCTAAGGTCTTAACTCTTACTCTGGCCAAATAGCAAAGGTCTTAACTCTTACTCTGGCCTAATAGCTAAGGTCTTAGACTCAAACTCTGGCCTAATGTTTAAGGTCTTAACTCTTACGCTAACCTAATAGCTAAGGTCTTAACTCTTTCTCTGGCCTAATAGCTAAGGTCTTAACTCTTACTCTGGCCTAATAGCTGAGGTCTTAGACTCGTACTCTGAACTATTGGTTAAGGTCTTAACTCTTACTCTGGCCTAATAGCTAAGGTCTTAGACTCGTCCTCTGGCCTACTGGTTAAGGTCTTAACTCTTGCTCTGGCCTACTGGTTAAGGTCTTAACTCTTACTCTGGCCTAATTGCTAAGGTCTTAAACTCGTACTCTGGCCTAATGGTTAAGGTCTTAACTCTTACTCTGGCCTAATAGCTAAGGTCTTAGACTCATACTCTGGCCTACTGGTTAAGGTCTTAACTCTTACTCTGGCCTACTGGAAAAGGTCTTAACAGTTACTCTGGCCTAATAGCTAAGGTCTTAGACTCGTTCTCTGGCCTAATAGCTAAGGTCTCAACTCTTACTCTGTCCTACTGGTTAAGGTCTTAACTCTTACTCTGGCCTAATAGCTAAGGTCTTAGACTCGTACTCTGGCCTAATAGCTAAGGTCTTAACTCTTACTCTGGCCAAATAGCAAAGGTCTTAACTCTTACTCTGGCCTAATAGCTAAGGTCTTAGACTCAAACTCTGGCCTAATGTTTAAGGTCTTAACTCTTACGCTAACCTAATAGCTAAGGTCTTAACTCTTTCTCTGGCCTAATAGCTAAGGTCTTAACTCTTACTCTGGCCTAATAGCTGAGGTCTTAGACTCGTACTCTGAACTATTGGTTAAGGTCTTAACTCTTACTCTGGCCTAATAGCTAAGGTCTTAGACTCGTCCTCTGGCCTACTGGTTAAGGTCTTAACTCTTGCTCTGGCCTACTGGTTAAGGTCTTAACTCTTACTCTGGCCTAATTGCTAAGGTCTTAAACTCGTACTCTGGCCTAATGGTTAAGGTCTTAACTCTTACTCTGGCCTAATAGCTAAGGTCTTAGACTCATACTCTGGCCTACTGGTTAAGGTCTTAACTCTTACTCTGGCCTACTGGAAAAGGTCTTAACAGTTACTCTGGCCTAATAGCTAAGGTCTTAGACTCGTTCTCTGGCCTAATAGCTAAGGTCTCAACTCTTACTCTGTCCTACTGGTTAAGGTCTTAACTCTTACTCTGGCCTAATAGCTAAGGTCTTAGACTCTTACTCTGGCCTACAGGTTAAGGTCTTAACTCTTACTCTGGCCTACTGGTTAAGGTCTTAACTCTCACTCTGGCCTAATAGCTAAGGTCTTAACTCTTACTCTGGCCTAATAGCTAAGGTCTTAACTCTTACTCTGGCCTAATAGCTAAGGTCTTAGACTCATACTCTGGCCTAATAGCTAAGGTCTTAGACTCGTGCTCTAGCCTAATGGATAAGGTCTTAACTCTTACTCTGGCCTAATAGCTAAGGTCTTAGACTCGTACTCTGGCCTAATGGTTAAGGTCTTAACTCTTACTCTGGCCTACAGGTCAAGGTCTTAACTCTTACTCTGGCCTAATAGCTAAGGTCTTAGACTCGTAATCTGGCCTAATGATTGAGGTCTTAACTCTTACTCTGGCCTAATAGCTAAGATCTTAACTCTTACTCTGGCCTAATAGCTAAGGTCTTAGACTCGTACTCTGGCCTACTGATTAAGGTCTTAACTCTTACTCTGGCCTAATAGCTAAGATCTTAACTCTTACTCTGGCCTAATAGCTAAGGTCTTAGACTCGTACTCTGGCCTAATGGTTAAGGTCTTAACTCTTACTCTGGCCTAATAGCTAAGATCTTAACTCTTACTCTGGCCTAATAGCTAAGGTCTTAGACTCTAACTCTGGCCTACTGGTTAAGGTCTTAACTCTTGCTCTGGCCTACTGGTTAAGGTCTTAACTCTAACTCTGGCTGAATTGCTAAGGTCTTAGACTCGTCCTCTGGCCTACTGGTTAAGGTCTTAACTCTTGCTCTGGCCTACTGGTTAAGGTCTTAACTCTTACTCTGGCCTAATAGCTAAGGTCTTAGACTCGTACTATGGCCTACAGGTTAAGGTCTTAACTCTTACTCTGGCCTACTGGTTAAGGTCTTAGACTCGTAATCTGGCCTAATGATTAAGGTCTTAACTCTTACTCTGGCCTAATAGCTAAGATCTTAACTCTTACTCTGGCCTAATAGCTAAGGTCTTAGACTCGTACTCTGGCCTACTGGTTAAGGTCTTAACTCTAACTCTGGCCTAATTGCTAAGGTCTTAGACTCGTACTCTGGCCTAATGGTTAAGGTCTTAACTCTTACTCTGGCCTAATAGCTAAGATCTTAACTCTTACTCTGGCCTAATAGCTAAGGTCTTAGACTCGTACTCTGGCCTACTGGTTAAGGTCTTAACTCTTACTCTGTCCTAATAGCTAAGGTCTTAGACTCGTACTATGGCCTACAGGTTAAGGTCTTAACTCTTACTCTGGCCTAATAGCTAAGGTCTTAGACTCGTACTCTGGCCTACTGGTTAAGGTCTTAACTCTTACTCTGGCCTAATGGTTAAGGTCTTAACACTTACTGTGGCCTAATAGCTAAGGTCTTAACTCTTACTCTGGCCTAATAGCTAAGGTCTTAGACTCGTACTATGGCCTACAGGTTAAGGTCTTAACTCTTACTCTGGCCTAATAGCTAAGGTCTTAGACTCTTACTCTGGCCTACAGGTTAAGGACTTAACTCTTACTCTGGCCTAATAGCTATGGTCTTAACTCTTACTCTGGCCTACTGGTTAAGGTCTTAGACTCCTACTCTCGCCTAATAGCTAAGGTCTTAACTCTTTCTCTGGCCTAATAGCTACGGTCTTAACTCTTACTCTGGCCTAATAGCTAAGGTCTTAGACTCGTACTCTGACCTAATGGTTAAGGTCTTAACTCTTACTCTGGCCTAATAGCTAAGGTCTTAACTCTTATTCTGGACTAATAGCTGAGGTCTTAGACTCGTACTCTGACCTAATGGTTAAGGTCTTAACTCTTACTCTGGCCTAATAGCTAGGGTCTTAGACTCGTACTCTGGCCTAATGGTTAAGGTCTTAACTCTTACTCTGGCCTACAGGTCAAGGTCTTAACTCTTACTCTGGCCTAATAGCTAAGGTCTTAGACTCGTAATCTGGCCTAATGATTAAGGTCTTAACTCTTACTCTGGCCTAATAGCTAAGATCTTAACTCTTACTTTGGCCTAATAGCTAAGGTCTTAGACTCGTACTCTGGCCTACTGGTTAAGGTCTTAACTCTTACTCTGGCCTAATTGCTAAGGTCTTAGACTCGTACTCTGGCCTAATGGTTAAGGTCTTAACTCTTACTCTGGCCTAATAGCTAAGATCTTAACTCTTACTCTGGCCTAATAGCTAAGGTCTTAGACTCTTACTCTGGCCTACTGGTTAAGGTCTTAACTCTTACTCTGTCCTAATAGCTAAGGTCTTAGACTCGTACTATGGCCTACAGGTTAAGGTCTTAACTCTTACTCTGGCCTAATAGCTAAGGTCTTAGACTCCTACTCTGGCCTACTGGTTAAGGTCTTAACTCTTACTCTGGCCTAATGGTTAAGGTCTTAACTCTTACTCTGGCCTAATAGCTAAGGTCTTAACTCTTACTGTGGCCTAATAGCTAAGGTCTTAGACTCGTACTATGGCCTACAGGTTAAGGTCTTAACTCTTACTCTGGCCTAATAGCTAAGGTCTTAGACTCTTACTCTGGCCTACAGGTTAAGGACTTAACTCTTACTCTGGCCTAATAGCTAAGGTCTTAACTCTTACTCTGGCCTACTGGTTAAGGTCTTGGATTCCTACTCTCGCCTAATAGCTAAGGTCTTAACTCTTTCTCTGGCCTAATAGCTAAGGTCTTAACTCTTACTCTGGCCTAATAGCTAAGGTCTTAGACTCGTCCTCTGGCCTACTGGTTAAGGTCTTAACTCTTGCTCTGGCCTACTGGTTAAGGTCTTAACTCTTACTCTGGCCTAATTGCTAAGGTCTTAGACTCGTACTCTGGCCTAATGGTTAAGGTCTTAACTCTTACTCTGGCCTAATAGCTAAGATCTTAACTTTTACTCTGGCCTAATAGCTAAGGTCTTAGACTCGTACTCTGGCCTACTGGTTAAGGTCTTAACTCTTACTCTAGCCTAATTGCTAAGGTCTTAGACTCGTACTCTGGCCTAATGGTTAAGGTCTTAATTCTTACTCTGGCCTAATAGCTAAGATCTTAACTCTTACTCTGGCCTAATAGCTAAGGTCTTAGACTCGTACTCTGGCCTACTGGTTAAGGTCTTAACTCTTACTCTGTCCTAATAGCTAAGGTCTTAGACTCGTACTATGGCCTACAGGTTAAGGTCTTAACTCTTACTCTGGCCTAATAGCTAAGGTCTTAGACTCCTACTCTGGCCTACTGGTTAAGGTCTTAACTCTTACTCTGGCCTAATGGTTAAGGTCTTAACTCTTACTCTGGCCTAATAGCTAAGGTCTTAACTCTTACTCTGGCCTAATAGCTAAGGTCTTAGACTCGTACTATGGCCTACAGGTTAAAGTCTTAACTCTTACTCTGGCCTAATAGCTAAGGTCTTAGACTCTTACTCTGGCCTACAGGTTAAGGACTTAACTCTTACTCTGGCCTAATAGCTAAGGTCTTAGACTCGTCCTCTGGCCTACTGGTTAAGGTCTTAACTCTTGCTCTGGCCTACTGGTTAAGGTCTTAACTCTTACTCTGGCCTAATTGCTAAGGTCTTAGACTCGTACTCTGGCCTAATGGTTAAGGTCTTAACTCTTACTCTGGCCTAATAGCTAAGATCTTAACTTTTACTCTGGGCTACTAGCTAAGGTCTTAGACTCGTACTCTGGCCTACTGGTTAAGGTCTTAACTCTTACTCTGGCCTAATTGCTAAGGTCTTAGACTCGTACTCTGGCCTAATGGTTAAGGTCTTAACTCTTGCTCTGGCCTACTGGTTAAGGTCTTAACTCTTACTCTGGCCTAATTGCTAAGGTCTTAGACTCGTACTCTGGCCTAATGGTTAAGGTCTTAACTCTTACTCTGGCCTAATAGCTAAGATCTTAACTCTTACTCTGGCCTAATAGCTAAGGTCTTAGACTCGTACTCTGGCCTACTGGTTAAGGTCTTAACTCTTACTCTGGCCTACTGGAAAAGGTCTTAACACTTACTCTGGCCTAATAGCTAAGGTCTTAGACTCGTTCTCTGGCCTAATAGCTAAGGTCGTAACTCTTACTCTGTCCTACTGGTTAAGGTCTTAACTCTTACTCTGGCCTAATAGCTAAGGTCTTAGACTCTTAGTCTGGCCTACAGGTTAAGGTCTTAACTCTAACTCTGGCCTACTGGTTAAGGTCTTAACTCTTACTCTGGCCTAATAGCTAAGGTCTTAGACTCGTACTCTGGCCTAATGGTTAAGGTCTTAACTCTTACTCTGGCCTACAGGTTAAGGTCTTAACTCTTACTCTGGCCTAATAGCTAAGGTAATAGACTCTTACTCCGGCCTACTGATTAAGGTCTTAACCCTTACTCTGGCCTAGTAGCTAAGATCTTAACTCTTACTCTGGCCTAATAGCTAAGGTCTTAGACTCGTACTCTGGCCTAATGGTTAAGGTCTTAACTCTTACTCTGGCCTACAGGTTAAGGTCTTAACTCTTACTCTGGCCTAATTGCTGAGGTCTTAGACTCGTACTCTGGCCTAATGATTAAGGTCTTAACTCTTACTCTGGCCTAATAGCTAACATCTTAACACTTACTTTGGCCTAATAGCTAAGGTCTTAGACTCGTACTCTGGCCTACTGGTTAAGGTCTTAACTCTTGCTCTGGCCTACTGGTTAAGGTCTTAACTCTAACTCTGGCCTAATTGCTAAGGTCTTAGACTCGTCCTCTGGCCTACTGGTTAAGGTCTTAACTCTTGCTCTGGCCTACTGGTTAAGGTCTTAACTCTTACTCTGGCCTAATAGCTAAGGTCTTAGACTCGTACTATGGCCTACAGGTTAAGGTCTTAACTCTTACTCTGGCCTACTGGTTAAGGTCTTAACTCTTACTCTGGCCTAATAGCTAAGGTCTCAACTCTTACTCTGGCCTAATAGCGAAGGTCTTAACTCTTACTCTTGCCTACTGGTTAAGGTCTTAACTCTTACTCTGGCCTAATAGCCAAGGTCTTAGACTCGTACTCTGGCCTAATGGTTAAGGTCTTAACTCTTACTCTGGCCTAATAGCTAAGATCTTAACTCTTACTCTGGCCTAATAGCTAAGGTCTTAGACTCGTACTCTGGCCTACTGGTTAAGGTCTTAACTCTTACTCTGTCCTAATAGCTAAGGTCTTAGACTCGGACTATGGCCTACAGGTTAAGGTCTTAACTCTTACTCTGGCCTAATAGCTAAGGTCTTAGAGTCCTACTCTGGCCTACTGGTTAAGGTCTTAACTCTTACTCTGGCCTAATGGTTAAGGTCTTAACTCTTACTCTGGCCTAATAGCTAAGGTCTTAACTCTTACTCTGGCCTAATAGCTAAGGTCTTAGACTCGTACTATGGCCTACAGGTTAAGGTCTTAACTCTTACTCTGGCCTAATAGCTAAGGTCTTAGACTCTTACTCTGGCCTACAGGTTAAGGACTTAACTCTTACTCTGGCCTAATAGCTATGGTCTTAACTCTTACTCTGGCCTACTGGTTAAGGTCTTAGACTCCTACTCTCGCCTAATAGCTAAGGTCTTAACTCTTCCTCTGGCCTAATAGCCAAGGTCTTAACTCTTACTCTGGCCTAATGGTTAAGGTCTTAGACTCGTACTCTGGCCTACTGGTTAAGGTCTTAACTCTTACTCTGGCCTACTGTAAAAGGTCTTAACACTTACTCTGGCCTAATAGCTAAGGTCTTAGATTCGTTCTCTGGCCTAATAGCTAAGGTCTTAACTCTTACTCTGTCCTACTGGTTAAGGTCTTAACTCTTACTCTGGCCTAATAGCTAAGGTCTTAGACTCTTACTCTGGCCTACACGTTAAGGTCTTAACTCTAACTCTGGCCTACTGGTTAAGGTCTTAACTCTTACTCTGGCCTAATAGCTAAGGTCTTAACTCTTTCTCTGGCCTAATAGCTAAGGTCTTAACTCTTACTCTGGCCTAATAGCTAAGGTCTTAGACTCGTACTCTGGCCTAATGGTTAAGGTCTTAACTCTTACTCTGGCCTACAGTTTAAGATCTTAACTCTTACTCTGGCCGAATAGCTAAGGTCATAGACTCTTACTCTGGCCTACTGATTAAGGTATTAACTCTTACTCTGGCCTAGTAGCTAAGATCTTAACTCTTACTCTGGCCAAATAGCTAAGGTCTTAGACTCGTACTCTGGCCTAATGGTTAAGGTCTTAACTCTTACTCTGGCCTACAGGTTAAGGTCTTAACTCTTACTCTGGCCTTATTGCTGAGGTCTTAGACTCGTAATCTGGCGTAATGATTAAGGTCTTAACTCTTACTCTGGCCTAATAGCTAACATCTTAACTCTTACTCTGGCCTAATAGCTAAGGTCTTAGACTCGTACTCTGGCCTACTGGTTAAGGTCTTAACTCTTGCTCTGGCCTACTGGTTAAGGTCTTAACTCTAACTCTGGCCTAATTGCTAAGGTCTTAGACTCGTCCTCTGGCCTACTGGTTAAGGTCTTAACTCTTGCTCTGGCCTACTGGTTAAGGTCTTAACTCTTACTCTGGCCTAATAGCTAAGGTCTTAGACTCGTACTATGGCCTACAGGTTAAGGTCTTAACTCTTACTCTGGCCTACTGGTTAAGGTCTTAACTCTTACTCTGGCCTAATAGCTAAGGTCTTAACTCTTACTCTGGCCTACTGGTTAAGGTCTTAACTCTTACTCTGGCCTAATAGCTAAGGTCTTAGACTCATACTCTGGCCTAATGGTTAAGGTCTTAACTCTTACTCTGGCCTAAGAGCAAAGGTCTTAACTCTTACTCTGGCCTACTGGTTAAGGTCTTAACTCTTACTCTAGCCTAATAGCTAAGGTCTTAGACTCGTACTCTGGCCTAATAGCTAAGGTCTTAACTCTTACTCTGGCCAAATAGCTAAGGTCTTAACACTTACTCTGGCCTAATAGCTAAGGTCTTAGACTCGTACTATGGCCTAATGTTTAAGGTCTTAACTCTTACTCTGGCCTAATAGCTAATGTCTTAACTCTTACTCTGGCCTAATAGCTAAGGTCATAGACTCGTACTATGGCCTACAGGTTAAGGTCTTAACTCTTACTCTGGCCTACTGGTTAAGGTCTTAACTCTTACTCTGGCCTAATAGCTAAGGTCTTAACTCTTACTCTGGCCTAATAGCTAAGATCTTAACTCGTACTCTGGCCTACTGGTTAAGGTCTTAACTCCTACTCTGGCCTAATTGCTAAGGCCTTTGACTCGTACTCTGGCCTAATGGTTAAGGTCTTAACTCTTACTCTGGCCTAATAGCTAAGATCTTAACTCTTACTCTGGCCTAATAGCTAAGGTCTTAGACTCGTACTCTGGCCTAGTGGTTAAGGTCTTAACTCTTACTCTGTCCTAATAGCTAAGGTCTTAGACTCGTACTATGACCTACAGGTTAAGGTCTTAACTCTTACTCTGGCCTAATAGCTAAGGTCTTAGACTCGTACTCTGGCCTACAGGTTAAGTTCTTAACTCTTACTCTGGCCTACTGGTTAAGGTCTTAACTCTTACTCTGGCCTAATAGCTAAGGTCTTAACTCTTACTCTGGCCTAATAGCTAAGGTCTTAACTCTTACTCTGGCCTACTGGTTAAGGTCTTAACTCTTACTCTGGCCTAATAGCTAAGGTCTTAGACTCGTACACTGGCCTAATGGTTAAGGTCTTAACTCTTACTCTGGCCTAATAGCTAAGGTCTTAAATCTTACTGTGGCCTAATGGTTAAGGTCTTAACTCTTACTCTGGCCTAATAGCTAAGGTCTTAACTCTTACTCTGGCCTACTGGTTAAGGTCTTAACTCTTACTCTAGCCTAATAGCTAAGGTCTTAGACTCGTACTCTGGCCTAATAGCTAAGGTCTTAACTCTTACTCTGGCCAAATAGCTAAGGTCTTAACTCTTACTCTGGCCTAATAGCTAAGGTCTTAGACTTGTACTCTGGCGTAATGTTTAAGGTCTTAACTCTTACTCTGGCCTAATAGCTAAGGTCTTAACTCTTACTCTGGCCTAATAGCTAAGGTCTTAGACTCGTACTATGACCTACAGGTTAAGGTCTTAACTCTTACTCTGGCCTACTGGTTAAGATCTTAACTCTTACTCTGGCCTACTGGTTAAGGTCTTAACTCTTACTCTGGCCTTATAGCTAAGGTCTCAACTCTTACTCTGGCCTACTGGTTAAGGTCTTAAATCTTACTCTGGCCTACTGGTTAAGGTCTTAACTCTTACTCTGGCCTAATAGCTAAGGTCTTAGACTCATACTATGGCCTACAGGTTAAGGTCTTAACTCTTACTCTGGCCTACTGGTTAAGGTCTTAACTCTTACTCTGGCCTAATAGCTAAGGTCTTAACTCTTACTCTGGCCTAATAGCTAAGGTCTTAACTCTTACTCTGGCCTACTGGTTAAGGTCTTAACTCTTACTCTGGCCTAATAGCTAAGGTCTTAGACTCATACTCTGGCCTAATGGTTAAGGTCCTAACTCTTACTCTAGCCTAATAGCTAAGGTCTTAACTCTTACTCTGGCCTACTGGTTAAGGTCTTAACTCTTACTCTGGCCTAATAGCTAAGGTCTTATACTCGTACTCTGGCCTAATGGTTAAGGTCTTAACTCTTACTCTGGCCTAATAGCTAAGGTCTTAGACTCGTACTTTGGCCTACAGGTTAAGGTCTTAACTCTTACTCTGACCTACTGGTTAAGGTCTTAACTCTTACTCTGGCCTAATAGCTGAGGTCTTAACTCTTACTCTGGCCTAATAGCTAAGGTCTTAACTCTTACTCTGGCCTACTGGTTAAGGTCTTAACTCTTACTCTGGCCTAATAGCTAAGGTCTTAGACTCGTACTCTGGCCTAATGGTTAAGGTCTTAACTCTTACTCTGGCCTAATAGCTAAGGTCTTAATCTCTTACTCTGGCCTAATGGTTAAGGTCTTAACTCTTACTCTGGCCTAATAGCTAAGGTCTTAACTCTTTCTCTGGCCTAATAGCTAAGGTCTTAACTCTTACTCTGGACTAATAGCTGAGGTCTTAGACTCGTACTCTGACCTAATGGTTAAGGTCTTAACTCTTACTCTGGCCTAATAGCTAAGGTCTTAGACTCGTCCTCTGGCCTACTGGTTAAAGTCTTAACTCTTGCTCTGGCCTACTGGTTAAGGTCTTAACTCTTACTCTGGCCTAATTGCTAAGGTCTTAAACTCGTACTCTGGCCTAATGGTTAAGGTCTTAACTCTTACTCTGGCCTAATAGCTAAGATCTTAACTCTTACTCTGGCCTAATAGCTAAGGTCTTAGACTCGTACTCTGGCCTACTGGTTAAGGTCTTAACTCTTACTCTGGCCTACTGGAAAAGCTCTTAACACTTACTCTGGCCTAATAGCTAAGGTCTTAGACTCGTACTTTGGCCTACAGGTTAAGGTCTTAACTCTTACTCTGACCTACTGGTTAAGGTCTTAACTCTTACTCTGGCCTAATAGCGAGGTCTTAACTCTTACTCTGGCCTAATAGCTAAGGTCTTAACTCTTACTCTGGCCTACTGGTTAAGGTCTTAACTCTTACTCTGGCCTAATAGCTAAGGTCTTAGACTCGTACTCTGGCCTAATGGTTAAGGTCTTAACTCTTACTCTGGCCTAATAGCTAAGGTCTTAATCTCTTACTCTGGCCTAATGGTTAAGGTCTTAACTCTTACTCTGGCCTAATAGCTAAGGTCTTAACTCTTTCTCTGGCCTAATAGCTAAGGTCTTAACTCTTACTCTGGACTAATAGCTGAGGTCTTAGACTCGTACTCTGACCTAATGGTTAAGGTCTTAACTCTTACTCTGGCCTAATAGCTAAGGTCTTAGACTCGTCCTCTGGCCTACTGGTTAAAGTCTTAACTCTTGCTCTGGCCTACTGGTTAAGGTCTTAACTCTTACTCTGGCCTAATTGCTAAGGTCTTAAACTCGTACTCTGGCCTAATGGTTAAGGTCTTAACTCTTACTCTGGCCTAATAGCTAAGATCTTAACTCTTACTCTGGCCTAATAGCTAAGGTCTTAGACTCGTACTCTGGCCTACTGGTTAAGGTCTTAACTCTTACTCTGGCCTACTGGAAAAGCTCTTAACACTTACTCTGGCCTAATAGCTAAGGTCTTAGACTCGTACTCTGGCCTACAGGTTAAGGTCTTAACTCTTACTCTGGCCTACTGGTTAAGGTCTTAACTCTTACTCTGGCCTACTGGTTAAGGTCTTAACTCTGGCCTAATAGCTAAGGTCTTAACTCTTACTCTGGCCTAATAGCTAAGGTCTTAGACTCATACTCTGGCCTAATAGCTAAGGTCTTAGACTCGTGCTCTAGCCTAATGGTTAAGGTCTTAACTCTTACTCTGGCCTAATAGCTAGGGTCTTAGACTCGTACTCTGGCCTAATGGTTAAGGTCTTAACTCTTACTCTGGCCTACAGGTCAAGGTCTTAACTCTTACTCTGGCCTAATAGCTAAGGTCTTAGACTCGTAATCTGGCCTAATGATTAAGGTCTTAACTCTCACTCTGGCCTAATAGCTAAGATCTTAACTCTTATTTTGGCCTAATAGCTAAGGTCTTAGACTCGTACTCTGGCCTACTGGTTAAGGTCTTAACTCTTACTCTGGCCTAATTGCTAAGGTCTTAGACTCGTACTCTGGCCTAATGGTTAAGGTCTTAACTCTTACTCTGGCCTAATAGCTAAGATCTTAACTCTTACTCTGGCCTAATAGCTAAGGTCTTAGACTCGTACTATGGCCTACAGGTTAAGGTCTTAACTCTTACTCTGGCCTAATAGCTAAGGTCTTAGACTCCTACTCTGGCCTACTGGTTAAGGTCTTAACTCTTACTCTGGCCTAATAGCTAAGGTCTTAACTCTTACTGTGGCCTAATAGCTAAGGTCTTAGACTCGTACTATGGCCTACAGGTTAAGGTCTTAACTCTTACTCTGGCCTAATAGCTAAGGTCTTAGACTCTTACTCTGGCCTACAGGTTAAGGACTTAACTCTTACTCTGGCCTAATAGCTAAGGTCTTAACTCTTACTCTGGCCTACTGGTTAAGGTCTTGGATTCCTACTCTCGCCTAATAGCTAAGGTCTTAACTCTTTCTCTGTCCTAATAGCTAAGGTCTTAACTCTTACTCTGGCCTAATAGCTAAGGTCTTAGACTCATCCTCTGGCCTACTGGTTAAGGTCTTAACTCTTGCCCTGGCCTACTGCTTAAGGTCTTAACTCTTACTCTGGCCTAATTGCTAAGGTCTTAGACTCGTACTCTGGCCTAATGGTTAAGGTCTTAACTCTTACTCTGGCCTAATAGCTAAGATCTTAACTTTTACTCTGGCCTAATAGCTAAGGTCTTAGACTCGTACTCTGGCCTACTGGTTAACGTCTTAACTCTTACTCTGGCCTAATTGCTAAGGTCTTAGACTCGTACTCTGGCCTAATGGTTAAGGTCTTAATTCTTACTCTGGCCTAATAGCTAAGATCTTAACTCTTACTCTGGCCTAATAGCTAAGGTCTGAGACTCGTACTCTGGCCTACTGGTTAAGGTCTTAACTCTTACTCTGTCCTAATAGCTAAGGTCTTAGACTCGTACTATGGCCCACAGGTTAAGGTCTTAACTCTTACTCTGGCCTAATAGCTAAGGTCTTAGACTCCTACTCTGGCCTACTGGTTAAGGTCTTAACTCTTACTCTGGCCTAATGGTTAAGGTCTTAACTCTTACTCTGGCCTAATAGCTAAGGTCTTAACTCTTACTCTGGCCTAATAGCTAAGGTCTTAGACTCGTACTATGGCCTACAGGTTAAGGTCTTAACTCTTACTCTGGCCTAATAGCTAAGGTCTTAGACTCTTACTCTGGCCTACAGGTTAAGGACTTAACTCTTACTCTGGCCTAATAGCTAAGGTCTTAGACTCGTCCTCTGGCCTACTGGTTAAGGTCTTAACTCTTGCTCTGGCCTACTGGTTAAGGTCTTAACTCTTACTCTGGCCTAATTGCTAAGGTCTTAGACTTGTACTCTGGCCTAATGGTTAAGGTCTTAACTCTTACTCTGGCCTAATAGCTAAGATCTTAACTTTTACTCTGGCCTACTAGCTAAGGTCTTAGACTCGTACTCTGGCCTACTGGTTAAGGTCTTAACTCTTACTCTGGCCTAATTGCTAAGGTCTTAGACTCGTACTCTGGCCTAATGGTTAAGGTCTTAACTCTTGCTCTGGCCTACTGGTTAAGGTCTTAACTCTTACTCTGGCCTAATTGCTAAGGTCTTAGACTCGTACTCTGGCCTAATGGTTAAGGTCTTAACTCTTACTCTGGCCTAATAGCTAAGATCTTAACTCTTACTCTGGCCTAATAGCTAAGGTCTTAGACTCGTACTCTGGCCTACTGGTTAAGGTCTTAACTCTTACTCTGGCCTACTGGAAAAGGTCTTAACACTTACTCTGGCCTAATAGCTAAGGTCTTAGACTCGTTCTCTGGCCTAATAGCTAAGGTCGTAACTCTTACTCTGTCCTACTGGTTAAGGTCTTAACTCTTACTCTGGCCTAATAGCTAAGGTCTTAGACTCTTACTCTGGCCTACAGGTTAAGGTCTTAACTCTAACTCTGGCCTACTGGTTAAGGTCTTAACTCTTACTCTGGCCTAATAGCTAAGGTCTTAGACTCGTACTCTGGCCTAATGGTTAAGGTCTTAACTCTTACTCTGGCCTACAGGTTAAGGTCTTAACTCTTACTCTGGCCTAATAGCTAAGGTAATAGACTCTTACTCCGGCCTACTGATTAAGGTCTTAACTCTTACTCTGGCCTAGTAGCTAAGATCTTAACTCTTACTCTGGCCTAATAGCTAAGGTCTTAGACTCGTACTCTGGCCTAATGGTTAAGGTCTTAACTCTTACTCTGGCCTACAGGTTAAGGTCTTAACTCTTACTCTGGCCTAATTGCTGAGGTCTTAGACTCGTACTCTGGCCTAATGATTAAGGTCTTAACTCTTACTCTGGCCTAAAAGCTTACATCTTAACACTTACTTTGGCCTAATAGCTAAGGTCTTAGACTCGTACTCTGGCCTACTGGTTAAGGTCTTAACTCTTGCTCTGGCCTACTGGTTAAGGTCTTAACTCTAACTCTGGCCTAATTGCTAAGGTCTTAGACTCGTCCTCTGGCCTACTTGTTAAGGTCTTAACTCTTGCTCTGGCCTACTGGTTAAGGTCTTAACTCTTACTCTGGCCTAATAGCTAAGGTCTTAGACTCGTACTATGGCCTACAGGTTAAGGTCTTAACTCTTACTCTGGCCTACTGGTTAAGGTCTTAACTCTTACTCTGGCCTAATAGCTAAGGTCTTAACTCTTACTCTGGCCTAATAGCTAAGGTCTTAACTCTTACTCTTGCCTACTGGTTAAGGTCTTAACTCTTACTCTGGCCTAATAGCCAAGGTCTTAGACTCGTACTCTGGCCTAATGGTTAAGGTCTTAACTCTTACTCTGGCCTAATAGCTAAGATCTTAACTCTTACTCTGGCCTAATAGCTAAGGTCTTAGACTCGTACTCTGGCCTACTGGTTAAGGTCTTAACTCTTACTCTGTCCTAATAGCTAAGGTCTTAGACTCGTACTATGGCCTACAGGTTAAGGTCTTAACTCTTACTCTGGCCTAATAGCTAAGGTCTTAGACTCCTACTCTGGCCTACTGGTTAAGGTCTTAACTCTTACTCTGGCCTAATGGTTAAGGTCTTAACTCTTACTCTGGCCTAATAGCTAAGGTCTTAACTCTTACTCTGGCCTAATAGCTAAGGTCTTAGACTCGTACTATGGCCTACAGGTTAAGGTCTTAACTCTTACTCTGGCCTAATAGCTAAGGTCTTAGACTCTTACTCTGGCCTACAGGTTAAGGACTTAACTCTTACTCTGGCCTAATAGCTATGGTCTTAACTCTTACTCTGGCCTACTGGTTAAGGTCTTAGACTCCTACTCTCGCCTAATAGCTAAGGTCTTAACTCTTTCTCTGGCCTAATAGCTAAGGTCTTAACTCTTACTCTGGCCTAATGGTTAAGGTCTTAGACTCGTACTCTGGCCTACTGGTTAAGGTCTTAACTCTTACTCTGGCCTACTGTAAAAGGTAGCAAACAAAGTCCTGCGCACGCAATCAGGGTAACGCTATTGATAGCATATAAAACGAAATAAACAATACT
The DNA here is from genome assembly GCF_964204655.1 of Triturus cristatus. Taxonomy (NCBI): domain Eukaryota; kingdom Metazoa; phylum Chordata; class Amphibia; order Caudata; family Salamandridae; genus Triturus; species Triturus cristatus. The sequence continues at coordinate 1,023,488 of NC_140582.1, read as the reverse complement.
CAGAGACTCTGGTTTCTTGAAAGAAAAACATCAACATCAATGACATTTCTTAGAGTGGTGTTCTTTATATGTAACAAAGTCTGACCAATACATGGTGCAACAACATTCAGCCGACACGTGTTTCGTCACACTGTGTTTAGCTATGACTCTTCAGGGCTGAGAAGGACATGGAAACAAAGAAAAATTCTTTAGAAGATAAATCATAAATGTTAAAGCAAAAAATAAACACATGGGTTCACATGGTCTGGTACTTAACAAGTACAGTTAAGTGACAAAATCAAACGAAAGTGACAAGAGCAGTGTGTCACTTGTGACAGGAGAAGAAAACCACCCTATGTGTTGGGGTGGATGTGACTGTTCAACAAAAGAGAAAGATCATGGACCATGCGGAGTGCTCGTGGATGAGGAAGGTAACATCTGGTGTTGAAATACAGTAAAGAAGATGGAAAACGTGGGGAAGGAAAAGTCAACCTCGCGTCACTGGGTAATGTGAGTCCGAACCGTAAATGATACTAAAGTGAGACACCATGCTGTAGGCCCAATGCTATTTAAACTGGAAAACGAAAAAGACCGAGAAAATAAGGTGGGGAGACAGAAAAAGAAAAGGAATAATAGTAGCGATCGTGAAATCTAGCAACAAGTGTGAAAAAAACAGGAAATATAAGGAAAAGATAAATTCACAAACATGTAGGTAGTGAGTTAATGAGCGATTGAACTCGGACACTGAGATAATTAAAACCAAGTAGTGTGGAAAAAGTCCGTAAGATTTGTTGAGAACACAAAGAACTGGTGTGGACGAATGTACATAGTCACACCAAAATGTAATAGGCATACAATCATGTGTTGAAAAAGCAGTAAGTGCAAGGAACATCTTTACAAAAGGGAATTTAAAACATGTAATAATGAATGCAACAAAGCTTGAAACAAAAAACTCTTAGAATTATGGAAAACAGGGGTTGAAAGGAGTATATCCAAAAGGGCACCTAGAGAATCTGTAAACCTGTGTTGTAGGAAGAAGAGCATCGGAAGGAAATAGACAGCATGCACGCACGATAAAAAATGGAAAAACCGCATGAAGGTAGAATGAACAACAACAATCCCGTACCTGTAATAGTGTACGAGAACGCGGCTTCAGAAAATACTGTGCTGTATAAAATTATACCGTATCAGATGTGGTCAGGTGAGCGGCGAGATAAATCGACAGCTAGGGTGATCAGCTGGGCGCTCTAGGGTGGAAAAAGGCACAGTGAGCCTATGTGCAGGTATGGAAACTATAAGTGAGGCTGGCGGGAAAATGACTCTTACCAGAATTAATGTGGATCACGGGTAGTGGATCCTCCGGTACGGGTGAAAGCTCTGAAGTGAGGAGAGGGGCAGAATGAGCCGAGCGTACTGAGCAAAAATAACATACATAATAGTGGTTGGCGCTGGTGGAGTCTTACCCGATGCGTGAGTAAATCGCGGATAACGGGTTCCCGGTTTCCAAGGTGTTGGAACCTCGAGGTCTAAACACCGGAAGTTTAAGTAGGTCCGGTGCCAATGTGGGCAAAAACAACTAGAACGCGCGCTGCATGCAGCTATAGAGTGAAAAGGAAGTGAGGGAGAGGTTGTATCGCGTTGTCATGGTGACGCGTGTTGGAAACGGGACACAAACGGCTGTGAAAGCCATGCACGTAGAAAGAAATGGATAATAAGAGGCAGTGTCAAGGAGTTCAATGTAAACAGCGTATTAATAAATGACAAAATGATGTGCTTGCTTACTGAATATCCAGTATACATATAAAGAGAAAACACTGTGGAATTCATGTATGGCACTGTAGGACGAGAAGAGGGCATTGAGTAGAAAATCCAACATTCTGAATTATATGTCACAAAAACAATTGAATATGGAGACTCAAAGAAAGGAACAGAGATCTCTACTTGAGAGAATAGGCATGACCAAAACATACAAGGAACTATGTAAGAAAAAATGAGTACATGTATGAGAAAGCAACATAGTCAATGCTACTTGTGAGAAAGAAAAAATGAAAGAAAAAATGCAATGATGCACATGGAGAAACCTCAATTAAAATTTACAAGAAATCCGATTAGGTTCCTAGAAAGTACTGTAATTCGTGGTCGATATTGAGACCGTGCTTCACCGACTGAAGACGCATGATCCATGTCGCCTCTTGTCGTCTCAGTCTTAGCTCACGGTTGCCACCTCGGGCATTATTCCTGGCGATGTCTATTCCGAAGAAGGAAAGTCTTTTCCGTGCGCCCTGTGTTTTGCATGATGCTATGTGTGACGCCATAGGGTATTTGGCATCCACATTATGCATGGCACGGACGTGTTCACTGATGCGCTCCTTCAGTGGTCTGATCGTGCTTCCCACGTATTGGAGATTGCAAGTACATTGTAGGATGTAGACCACAAAAGAGGAATTACAGTTGATATTGCAAGAAATTTTGTATTTTCTGCCATTCCAGCTACTGAATTCCTTGGTGCCGTTCGCGGCCCATTTACAGTTACCACAGCAGCCACACTTGAAGAAACCAATGGTATGGGGTTTAAGCCACATGGAGGATGCCGGTGTGGAGTGAGGGATCGTCGGACAGAGTCTGTTTCTTAGCGTTCTTCCTCTTCTGAATGTGATTTGTGGATGATTACTGATGTTCTCTTTGATGCTCGGGTCAGCTAGTAGAATGCCCCAGTGTTTGATGAAACTTTTGCGCATGGTGGTGCTGATGGCATTATATTCTGTGATGAGTCTGACGGGTTGTTTGTTGGTGGAACCACTGGTTTTTATTTGTAGAGTCTTGTTTCTAGTGATGTTTTGGATTCGGGTGGCTGCTTTAGTGAGGGTCTGTGGTTTGTAACCCCGTTTCTCAAGTCTGTCTTTCATGTCCTTCAGACAGCTTGAAAATTCTGTATCTTCACTACAATTCCTCCTGGCTCTGGTGAATTCTCCAAATGGAATTGTCTCTATTTGGTGGACAGGATGAGCACTGTTCGCATGCAGAATGGCGTTGCAAGAGGTTTGTTTGCGATATAATTTACTTTGTAGGGAATCGTTCTTGACATAAAGTTCCACATCCAAAAAGGAGATATTGGTCTTGCTGGATTCGCATGTAAATTTCATGTCCATGTTATTGGAGTTGAGATAATCACAGAATAGATTGAGGTTATCCTGCGTGCCTGACCAGAGCAGAAGACAATCGTCGATGTATCTGCCCCAGTATATGATGTAGTCTGTCCATTGGGCTGCTTTCTTGCCCCACACCCATTCTGTTTCTAAGGCACCCATATACAGGTTGGAAAAGGATGGTGAGAATTTGGAACCCATTGCCACGCCCTTTATCTGTCTGTACCAATGTTGTTCATACATGAAGACGTTGTTGTGAAGTATGATTTCCATCATGCTGGTTATCATGTTAGTGTGTTGCCACAACGAGGCTGATCTGTGGTGAAGAGATTTAGACACCACCTCGAGTCCCAGATCAGGTTTGATGGATGTATATAGGGAGACAACGTCGAGAGTAGCTATAATCATGTTGGGTTGCCATTGTATGTCGTTCAGAATCCCTAGTATGTGCTTAGTATCCTGTATAGAGGAAGGCAAGTTTCTGACCACTGGGCTGAGGAACAAGTCCACATACTGGGAAAGTCTTTCAGTTGGTCCCCCTATGCCAGAAATTATCGGACGGCCAGGAGGAAAAGGGGCCTGCTTGTGCACCTTGGGAAGGGTATACAGAACAGGATAAGTGGGTTTGCTGGTAGTCATGTAGCATGTCTCGGCATCGTCAATAAGTCCCATCTCTTGCCAACTGCGGAGTTTGCTGTTTATGAGGCTAGTCAAAGGACGAATAGGGTTGTTGTCTAGTAATTCATAGCAGGTGCTGTCTTGCATTTGGCTCATGATCTCGTTGTGGTAGTCTCCGCGGTTCATCACAATGACGTTTCCGCCTTTGTCGGCTTCCCTGATGATGATGTTGGGTTCTGCGGACAAATTCTTGAGGGCTATTCTTTCGCCCTTGGTGAGATTTTCTTTGGTATTACGGTTGCTCTTTCGTAAGTTATTTTCATACTTTTCAAGATCTTCTAGTACTAGGTTATGAAATGTGTCAATGGTATTTCCTCCAGACAGAGTGGGCGTCCATCTTGATTTGTTCTTAAGGCCACTAGGGATGGTGCCAAATGGGTCGATGTCGAGGTCTTGTAGTAAAAGTTCCAGGCTTGGAGGTGGGTCATCTATTTCAGAGATAGACAGGAGTAGGTGGGTGTCATAGACATCTTTGATAGTTTGAGGGTTAAGAGGGCCGGTGTCACGAGTAGGTCCAGTATGGTATGTAGGCATAGTTTGAAAGTGTTTTTTGAGTTTGAGCCCTCTGATAAATTTAAACAGATCTATTTTGGATTTGCACACGTCTCCTACTTCGTACGGATTGATACTGAGGCCTTTGCTGAGTAGAGAGATCATATTGTTGTTGAGTGTAAAGGAGGAAAGATTGACTACTTGTATTGCAGTGTTGTCGGTCACTGTTTGTCGTTCCCCGATCTCAGTTTTTTCTTGTATTGTTCGGTTTCCTCCCCTTTTCCCTCTGTGGGTTTTTTGGCCCCTGTGCCCTGTCTTTGTTGTGTTCTCGTCTCGCGTCTGATGGCTTGTACCTCGCGTAAAAAACTGGAACTAGTTGTCTGTGAGTTGGCTTGATCTGTGCTTTCTGGATCACTTTCACTGGTGACCTCTGTGTTGAGGGATGAAGTACTGGAGGAGGTTGGAGATTTGTTGATATTTGTGGTTTTTGGTGCATTAAGGACTATGCGGTCGTATTTGCGAGCAAAGGTGAAGACCCATCCCTCTTTGTAGTCAGCTTCATCCCTTTTAAGTTGTCTAGTTTTTCTTTCTTTTATGTCATTTTGATGTTTGGTCAATACCTCTTTCAGAATTGCATAGTTTTTTTCGGTTGCGTCTTTCAGGTTAAGTTCTCCAATTTCTTTTTCTAGATTTGTGATTTCAAGTTGTAGTTTAGTCACTTTGCGCTCTGCATTTTCTATTAAGATGTGAATGAGTGTTTTGGAATTATTGGTTAGAGTCTCTTCCCATTTGCCCAACAAATCGTCATCCAGGTCATCAAAAGTAGGGAATATTTGTGAGCGTAATCCTCTTGGGACTCTGTTTAATCTAAGGTAATGTTTCAATGTGGCGCTGTCCCACCATCTAGAATTTTCTGTCTTTTTTAGTTTTTCCAATTTAATGAACTTTTCTTTAAGTCCTTCTTTACGTTGTGGATCACTATTGCCTGCTGTACCGGTCAGTGGTGTGCCTTTTGCTAGATTCTCAAAAAGATCTGCTGCCACCTTGTCTCTATCCATAACAAGGGAGATGGGCACGGTGCTTGAAATATAGAAAAGTATGAATAAAGAGATTGGTGCTATGCGGCTGCCCTTCCTTATTTTGTCCAGAAAATATACAAAATGGCAGGGTTGGATGGGAATGAAGGAAAATGGCGCTCAAGCGTGTGCACTAAGGGTATCACTATGCGAAAGTAAGTTTAGGTGCTGCCAGGTCAGGGATACCAACCCAAAGGATCCCTGCGATTAAGTGGGAGAACCCACTTCAATAAATAGCAAACAAAGTCCTGCGCACGCAATCAGGGTAACGCTATTGATAGCATATAAAATGAAATAAACAATACTCAGAGACTCTGGTTTCTTGAAAGAAAAACATCAACATCAATGACATTTCTTAGAGTGGTGTTCTTTATATGTAACAAAGTCTGACCAATACATGGTGCAAGAACATTCAGCCGACACGTGTTTCGTCACACTGTGTTTAGCTATGACTCTTCAGGGCTGAGAAGGACATGGAAACAAAGAAAAATTCTTTAGAAGATAAATCATAAATGTTAAAGCAAAAAAGAAACACATGGGTTCACATGGTCTGGTACTTAACAAGTACAGTTAAGTGACAAAATCAAAAGAAAGTGACAAGAGCAGTGTGTCACTTGTGACAGGAGAAGAAAACCACCCTATGTGTTGGGGTGGATGTGACTGTTCAACAAAAGAGAAAGATCATGGACCATGCGGAGTGCTCGTGGATGAGGAAGGTAACATCTGGTGTTGAAATACAGTAAAGAAGATGGAAAACGTGGGGAAGGAAAAGTCAACCTCGCGTCACTGGGTAATGTGAGTCCGAACCGTAAATGATACTAAAGTGAGACACCATGCTGTAGGCCCAATGCTATTTAAACTGGAAAACGAAAAAGACCGAGAAAATAAGGTGGGGAGACAGAAAAAGAAAAGGAATAATAGTAGCGATCGTGATATCTAGCAACAAGTGTGAAAAAAACAGGAAATATAAGGAAAAGATAAATTCACAAACATGTAGGTAGTGAGTTAATGAGCGATTGAACTCGGACACTGAGATAATTAAAACCAAGTAGTGTGGAAAAAGTCCGTAAGATTTGTTGAGAACACAAAGAACTGGTGTGGACGAATGTACATAGTCACACCAAAATGTAATAGGCATACAATCATGTGTTGAAAAAGCAGTAAGTGCAAGGAACATCTTTACAAAAGGGAATTTAAAACATGTAATAATGAATGCAACAAAGCTTGAAACAAAAAACTCTTAGAATTATGGAAAACAGGGGTTGAAAGGAGTATATCCAAAAGGGCACCTAGAGAATCTGTAAACCTGTGTTGTAGGAAGAAGAGCATCGGAAGGAAATAGACAGCATGCACGCACGATAAAAAATGGAAAAACCGCATGAAGGTAGAATGAACAACAACAATCCCGTACCTGTAATAGTGTACGAGAACGCGGCTTCAGAAAATACTGTGCTGTATAAAATTATACCGTATCAGATGTGGTCAGGTGAGCGGCGAGATAAATCGACAGCTAGGGTGATCAGCTGGGCGCTCTAGGGTGGAAAAAGGCACAGTGAGCCTATGTGCAGGTATGGAAACTATAAGTGAGGCTGGCGGGAAAATGACTCTTACCAGAATTAATGTGGATCATGGGTAGTGGATCCTCCGGTACGGGTGAAAGCTCTGAAGTGAGGAGAGGGGCAGAATGAGCCGAGCGTACTGAGCAAAAATAACATACATAATAGTGGTTGGCGCTGGTGGAGTCTTACCCGATGCGTGAGTAAATCGCGGATAACGGGTTCCCGGTTTCCAAGGTGTTGGAACCTCGAGGTCTAAACACCGGAAGTTTAAGTAGGTCCGGTGCCAATGGGGGCAAAAACAACTAGAACGCGCGCTGCATGCAGCTATAGAGTGAAAAGGAAGTGAGGGAGAGGTTGTATCGCGTTGTCATGGTGACGCGTGTTGGAAACGGGACACAAACGGCTGTGAAAGCCATGCACGTAGAAAGAAATGGATAATAAGAGGCAGTGTCAAGGAGTTCAATGTAAACAGCATATTAATAAATGACAAAATGATGTGCTTGCTTACTGAATATCCAGTATACATATAAAGAGAAAACACTGTGAAATTCATGTATGGCACTGTAGGACGAGAAGAGGGCATTGAGTAGAAAATCCAACATTCTGAATTATATGTCACAAAAACAATTGAATATGGAGACTCAAAGAAAGGAACATAGATCTCTACTTGAGAGAATAGGCATGACCAAAACATACAAGGAACTATGTAAGAAAAAATGAGTACATGTATGAGAAAGCAACATAGTCAATGCTACTTGTGAGAAAGAAAAAATGAAAGAAAAAATGCAATGACGCACATGGAGAAACCTCAATTAAAATTTACAAGAAATCCGATTAGGTTCCTAGAAAGTACTGTAATTCGTGGTCGATATTGAGACCGTGCTTCACCGACTGAAGACGCATGATCCATGTCGCCTCTTGTCGTCTCAGTCTTAGCTCACGGTTGCCACCTCGGGCATTATTCCTGGCGATGTCTATTCCGAAGAAGGAAAGTCTTTTCCGTGCGCCCTGTGTTTTGCATGATGCTATGTGTGACGCCATAGGGTATTTGGCATCCACCTCTCCCTCACTTCCTTTTCACTCTATAGCTGCATGCAGCGCGCGTTCTAGTTGTTTTTGCCCCCATTGGCACCGGACCTACTTAAACTTCCGGTGTTTAGACCTCGAGGTTCCAACACCTTGGAAACCGGGAACCCGTTATCCGCGATTTACTCACGCATCGGGTAAGACTCCACCAGCGCCAACCACTATTATGTATGTTATTTTTGCTCAGTACGCTCGGCTCATTCTGCCCCTCTCCTCACTTCAGAGCTTTCACCCGTACCGGAGGATCCACTACCCGTGATCCACATTAATTCTGGTAAGAGTCATTTTCCCGCCAGCCTCACTTATAGTTTCCATACCTGCACATAGGCTCACTGTGCCTTTTTCCACCCTAGAGCGCCCAGCTGATCACCCTAGCTGTCGATTTATCTCGCCGCTCACCTGACCACATCTGATACGGTATAATTTTATACAGCACAGTATTTTCTGAAGCCGCGTTCTCGTACACTATTATAGGTACGGGATTGTTGTTATTCATTCTACCTTCATGCGGTTTTTCCATTTTTTATCGTGCGTGCATGCTGTCTATTTCCTTCCGATGCTCTTCTTCCTACAACACAGGTTTACAGATTCTCTAGGTGCCCTTTTGGATATACTCCTTTCAACCCCTGTTTTCCATAATTCTAAGAGTTTTTTGTTTCAAGCTTTGTTGCATTCATTATTACATGTTTTAAATTCCCTTTTGTAAAGATGTTCCTTGCACTTACTGCTTTTTCAACACATGATTGTATGCCTATTACATTTTGGTGTGACTATGTACATTCGTCCACACCAGTTCTTTGTGTTCTCAACAAATCTTACGGACTTTTTCCACACTACTTGGTTTTAATTATCTCAGTGTCCGAGTTCAATCGCTCATTAACTCACTACCTACATGTTTGTGAATTTATCTTTTCCTTATATTTCCTGTTTTTTTCACACTTGTTGCTAGATTTCACGATCGCTACTATTATTCCTTTTCTTTTTCTGTCTCCCCACCTTATTTTCTCGGTCTTTTTCGTTTTCCAGTTTAAATAGCATTGGGCCTACAGCATGGTGTCTCACTTTAGTATCATTTACGGTTCGGACTCACATTACCCAGTGATGCGAGGTTGACTTTTCCTTCCCCACGTTTTCCATCTTCTTTACTGTATTTCAACACCAGATGTTACCTTCCTCATCCACGAGCACTCCGCATGGTCCATGATCTTTCTCTTTTGTTGAACAGTCACATCCACCCCAACACATAGGGTGGTTTTCTTCTCCTGTCACAAGTCTTGTCACTTTCGTTTGATTTTGTCACTTAACTGTACTTGTTAAGTACCAGACCATGTGAACCCATGTGTTTCTTTTTTGCTTTAACATTTATGATTTATCTTCTAAAGAATTTTTCTTTGTTTCCATGTCCTTCTCAGCCCTGAAGAGTCATAGCTAAACACAGTGTGACGAAACACGTGTCGGCTGAATGTTCTTGCACCATGTATTGGTCAGACTTTGTTACATATAAAGAACACCACTCTAAGAAATGTCATTGATGTTGATGTTTTTCTTTCAAGAAACCAGAGTCTCTGAGTATTGTTTATTTCGTTTTATATGCTATCAATAGCGTTACCCTGATTGCGTGCGCAGGACTTTGTTTGCTATTTATTCAAGTGGGTTCTCCCACTTAATCGCAGGGATCCTTTGGGTTGGTATCCCTGACCTGGCAGCACCTAAACTTACTTTCGCATAGTGATACCCTTAGTGCACACGCTTGAGCGCCATTTTCCTTCATTCCCATCCAACCCTGCCATTTTGTATATCTACTGTAAAAGGTCTTAACACTTACTCTGGCCTAATAGCTAAGGTCTTAGATTCGTTCTCTGGCCTAATAGCTAAGGTCTTAACTCTTACTCTGTCCTACTGGTTAAGGTCTTAACTCTTACTCTGGCCTAATAGCTAAGGTCTTAGACTCTTACTCTGGCCTACACGTTAAGGTCTTAACTCTAACTCTGGCCTACTGGTTAAGGTCTTAACTCTTACTCTGGCCTAATAGCTAAGGTCTTAACTCTTTCTCTGGCCTAATAGCTAAGGTCTTAACTCTTACTCTGGCCTAATAGCTAAGGTCTTAGACTCGTACTCTGGCCTAATGGTTAAGGTCTTAACTCTTACTCTGGCCTACAGTTTAAGATCTTAACTCTTACTCTGGCCGAATAGCTAAGGTCATAGACTCTTACTCTGGCCTACTGATTAAGGTATTAACTCTTACTCTGGCCTAGTAGCTAAGATCTTAACTCTTACTCTGGCCTAATAGCTAAGGTCTTAGACTCATACTCTGGCCTAATGGTTAAGGTCTTAACTCTTACTCTGGCCTACAGGTTAAGGTCTTAACTCTTACTCTGGCCTTATTGCTGAGGTCTTAGACTCGTAATCTGGCGTAATGATTAAGGTCTTAACTCTTACTCTGGCCTAATAGCTAACATCTTAACTCTTACTCTGGCCTAATAGCTAAGGTCTTAGACTCGTACTCTGGCCTACTGGTTAAGGTCTTAACTCTTGCTCTGGCCTACTGGTTAAGGTCTTAACACTAACTCTGGCCTAATTGCTAAGGTCTTAGACTCGTCCTCTGGCCTACTGGTTAAGGTCTTAACTCTTGCTCTGGCCTACTGGTTAAGGTCTTAACTCTTACTCTGGCCTAATAGCTAAGGTCTTAGACTCGTACTATGGCCTACAGGTTAAGGTCTTAACTCTTACTCTGGCCTACTGGTTAAGGTCTTAACTCTTACTCTGGCCTAATAGCTAAGGTCTTAACTCTTACTCTGGCCTACTGGTTAAGGTCTTAACTCTTACTCTGGCCTAATAGCTAAGGTCTTAGACTCATACTCTGGCCTAATGGTTAAGGTCTTAACTCTTACTCTGGCCTAAGAGCAAAGGTCTTAACTCTTACTCTGGCCTACTGGTTAAGGTCTTAACTCTTACTCTAGCCTAATAGCTAAGGTCTTAGACTCGTACTCTGGCCTAATAGCTAAGTTCTTAACTCTTACTCTGGCCAAATAGCTAAGGTCTTAACACTTACTCTGGCCTAATAGCTAAGGTCTTAGACTTGTACTATGGCCTAATGTTTAAGGTCTTAACTCTTACTCTGGCCTAATAGCTAAGGTCTTAACTCTTACTCTGGCCTAATAGCTAAGGTCTTAGACTCGTACTATGGCCTACAGGTTAAGGTCTTAACTCTTACTCTGGCCTGCTGGATAAGATCTTAACTCTTACTCTGGCCTACTGGTTAAGGTCTTATCTCTTACTCTGGCCTTATAGCTAAGGTCTTAACTCTTACTCTGGCCTACTGGTTAAGGTCTTAGACTCCTACTCTGGCCTAATAGCTAAGGTCTTAACTCTTACTCTGGCCTAATAACTAAGGTCTTAGACTCGTACTCTGGCCTAATGGTTAAGGTCTTAACTCTTACTCTGGCCTAATAGCAAAGGTCTTATACTCGTACTCTGGCCTACTGGTTAAGGTCTTAACTATTGCTCTGGCCTACTGGTTAAGGTCTTAACTCTTACTCTGGCCTAATTGCTAAGGTCTTAGATTCGTACTCTGGCCTAATGGTTAAGGTCTTAACTCTTACTCTGGCCTAATAGCTAAGATCTTAACTCTTACTCTGGCCTAATAGCTAAGGTCTTAGACTCGTACTCTGGCTACTGGTTAAGGTCTTAACTCTTACTCTGTCCTAATAGCTAAGGTCTTAGACTCGTACTATGGCCTACAGGTTAAGGTCTTAACTCTTGCTCTGGCCTAATTGCTAAGGTCTTAGACTTGTACTCTGGCCTACTGGTTAAGGTCTTAACTCTTACTCTGGCCTAATGGTTAAGGTCTTAACTCTTACTCTGGCCTAATAGCTAAGGTCTTAACTCTTAATCCGGCCTAATAGATAAGGTCTTAGACTCGTACTCTGGCCTACTGGTTATGGTCTTAACTCTTAATCTGGCCTACTGGTTAAGGTCTTAACTCTTACTCTGGACTGCTGGTTAAGGTCTTAACACTTACTCTGGCCTAATAGCTAAGGTCTTAGACTCGTACTATGGCCTACAGGTTAAGGTCTTAACTCTTACTCTGGCCTACTGGTTAAGGTCTTAACTCTTACACTGGTCTAATAGCTAAGGTCTTAACTCTTACTCTGGCCTAATAGCTAAGGTCTTAACTCTAACTCTGGCCTAATTGCTAAGGTCTTAGACTCGTCCTCTGGCCTACTGGTTAAGGTCTTAACTCTTGCTCTGGCCTACTGGTTAAGGTCTTAACTCTTACTCTGGCCTAATAGCTAAGGTCTTAGACTCGTACTATGGCCTACAGGTTAAGGTCTTAACTCTTACTCTGGCCTACTGGTTAAGGTCTTAACTCTTACTCTGGCCTAATAGCTAAGGTCTTAACTCTTACTCTGGCCTAATAGCTAAGGTCTTAACTCTTACTCTGGCCTACTGGTTAAGGTCTTAACTCTTACTCTGGCCTAATAGCTAAGGCCTTAGACTCATACTCTGGCCTAATGGTTAAGGTCTTAACTCTTACTCTGGCCTAAGAGCAAAGGTCTTAACTCTTACTCTGGCCTACTGGTTAAGGTCTTAACTCTTACTCTAGCCTAATAGCTAAGGTCTTAGACTCGTACTCTGGCCTAATAGCTAAGGTCTTAACTCTTACTCTGGCCAAATAGCTAAGGTCTTAACACTTACTCTGGCCTAATAGCTAAGGTCTTAGACTCGTACTATGGCCTATTGTTTAAGGTCTTAACTCTTACTCTGGCCTAATAGCTAAGGTCTTAACTCTTACTCTGGCCTAATAGCTAAGGTCTTAGACTCGTACTATGGCCTACAGGTTAAGGTCTTAACTCTTACTCTGGCCTACTGGTTAAGATCTTAACTCTTACTCTGGCCTACTGGTTAAGGTCTTATCTCTTACTCTGGCCTTATAGCTAAGGTCTTAACTCTTACTCTGGCCTACTGGTTAAGGTCTTAGACTCCTACTCTGGCCTAATAGCTAAGGTCTTAACTCTTACTCTGGCCTAATAACTAAGGTCTTAGACTCGTACTCTGGCCTAATGGTTAAGGTCTTAACTCTTACTCTGGCCTAATAGCTAAGGTCTTAGACTCGTACTCTGGCCTACTGGTTAAGGTCTTATATCTTGCTCTGGCCTACTGGTTAAGGTCTTAACTCTTACTCTGGCCTAATTGCTAAGGTCTTAGATTCATTCTCTGGCCTAATGGTTAAGGTCTTAACTCTTACTCTGGCCTAATAGCTAAGATCTTAACTCTTACTCTGGCCTAATAGCTAAGGTCTTAGACTCGTACTCTGGCCTACTGGTTAAGGTCTTAACTCTTGCTCTGGCCTAATTGCTAAGGTCTTAGACTTGTACTCTGGCCTACTGGTTAAGGTCTTAACTCTTACTCTGGCCTAATGGTTAAGGTCTTAACTCTTACTCTGGCCTAATAGGTAAGGTCTTAACTCTTAATCCGGCCTAATAGATAAGGTCTTAGACTCGTACTCTGGCCTACTGGTTAAGGTCTTAACTCTTAATCTGGCCTACTGGTTAAGGTCTTAACTCTTACTCTGGACTGCTGGTTAAGGTCTTAACACTTACTCTGGCCTAATAGCTAAGGTCTTAGACTCGTACTATGGCCTACAGGTTAAGGTCTTAACTCTTACTCTGGCCTACTGGTTAAGGTCTTAACTCTTACACTGGTCTAATAGCTAAGATCTTAACTCTTACTCTGGCCTAATAGCTAAGGTCTTAGACTCGTACTCTGGCCTAATGGTTAAGGTCTTAACTCTTACTCTGGCCTACAGGTTAAGGTCTTAACTCTTACTCTGGCCTAATTGCTGAGGTTTTAGACTCGTAATCTGGCCTAATGATTAAGGTCTTAACTCTTACTCTGGCCTAATAGCTAAGATCTTAACTCTTACTCTGGCCTAATAGCTAAGGTCTTAGACTCGTACTCTGGCCCACTGGTTAAGGTGTTAACTCTTGCTCTGGCCTACTGGTTAAGGTCTTAACTCTAACTTTGGCCTAATTGCTAAGGTCTTAGACTCGTCCTCTGGCCTACTGGTTAAGGTCTTAACTCTTGCTCTGGCCTACTGGTTAAGGTCTTAACTCTTACTCTGGCCTAATAGCTAAGGTCTTAGACTCGTACTATGACCTACAGGTTAAGGTCTTAACTCTTACTCTGGCCTACTGGTTAAGGTCTTAACTCTTACTCTGGCCTAATAGCTAAGGTCTTAACTCTTACTGTGGCCTAATAGCTAAGGTCGTAACTCTTACTCTGGCCTACTGGTTAAGGTCTTAACTCTTACTCTGGCCTAATAGCTAAGGTCTTAGACTCGTACTCTGGCCTAATGGTTAAGGTCTTAACTCTTACTCTGGCCTAATTGCTAAGGTCTTAGACTTGTACTCTGGCCTACTGGTTAAGGTCTTAACTCTTACTCTGGCCTAATGGTTAAGGTCTTAACTCTTACTCTGGCCTAATAGCTAAGGTCTTAACTCTTAATCCGGCCTAATAGATAAGGTCTTAGACTCGTACTCTGGCCTACTGGTTATGGTCTTAACTCTTAATCTGGCCTACTGGTTAAGGTCTTAACTCTTACTCTGGACTGCTGGTTAAGGTCTTAACACTTACTCTGGCCTAATAGCTAAGGTCTTAGACTCGTACTATGGCCTACAGGTTAAGGTCTTAACTCTTACTCTGGCCTACTGGTTAAGGTCTTAATTCTTACACTGGTCTAATAGCTAAGGTCTTAACTCTTACTCTGGCCTAATAGCTAAGGTCTTAACTCTAACTCTGGCCTAATTGCTAAGGTCTTAGACTCGTCCTCTGGCCTACTGGTTAAGGTCTTAACTCTTGCTCTGACCTACTGGTTAAGGTCTTAACTCTTACTCTGGCCTAATAGCTAAGGTCTTAGACTCGTACTATGGCCTACAGGTTAAGGTCTTAACTCTTACTCTGGCCTACTGGTTAAGGTCTTAACTCTTACTCTGGCCTAATAGCTAAGGTCTTAACTCTTACTCTGGCCTAATAGCTAAGGTCTTAACTCTTACTCTGGCCTACTGGTTAAGGTCCTAACTCTTACTCTGGCCTAATAGCTAAGGCCTTAGACTCATACTCTGGCCTAATGGTTAAGGTCTTAACTCTTACTCTGGCCTAAGAGCAAAGGTCTTAACTCTTACTCTGGCCTACTGGTTAAGGTCTTAACTCTTACTCTAGCCTAATAGCTAAGGTCTTAGACTCGTACTCTGGCCTAATAGCTAAGGTCTTAACTCTTACTCTGGCCAAATAGCTAAGGTCTTAACACTTACTCTGGCCTAATAGCTAAGGTCTTAGACTCGTACTATGGCCTAATGTTTAAGGTCTTAACTCTTACTCTGGCCTAATAGCTAAGGTCTTAACTCTTACTCTGGCCTTATAGCTAAGGTCTTAACTCTTACTCTGGCCTACTGGTTAATGTCTTAGACTCCTACTCTGGCCTAATAGCTAAGGTCTTAACTCTTACTCTGGCCTAATAACTAAGGTCTTAGACTCGTACTCTGGCCTAATGGTTAAGGTCTTAACTCTTACTCTGGCCTAATAGCTAAGGTCTTAGACTCGTACTCTGGCCTACTGGTTAAGGTCTTAACTCTTGCTCTGGCCTACTGGTTAAGGTCTTAACTCTTACTCTGGCCTAATTGCTAAGGTCTTAGATTCATACTCTGGCCTAATGGTTAAGGTCTTAACTCTTACTCTGGCCTAATAGCTAAGATCTTAACTCTTACTCTGGCCTAATAGCTAAGGTCTTAGACTCGTACTCTGGCCTACTGGTTAAGGTCTTAACTCTTACTCTGTCCTAATAGCTAAGGTCTTAGACTCGTACTATGGCCTACAGGTTAAGGTCTTAACTCTTGCTTTGGCCTAATTGCTAAGGTCTTAGACTTGTACTCTGGCCTACTGGTTAAGGTCTTAACTCTTACTCTGGCCTAATGGTTAAGGTCTTAACTCTTACTCTGGCCTAATAGGTAAGGTCTTAACTCTTAATCCAGCCTAATAGATAAGGTCTTAGACTCGTACTCTGGCCTACTGGTTAAGGTCTTAACTCTTAATCTGGCCTACTGGTTAAGGTCTTAACTCTTACTCTGGACTGCTGGTTAAGGTCTTAACACTTACTCTGGCCTAATAGCTAAGGTCTTAGACTCGTACTATGGCCTACAGGTTAAGGTCTTAACTCTTACTCTGGCCTACTGGTTAAGGTCTTAACTCTTACACTGGTCTAATAGCTAAGGTCTTAACTCTTACTCTGGCCTAATAGCTAAGATCTTAACTCTTACTCTGGCCTAATAGCTAAGGTCTTAGACTCGTACTCTGGCCTAATGGTTAAGGTCTTAACTCTTACTCTGGCCTACAGGTTAAGGTCTTAACTCTTACTCTGGCCTAATTGCTGAGGTTTTAGACTCGTAATCTGGCCTAATGATTAAGGTCTTAACTCTTACTCTGGCCTAATAGCTAAGATCTTAACTCTTACTCTGGCCTAATAGCTAAGGTCTTAGACTCGTACTCTGGCCCACTGGTTAAGGTCTTAACTCTTGCTCTGGCCTACTGGTTAAGGTCTTAACTCTAACTCTGGCCTAATTGCTAAGGTCTTAGACTCGTCCTCTGGCCTACTGGTTAAGGTCTTAACTCTTGCTCTGGCCTACTGGTTAAGGTCTTAACTCTTACTCTGGCCTAATAGCTAAGGTCTTAGACTCGTACTATGACCTACAGGTTAAGGTCTTAACTCTTACTCTGGCCTACTGGTTAAGGTCTTAACTCTTACTCTGGCCTAATAGCTAAGGTCTTAACTCTTACTGTGGCCTAATAGCTAAGGTCTTAACTCTTACTCTGGCCTACTGGTTAAGGTCTTAACTCTTACTCTGGCCTAATTGCTAAGGTCTTAGACTCGTACTCTGGCCTAATGGTTAAGGTCTTAACTCTTACTCTGGCCTAATAGCTAAGGTCTTAAATCTTACTGTGGCCTAATGGTTAAGGTCTTAACTCTTACTCTGGCCTAATAGCTAAGGTCTTAACTCTTACTCTGGCCTACTGGTTAAGGTCTTAACTCTTACACTGGTCTAATAGCTAAGGTCTTAACTCTTACTCTGGCCTAATAGCTAAGATCTTAACTCTTACTCTGGCCTAATAGCTAAGGTCTTAGACTCGTACTCTGGCCTAATGGTTAAGGTCTTAACTCTTACTCTGGCCTACAGGTTAAGGTCTTAACTCTTACTCTGGCCTAATTGCTGAGGTTTTAGACTCGTAATCTGGCCTAATGATTAAGGTCTTAACTCTTACTCTGGCCTAATAGCTAAGATCTTAACTCTTACTCTGGCCTAATAGCTAAGGTCTTAGACTCGTACTCTGGCCCACTGGTTAAGGTCTTAACTCTTGCTCTGGCCTACTGGTTAAGGTCTTAACTCTAACTCTGGCCTAATTGCTAAGGTCTTAGACTCGTCCTCTGGCCTACTGGTTAAGGTCTTAACTCTTGCTCTGGCCTACTGGTTAAGGTCTTAACTCTTACTCTGGCCTAATAGCTAAGGTCTTAGACTCGTACTATGACCTACAGGTTAAGGTCTTAACTCTTACTCTGGCCTACTGGTTAAGGTCTTAACTCTTACTCTGGCCTAATAGCTAAGGTCTTAACTCTTACTGTGGCCTAATAGCTAAGGTCTTAACTCTTACTCTGGCCTAATAGCAAAGGTCTTAGACTCGTACTCTGACCTAATGGTTAAGGTCTTAACTCTTACTCTGGCCTA
The DNA here is from genome assembly GCF_964204655.1 of Triturus cristatus. NCBI lineage: Eukaryota > Metazoa > Chordata > Amphibia > Caudata > Salamandridae > Triturus > Triturus cristatus. The sequence goes on along the minus strand of NC_140582.1, from coordinate 1,005,696 downwards.
ATAGCTAAGGTCTTAGACTCGTCCTCTGGCCTACTGGTTAAGGTCTTAACTCTTGCTCTGGCCTACTGGTTAAGGTCTTAACTCTTACTCTGGCCTAATTGCTAAGGCCTTATACTCGTACTCTGGCCTAATGGTTAAGGTCTTAACTCTTACTCTGGCCTAATAGCTAAGATCTTAACTCTTACTCTGGCCTAATAGCTAAGGTCTTAGACTCGTACTCTGGCCTACTGGTTAAGGTCTTAACTCTTACTCTGGCCTGCTGGAAAAGGTCTTAACACTTACTCTGGCCTAATAGCTAAGGTCTTAGACTCGTTCTCTGGCCTAATAGCTAAGGTCTTAACTCTGACTCTGTCCTACTGGTTAAGGTCTTAACTCTTACTCTGGCCTACTGGTTAAGGTCTTAATTCTTACTCTGGCCTAATAGCTAAGGTCGTAACTCTTACTCTGGCCTAATAGCTAAGGTCTTAGACTCGTGCTCTGGCCTAATGGTTAAGGTCTTAACTCTTACTCTGGCCAAATAGCTAAGGTCTTAGACTCGTACTCTGGCCTAATGGTTAAGGTCTTAACTCTTACTCTGGCCTACAGGTTAAGGTCTTAACTCTTACTCTGGCCTAATAGCTAAGGTCATAGACTCTTACTCTGGCCTACTGATTAAGGTCTTAACTCTTACTCTGGCCTAATAGCTAAGATCTTAACTCTTACTCTGGCCTAATAGCTACGGTCTTAGACTCGTACTCTGGCCTAATGGATAAGGTCTTAACTCTTACTCTGGCCTACAGGTTAAGGTCTTAACTCTTACTCTGGCCTAATTGCTAAGGTCTTAGACTCGTACTCTGGCCTAATGGTTAAGGTCTTAACTTTTACTCTGGCCTAATAGCTAAGGTCTTAACTCTTACTCTGGCCTAATGGTTAAGGTCTTAACTCTTACTCTGGCATAATAGCTAAGGTCTTAACTCTTACTCTGGCCTACTGGTTAAGGTCTTAACTCTTACTCTAGCCTAATAGCTAAGGTCTTAGACTCATACTCTTGCCTAATAGCTAAGGTCTTAACTCTTACTCTGGCCAAATAGCTAAGGTCTTAACTCTTACTCTGGCCTAATAGCTAAGGTCTTAACTCTTACTCTGGCCTAATAGCTAAGGTCTTAACTCTTACTCTGGCCTAATAGCTAAGGTCTTAGACTCGTACTCTGGCCTACTGGTTAAGGTCTTAACTCTTACTCTGGCCTAATTGCTAAGGTCTTAGACTCGTACTCTGGCCTAATGGTTAAGGTCTTAACTCTTACTCTGGCCTAATAGCTAAGATCTTAACTCTTACTCTGGCCTAATAGCTAAGGTCTTAGACTCGTACTCTGGCCTAATGGTTAAGGTCTTAACTCTTACTCTGGCCTACAGGTTAAGGTCTTAACTCTTACTCTGGCCTAATTGCTAAGGTCTTAGACTCGTAATCTGGCCTAATGATTAAGGTCTTAACTCTTACTCTGGCCTAATAGCTAAGATCTTAACTCTTACTCTGGCCTAATAGCTAAGGTCTTAGACTCGTACTCTGGCCTACAGGTTAAGGTCTTAACTCTTACTCTGGCCTACTGGTTAAGGTCTTAGACTCATAATCTGGCCTAATGATTAAGGTCTTAACTCTTACTCTGGCCTAATAGCTAAGATCTTAACTCTTACTCTGCCCTAATAGCTAAGGTCTTAGACTCTTACTCTGGCCTACTGGTTAAGGTCTTAACTCTTACTCTGGCCTAATTGCAAAGGTCTTAGACTCGTACTCTGGCCTAATGGTTAAGGTCTTAACTCTTACTCTGGCCTAATAGCTAAGATCTTAACTCTTACTCTGGCCTAATAGCTAAGGTCTTAGACTCATACTCTGGCCTACTAGTTAAGGTCTTAACTCTTACTCTGTCCTAATAGCTAAGGTCTTAGACTCGTACTATGGCCTACAGGTTAAGGTCTTAACTCTTACTCTGGCCTAATAGCTAAGGTCTTAGACTCGTACTCTGGCCTACTGGTTAAGGTCTTAACTCTTACTCTGGCCTAATGGTTAAGGTCTTAACTCTTACTCTGGCCTCATAGCTAAGGTCTTAACTCTTACTCTGGCCTAATAGCTAAGGTCTTAGACTCGTACTATGGCCTACAGGTTAAGGTCTTAACACTTACTCTGGCCTAATAGCTAAGGTCTTAGACTCTTACTCTGGCCTACAGGTTAAGGACTTAACTCTTACTCTGCCTAATAGCTATGGTCTTAACTCGTACTCTGGCCTACTGGTTAAGGTCTTAACTCTTGCTCTGGCCTACTGGTTAAGGTCTTAACTCTTACTCTGGCCTAATTGCTAAGGTCTTAGACTCCTACTCTCGCCTAATAGCTAAGGTCTCAACTCTTTCTCTGGCCTAATAGCTAAGGTCTTAACTCTTACACTGGCCTAATAGCTAAGGTCTTAGACTCGTACTCTGACCTAACGGTTAAGGTCTTAACTCTTACTCTGTCCTAATAGCTAAGGTCTTAGACTCGTCCTCTGGCCTACTGGTTAAGGTCTTAACTCTTGCTCTGGCCTACTGGTTAAGGTCTTAACTCTTACTCTGGCCTAATTGCTAAGGTATTAGACTCGTACTCTGGCCTAATGGTTAAGGTCTTAACTCTTACTCTTTCCTAATAGCTAAGATCTTAACTATTACTCTGGCCTAATAGCTAAGGTCTTAGACTTGTTCTCTGGCCTAATAGCTAAGGTCTTAACTCTTACTCTGCCCTACTGGTTAAGGTCTTAACTCTTACTCTGGCCTAATAGCTAAGGTCTTAGAATCTTACACTGGCCTACAGGTTAAGGTCTTAACTCTTACTCTGGCCTAATGGTTAAGGTCTTAACTCTTACTCTGGCCTAATAGCTAAGGTCTTAACTCTTACTCTGGCCTAATAGCTAAGGTCTTAGACTCATACTATGGCCTACAGGTTAAGGTCTTAACTCTTACTCTGGCCTAATAGCTAAGGTCTTAGACTCTTACTCTGGCCTACAGGTTAAGGACTTAACTCTTACTCTGGCCTAATAGCTAAGGTCTTAACTCTTACTCTGGCCTACTGGTTAAGGTCTTAGACTCCTACTCTCGCCTAATAGCTAAGGTCTTAACTCTTTCTCTGGCCTAATAGCTAAGGTCTTAACTCTTACTCTGGCCTAATAGCTAAGGTCTTAGACTCGTCCTCTGGCCTACTGGTTAAGGTCTTAACTCTTGCTCTGGCCTACTGGTTAAGGTCTTAACTCTTACTCTGGCCTAATTGCTAAGGTCTTAGACTCGTACTCTGGCCTAATGGTTAAGGTCTTAACTCTTACTCTGGCCTAATAGCTAAGATCTTAACTCTTACTCTGGCCTAATAGCTAAGGTCTTAGACTCGTACTCTGGCCTACTGGTTAAGGTCTTAACTCTTACTCTGGCCTACTGGAAAAGGTCTTAACACTTACTCTGGCCTAATAGCTAAGGTCTTAGACTCGTTCTCTGGCCTAATAGCTAAGGTCGTAACTCTTACTCTGTCCTACTGGTTAAGGTCTTAACTCTTACTCTGGCCTAACAGCTAAGGTCTTAGACTCTTACTTTGGCCTACAGGTTAAGGTCTTAACTCTAACTCTGGCCTACTGGTTAAGGTCTTAACTCTTACTCTGGCCTAATAGCTAAGGTCTTAACTCTTTCTCTGGCCTAATAGCTAAGGTCTTAACTCTTACTCTGGCCTAATAGCTAAGGTCTTAGACTCGTACTCTGGCCTAATGGTTAAGGTCTTAACTCTTACTCTGGCCTACAGGTTAAGGTCTTAACTCTTACTCTGGCCTAATAGCTAAGGTCATGGACTCTTACTCCGGCCTACTGATTAAGGTCTTAACTCTTACTCTGGCCTAGTAGCTAAGATCTTAACTCTTACTCTGGCCTAATAGCTAAGGTCTTAGACTCGTACTCTGGCCTAATGGTTAAGGTCTTAACTCTTACTCTGGCCTACAGGTTAAAGTCTTAACTCTTACTCTGGCCTAATTGCTGAGGTCTTAGACTCGTACTCTGGCCTAATGATTAAGGTCTTAACTCTTACTCTGGCCTAATAGCTAACATCTTAACACTTACTTTGGCCTAATAGCTAAGGTCTAAGACTCGTACTCTGGCCTACTGGTTAAGGTCTTAACTCTTGCTCTGGCCTACTGGTTAAGGTCTTAACTCTAACTCTGGCCTAATTGCTAAGGTCTTAGACTCGTCCTCTGGCCTACTGGTTAAGGTCTTAACTCTTGCTCTGGCCTACTGGTTAAGGTCTTAACTCTTACTCTGGCCTAATAGCTAAGGTCTTAGACTCGTACTATGGCCTACAGGTTAAGGTCTTAACTCTTACTCTGGCCTACTGGTTAAGGTCTTAACTCTTACTCTGGCCTAATAGCTAAGGTCTTAACTCTTACTCTGGCCTAATGGGTAAGGTCTTAACTCTTACTCTGGCCTAATAGCCAAGGTCTTAGACTCGTACTCTGGCCTAATGGTTAAGGTCTTAACTCTTACTCTGGCCTAATAGCTAAGGTCTTAGACTCGTACTATGGCCTACAGGTTAAGGTCTTAACTCTTACTCTGGCCTAATAGCTAAGGTCTTAGACTCCTACTCTGGCCTACTGGTTAAGGTCTTAACTCTTACTCTGGCCTAATGGTTAAGGTCTTAACTCTTACTCTGGCCTAATAGCTAAGGTCTTAACTCTTACTCTGGCCTAATAGCTAAGGTCTTAGACTCGTACTATGGCCTACAGGTTAAGGTCTTAACTCTTACTCTGGCCTACTGGTTAAGGTCTTAACTCTTACTCTGGCCTAATAGCTAAGGTCTTAACTCTTACTCTGGCCTAATAGCTAAGGTCATAACTCTTACTCTGGCCTACTGGTTAAGGTCTTAACTCTTACTCTGGCCTAATAGCCAAGGTCTTAGACTCGTACTCTGGCCTAATGTTTAAGGTCTTAACTCTTACTCTGGCCTAATAGCTAATATCTTAACTCTTACTCTGGCCTAATAGCTAAGGTCTTAGACTTGTACTCTGGCCTACTGGTTAAGGTCTTAACTCTTACTCTGTCCTAATAGCTAAGGTCTTAGACTCGTACTATGGCCTACAGGTTAAGGTCTTAACTCTTACTCTGGCCTAATAGCTAAGGTCTTAGACTCCTACTCTGGCCTACTGGTTAAGGTCTTAACTCTTACTCTGGCCTAATGGTTAAGGTCTTAACTCTTACTCTGGCCTAATAGCTAAGGTCTTAACTCTTACTCTGGCCTAATAGCTAAGGTCTTAGACTCGTACTATGGCCTACAGGTTAAGGTCTTAACTCTTACTCTGGCCTAATAGCTAAGGTCTTAGACTCTTACTCTGGCCTACAGGTTAAGGACTTAACTCTTACTATGGCCTAATAGCTAAGGTCTTAACTCTTACTCTGGCCTACTGGTTAAGGTCTTAGACTCCTACTCTCGCCTATGAGCTAAGGTCTTAACTCTTTCTCTGGCCTAATAGCTAAGGTCTTAACTCTTACTCTGGCCTAATAGCTAAGGTCGTAGACTCGTCCTCTGGCCTACTGGTTAAGGTCTTAACTTTTGCTCTGGCCTACTGGTTAAGGTCTTAACTCTTACTCTGGCCTAATTGCTAAGGTCTTAGACTCGTACTCTGGCCTAATGGTTAAGGTCTTAACTCTTACTCTGGCCTAATAGCTAAGATCTTAACTCTTACTCTGGCCTAATAGCTAAGGTCTTAGACTTGTACTCTGGCCTACTGGTTAAGGTCTTAACTCTTACTCTGGCCTACTGGAAAAGGTCTTAACACTTACTCTGGCCTAATAGCTAAGGTCGTAACTCTTACTCTGGCCTAATAGCTAAGGTCGTAACTCTTACTCTGTCCTACTGGTTAAGGTCTTAACTCTTATTCTGGCCTAATAGCTAAGGTCTTAGACTCTTACTCTCACCTACAGGTTAAGGTCTTAACTCTAACTCTGGCCTACTGGTTAAGGTCTTAACTCTTACTCTAGCCTAATAGCTAAGGTCTCAACTCTTTCTCTGGCCTAATAGCTAAGGTCTTAACTCTTACACTGGTCTAATAGCTAAGGTCTTAACTCTTACTCTGGCCTATACTCTGGCCTAATAGCTAAGGTCTTAACTCTTACTCTGGCCTAATAGCTAAGTTCTTAGACTCATACTCTGGCCTAATAGCTAAGGTCTTAACTCTTACTCTGGCCTAATAGCTAAGGTCTTAGACTCGTACTATGGCCTACAGGTTAAGGTCTTAACTCTTACTCTGGCCTACTGGTTAAGGTCTTAACTCTTACTCTGGCCTAATAGCTAAGGTCTTAACTCTTACTCTGGCCTAATAGCTAAGGTCTTAGACTCTTACTCTGGCCTACTGGTTAAGGTCTTAAATCTTACTCTGGCCTACTGGTTAAGGTCTTAACTCTTACTCTGGCCTAATAGCTAAGGTCTTAGACTCGTACTATGGCCTACAGGTTGAGGTCTTAACTCTTACTCTGGCCTACTGGTTAAGGTCTTAACTCTTACTCTGGCCTAATAGCTAAGGTCTTATACTCGTACTCTGGCCTAATGGTTAAGGTCTTAACTCTTACTCTGGCCTAATAGCTAAGGTCTTAGACTCGTACTATGGCCTACAGGTTAAGGTCTTAACTCTTACTCTGGCCTACTGGTTAAGGTCTTAACTCTTACTCTGGCCTAATAGCTAAGGTCTTAACTCTTACTCTGGCCTAATAGCTAAGGTCTTAACTCTTACTCTGGCCTAATAGCTAAGATCTTAACTCTTACTCTTGCCTAATAGCTAAGGTCTTAGACTCATACTCTGGCCTACTGGTTAAGGTCTTAACTCTTACTCTGGCCTAATTGCTAAGGTCTTAGACTCGTACTCTGGCCTAATGGTTAAGGTCTTAACTCTTACTCTGGCCTAATAGCTAAGATCTTAACTCTTACTCTGGCCTAATAGCTAACGTCTTAGACTCGTACTCTGGCATACTGGTTAAGGTCTTAACTCTTACTCTGGCCTAATGGTTAAGGTCTTAACTCTTACTCTGGCCTAATAGCTAAGGTCTTAGACTCGTACTATGGCCTACAGGTTAAGGTCTTAACTCTTACTCTGGCCTAATAGCTAAGATCTTAGACTCTTACTCTGGCCTACAGGTTAAGGACTTAACTCTTACTCTGGCCTAATAGCTATGGTCTTAACTCTTACTCTGGCCTACTGGTTAAGGTCTTAGACTCCTACTCTCGCCTAATAGCTAAGGTCTTAACTCTTTCTCTGGCCTAATAGCTAAGGTCTTAACTCTTACTCTGGCCTCATAGCTAAGGTCTTAGACTCGTACTCTGACCTAATGGTTAAGGTCTTAACTCTTACTCTGGCCTAATAGCTAAGGTCTTAGACTCGTCCTCTGGCCTACTGGTTAAGGTCTTAACTCTTGCTCTGGCCTACTGGTTAAGGTCTTAACTCTTACTCTGGCCTAATTGCTAAGGTCTTAGACTCGTACTCTGGCCTAATGGTTAAGGTCTTAACTCTTACTCTGGCCTAATAGCTAAGATCTTAACTCTTACTCTGGCCTAATAGCTAAGGTCTTAGACTCGTACTCTGGCCTACTGGTTAAGGTCTTAACTCTTACTCTGGCCTGCTGGAAAAGGTCTTAACACTTACTCTGGCCTAATAGCTAAGGTCTTAGACTCGTTCTCTGGCCTAATAGCTAAGGTCTTAATTCTTACTCTGTCCTACTGGTTAAGGTCTTAACTCTTACTCTGGCCTACTGGTTAAGGTCTTAATTCTTACTCTGGCCTAATAGCTAAGGTCGTAACTCTTACTCTGGCCTAATAGCTAAGGTCTTAGACTCATACTCTGGCCTAATAGCTAAGGTCTTAGACTCGTGCTCTGGCCTAATGGTTAAGGTCTTAACTCTTACTCTGGCCTAATAGCTAAGGTCTTAGACTCGTACTCTGGCCTAATGGTTAAGGTCTTAACTCTTACTCTGGCCTACAGGTTAAGGTCTTAACTCTTACTCTGGCCTAATAGCTAAGGTCATAGACTCTTACTCTGGCCTACTGATTAAGGTCTTAACTCTTACTCTGGCCTAATAGCTAAGATCTTAACTCTTACTCTGGCCTAATAGCTACGGTCTTAGACTCGTACTCTAGCCTAATGGATAAGGTCTTAACTCTTACTCTGGCCTACAGGTTAAGGTCTTAACTCTTACTCTGGCCTAATAGCTAAGATCTTAACTCTTACTCTGGCCTAATAGCTAAGGTCTTAGACTCGTACTCTGGCCTACTGGTTAAGGTCTTAACTCTTACTCTGGCCTACTGGAAAAGGTCTTAACACTTACTCTGGCCTAATAGCTAAGGTCTTAGACTCGTTCTCTGGCCTAATAGCTAAGGTCGTAACTCTTACTTTGTCCTACTGGTTAAGGTCTTAACTCTTACTCTGGCCTAACAGCTAAGGTCTTAGACTCTTACTTTGGCCTACAGGTTAAGGTCTTAACTCTAACTCTGGCCTACTGGTTAAGGTCTTAACTCTTACTCTGGCCTAATAGCTAAGGTCTTAACTCTTTCTCTGGCCTAATAGCTAAGGTCTTAACTCTTACTCTGGCCTAATAGCTAAGGTCTTAGACTCGTACTCTGGCCTAATGGTTAAGGTCTTAACTCTTACTCTGGCCTACAGGTTAAGGTCTTAACTCTTACTCTGGCCTAATAGCTAAGGTCATGGACTCTTACTCTGGCCTACTGATTAAGGTCTTAACTCTTACTCTGGCCTAGTAGCTAAGATCTTAACTCTTACTCTGGCCTAATAGCTAAGGTCTTAGACTCGTACTCTGGCCTAATGGTTAAGGTCTTAACTCTTACTCTGGCCTACAGGTTAAGGTCTTAACTCTTACTCTGGCCTAATTGCTGAGGTCTTAGACTCGTACTCTGGCCTAATGATTAAGGTCTTAACTCTTACTCTGGCCTAATAGCTAACATCTTAACACTTACTTTGGCCTAATAGCTAAGGTCTAAGACTCGTACTCTGGCCTACTGGTTAAGGTCTTAACTCTTGCTCTGGCCTACTGGTTAAGGTCTTAACTCTAACTCTGGCCTAATTGCTAAGGTCTTAGACTCGTCCTCTGGCCTACTGGTTAAGGTCTTAACTCTTGCTCTGGCCTACTGGTTAAGGTCTTAACTCTTACTCTGGCCTAATAGCTAAGGTCTTAGACTCGTACTATGGCCTACAGGTTAAGGTCTTAACTCTTACTCTGGCCTACTGGTTAAGGTCTTAACTCCTACTCTGGCCTAATAGCTAAGGTCTTAACTCTTACTCTGGCCTAATAGCTCAGGTCTTAACTCTTACTCTGGCCTACTGGTTAAGGTCTTAACTCTTACTCTGGCTTAATAGCCAAGGTCTTAGACTTGTACTCTGGCCTAATGGTTAAGGTCTTAACTCTTACTCTGGCCTAATAGCTAAGATCTTAACTCTTACTCTGGCCTAATAGCTAAGGTCTTAGACTCGTACTCTGGCCTACTGGTTAAGGTCTTAACTCTTACTCTGTCCTAATAGCTAAGGTCTTAGACTCGTACTATGGCCTACAGGTTAAGGTCTTAACTCTTACTCTGGCCTAATAGCTAAGGTCTTAGACTCCTACTCTGGCCTACTGGTTAAGGTCTTAACTCTTACTCTGGCCTAATGGTTAAGGTCTTAACTCTTACTCTGGCCTAATAGCTAAGGTCTTAACTCTTACTCTGGCCTAATAGCTAAGGTCTTAGACTCGTACTATGGCCTACAGGTTAAGGTCTTAACTCTTACTCTGGCCTAATAGCTAAGGTCTTAGACTCTTACTCTGGACTACAGGTTAAGGACTTAACTCTTACTCTGGCCTAATAGCTAAGGTCTTAACTCTTACTCTGGCCTACTGGTTAAGGTCTTAGAATCCTACTCTCGCCTAATAGCTAAGGTCTTAACTCTTTCTCTGGCCTAATAGCTAAGGTCTTAACTCTTACTCTGGCCTAATAGCTAAGGTCTTAGACTCGTCCTCTGGCCTACTGGTTAAGGTCTTAACTCTTGCTCTGGCCTACAGGTTAGGGTCTTAACTCTTACTCTGGCCTAATTGCTAAGGTCTTAGACTCGTACTCTGGCCTGATGGTTAAGGTCTTAACTCTTACTCTGGCCTAATAGCTAAGATCTTAACTCTTACTCTGGCCTAATAGCTAAGGTCTTAGACTCGTACTCTGGCCTACTGGTTAAGGTCTTAACTCTTACTCTGGCCTACTGGAAAAGGTCTTAACACTTACTCTGGCCTAATAGCTAAGGTCTTAGACTCGTTCTCTGGCCTAATAGCTAAGGTCGTAACTCTTACTCTGTCCTACTGGTTAAGGTCTTAACTCTTATTCTGGCCTAATAGCTAAGGTCTTAGACTCTTACTCTCACCTACAGGTTAAGGTCTTAACTCTAACTCTGGCCTACTGGTTAAGGTCTTAACTCTTACTCTGGCCTAATAGCTAAGGTCTTAACTCTTTCTCTGGCCTAATAGCTAAGGTCTTAACTCTTACTCTGGCCTAATAGCTAAGGTCTTAGACTCGTACTCTGGCCTAATGGTTAAGGTCTTAACTCTTACTCTGGCCTACAGTTTAACGTCTTAACTCTTACTCTTGCCTAATAGCTAAGGTCATAGACTCTTACTCTGGCCTACTGATTAAGGTATTAACTCTTACTCTGGCCTAGTAGCTAAGATCTTAACTCTTACTCTGGCCTAATAGCTAAGGTCTTAGACTCGTACTCTGGCCTAATGGTTAAGGTCTTAACTCTTACTCTGGCCTACAGGTTAAGGTCTTAACTCTTACTCTGGCCTTATTGCTGAGGTCTTAGACTCGTAATCTGGCGTAATGATTAAGGTCTTAACTCTTACTCTGGCCTAATAGCTAACATCTTAACTCTTACTCTGGCCTAATTGCTAAGGTCTTAGACTCGTCCTCTGGCCTACTGGTTAAGGTCTTAACTCTTGCTCTGGCCTACTGGTTAAGGTCTTAACTCTTACTCTGGCCTAATAGCTAAGGTCTTAGACTCGTACTATGCCCTACAGGTTAAGGTCTTAACTCTTACTCTGGCCTACTGGTTAAGGTCTTAACTCTTACTCTGGCCTAATAGCTAAGGTCTTAACTCTTACTCTGGCCTAATAGCTAAGGTCATAACTCTTACTCTGGCCTACTGGTTAAGGTCTTAACTCTTACTCTGGCCTAATAGCCAAGGTCTTAGACTCGTACTCTGGCCTAATGGTTAAGGTCTTAACTCTTACTCTGGCCTAATAGCTAAGATCTTAACTCTTACTCTGGCCTAATAGCTAAGGTCTTAGACTCGTACTCTGGCCTACTGGTTAAGGTCTTAACTCTTACTCTGTCCTAATAGCTAAGGTCTTAGACTCGTACTATGGCCTACAGGTTAAGGTCTTAACTCTTACTCTGGCCTAATAGCTAAGGTCTTAGACTCCTACTCTGGCCTACTGGTTAAGGTCTTAACTCTTACTCTGGCCTAATGGTTAAGGTCTTAACTCTTACTCTGGCCTAATAGCTAAGGTCTTAACTCTTACTCTGGCCTAATAGCTAAGGTCTTAGACTCGTACTATGGCCTACAGGTTAAGGTCTTAACTCTTACTCTGGCCTAATAGCTAAGGTCTTAGACTCTTACTCTGGCCTACAGGTTAAGGACTTAACTCTTACTATGGCCTAATAGCTAAGGTCTTAACTCTTACTCTGGCCTACTGGTTAAGGTCTTAGACTCCTACTCTCGCCTAAAAGCTAAGGTCTTAACTCTTTCTCTGGCCTAATAGCTAAGGTCTTAACTCTTACTCTGGCCTAATAGCTAAGGTCTTAGACTCGTCCTCTGGCCTACTGGTTAAGGTCTTAACTCTTGCTCTGGCCTACTGGTTAAGGTCTTAACTCTTACTCTGGCCTAATTGCTAAGGTCTTAGACTCGTACTCTGGCCTAATGGTTAAGGTCTTAACTCTTACTCTGGCCTAATAGCTAAGATCTTAACTCTTACTCTGGCCTAATAGCTAAGGTCTTAGACTCGTACTCTGGCCTACTGGTTAAGGTCTTAACTCTTACTCTGGCCTACTGGAAAAGGTCTTAACACTTACTCTGGCCTAATAGCTAAGGTCGTAACTCTTACTCTGGCCTAATAGCTAAGGTCGTAACTCTTACTCTGTCCTACTGGTTAAGGTCTTAACTCTTATTCTGGCCTAATAGCTAAGGTCTTAGACTCTTACTCTCACCTACAGGTTAAGGTCTTAACTCTAACTCTGGCCTACTGGTTAAGGTCTTAACTCTTACTCTAGCCTAATAGCTAAGGTCTCAACTCTTTCTCTGGCCTAATAGCTAAGGTCTTAACTCTTACTCTGGCCTAATAGCTAAGGTCTTAGACTCGTACTCTGGCCTAATGGTTAAGGTCTTAACTCTTACTCTGGCCTACAGTTTAAGGTCTTAACTCTTACTCTGGCCTAATAGCTAAGGTCATAGACTCTTACTCTGGCCTACTGATTAAGGTATTAACTCTTACTCTGGCCTAGTAGCTAAGATCTTAACTCTTACTCTGGCCTAATAGCTAAGGTCTTAGACTCGTACTCTGGCCTAATGGTTAAGGTCTTAACTCTTACTCTGGCCTACAGGTTAAGGTCTTAACTCTTACTCTGGCCTTATTGCTGAGGTCTTAGACTCGTAATCTGGCGTAATGATTAAGGTCTTAACTCTTACTCTGGCCTAATAGCTAACATCTTAACTCTTACTCTGGCCTAATAGCTAAGGTCTTAGACTCGTACTCTGGCCTACTGGTTAAGGTCTTAACTCTTGCTCTGGCCTACTGGTTAAGGTCTTAACTCTAACTCTGGCCTAATTGCTAAGGTCTTAGACTCGTCCTCTGGCCTACTGGTTAAGGTCTTAACTCTTTCTCTGGCCTACTGGTTAAGGTCTTAACTCTTACTCTGGCCTAATAGCTAAGGTCTTAGACTCGTACTATGGCCTACAGGTTAAGGTCTTAACTCTTACTCTGGCCTACTGGTTAAGGTCTTAACTCTTACTCTGGCCTAATAGCTAAGGTCTTAACTCTTACTCTGGCCTAATAGCTAAGGTCTTAACTCTTACTCTGGCCTACTGGTTAAGGTCTTAACTCTTACTCTGGCCTAATAGCTAAGGTCTTAGACTCATACTCTGGCCTAATGGTTAAGGTCTTAACTCTTACTCTGGCCTAAGAGCAAAGGTCTTAACTCTTACTCTGACCTACTGGTTAAGGTCTTAACTCTTACTCTAGCCTAATAGCTAAGGTCTTAGACTCGTACTCTGGCCTAATAGCTAAGGTATCAACTCTTACTCTGGCCAAATAGCTAAGGTCTTAACACTTACTCTGGCCTAATAGCTAAGGTCTTAGACTCGTACTGTGGCCTAATGTTTAAGGTCTTAACTCTTACTCTGGCCTAATAGCTAAGGTCTTAACTCTTACTCTGGCCAAATAGCTAAGGTCTTAACACTTACTCTGGCCTAATAGCTAAGGTCTTAGACTCGTACTATGGCCTAATGTTTAAGGACTTAACTCTTACTCTGGCCTAATAGCTAAGGTCTTAACTCTTACTCTGGCCTAATAGCTAAGGTCTTAGACTCGTACTATGGCCTACAGGTTAAGGTCTTAACTCTTACTCTGGCCTACTGGTTAAGATCTTAACTCTTACTCTGGCCTACTGGTTAAGGTCTTATCTCTTACTCTGGCCTTATAGATAAGGTCTTAACTCTTACTCTGGCCTACTGGTTAAGGTCTTAGACTCCTACTCTGGCCTAATAGCTAAGGTCTTAACTCTTACTCTGGCCTAATAACTAAGGTCTTAGACTCGTACTCTGGCCTAATGGTTAAGGTCTTAACTCTTACTCTGGCCTAATAGCTAAGGTCTTAGACTCGTACTCTGGCCTACTGGTTAAGGTCTTAACTCTTGCTCTGGCCTACTGGTTAAGGTCTTAACTCTTACTCTGGCCTAATTGCTAAGGTCTTAGATTCGTACTCTGGCCTAATGGTTAAGGTCTTAACTCTTACTCTGGCCTAATAGCTAAGATCTTAACTCTTACTCTGGCCTAATAGCTAAGGTCTTAGACTCGTACTCTGGCCTACTGGTTAAGGTCTTAACTCTTACTCTGTCCTAATAGCTAAGGTCTTAGACTCGTACTATGGCCTACAGGTTAAGGTCTTAACTCTTGCTCTGGCCTAATTGCTAAGGTCTTAGACTTGTACTCTGGCCTACTGGTTAAGGTCTTAACTCTTACTCTGGCCTAATGGTTAAGGTCTTAACTCTTACTCCGGCCTAATAGATAAGGTCTTAGACTCGTACTCTGGCCTACTGGTTATGGTCTTAACTCTTAATCTGGCATACTGGTTAAGGTCTTAACTCTTACTCTGGACTGCTGGTTAAGGTCTTAACACTTACTCTGGCCTAATAGCTAAGGTCTTAGACTCGTACTATGGCCTACAGGTTAAGGTCTTAACTCTTACTCTGGCCTACTGGTTAAGGTCTTAACTCTTACACTGGTCTAATAGCTAAGGTCTTAACTCTTACTCTGGCCTAATAGCTAAGGTCTTAGACTCATCCTCTGGCCTACTTGTTAAGGTCTTAACTCTTGCTCTGGCCTACTGGTTAAGGTCTTAACTCTTACTCTGGCCTAATAGCTAAGGTCTTAGACTCGTACTATGGCCTACAGGTTAAGGTCTTAACTCTTACTCTGGCCTACTGGTTAAGGTCTTAACTCTTACTCTGGCCTAATAGCTAAGGTCTTAACTCTTACTCTGGCCTAATAGCTAAGGTCTTAACTCTTACTCTGGCCTACTGGTTAAGGTCTTAACTCTTACTCTGGCCTAATAGCTAAGGCCTTAGACTCATACTTTGGCCTAATGGTTAAGGTCTTAACTCTTACTCTGGCCTAAGAGCAAAGGTCTTAACTCTTACTCTGGCCTACTGGTTAAGGTCTTAACTCTTACTCTAGCCTAATAGCTAAGGTCTTAGACTCGTACTCTGGCCTAATAGCTAAGGTCTTAACTCTTACTCTGGCCAAATAGCTAAGGTCTTAACACTAACTCTGGCCTAATAGCTAAGGTCTTAGACTCGTACTATGGCCTAATGTTTAAGGACTTAACTCTTACTCTGGCCTAATAGCTAAGGTCTTAACTCTTACTCTGGCCTAATAGCTAAGGTCTTAGACTCGTACTATGGCCTACAGGTTAAGGTCTTAACTCTTACTCTGGCCTACTGGTTAAGGTCTTAACTCTTGCTCTGGCCTACTGGTTAAGGTCTTAACTCTTACTCTGGCCTAATAGCTAAGGTCTTAAATCTTACTGTGGCCTAATGGTTAAGGTCTTAACTCTTACTCTGGCCTAATAGCTAACGTCTTAACTCTTACTCTGGCCTACTGATTAAGGTCTTAACTCTTACTCTAACCTAATAGCTAAGGTCTTAGACTCGTACTCTGGCCTAATAGCTAAGGTCTTAACTCTTACTCTGGCCAAATAGCTAAGGTCTTAACTCTTACTCTGGCCTAATAGCTAAGGTCTTAGACTCGTACTCTGGCCTAATGTTTAAGGTCTTAACTCTTACTCTGGCCTAATAGCTAAGGTCTTAACTCTTACTCTGGCCTAATAGCTAAGGTCTTAGACTCGTACTATGGCCTACAGGTTAAGTTCTTAACTGTTACTCTGGCCTACTGGTTAAGATCTTAACTCTTACTCTGGCCTACTGGTTAAGGTCTTATCTCTTACTCTGGCCTTATAGCTAAGGTCTTAACTCTTACTCTGGCCTACTGGTTAAGGTCTTAACTCTTGCTCTGGCCTACTGGTTAAGGTCTTAAGTCTTACTCTGGCCTAATTGCAAAGGTCTTAGATTCGTACTCTGGCCTAATGGTTAAGGACTTAACTCTTACTCTGGCCTAATAGCTAAGATCTTAACTCTTACTCTGGCCTAATAGCTAAGGTCTTAGACTCGTACTCTGGCCTACTGGTTAAGGTCTTAACTCTTACTCTGTCCTAATAGCTAAGGTCTTAGACTAGTACTATGGCCTACAGGTTAAGGTCTTAACTCTTGCTCTGGCCTAATTGCTAAGGTCTTAGACTTGTACTCTGGCCTACTGGTTAAGGTCTTAACTCTTACTCTGGCCTAATGGTTAAGGTCTTAACTCTTACTCTGGCCTAATAGCTAAGGTCTTAACTCTTAATCTGGCCTAATAGATACGGTCTTAGACTCGTACTCTGGCCTACTGGTTAAGGTCTTAACTCTTACTCTGGCCTACTGGTTAAGGTCTTAACTCTTACTCTGGCCTGCTGGTTAAGGTCTTAACACTTACTCTGGCCTAATAGCTAAGGTCTTAGACTCGTACTATGGCCTACAGGTTAAGGTCTTAACTCTTACTCTGGCCTACTGGTTAAGGTCTTAACTCTTACACTGGTCTAATAGCTAAGGTCTTAACTCTTGCTCTGGCCTAATAGCTAAGGTCTTAACTCTTACTCTGGCCTAATAGCTAAGGTCTTAGACTCATACTCTGGCCTAATAGCTAAGGTCTTAACTCTTACTCTGGCCTAATAGCTAAGGTCTTAGACTCGTACTATGGCCTACAGGTTAAGGTCTTAACTCTTACTCTGGCCTACTGGTTAAGGTCTTAACTCTTACTCTGGCCTAATACCTAAGGTCTTAACTCTTACTCTGGCCTAATAGCTAAGGTCTTAGACTCTTACCCTGGCCTACTGGTTAAGGTCTTAACTCTTACTCTGGCCTAATAGCTAAGGTCTTAGACTCGTACTATGGCCTACAGGTTGAGGTCTTAACTCTTACTCTGGCCTACTGGTTAAGGTCTTAACTCTTACTCTGGCCTAATAGCTAAGGTCTTATACTCGTACTCTGGCCTAATGGTTAAGGTCTTAACTCTTACTCTGGCCTAATAGCTAAGGTCTTAGACTCGTACTATGGCCTACAGGTTAAGGTCTTAACTCTTACTCTGGCCTACTGGTTAAGGTCTTAACTCTTACTCTGGCCTAATAGCTAAGGTCTTAACTCTTACTCTGGCCTAATAGCTAAGGTCTTAACTCTTACTCTGGCCTAATAGCTAAGATCTTAACTCTTACTCTGGCCTAATAGCTAAGGTCTTAGACTCGTACTCTGGCCTACTGGTTAAGGTCTTAACTCTTACTCTGGCCTAATTGCTAAGGTCTTAGACTCGTACTCTGGCCTAATGGTTAAGGTCTTAACTCTTACTCTGGCCTAATAGCTAAGATCTTAACTCTTACTCTGGCCTAATAGCTAACGTCTTAGACTCGTACTCTGGCCTACTGGTTAAGGTCTTAACTCTTACTCTGTCCTAATAGCTAAGGTCTTAGACTCGTACTATGGCCTACAGGTTAAGGTCTTAACTCTTACTCTGGCCTAATACCTAAGGTCTTAGACTCGTACTCTGGCCTTCTGGTTAAGGTCTTAACTCTTACTCTGGCCTAATGGTTAAGGTCTTAACTCTTACTCTGGCCTAATAGCTAAGGTCTTAGACTCGTACTATGGCCTACAGGTTAAGGACTTAACTCTTACTCTGGCCTAATAGCTATGGTCTTAACTCTTACTCTGGCCTACTGGTTAAGGTCTTAGACTCCTACTCTCGCCTAATAGCTAAGGTCTTACCTCTTTCTCTGGCCTAATAGCTAAGGTCTTAACTCTTACTCTGGCCTAATAGCTAAGGTCTTAGACTCGTACTCTGACCTAATGGTTAAGGTCTTAACTCTTACTCTGGCCTAATAGCTAAGGTCTTAGACTCGTCCTCTGGCCTACTGGTTAAGGTCTTAACTCTTGCTCTGGCCTACTGGTTAAGGTCTTAACTCTTACTCTGGCCTAATTGCTAAGGTCTTAGACTCGTACTCTGGCCTAATGGTTAAGGTCTTAACTCTTACTCTGGCCTACAGGTTAAGGACTTAACTCTTACTCTGCCTAATAGCTATGGTCTTAACTCTTACTCTGGCCTAATAGCTAAGGTCTTAACTCTTACTCTGGCCTACTGGTTAAGGTCTTAACTCTTACTCTGGCCTAATAGCTAAGGCCTTAGACTCATACTTTGGCCTAATGGTTAAGGTCTTAACTCTTACTCTGGCCTAAGAGCAAAGGTCTTAACTCTTACTCTTGCCTACTGGTTAAGGTCTTAACTCTTACTCTAGCCTAATAGCTAAGGTCTTAGACTCGTACTCTGGCCTAATAGCTAAGGTCTTAACTCTTACTCTGGCCAAATAGCTAAGGTCTTAACACTTACTCTGGCCTAATAGCTAAGGTCTTAGACTCGTACTATGGCCTAATGTTTAAGGACTTAACTCTTACTCTGGCCTAATAGCTAAGGTCTTAACTCTTACTCTGGCCTAATAGCTAAGGTCTTAGACTCGTACTATGGCCTACAGGTTAAGGTCTTAACTCTTACTCTGGCCTACTGGTTAAGGTCTTAACTCTTGCTCTGGCCTACTGGTTAAGGTCTTAACTCTTACTCTGGCCTAATTGCTAAGGTCTTAGATTCGTACTCTGGCCTAATGGTTAAGGTCTTAACTCTTACTCTGGCCTAAGAGCAAAGGTCTTAACTCTTACTCTGGCCTACTGGTTAAGGTCTTAACTCTTACTCTAGCCTAATAGCTAAGGTCTTAGACTCGTACTATGGCCTACAGGTTAAGGTCTTAACTCTTGCTCTGGCCTAATTGCTAAGGTCTTAGACTTGTACTCTGGCCTACTGGTTAAGGTCTTAACTCTTACTCTGGCCTAATGGTTAAGGTCTTAACTCTTACTCTGGCCTAATAGGTAAGGTCTTAACTCTTAATCCGGCCTAATAGATAAGGTCTTAGACTCGTACTCTGGCCTACTGGTTAAGGTCTTAACTCTTAATCTGGCCTACTGGTTAAGGTCTTAACTCTTACTCTGGACTGCTGGTTAAGGTCTTAACACTTACTCTGGCCTAATAGCTAAGGTCTTAGTCTCGTACTATGGCCTACAGGTTAAGGTCTTAACTCTTACTCTGGCCTACTGGTTAAGGTCTTAACTCTTACACTGGTCTAATAGCTAAGGTCTTAACTCTTACTATGGCCTAATAGCTAAGATCTTAACTCTTACTCTGGCCTAATAGCTAAGGTCTTAGACTCGTACTCGGTCCTAATGGTTAAGGTCTTAACTCTTACTCTGGCCTACAGTTTAAGGTCTTAACTCTTACTCTGGCCTAATTGCTGAGGTTTTAGACTCGTAATCTGGCCTAATGATTAAGGTCTTAACTCTTACTCTGGCCTAATAGCTAAGATCTTAACTCTTACTCTGGCCTAATAGCTAAGGTCTTAGACTCGTACTCTGGCCCACTGGTTAAGGTCTTAACTCTTGCTCTGGCCTACTGGTTAAGGTCTTAACTCTAACTCTGGCCTAATTGCTAAGGTCTTAAACTCGTCCTCTGGCCTACTGGTTAAGGTCTTAACTCTTGCTCTGGCCTACTGGTTAAGGTCATAAGTCTTACTCTGGCCTAATAGCTAAGGTCTTAGACTCGTACTATGACCTACAGGTTAAGGTCTTAACTCTTACTCTGGCCTAATAGCTAAGGTCTTAACTCGTACTCTGGCCTAATGGTTAAGGTCTTAGACTCGTACTCTGGCCTACTGGTTAAGGTCTTAACTCTTACTCTGGCCTAATAGCTAAGGTCTTAGACTCTTTCTCTGGCCTAATGGTTAAGGTCTTAACTCTTGCTCTGGCCTAATAGCTAAGGTCTTAACTCTTAATCTGGCCTAATAGATACGGTCTTAGACTCGTACTCTGGCCTACTGGTTAAGGTCTTAACTCTTACTCTGGCCTACTGGTTAAGGTCTTAACTCTTACTCTGGCCTGCTGGTTAAGGTCTTAACACTTACTCTGGCCTAATAGCTAAGGTCTTAGACTCGTACTATGGCCTACAGGTTAAGGTCTTAACTCTTACTCTGGCCTACTGGTTAAGGTCTTAACTCTTACACTGGTCTAATAGCTAAGGTCTTAACTCTTGCTCTGGCCTAATAGCTAAGGTCTTAACTCTTACTCTGGCCTAATAGCTAAGGTCTTAGACTCATACTCTGGCCTAATAGCTAAGGTCTTAACTCTTACTCTGGCCTAATAGCTAAGGTCTTAGACTCGTACTATGGCCTACAGGTTAAGGTCTTAACTCTTACTCTGGCCTACTGGTTAAGGTCTTAACTCTTACTCTGGCCTAATACCTAAGGTCTTAACTCTTACTCTGGCCTAATCGCTAAGGTCTTAGACTCTTACCCTGGCCTACTGGTTAAGGTCTTAACTCTTACTCTGGCCTAATAGCTAAGGTCTTAGACTCGTACTATGGCCTACAGGTTGAGGTCTTAACTCTTACTCTGGCCTACTGGTTAAGGTCTTAACTCTTACTCTGGCCTAATAGCTAAGGTCTTATACTCGTACTCTGGCCTAATGGTTAAGGTCTTAACTCTTACTCTGGCCTAATAGCTAAGGTCTTAGACTCGTACTATGGCCTACAGGTTAAGGTCTTAACTCTTACTCTGGCCTACTGGTTAAGGTCTTAACTCTTACTCTGGCCTAATAGCTAAGGTCTTAACTCTTACTCTGGCCTAATTGCTAAGGTCTTAACTCTTACTCTGGCCTAATAGCTAAGATCTTAACTCTTACTCTGGCCTAATAGCTAAGGTCTTAGACTCGTACTCTGGCCTACTGGTTAAGGTCTTAACTCTTACTCTGGCCTAATTGCTAAGGTCTTAGACTCGTACTCTGGCCTAATGGTTAAGGTCTTAACTCTTACTCTGGCCTAATAGCTAAGATCTTAACTCTTACTCTGGCCTAATAGCTAACGTCTTAGACTCGTACTCTGGCCTACTGGTTAAGGTCTTAACTCTTACTCTGTCCTAATAGCTAAGGTCTTAGACTCGTACTATGGCCTACAGGTTAAGGTCTTAACTCTTACTCTGGCCTAATAGCTAAGGTCTTAGACTCGTACTCTGGCCTTCTGGTTAAGGTCTTAACTCTTACTCTGGCCTAATGGTTAAGGTCTTAACTCTTACTCTGGCCTAATAGCTAAGGTCTTAGACTCGTACTATGGCCTACAGGTTAAGGTCTTAACTCTTACTCTGGCCTAATAGCTAAGGTCTTAGACTCTTACTCTGGCCTACAGGTTAAGGACTTAACTCTTACTCTGGCCTAATAGCTATGGTCTTAACTCTTACTCTGGCCTACTGGTTAAGGTCTTAGACTCCTACTCTCGCCTAATAGCTAAGGTCATACCTCTTTCTCTGGCCTAATAGCTAAGGTCTTAACTCTTACTCTGGCCTAATAGCTAAGGTCTTAGACTCGTACTCTGACCTAATGGTTAAGGTCTTAACTCTTACTCTGGCCTAATAGCTAAGGTCTTAGACTCGTCCTCTGGCCTACTGGTTAAGGTCTTAACTCTTGCTCTGGCCTACTGGTTAAGGTCTTAACTCTTACTCTGGCCTAATTGCTAAGGTCTTAGACTCGTACTCTGGCCTAATGGTTAAGGTCTTAACTCTTACTCTGGCCTACAGGTCAAGGACTTAACTCTTACTCTGCCTAATAGCTATGGTCTTAACTCTTACTCTGGCCTAATAGCTAAGGTCTTAACTCTTACTCTGGCCTACTGGTTAAGGTCTTAACTCTTACTCTGGCCTAATAGCTAAGGCCTTAGACTCATACTTTGGCCTAATGGTTAAGGTCTTAACTCTTACTCTGGCCTAAGAGCAAAGGTCTTAACTCTTACTCTGGCCTACTGGTTAAGGTCTTAACTCTTACTCTAGCCTAATAGCTAAGGTCTTAGACTCGTACTCTGGCCTAATAGCTAAGGTCTTAACTCTTACTCTGGCCAAATAGCTAAGGTCTTAACACTTACTCTGGCCTAATAGCTAAGGTCTTAGACTCGTACTATGGCCTAATGTTTAAGGACTTAACTCTTACTCTGGCCTAATAGCTAAGGTCTTAACTCTTACTCTGGCCTAATAGCTAAGGTCTTAGACTCGTACTATGGCCTACAGGTTAAGGTCTTAACTCTTACTCTGGCCTACTGGTTAAGGTCTTTTCTCTTGCTCTGGCCTACTGGTTAAGGTCTTAACTCTTACTCTGGCCTAATTGCTAAGGTCTTAGATTCGTACTCTGGCCTAATGGTTAAGGTCTTAACTCTTACTCTGGCCTAATAGCTAAGATCTTAACTCTTACTCTGGCCTAATAGCTAAGGTCTTAGACTCGTACTCTGGCCTACTGGTTAAGGTCTTAACTCTTACTCTGTCCTAATAGCTAAGGTCTTAGACTCGTACTATGGCCTACAGGTTAAGGTCTTAACTCTTGCTCTGGCCTAATTGCTAAGGTCTTAGACTTGTACTCTGGCCTACTGGTTAAGGTCTTAACTCTTACTCTGGCCTAATGGTTAAGGTCTTAACTCTTACTCTGGCCTAATAGGTAAGGTCTTAACTCTTAATCCGGCCTAATAGATAAGGTCTTAGACTCGTACTCTGGCCTACTGGTTAAGGTCTTAACTCTTAATCTGGCCTACTGGTTAAGGTCTTAACTCTTACTCTGGACTGCTGGTTAAGGTCTTAACACTTACTCTGGCCTAATAGCTAAGGTCTTAGTCTCGTACTATGGCCTACAGGTTAAGGTCTTAACTCTTACTCTGGCCTACTGGTTAAGGTCTTAACTCTTACACTGGTCTAATAGCTAAGGTCTTAACTCTTACTATGGCCTAATAGCTAAGATCTTAACTCTTACTCTGGCCTAATAGCTAAGGTCTTAGACTCGTACTCGGTCCTAATGGTTAAGGTCTTAACTCTTACTCTGGCCTACAGTTTAAGGTCTTAACTCTTACTCTGGCCTAATTGCTGAGGTTTTAGACTCGTAATCTGGCCTAATGATTAAGGTCTTAACTCTTACTCTGGCCTAATAGCTAAGATCTTAACTCTTACTCTGGCCTAATAGCTAAGGTCTTAGACTCGTACTCTGGCCCACTGGTTAAGGTCTTAACTCTTGCTCTGGCCTACTGGTTAAGGTCTTAACTCTAACTCTGGCCTAATTGCTAAGGTCTTAGACTCGTCCTCTGGCCTACTGGTTAAGGTCTTAACTCTTGCTCTGGCCTACTGGTTAAGGTCTTAAGTCTTTCTCTGGCCTAATAGCTAAGGTCTTAGACTCGTACTATGACCTACAGGTTAAGGTCTTAACTCTTACTCTGGCCTACTGGTTAAGGTCTTAACTCTTACTCTGGCCTAATAGCTAAGGTCTTAACTCTTACTGTGGCCTAATAGCTAAGGTCTTAACTCTTACTCTGGCCTACTGGTTAAGGTCTTAACTCTTACTCTGGCCTAATAGCTAAGGTCTTAGACTCGTACTCTGGCCTAATGGTTAAGGTCTTAACTCTTACTCTGGCCTAATAGCTAAGGTCTTAAATCTTACTGTGGCCTAATGGTTAAGGTCTTAACTCTTACTCTGGCCTAATAGCTAAGGTCTTAACTCTTACTCTGGCCTACTGATTAAGGTCTTAACTCTTACTCTAACCTAATAGCTAAGGTCTTAGACTCGTACTCTGGCCTAATAGCTAAGGTCTTAACTCTTACTCTGGCCAAATAGCTAAGGTCTTAACTCTTACTCTGGCCTAATAGCTAAGGTCTTAGACTCGTACTCTGGCCTAATGTTTAAGGTCTTAACTCTTACTCTGGCCTATTAGCTAAGGTCTTAACTCTTACTCTGGCCTAATAGCTAAGGTCTTAGACTCGTACTATGGCCTACAGGTTAAGTTCTTAACTGTTACTCTGGCCTACTGGTTAAGATCTTAACTCTTACTCTGGCCTACTGGTTAAGGTCTTATCTCTTACTCTGGCCTTATAGCTAAGGTCTTAACTCTTACTCTGGCCTAATAGCTAAGGTCTTAGACTCGTACTCTGGCCTACTGGTTAAGGTCTTAACTCTTGCTCTGGCCTAATTGCAAAGGTCTTAGATTCGTACTCTGGCCTAATGGTTAAGGACTTAACTCTTACTCTGGCCTAATAGCTAAGATCTTAACTCTTACTCTGGCCTAATAGCTAAGGTCTTAGACTCGTACTCTGGCCTACTGGTTAAGGTCTTAACTCTTACTCTGTCCTAATAGCTAAGGTCTTAGACTAGTACTATGGCCTACAGGTTAAGGTCTTAACTCTTGCTCTGGCCTAATTGCTAAGGTCTTAGACTTGTACTCTGGCCTACTGGTTAAGGTCTTAACTCTTACTTTGGCCTAATGGTTAAGGTCTTAACTCTTACTCTGGCCTAATAGCTAAGGTCTTAGACTCGTACTCTGGCCTAATGTTTAAGGTCTTAACTCTTACTCTGGCCTATTAGCTAAGGTCTTAACTCTTACTCTGGCCTAATAGCTAAGGTCTTAGACTCGTACTATGGCCTACAGGTTAAGTTCTTAACTGTTACTCTGGCCTACTGGTTAAGATCTTAACTCTTACTCTGGCCTACTGGTTAAGGTCTTATCTCTTACTCTGGCCTTATAGCTAAGGTCTTAACTCTTACTCTGGCCTACTGGTTAAGGTCTTAGACTCCTACTCTGGCCTAATAGCTAAGGTCTTAGACTCGTACTCTGGCCTACTGGTTAAGGTCTTAACTCTTGCTCTGGCCTACTGGTTAAGGTCTTAAGTCTTACTCTGGCCTAATTGCAAAGGTCTTAGATTCGTACTCTGGCCTAATGGTTAAGGACTTAACTCTTACTCTGGCCTAATAGCTAAGATCTTAACTCTTACTCTGGCCTAATAGCTAAGGTCTTAGACTCGTACTCTGGCCTACTGGTTAAGGTCTTAACTCTTACTCTGTCCTAATAGCTAAGGTCTTAGACTAGTACTATGGCCTACAGGTTAAGGTCTTAACTCTTGCTCTGGCCTAATTGCTAAGGTCTTAGACTTGTACTCTGGCCTACTGGTTAAGGTCTTAACTCTTACTTTGGCCTAATGGTTAAGGTCTTAACTCTTACTCTGGCCTAATAGCTAAGGTCTTAACTCTTAATCTGGCCTAATAGATACGGTCTTAGACTCGTACTCTGGCCTACTGGTTAATGTCTTAACTCTTACTATGGCCTACTGGTTAAGGTCTTAACTCTTACTCTGGCCTGCTGGTTAAGGTCTTAACACTTACTCTGGCCTAATAGCTAAGGTCTTAGACTCGTACTATGGCCTACAGGTTAAGGTGTTAACTCTTACTCTGGCCTACTGGTTAAGGTCTTAACTCTTACACTGGTCTAATAGCTAAGGTCTTAACTCTTGCTCTGGCCTAATAGCTAAGGTCTTAACTCTTACTCTGGCCTAATAGCTAAGGTCTTAGACTCATACTCTGGCCTAATAGCTAAGGTCTTAACTCTTACTCTGGCCTAATAGCTAAGGTCTTAGACTCGTACTATGGCCTACAGGTTAAGGTCTTAACTCTTACTCTGGCCTACTGGTTAAGGTCTTAACTCTTACTCTGGCCTAATACCTAAGGTCTTAACTCTTACTCTGGCCTAATAGCTAAGGTCTTAGACTCTTACTCTGGCCTACTGGTTAAGGTCTTAAATCTTACCCTGGCCTACTGGTTAAGGTCTTAACTCTTACTCTGGCCTAATAGCTAAGGTCTTAGACTCGTACTATGGCCTACAGGTTGAGGTCTTAACTCTTACTCTGGCCTACTGGTTAAGGTCTTAACTCTTACTCTGGCCTAATAGCTAAGGTCTTATACTCGTACTCTGGCCTAATGGTTAAGGTCTTAACTCTTACTCTGGCCTAATAGCTAAGGTCTTAGACTCGTACTATGGCCTACAGGTTAAGGTCTTAACTCTTACTCTGGCCTACTGGTTAAGGTCTTAACTCTTACTCTGGCCTAATAGCTAAGGTCTTAACTCTTACTCTGGCCTAATAGCTAAGGTCTTAACTCTTACTCTGGCCTAATAGCTAAGATCTTAACTCTTACTCTGGCCTAATAGCTAAGGTCTTAGACTCGTACTCTGGCCTACTGGTTAAGGTCTTAACTCTTACTCTGGCCTAATTGCTAAGGTCTTAGACTCGTACTCTGGCCTAATGGTTAAGGTCTTAACTCTTACTCTGGCCTAATAGCTAAGATCTTAACTCTTACTCTGGCCTAATAGCTAACGTCTTAGACTCGTACTCTGGCCTACTGGTTAAGGTCTTAACTCTTACTCTGTCCTAATAGCTAAGGTCTTAGACTCGTACTATGGCCTACAGGTTAAGGTCTTAACTCTTACTCTGGCCTAATAGCTAAGGTCTTAGACTCGTACTCTGGCCTTCTGGTTAAGGTCTTAACTCTTACTCTGGCCTAATGGTTAAGGTCTTAACTCTTACTCTGGCCTAATAGCTAAGGTCTTAGACTCGTACTATGGCCTACAGGTTAAGGTCTTAACTCTTACTCTGGCCTAATAGCTAAGGTCTTAGACTCTTACTCTGGCCTACAGGTTAAGGACTTAACTCTTACTCTGGCCTAATAGCTATGGTCTTAACTCTTACTCTGGCCTACTGGTTAAGGTCTTAGACTCCTACTCTCGCCTAATAGCTAAGGTCTTACCTCTTTCTCTGGCCTAATAGCTAAGGTCTTAACTCTTACTCTGGCCTAATAGCTAAGGTCTAAGACTCGTACTCTGACCTAATGGTTAAGGTCTTAACTCTTACTCTGGCCTAATAGCTAAGGTCTTAGACTCGTCCTCTGGCCTACTGGTTAAGGTCTTAACTCTTGCTCTGGCCTACTGGTTAAGGTCTTAACTCTTACTCTGGCCTAATTGCTAAGGTCTTAGACTCGTACTCTGGCCTAATGGTTAAGGTCTTAACTCTTACTCTGGCCTAATAGCTAAGATCTTAACTCTTACTCTGGCCTAATAGCTAAGGTCTTAGACTCGTACTCTGGCCTACTGGTTAAGGTCTTAACTCTTACTCTGGCCTGCTGGAAAAGGCCTTAACACTTACTCTGGCCTAATAGCTAAGGTCTTAGACTCGTTCTCTGGCCTAATAGCTAAGGTCTTAACTCTTACTCTGTCCTACTGGTTAAGGTCTTAACTCTTACTCTGGCCTACTGGTTAAGGTCTTAACTCTTACTCTGGCCTAATAGCTAAGGTCGTAACTCTTACTCTGGCCTAATAGCTAAGGTCTTAGACTCATACTCTGGCCTAATAGCTAAGGTCTTAGACTCGTGCTCTGGCCTAATGGTTAAGGTCTTAACTCTTACTCTGGCCTAATAGCTAAGGTCTTAGACTCGTACTCTGGCCTAATGGTTAAGGTCTTAACTCTTACTCTGGCCTACAGGTTAAGGTCTTAACTCTTACTCTGGCCTAATAGCTAAGGTCATAGACTCTTACTCTGGCCTACTGATTAAGGTCTTAACTCTTACTCTGGCCTAATAGCTAAGATCTTAACTCTTACTCTGGCCTAATAGCTACGGTCTTAGACTCGTACTCTGGCCTAATGGATAAGGTCTTAACTCTTACTCTGGCCTACAGGTTAAGGTCTTAACTCTTACTCTGGCCTAATTGCTAAGGTCTTAGACTCGTAATCTGGCCTAATGATTAAGGTCTTAACTCTTACTCTGGCCTAATAGCTAAGATCTTAACTCTTACTCTCGCCTAATAGCTAAGGTCTTAGACTCGTACTCTGGCCTACTGGTTAAGGTCTTAACTCTTGCTCTGGCCTACTGGTTAAGGTCTTAGACTCGTAATCTGGCCTAATGATTAAGGTCTTAACTCTTACTCTGGCCTAATAGCTAAGATCTTAACTCTTACTCTGGCCTAATAGCTAAGGTCTTAGACTCTTACTCTGGCCTACTGGTTAAGGTCTTAACTCTTACTCTGGCCTAATTGCTAAGGTCTTAGACTCGTACTCTGGCCTAATGGTTAAGGTCTTAACTCTTACTCTGGCCTAATAGCTAAGATCTTAACTCTTACTCTGGCCTAATAGCTAAGGTCTTAGACTCGTACTCTGGCCTAATGGTTAAGGTCTTAACTCTTACTCTGGCCTACAGGTTAAGGTCTTAACTCTTACTCTGGCCTAATTGCTAAGGTCTTAGACTCGTAATCTGGCCTAATGATTAAGGTCTTAACTCTTACTCTGGCCTAATAGCTAAGATCTTAACTCTTACTCTGGCCTAATAGCTAAGGTCTTAGACTCGTACTCTGGCCTACAGGTTAAGGTCTTAACTCTTACTCTGGCCTACTGGTTAAGGTCTTAGACTCATAATCTGGCCTAATGATTAAGGTCTTAACTCTTACTCTGGCCTAATAGCTAAGATCTTAACTCTTACTCTGGCCTAATAGCTAAGGTCTTAGACTCTTACTCTGGCCTACTGGTTAAGGTCTTAACTCTTACTCTGGCCTACAGGTTAAGGTCTTAACTCTTACTCTGGCCTAATGGCTAAGGTCATAGACTCTTACTCTGGCCTACTGATTAAGATCTTAACTCTTACTCTGGCCTAATAGCTAAGATCTTAACTCTTACTCTGGCCTAATAGATAAGGTCTTAGACTCGTACTCTGGCCTAATGGTTAAGGTCTTAACTCTTACTCTGGCCTAATAGCTAAGGTCTTAACTCTTACTCTGGCCTAATAGCTAAGGTCTTAACTCTTTCTCTGGCCTAATAGCTAAGGTCTTAACTCTTACTCTGGCCTAATAGCTAAGGTCTTAGACTCGTACTATGGCCTACAGGTTGAGGTCTTAACTCTTACTCTGGCCTACTGGTTAAGGTCTTAACTCTTACTCTGGCCTAATAGCTAAGGTCTTATACTCGTATTCTGGCCTAATGGTTAAGGTCTTAACTCTTACTCTGGCCTAATAGCTAAGGTCTTAGACTCGTACTATGGCCTACAGGTTAAGGTCTTAACTCTTACTCTGGCCTACTGGTTAAGGTCTTAACTCTTACTCTGGCCTAATAGCTAAGGTCTTAACTCTTACTCTGGCCTAATAGCTAAGGTCTTAACTCTTACTCTGGCCTAATAGCTAAGATCTTAACTCTTACTCTGGCCTAATAGCTAAGGTCTTAGACTCGTACTCTGGCCTACTGGTTAAGGTCTTAACTCTTACTCTGGCCTAATTGCTAAGGTCTTAGACTCGTACTCTGGCCTAATGGTTAAGGTCTTAACTCTTACTCTGGCCTAATAGCTAAGATCTTAACTCTTACTCTGGCCTAATAGCTAACGTCTTAGACTCGTACTCTGGCCTACTGGTTAAGGTCTTAACTCTTACTCTGTCCTAATAGCTAAGGTCTTAGACTCGTACTATGGCCAACAGGTTAAGGTCTTAACTCTTACTCTGGCCTAATAGCTAAGGTCTTAGACTCGTACTCTGGCCTTCTGGTTAAGGTCTTAACTTTTACTCTGGCCTAATGGTTAAGGTCTTAACTCTTACTCTGGCCTAATAGCTAAGGTCTTAGACTCGTACTATGGCCTACAGGTTAAGGTCTTAACTCTTACTCTGGCCTAATAGCTAAGGTCTTAGACTCTTACTCTGGCCTACAGGTTAAGGACTTAACTCTTACTCTGGCCTAATAGCTAAGATCTTAACTCTTACTCTGGCCTAATAGCTAAGGTCTTAGACTCGTACTCTGGCCTACTGGTTAAGGTCTTAGACTCCTACTCTCGCCTAATAGCTAAGGTCTTACCTCTTTCTCTGGCCTAATAGCTAAGGTCTTAACTCTTACTCTGGCCTAATAGCTAAGGTCTTAGACTCGTACTCTGACCTAATGGTTAAGGTCTTAACTCTTACTCTGGCCTAATAGCTAAGGTCTTAGACTCGTCCTCTGGCCTACTGGTTAAGGTCTTAACTCTTGCTCTGGCCTACTGGTTAAGGTCTTAACTCTTACTCTGGCCTAATTGCTAAGGTCTTAGACTCGTACTCTGGCCTAATGGTTAAGGTCTTAACTCTTACTCTGGCCTAATAGCTAAGATCTTAACTCTTACTCTGGCCTAATAGCTAAGGTCTTAGACTCGTACTCTGGCCTACTGGTTAAGGTCTTAACTCTTACTCTGGCCTGCTGGAAAAGGTCTTAACACTTACTCTGGCCTAATAGCTAAGGTATTAACTTTTACTCTGGCCAAATAGCTAAGGTCTTAACACTTACTCTGGCCTAATAGCTAAGGTCTTAGACTCGTACTGTGGCCTAATGTTTAAGGTCTTAACTCTTACTCTGGCCTAATAGCTAAGGTCTTAACTCTTACTCTGGCCTAATAGCTAAGGTCTTAGACTCGTACTATGGCCTACAGGTTAAGGTCTTAACTCTTACTCTGGCCTACTGGTTAAGATCTTAACTCTTACTCTGGCCTACTGGTTAAGGTCTTATCTCTTACTCTGGCCTTATAGATAAGGTCTTAACTCTTACTCTGGCCTACTGGTTAAGGTCTTAGACTCCTACTCTGGCCTAATAGCTAAGGTCTTAACTCTTACTCTGGCCTAATAACTAAGGTCTTAGACTCGTACTCTGGCCTAATGGTTAAGGTCTTAACTCTTACTCTGGCCTAATAGCTAAGGTCTTAGACTCGTACTCTGGCCTACTGGTTAAGGTCTTAACTCTTGCTCTGGCCTACTGGTTAAGGTCTTAACTCTTACTCTGGCCTAATTGCTAAGGTCTTAGATTCGTACTCTGGCCTAATGGTTAAGGT
Organism: Triturus cristatus; assembly: GCF_964204655.1. Lineage (NCBI taxonomy): Eukaryota > Metazoa > Chordata > Amphibia > Caudata > Salamandridae > Triturus > Triturus cristatus. Next base: position 975,041 of record NC_140582.1, on the reverse strand, counting down.
CTTAACTCTTACTCTGGCCTAATAGCTAAGATCTTAACTCTTACTCTGGCCTAATAGCTAAGGTCTTAGACTCGTACTCTGGCCTACTGGTTAAGGTCTTAACTCTTACTCTGTCCTAATAGCTAAGGTCTTAGACTCGTACTATGGCCTACAGGTTAAGGTCTTAACTCTTGCTCTGGCCTAATTGCTAAGGTCTTAGACTTGTACTCTGGCCTACTGGTTAAGGTCTTAACTCTTACTCTGGCCTAATGGTTAAGGTCTTAACTCTTACTCCGGCCTAATAGATAAGGTCTTAGACTCGTACTCTGGCCTACTGGTTATGGTCTTAACTCTTAATCTGGCATACTGGTTAAGGTCTTAACTCTTACTCTGGACTGCTGGTTAAGGTCTTAACACTTACTCTGGCCTAATAGCTAAGGTCTTAGACTCGTACTATGGCCTACAGGTTAAGGTCTTAACTCTTACTCTGGCCTACTGGTTAAGGTCTTAACTCTTACACTGGTCTAATAGCTAAGGTCTTAACTCTTACTCTGGCCTAATAGCTAAGGTCTTAGACTCATCCTCTGGCCTACTGGTTAAGGTCTTAACTCTTGCTCTGGCCTACTGGTTAAGGTCTTAACTCTTACTCTGGCCTAATAGCTAAGGTCTTAGACTCGTACTATGGCCTACAGGTTAAGGTCTTAACTCTTACTCTGGCCTACTGGTTAAGGTCTTAACTCTTACTCTGGCCTAATAGCTAAGGTCTTAACTCTTACTCTGGCCTAATAGCTAAGGTCTTAACTCTTACTCTGGCCTACTGGTTAAGGTCTTAACTCTTACTCTGGCCTAATAGCTAAGGCCTTAGACTCATACTTTGGCCTAATGGTTAAGGTCTTAACTCTTACTCTGGCCTAAGAGCAAAGGTCGTAACTCTTACTCTGGCCTACTGGTTAAGGTCTTAACTCTTACTCTAGCCTAATAGCTAAGGTCTTAGACTCGTACTCTGGCCTAATAGCTAAGGTCTTAACTCTTACTCTGGCCAAATAGCTAAGGTCTTAACACTTACTCTGGCCTAATAGCTAAGGTCTTAGACTCGTACTATGGCCTAATGTTTAAGGACTTAACTCTTACTCTGGCCTAATAGCTAAGGTCTTAACTCTTACTCTGGCCTAATAGCTAAGGTCTTAGACTCGTACTATGGCCTACAGGTTAAGGTCTTAACTCTTACTCTGGCCTACTGGTTAAGGTCTTAACTCTTGCTCTGGCCTACTGGTTAAGGTCTTAACTCTTACTCTGGCCTAATTGCTAAGGTCTTAGATTCGTATTCTGGCCTAATGGTTAAGGTCTTAACTCTTACTCTGGCCTAATAGCTAAGATCTTAACTCTTACTCTGGCCTAATAGCTAAGGTCTTAGACTCGTACTCTGGCCTACTGGTTAAGGTCTTAACTCTTACTCTGTCCTAATAGCTAAGGTCTTAGACTCGTACTATGGCCTACAGGTTAAGGTCTTAACTCTTGCTCTGGCCTAATTGCTAAGGTCTTAGACTTGTACTCTGGCCTACTGGTTAAGGTCTTAACTCTTACTCTGGCCTAATGGTTAAGGTCTTAACTCTTACTCTGGCCTAAGAGGTAAGGTCTTAACTCTTAATCCGGCCTAATAGATAAGGTCTTAGACTCGTACTCTGGCCTACTGGTTAAGGTCTTAACTCTTAATCTGGCCTACTGGTTAAGGTCTTAACTCTTACTCTGGACTGCTGGTTAAGGTCTTAACACTTACTCTGGCCTAATAGCTAAGGTCTTAGACTCGTACTATGGCCTACAGGTTAAGGTCTTAACTCTTACTCTGGCCTACTGGTTAAGGTCTTAACTCTTACACTGGTCTAATAGCTAAGGTCTTAACTCTTACTATGGCCTAATAGCTAAGATCTTAACTCTTAGTCTGGCCTAATAGCTAAGGTCTTAGACTCGTACTCTGTCCTAATGGTTAAGGTCTTAACTCTTACTCTGGCCTACAGTTTAAGGTCTTAACTCTTACTCTGGCCTAATTGCTGAGGTTTTAGACTCGTAATCTGGCCTAATGATTAAGGTCTTAACTCTTACTCTGGCCTAATAGCTAAGATCTTAACTCTTACTCTGGCCTAATAGCTAAGGTCTTAGACTCGTACTCTGGCCCACTGGTTAAGGTCTTAACTCTTGCTCTGGCCTACTGGTTAAGGTCTTAACTCTAACTCTGGCCTAATTGCTAAGGTCTTAGACTCGTCCTCTGGCCTACTGGTTAAGGTCTTAACTCTTGCTCTGGCCTACTGGTTAAGGTCATAAGTCTTACTCTGGCCTAATAGCTAAGGTCTTAGACTCGTACTATGACCTACAGGTTAAGGTCTTAACTCTTACTCTGGCCTACTGGTTAAGGTCTTAACTCTTACTCTGGCCTAATAGCTAAGGTCTTAACTCTTACTGTGGCCTAATAGCTAAGGTCTTAACTCTTACTCTGGCCTACTGGTTAAGGTCTTAACTCTTACTCTGGCCTAATAGCTAAGGTCTTAGACTCGTACTCTGGCCTAATGGTTAAGGTCTTAACTCTTACTCTGGCCTAATAGCTAAGGTCTTAAATCTTACTGTGGCCTAATGGTTAAGGTCTTAACTCTTACTCTGGCCTAATAGCTAAGGTCTTAACTCTTACTCTGGCCTACTGATTAAGGTCTTAACTCTTACTCTAACCTAATAGCTAAGGTCTTAGACTCGTACTCTGGACTAATAGCTAAGGTCTTAACTCTTACTCTGGCCAAATAGCTAAGGTCTTAACTCTTACTCTGGCCTAATAGCTAAGGTCTTAGACTCGTACTCTGGCCTAATGTTTAAGGTCTTAACTCTTACTCTGGCCTAATAGCTAAGGTCTTAACTCTTACTCTGGCCTAATAGCTAAGGTCTTAGACTCGTACTATGGCCTACAGGTTAAGTTCTTAACTGTTACTCTGGCCTACTGGTTAAGATCTTAACTCTTACTCTGGCCTACTGGTTAAGGTCTTATCTCTTACTCTGGCCTTATAGCTAAGGTCTTAACTCTTACTCTGGCCTACTGGTTAAGGTCTTAGACTCCTACTCTTGCCTAATAGCTAAGGTCTTAGACTCGTACTCTGGCCTACTGGTTAAGGTCTTAACTCTTGCTCTGGCCTACTGGTTAAGGTCTTAAGTCTTACTCTGGCCTAATTGCAAAGGTCTTAGATTCGTACTCTGGCCTAATGGTTAAGGACTTAACTCTTACTCTGGCCTAATAGCTAAGATCTTAACTCTTACTCTGGCCTAATAGCTAAGGTCTTAGACTCGTACTCTGGCCTACTGGTTAAGGTCTTAACTCTTACTCTGTCCTAATAGCTAAGGTCTTAGACTAGTACTATGGCCTACAGGTTAAGGTCTTAACTCTTGCTCTGGCCTAATTGCTAAGGTCTTAGACTTGTACTCTGGCCTACTGGTTAAGGTCTTAACTCTTACTCTGGCCTAATGGTTAAGGTCTTAACTCTTACTCTGGCCTAATAGCTAAGGTCTTAACTCTTAATCTGGCCTAATAGATACGGTCTTAGACTCGTACTCTGGCCTACTGGTTAAGGTCTTAACTCTTACTCTGGCCTACTGGTTAAGGTCTTAACTCTTACTCTGGCCTGCTGGTTAAGGTCTTAACACTTACTCTGGCCTAATAGCTAAGGTCTTAGACTCGTACTATGGCCTACAGGTTAAGGTCTTAACTCTTACTCTGGCCTACTGGTTAAGGTCTTAACTCTTACACTGGTCTAATAGCTAAGGTCTTAACTCTTGCTCTGGCCTAATAGCTAAGGTCTTAACTCTTACTCTGGCCTAATAGCTAAGGTCTTAGACTCATACTCTGGCCTAATAGCTAAGGTCTTAACTCTTACTCTGGCCTAATAGCTAAGGTCTTAGACTCGTACTATGGCCTACAGGTTAAGGTCTTAACTCTTACTCTGGCCTACTGGTTAAGGTCTTAACTCTTACTCTGGCCTAATACCTAAGGTCTTAACTCTTACTCTGGCCTAATAGCTAAGGTCTTAGACTCTTACTCTGGCCTACTGGTTAAGGTCTTAAATCTTACCCTGGCCTACTGGTTAAGGTCTTAACTCTTACTCTGGCCTAATAGCTAAGGTCTTAGACTCGTACTATGGCCTACAGGTTGAGGTCTTAACTCTTACTCTGGCCTACTGGTTAAGGTCTTAACTCTTACTCTGGCCTAATAGCTAAGGTCTTATACTCGTACTCTGGCCTAATGGTTAAGGTCTTAACTCTTACTCTGGCCTAATAGCTAAGGTCTTAGACTCGTACTATGGCCTACAGGTTAAGGTCTTAATTCTTACTCTGGCCTACTGGTTAAGGTCTTAACTCTTACTCTGGCCTAATAGCTAAGGTCTTAACTCTTACTCTGGCCTAATAGCTAAGGTCTTAACTCTTACTCTGGCCTAATAGCTAAGATCTTAACTCTTACTCTGGCCTAATAGCTAAGGTCTTAGACTCGTACTCTGGCCTACTGGTTAAGGTCTTAACTCTTACTCTGGCCTAATTGCTAAGGTCTTAGACTCGTACTCTGGCCTAATGGTTAAGGTCTTAACTCTTACTCTGGCCTAATAGCTAAGATCTTAACTCTTACTCTGGCCTAATAGCTAACGTCTTAGACTCGTACTCTGGCCTACTGGTTAAGGTCTTAACTCTTACTCTGTCCTAATAGCTAAGGTCTTAGACTCGTACTATGGCCTACAGGTTAAGGTCTTAACTCTTACTCTGGCCTAATAGCTAAGGTCTTAGACTCGTACTCTGGCCTTCTGGTTAAGGTCTTAACTCTTACTCTGGCCTAATGGTTAAGGTCTTAACTCTTACTCTGGCCTAATAGCTAAGGTCTTAGACTCGTACTATGGCCTACAGGTTAAGGTCTTAACTCTTACTCTGGCCTAATAGCTAAGGTCTTAGACTCTTACTCTGGCCTACAGGTTAAGGACTTAACTCTTACTCTGGCCTAATAGCTATGGTCTTAACTCTTACTCTGGCCTACTGGTTAAGGTCTTAGACTCCTACTCTCGCCTAATAGCTAAGGTCTTACCTCTTTCTCTGGCCTAATAGCTATGGTCTTAACTCTTACTCTGGCCTAATAGCTAAGGTCTTAGACTCGTACTCTGACCTAATGGTTAAGGTCTTAACTCTTACTCTGGCCTAATAGCTAAGGTCTTAGACTCGTCCTCTGGCCTACTGGTTAAGGTCTTAACTCTTGCTCTGGCCTACTGGTTAAGGTCTTAACTCTTACTCTGGCCTAATTGCTAAGGTCTTAGACTCGTACTCTGGCCTAATGGTTAAGGTCTTAACTCTTACTCTGGCCTACAGGTTAAGGACTTAACTCTTACTCTGCCTAATAGCTATGGTCTTAACTCTTACTCTGGCCTAATAGCTAAGGTCTTAACTCTTACTCTGGCCTACTGGTTAAGGTCTTAACTCTTACTCTGGCCTAATAGCTAAGGCCTTAGACTCATACTTTGGCCTAATGGTTAAGGTCTTAACTCTTACTCTGGCCTAAGAGCAAAGGTCTTAACTCTTACTTTGGCCTACTGGTTAAGGTCTTAACTCTTACTCTAGCCTAATAGCTAAGGTCTTAGACTCGTACTCTGGCCTAATAGCTAAGGTCTTAACTCTTACTCTGGCCAAATAGCTAAGGTCTTAACACTTACTCTGGCCTAATAGCTAAGGTCTGAGACTCGTACTATGGCCTAATGTTTAAGGACTTAACTCTTACTCTGGCCTAATAGCTAAGGTCTTAACTCTTACTCTGGCCTAATAGCTAAGGTCTTAGACTCGTACTATGGCCTACAGGTTAAGGTCTTAACTCTTACTCTGGCCTACTGGTTAAGGTCTTAACTCTTGCTCTGGCCTACTGGTTAAGGTCTTAACTCTTACTCTGGCCTAATTACTAAGGTCTTAGATTCGTACTCTGGCCTAATGGTTAAGGTCTTAACTCTTACTCTGGCCTAATAGCTAAGATCTTAACTCTTACTCTGGCCTAATAGCTAAGGTCTTAGACTCGTACTCTGGCCTACTGGTTAAGGTCTTAACTCTTACTCTGTCCTAATAGCTAAGGTCTTAGACTCGTACTATGGCCTACAGGTTAAGGTCTTAACTCTTGCTCTGGCCTAATTGCTAAGGTCTTAGACTTGTACTCTGGCCTACTGGTTAAGGTCTTAACTCTTACTCTGGCCTAATGGTTAAGGTCTTAACTCTTACTCTGGCCTAAGAGGTAAGGTCTTAACTCTTAATCCGGCCTAATAGATAAGGTCTTAGACTCGTACTCTGGCCTACTGGTTAAGGTCTTAACTCTTAATCTGGCCTACTGGTTAAGGTCTTAACTCTTACTCTGGACTGCTGGTTAAGGTCTTAACACTTACTCTGGCCTAATAGCTAAGGTCTTAGACTCGTACTATGGCCTACAGGTTAAGGTCTTAACTCTTACTCTGGCCTACTGGTTAAGGTCTTAACTCTTACACTGGTCTAATAGCTAAGGTCTTAACTCTTACTATGGCCTAATAGCTAAGATCTTAACTCTTAGTCTGGCCTAATAGCTAAGGTCTTAGACTCGTACTCTGTCCTAATGGTTAAGGTCTTAACTCTCACTCTGGCCTACAGTTTAAGGTCTTAACTCTTACTCTGGCCTAATTGCTGAGGTTTTAGACTCGTAATCTGGCCTAATGATTAAGGTCTTAACTCTTACTCTGGCCTAATAGCTAAGATCTTAACTCTTACTCTGGCCTAATAGCTAAGGTCTTAGACTCGTACTCTGGCCCACTGGTTAAGGTCTTAACTCTTGCTCTGGCCTACTGGTTAAGGTCTTAACTCTAACTCTGGCCTAATTGCTAAGGTCTTAGACTCGTCCTCTGGCCTACTGGTTAAGGTCTTAACTCTTACTCTGGCCTACAGGTTAAGGACTTAACTCTTACTCTGCCTAATAGCTATGGTCTTAACTCTTACTCTGGCCTAATAGCTAAGGTCTTAACTCTTACTCTGGCCTACTGGTTAAGGTCTTAACTCTTACTCTGGCCTAATAGCTAAGGCCTTAGACTCATACTTTGGCCTAATGGTTAAGGTCTTAACTCTTACTCTGGCCTAAGAGCAAAGGTCTTAACTCTTACTCTGGCCTACTGGTTAAGGTCTTAACTCTTACTCTAGCCTAATAGCTAAGGTCTTAGACTCGTACTCTGGCCTAATAGCTAAGGTCTTAACTCTTACTCTGGCCAAATAGCTAAGGTCTTAACACTTACTCTGGCCTAATAGCTAAGGTCTGAGACTCGTACTATGGCCTAATGTTTAAGGACTTAACTCTTACTCTGGCCTAATAGCTAAGGTCTTAACTCTTACTCTGGCCTAATAGCTAAGGTCTTAGACTCGTACTATGGCCTACAGGTTAAGGTCTTAACTCTTACTCTGGCCTACTGGTTAAGGTCTTAACTCTTGCTCTGGCCTACTGGTTAAGGTCTTAACTCTTACTCTGGCCTAATTGCTAAGGTCTTAGATTCGTACTCTGGCCTAATGGTTAAGGTCTTAACTCTTACTCTGGCCTAATAGCTAAGATCTTAACTCTTACTCTGGCCTAATAGCTAAGGTCTTAGACTCGTACTCTGGCCTACTGGTTAAGGTCTTAACTCTTACTCTGTCCTAATAGCTAAGGTCTTAGACTCGTACTATGGCCTACAGGTTAAGGTCTTAACTCTTGCTCTGGCCTAATTGCTAAGGTCTTGGACTTGTACTCTGGCCTACTGGTTAAGGTCTTAACTCTTACTCTGGCCTAATGGTTAAGGTCTTAACTCTTACTCTGGCCTAAGAGGTAAGGTCTTAACTCTTAATCCGGCCTAATAGATAAGGTCTTAGACTCGTACTCTGGCCTACTGGTTAAGGTCTTAACTCTTAATCTGGCCTACTGGTTAAGGTCTTAACTCTTACTCTGGACTGCTGGTTAAGGTCTTAACACTTACTCTGGCCTAATAGCTAAGGTCTTAGACTCGTACTATGGCCTACAGGTTAAGGTCTTAACTCTTACTCTGGCCTACTGGTTAAGGTCTTAACTCTTACACTGGTCTAATAGCTAAGGTCTTAACTCTTACTATGGCCTAATAGCTAAGATCTTAACTCTTAGTCTGGCCTAATAGCTAAGGTCTTAGACTCGTACTCTGTCCTAATGGTTAAGGTCTTAACTCTTACTCTGGCCTACAGTTTAAGGTCTTAACTCTTACTCTGGCCTAATTGCTGAGGTTTTAGACTCGTAATCTGGCCTAATGATTAAGGTCTTAACTCTTACTCTGGCCTAATAGCTAAGATCTTAACTCTTACTCTGGCCTAATAGCTAAGGTCTTAGACTCGTACTCTGGCCCACTGGTTAAGGTCTTAACTCTTGCTCTGGCCTACTGGTTAAGGTCTTAACTCTAACTCTGGCCTAATTGCTAAGGTCTTAGACTCGTCCTCTGGCCTACTGGTTAAGGTCTTAACTCTTGCTCTGGCCTACTGGTTAAGGTCATAAGTCTTACTCTGGCCTAATAGCTAAGGTCTTAGACTCGTACTATGACCTACAGGTTAAGGTCTTAACTCTTACTCTGGCCTACTGGTTAAGGTCTTAACTCTTACTCTGGCCTAATAGCTAAGGTCTTAACTCTTACTGTGGCCTAATAGCTAAGGTCTTAACTCTTACTCTGGCCTACTGGTTAAGGTCTTAACTCTTACTCTGGCCTAATAGCTAAGGTCTTAGACTCGTACTCTGGCCTAATGGTTAAGGTCTTAACTCTTACTCTGGCCTAATAGCTAAGGTCTTAAATCTTACTGTGGCCTAATGGTTAAGGTCTTAACTCTTACTCTGGCCTAATAGCTAAGGTCTTAACTCTTACTCTGGCCTACTGATTAAGGTCTTAACTCTTACTCTAACCTAATAGCTAAGGTCTTAGACTCGTACTCTGGCCTAATAGCTATGGTCTTAACTCTTACTCTGGCCAAATAGCTAAGGTCTTAACTCTTACTCTGGCCTAATAGCTAAGGTCTTAGACTCGTACTCTGGCCTAATGTTTAAGGTCTTAACTCTTACTCTGGCCTAATAGCTAAGGTCTTAACTCTTACTCTGGCCTAATAGCTAAGGTCTTAGACTCGTACTATGGCCTACAGGTTAAGTTCTTAACTGTTACTCTGGCCTACTGGTTAAGATCTTAACTCTTACTCTGGCCTACTGGTTAAGGTCTTAACTCTTACTCTGGCCTAATAGCTAAGATCTTAACTCTTACTCTGGCCTAATAGCTAAGGTCTTAGACTCGTACTCTGGCCTACTGGTTAAGGTCTTAACTCTTACTCTGTCCTAATAGCTAAGGTCTTAGACTAGTACTATGGCCTACAGGTTAAGGTCTTAACTCTTACTCTGGCCTACTGGTTAAGGTCTTAACTCTTACACTGGTCTAATAGCTAAGGTCTTAACTCTTACTATGGCCTAATAGCTAAGATCTTAACTCTTAGTCTGGCCTAATAGCTAAGGTCTTAGACTCGTACTCTGTCCTAATGGTTAAGGTCTTAACTCTTACTCTGGCCTACAGTTTAAGGTCTTAACTCTTACTCTGGCCTAATTGCTGAGGTTTTAGACTCGTAATCTGGCCTAATGATTAAGGTCTTAACTCTTACTCTGGCCTAATAGCTAAGATCTTAACTCTTACTCTGGCCTAATAGCTAAGGTCTTAGACTCGTACTCTGGCCCACTGGTTAAGGTCTTAACTCTTGCTCTGGCCTACTGGTTAAGGTCTTAACTCTAACTCTGGCCTAATTGCTAAGGTCTTAGACTCGTCCTCTGGCCTACTGGTTAAGGTCTTAACTCTTGCTCTGGCCTACTGGTTAAGGTCATAAGTCTTACTCTGGCCTAATAGCTAAGGTCTTAGACTCGTACTATGACCTACAGGTTAAGGTCTTAACTCTTACTCTGGCCTACTGGTTAAGGTCTTAACTCTTACTCTGGCCTAATAGCTAAGGTCTTAACTCTTACTGTGGCCTAATAGCTAAGGTCTTAACTCTTACTCTGGCCTACTGGTTAAGGTCTTAACTCTTACTCTGGCCTAATAGCTAAGGTCTTAGACTCGTACTCTGGCCTAATGGTTAAGGTCTTAACTCTTACTCTGGCCTAATAGCTAAGGTCTTAAATCTTACTGTGGCCTAATGGTTAAGGTCTTAACTCTTACTCTGGCCTAATAGCTAAGGTCTTAACTCTTACTCTGGCCTACTGATTAAGGTCTTAACTCTTACTCTAACCTAATAGCTAAGGTCTTAGACTCGTACTCTGGCCTAATAGCTATGGTCTTAACTCTTACTCTGGCCAAATAGCTAAGGTCTTAACTCTTACTCTGGCCTAATAGCTAAGGTCTTAGACTCGTACTCTGGCCTAATGTTTAAGGTCTTAACTCTTACTCTGGCCTAATAGCTAAGGTCTTAACTCTTACTCTGCCTAATAGCTAAGGTCTTAGACTCGTACTATGGCCTACAGGTAAGGTTCTTAACTGTTACTCTGGCCTACTGGTTAAGATCTTAACTCTTACTCTGGCCTACTGGTTAAGGTCTTAACTCTTACTCTGGCCTAATAGCTAAGATCTTAACTCTTACTCTGGCCTAATAGCTAAGGTCTTAGACTCGTACTCTGGCCTACTGGTTAAGGTCTTAACTCTTACTCTGTCCTAATAGCTAAGGTCTTAGACTAGTACTATGGCCTACAGGTTAAGGTCTTAACTCTTGCTCTGGCCTAATTGCTAAGGTCTTAGACTTGTACTCTGGCCTACTGGTTAAGGTCTTAACTCTTACTCTGGCCTAATGGTTAAGGTCTTAACTCTTACTCTGGCCTAATAGCTAAGGTCTTAACTCTTAATCTGGCCTAATAGATACGGTCTTAGACTCGTACTCTGGCCTACTGGTTAAGGTCTTAACTCTTACTCTGGCCTACTGGTTAAGGTCTTAACTCTTACTCTGGCCTGCTGGTTAAGGTCTTAACACTTACTCTGGCCTAATAGCTAAGGTCTTAGACTCGTACTATGGCCTACAGGTTAAGGTCTTAACTCTTACTCTGGCCTACTGGTTAAGGTCTTAACTCTTACACTGGTCTAATAGCTAAGGTCTTAACTCTTGCTCTGGCCTAATAGCTAAGGTCTTAACTCTTACTCTGGCCTAATAGCTAAGGTCTTAGACTCATACTCTGGCCTAATAGCTAAGGTCTTAACTCTTACTCTGGCCTAATAGCTAAGGTCTTAGACTCGTACTATGGCCTACAGGTTAAGGTCTTAACTCTTACTCTGGCCTACTGGTTAAGGTCTTAACTCTTACTCTGGCCTAATACCTAAGGTCTTAACTCTTACTCTGGCCTAATAGCTAAGGTCTTAGACTCTTACTCTGGCCTACTGGTTAAGGTCTTAAATATTACCCTGGCCTACTGGTTAAGGTCTTAACTCTTACTCTGGCCTAATAGCTAAGGTCTTAGACTCGTACTATGGCCTACAGGTTGAGGTCTTAACTCTTACTCTGGCCTACTGGTTAAGGTCTTAACTCTTACTCTGGCCTAATAGCTAAGGTCTTATACTCGTACTCTGGCCTAATGGTTAAGGTCTTAACTCTTACTCTGGCCTAATAGCTAAGGTCTTAGACTCGTACTATGGCCTACAGGTTAAGGTCTTAACTCTTACTCTGGCCTACTGGTTAAGGTCTTAACTCTTACTCTGGCCTAATAGCTAAGGTCTTAACTCTTACTCTGGCCTAATAGCTAAGGTCTTAACTCTTACTCTGGCCTAATAGCTAAGATCTTAACTCTTACTCTGGCCTAATAGCTAAGGTCTTAGACTCGTACTCTGGCCTACTGGTTAAGGTCTTAACTCTTACTCTGGCCTAATTGCTAAGGTCTTAGACTCGTACTCTGGCCTAATGGTTAAGGTCTTAACTCTTACTCTGGCCTAATAGCTAAGATCTTAACTCTTACTCTGGCCTAATAGCTAACGTCTTAGACTCGTACTCTGGCCTACTGGTTAAGGTCTTAACTCTTACTCTGTCCTAATAGCTAAGGTCTTAGACTCGTACTATGGCCTACAGGTTAAGGTCTTAACTCTTACTCTGGCCTAATAGCTAAGGTCTTAGACTCGTACTCTGGCCTTCTGGTTAAGGTCTTAACTCTTACTCTGGCCTAATGGTTAAGGTCTTAACTCTTACTCTGGCCTAATAGCTAAGGTCTTAGACTCGTACTATGGCCTACAGGTTAAGGTCTTAACTCTTACTCTGGCCTAATAGCTAAGGTCTTAGACTCTTACTCTGGCCTACAGGTTAAGGACTTAACTCTTACTCTGGCCTAATAGCTATGGTCTTAACTCTTACTCTGGCCTACTGGTTAAGGTCTTAGACTCCTACTCTCGCCTAATAGCTAAGGTCTTACCTCTTTCTCTGGCCTAATAGCTAAGGTCTTAACTCTTACTCTGGCCTAATAGCTAAGGTCTTAGACTCGTACTCTGACCTAATGGTTAAGGTCTTAACTCTTACTCTGGCCTAATAGCTAAGGTCTTAGACTCGTCCTCTGGCCTACTGGTTAAGGTCTTAACTCTTGCTCTGGCCTACTGGTTAAGGTCTTAACTCTTACTCTGGCCTAATTGCTAAGGTCTTAGACTCGTACTCTGGCCTAATGGTTAAGGTCTTAACTCTTACTCTGGCCTACAGGTTAAGGACTTAACTCTTACTCTGCCTAATAGCTATGGTCTTAACTCTTACTCTGGCCTAATAGCTAAGGTCTTAACTCTTACTCTGGCCTACTGGTTAAGGTCTTAACTCTTACTCTGGCCTAATAGCTAAGGCCTTAGACTCATACTTTGGCCTAATGGTTAAGGTCTTAACTCTTACTCTGGCCTAAGAGCAAAGGTCTTAACTCTTACTCTGGCCTACTGGTTAAGGTCTTAACTCTTACTCTAGCCTAATAGCTAAGGTCTTAGACTCGTACTCTGGCCTAATAGCTAAGGTCTTAACTCTTACTCTGGCCAAATAGCTAAGGTCTTAACACTTACTCTGGCCTAATAGCTAAGGTCTGAGACTCGTACTATGGCCTAATGTTTAAGGACTTAACTCTTACTCTGGCCTAATAGCTAAGGTCTTAACTCTTACTCTGGCCTAATAGCTAAGGTCTTAGACTCGTACTATGGCCTACAGGTTAAGGTCTTAACTCTTACTCTGGCCTACTGGTTAAGGTCTTAACTCTTGCTCTGGCCTACTGGTTAAGGTCTTAACTCTTACTCTGGCCTAATTGCTAAGGTCTTAGATTCGTACTCTGGCCTAATGGTTAAGGTCTTAACTCTTACTCTGGCCTAATAGCTAAGATCTTAACTCTTACTCTGGCCTAATAGCTAAGGTCTTAGACTCGTACTCTGGCCTACTGGTTAAGGTCTTAACTCTTACTCTGTCCTAATAGCTAAGGTCTTAGACTCGTACTATGGCCTACAGGTTAAGGTCTTAACTCTTGCTCTGGCCTAATTGCTAAGGTCTTAGACTTGTACTCTGGCCTACTGGTTAAGGTCTTAACTCTTACTCTGGCCTAATGGTTAAGGTCTTAACTCTTACTCTGGCCTAATAGGTAAGGTCTTAACTCTTAATCCGGCCTAATAGATAAGGTCTTAGACTCGTACTCTGGCCTACTGGTTAAGGTCTTAACTCTTAATCTGGCCTACTGGTTAAGGTCTTAACTCTTACTCTGGACTGCTGGTTAAGGTCTTAACACTTACTCTGGCCTAATAGCTAAGGTCTTAGTCTCGTACTATGGCCTACAGGTTAAGGTCTTAACTCTTACTCTGGCCTACTGGTTAAGGTCTTAACTCTTACACTGGTCTAATAGCTAAGGTCTTAACTCTTACTATGGCCTAATAGCTAAGATCTTAACTCTTACTCTGGCCTAATAGCTAAGGTCTTAGACTCGTACTCTGTCCTAATGGTTAAGGGCTTAACTCTTACTCTGGCCTACAGTTTAAGGTCTTAACTCTTACTCTGGCCTAATTGCTGAGGTTTTAGACTCGTAATCTGGCCTAATGATTAAGGTCTTAACTCTTACTCTGGCCTAATAGCTAAGATCTTAACTCTTACTCTGGCCTAATAGCTAAGGTCTTAGACTCATACTCTGGCCCACTGGTTAAGGTCTTAACTCTTGCTCTGGCCTACTGGTTAAGGTCTTAACTCTAACTCTGGCCTAATTGCTAAGGTCTTAGACTCGTCCTCTGGCCTACTGGTTAAGGTCTTAACTCTTGCTCTGGCCTACTGGTTAAGGTCATAAGTCTTACTCTTGCCTAATAGCTAAGGTCTTAGACTCGTACTATGACCTACAGGTTAAGGTCTTAACTCTTACTCTGGCCTACTGGTTAAGGTGTTAACTCTTACTCTGGCCTAATAGCTAAGGTCTTAACTCTTACTGTGGCCTAACAGCTAAGGTCTTAACTCTTACTCTGGCCTACTGGTTAAGGTGTTAACTCTTACTCTGGCCTAATAGCTAAGGTCTTAGACTCGTACTCTGGCCTAATGGTTAAGGTCTTAACTCTTACTCTGGCCTAATAGCTAAGGTCTTAAATCTTACTGTGGCCTAATGGTTAAGGTCTTAACTCTTACTCTGGCCTAATAGCTAAGGTCTTAACTCTTACTCTGGCCTACTGATTAAGGTCTTAACTCTTACTCTAACCTAATAGCTAAGGTCTTAGACTCGTACTCTGGCCTAATAGCTAAGGTCTTAACTCTTACTCTGGCCAAATAGCTAAGGTCTTAACTCTTACTCTGGCCTAATAGCTAAGGTCTTAGACTCGTACTCTGGCCTAATGTTTAAGGTCTTAACTCTTACTCTGGCCTATTAGCTAAGGTCTTAACTCTTACTCTGGCCTAATAGCTAAGGTCTTAGACTCGTACTATGGCCTACAGGTTAAGTTCTTAACTGTTACTCTGGCCTACTGGTTAAGATCTTAACTCTTACTCTGGCCTACTGGTTAAGGTCTTATCTCTTACTCTGGCCTAATAGCTAAGGTCTTAACTCTTACTCTGGCCTAATAGCTAAGGTCTTAGACTCGTACTATGGCCTACTGGTTAAGGTCTTAACTCTTGCTCTGGCCTACTGGTTAAGGTCTTAAGTCTTACTCTGGCCTAATTGCAAAGGTCTTAGATTCGTACTCTGGCCTAATGGTTAAGGACTTAACTCTTACTCTGGCCTAATAGCTAAGATCTTAACTCTTACTCTGGCCTAATAGCTAAGGTCTTAGACTCGTACTCTGGCCTACTGGTTAAGGTCTTAACTCTTACTCTGTCCTAATAGCTAAGGTCTTAGACTAGTACTATGGCCTACAGGTTAAGGTCTTAACTCTTGCTCTGGCCTAATTGCTAAGGTCTTAGACTTGTACTCTGGCCTACTGGTTAAGGTCTTAACTCTTACTCTGGCCTAATGGTTAAGGTCTTAACTCTTACTCTGGCCTAATAGCTAAGGTCTTAACTCTTAATCTGGCCTAAGAGATACGGTCTTAGACTCGTACTCTGGCCTACTGGTTAAGGTCTTAACTCTTACTCTGGCCTACTGGTTAAGGTCTTAACTCTTACTCTGGCCTGCTGGTTAAGGTCTTAACACTTACTCTGGCCTAATAGCTAAGGTCTTAGACTCGTACTATGGCCTACAGGTTAAGGTCTTAACTCTTACTCTGGCCTACTGGTTAAGGTCTTAACTCTTACACTGGTCTAATAGCTAAGGTCTTAACTCTTGCTCTGGCCTAATAGCTAAGGTCTTAACTCTTACTCTGGCCTAATAGCTAAGGTCTTAGACTCATACTCTGGCCTAATAGCTAAGGTCTTAACTCTTACTCTGGCCTAATAGCTAAGGTCTTAGACTCGTACTATGGCCTACAGGTTAAGGTCTTAACTCTTACTCTGGCCTAATACCTAAGGTCTTAACTCTTACTCTGGCCTAATAGCTAAGGTCTTAGACTCTTACTCTGGCCTACTGGTTAAGGTCTTAAATCTTACCCTGGCCTACTGGTTAAGGTCTTAACTCTTACTCTGGCCTAATAGCTAAGGTCTTAGACTCGTACTATGGCCTACAGGTTGAGGTCTTAACTCTTACTCTGGCCTACTGGTTAAGGTCTTAACTCTTACTCTGGCCTAATAGCTAAGGTCTTATACTCGTACTCTGGCCTAATGGTTAAGGTCTTAACTCTTACTCTGGCCTAATAGCTAAGGTCTTAGACTCGTACTATGGCCTACAGGTTAAGGTCTTAACTCTTACTCTGGCCTACTGGTTAAGGTCTTAACTCTTACTCTGGCCTAATAGCTAAGGTCTTAACTCTTACTCTGGCCTAATAGCTAAGGTCTTAACTCTTACTCTGGCCTAATAGCTAAGATCTTAACTCTTACTCTGGCCTAATAGCTAAGGTCTTAGACTCGTACTCTGGCCTACTGGTTAAGGTCTTAACTCTTACTCTGGCCTAATTGCTAAGGTCTTAGACTCGTACTCTGGCCTAATGGTTAAGGTCTTAACTCTTACTCTGGCCTAATAGCTAAGATCTTAACTCTTACTCTGGCCTAATAGCTAACGTCTTAGACTCGTACTCTGGCCTACTGGTTAAGGTCTTAACTCTTACTCTGTCCTAATAGCTAAGGTCTTAGACTCGTACTATGGCCTACAGGTTAAGGTCTTAACTCTTACTCTGGCCTAATAGCTAAGGTCTTAGACTCGTACTCTGGCCTTCTGGTTAAGGTCTTAACTCTTACTCTGGCCTAATGGTTAAGGTCTTAACTCTTACTCTGGCCTAATAGCTAAGGTCTTAGACTCGTACTATGGCCTACAGGTTAAGGTCTTAACTCTTACTCTGGCCTAATAGCTAAGGTCTTAGACTCTTACTCTGGCCTACAGGTTAAGGACTTAACTCTTACTCTGGCCTAATAGCTATGGTCTTAACTCTTACTCTGGCCTACTGGTTAAGGTCTTAGACTCCTACTCTCGCCTAATAGCTAAGGTCTTACCTCTTTCTCTGGCCTAATAGCTAAGGTCTTAACTCTTACTCTGGCCTAATAGCTAAGGTCTTAGACTCGTACTCAGACCTAATGGTTAAGGTCTTAACTCTTACTCTGGCCTAATAGCTAAGGTCTTAGACTCGTCCTCTGGCCTACTGGTTAAGGTCTTAACTCTTGCTCTGGCCTACTGGTTAAGGTCTTAACTCTTACCCTGGCCTAATTGCTAAGGTCTTAGACTCGTACTCTGGCCTAATGGTTAAGGTCTTAACTCTTACTCTGGCCTAATAGCTAAGATCTTAACTCTTACTCTGGCCTAATAGCTAAGGTCTTAGACTCGTACTCTGGCCTACTGGTTAAGGTCTTAACTCTTACTCTGGCCTGCTGGAAAAGGTCTTAACACTTACTCTGGCCTAATAGCTAAGGTCTTAGACTCGTTCTCTGGCCTAATAGCTAAGGTCTTAACTCTTACTCTGTCCTACTGGTTAAGGTCTTAACTCTTACTCTGGCCTACTGGTTAAGGTCTTAACTCTTACTCTGGCCTAATAGCTAAGGTCGTAACTCTTACTCTGGCCTAATAGCTAAGGTCTTAGACTCATACTCTGGCCTAATAGCTAAGGTCTTAGACTCGTGCTCTGGCCTAATGGTTAAGGTCTTAACTCTTACTCTGGCCTAATAGCTAAGGTCTTAGACTCGTACTCTGGCCTAATGGTTAAGGTCTTAACTCTTACTCTGGCCTACAGGTTAAGGTCTTAACTCTTACTCTGGCCTAATAGCTAAGGTCATAGACTCTTACTCTGGCCTACTGATTAAGGTCTTAACTCTTACTCTGGCCTAATAGCTAAGATCTTAACTCTTACTCTGGCCTAATAGCTACGGTCTTAGACTCGTACTCTGGCCTAATGGATAAGGTCTTAACTCTTACTCTGGCCTACAGGTTAAGGTCTTAACTCTTACTCTGGCCTAATTGCTAAGGTCTTAGACTCGTAATCTGGCCTAATGATTAAGGTCTTAACTCTTACTCTGGCCTAATAGCTAAGATCTTAACTCTTGCTCTCGCCTAATAGCTAAGGTCTTAGACTCGTACTCTGGCCTACTGGTTAAGGTCTTAACTCTTGCTCTGGCCTACTGGTTAGGTCTTAGACTCGTAATCTGGCCTAATGATTAAGGTCTTAACTCTTACTCTGGCCTAATAGCTAAGATCTTAACTCTTACTCTGGCCTAATAGCTAAGGTCTTAGACTCTTACTCTGGCCTACTGGTTAAGGTCTTAACTCTTACTCTGGCCTAATTGCTAAGGTCTTAGACTCGTACTCTGGCCTAATGGTTAAGGTCTTAACTCTTACTCTGGCCTAATAGCTAAGATCTTAACTCTTACTCTGGCCTAATAGCTAAGGTCTTAGACTCGTACTCTGGCCTAATGGTTAAGGTCTTAACTCTTACTCTGGCCTACAGGTTAAGGTCTTAACTCTTACTCTGGCCTAATTGCTAAGGTCTTAGACTCGTAATCTGGCCTAATGATTAAGGTCTTAACTCTTACTCTGGCCTAATAGCTAAGATCTTAACTCTTACTCTGGCCTAATAGCTAAGGTCTTAGACTCGTACTCTGGCCTACAGGTTAAGGTCTTAACTCTTACTCTGGCCTACTGGTTAAGGTCTTAGACTCATAATCTGGCCTAATGATTAAGGTCTTAACTCTTACTCTGGCCTAATAGCTAAGATCTTAACTCTTACTCTGGCCTAATAGCTAAGGTCTTAGACTCTTACTCTGGCCTACTGGTTAAGGTCTTAACTCTTACTCTGGCCTACAGGTTAAGGTCTTAACTCTTACTCTGGCCTAATGGCTAAGGTCATAGACTCTTACTCTGGCCTACTGATTAGGATCTTAACTCTTACTCTGGCCTAATAGCTAAGATCTTAACTCTTACTCTGGCCTAATAGATAAGGTCTTAGACTCGTACTCTGGCCTAATGGTTAAGGTCTTAACTCTTACTCTGGCCTAATAGCTGAGGTCTTAACTCTTACTCTGGCCTAATAGCTAAGGTCTTAACTCTTTCTCTTGCCTAATAGCTAAGGTCTTAACTCTTACTCTGGCCTAATAGCTAAGGTCTTAGACTCGTACTATGGCCTACAGGTTGAGGTCTTAACTCTTACTCTGGCCTACTGGTTAAGGTCTTAACTCTTACTCTGGCCTAATAGCTAAGGTCTTATACTCGTATTCTGGCCTAATGGTTAAGGTCTTAACTCTTACTCTGGCCTAATAGCTAAGGTCTTAGACTCGTACTATGGCCTACAGGTTAAGGTCTTAACTCTTACTCTGGCCTACTGGTTAAGGTCTTAACTCTTACTCTGGCCTAATAGCTATGGTCTTAACTCTTACTCTGGCCTAATAGCTAAGGTCTTAACTCTTACTCTGGCCTAATAGCTAAGATCTTAACTCTTACTCTGGCCTAATAGCTAAGGTCTTAGACTCGTACTCTGGCCTACTGGTTAAGGTCTTAACTCTTACTCTGGCCTAATTGCTAAGGTCTTAGACTCGTACTCTGGCCTAATGGTTAAGGTCTTAACTCTTACTCTGGCCTAATAGCTAAGATCTTAACTCTTACTCTGGCCTAATAGCTAACGTCTTAGACTCGTACTCTGGCCTACTGGTTAAGGTCTTAACTCTTACTCTGTCCTAATAGCTAAGGTCTTAGACTCGTACTATGGCCTACAGGTTAAGGTCTTAACTCTTACTCTGGCCTAATAGCTAAGGTCTTAGACTCGCACTCTGGCCTTCTGGTTAAGGTCTTAACTCTTACTCTGGCCTAATGGTTAAGGTCTTAACTCTTACTCTGGCCTAATAGCTAAGGTCTTAGACTCGTACTATGGCCTACAGGTTAAGGTCTTAACTCTTACTCTGGCCTAATAGATAAGGTCTTAGACTCTTACTCTGGCCTACAGGTTAAGGACTTAACTCTTACTCTGGCCTAATAGCTATGGTCTTAACTCTTACTCTGGCCTACTGGTTAAGGTCTTAGACTCCTACTCTCGCCTAATAGCTAAGGTCTTACCTCTTTCTCTGGCCTAATAGCTAAGGTCTTAACTCTTACTCTGGCCTAATAGCTAAGGTCTTAGACTCGTACTCTGACCTAATGGTTAAGGTCTTAACTCTTACTCTGGCCTAATAGCTAAGGTCTTAGACTCGTCCTCTGGCCTACTGGTTAAGGTCTTAACTCTTGCTCTGGCCTACTGGTTAAGGTCTTAACTCTTACTCTGGCCTAATTGCTAAGGTCTTAGACTCGTACTCTGGCCTAATGGTTAAGGTCTTAACTCTTACTCTGGCCTAATAGCTAAGATCTTAACTCTTACTCTGGCCTAATAGCTAAGGTCTTAGACTCGTACTCTGGCCTACTGGTTAAGGTCTTAACTCTTACTCTGGCCTGCTGGAAAAGGTCTTAACACTTACTCTGGCCTAATAGCTAAGGTCTTAGACTCATTCTCTGGCCTAATAGCTAAGGTCTTAACTCTTACTCTGTCCTACTGGTTAAGGTCTTAACTCTTACTCTGGCCTACTGGTTAAGGTCTTAACTCTTACTCTGGCCTAATAGCTAAGGTCGTAACTCTTACTCTGGCCTAATAGCTAAGGTCTTAGACTCATACTCTGGCCTAATAGCTAAGGTCTTAGACTCGTGCTCTGGCCTAATGGTTAAGGTCTTAACTCTTACTCTGGCCTAATAGCTAAGGTCTTAGACTCGTACTCTGGCCTAATGGTTAAGGTCTTAACTCTTACTCTGGCCTACAGGTTAAAGTCTTAACTCTTACTCTGGCCTAATAGCTAAGGTCATAGACTCTTACTCTGGCCTACTGATTAAGGTCTTAACTCTTACTCTGGCCTAATAGCTAAGATCTTAACTCTTACTCTGGCCTAATAGCTACGGTCTTAGACTCGTACTCTGGCCTAATGGATAAGGTCTTAACTCTTACTCTGGCCTACAGGTTAAGGTCTAAACTCTTACTCTGGCCTAATTGCTAAGGTCTTAGACTCGTAATCTGGCCTAATGATTAAGGTCTTAACTCTTACTCTGGCCTAATAGCTAAGATCTTAACTCTTACTCTCGCCTAATAGCTAAGGTCTTAGACTCGTACTCTGGCCTACTGGTTAAGGTCTTAACTCTTACTCTGGCCTAATTGCTAAGGTCTTAGACTCGTACTCTGGCCTAATGGTTAAGGTCTTAACTCTTACTCTGGCCTAATAGCTAAGATCTTAACTCTTACTCTGGCCTAATAGCTAAGGTCTTAGACTCGTACTCTGGCCTAATGGTTAAGGTCTTAACTCTTACTCTGGCCTACAGGTTAAGGTCTTAACTCTTACTCTGGCCTAATTGCTAAGGTCTTAGACTCGTAATCTGGCCTAATGATTAAGGTCTTAACTCTTACTCTGGCCTAATAGCTAAGATCTTAACTCTTACTCTGGCCTAATAGCTAAGGTCTTAGACTCGTACTCTGGCCTACAGGTTAAGGTCTTAACTCTTACTCTGGCCTCCTGGTTAAGGTCTTAGACTCATAATCTGGCCTAATGATTAAAGTCTTAACTCTTACTCTGGCCTAATAGCTAAGATCTTAACTCTTACTCTGGCCTAATAGCTAAGGTCTTAGACTCTTACTCTGGCCTACTGGTTAAGGTCTTAACTCTTACTCTGGCCTAATTGCTAAGGTCTTAGACTCGTACTCTGGCCTAATGGTTAAGGTCTTAACTCTTACTCTGGCCTAATAGCTAAGATCTTAACTCTTACTCTGGCCTAATAGCTAAGGTCTTAGACTCGTACTCTGGCCTACTGGTTAAGGTCTTAACTCTTACTCTGTCCTAATAGCTAAGGTCTTAGACTCGTACTATGGCCTACAGGTTAAGGTCTTAACTCTTACTCTGGCCTAATAGCTAAGGTCTTAGACTTGTACTCTGGCCTACTGGTTAAGGTCTTAACTCTTACTCTGGCCTAATGGTTAAGGTCTTAACTCTTACTCTGGCCTAATAGCTAAGGTCTTAACTCTTACTCTGGCCTAATAGCTAAGGTCTTAGACTCGTACTATGGCCTACAGGTTAAGGTCTTAACACTTACTCTGTCCTAATAGCTAAGGTCTTAGACTCTTACTCTGGCCTACAGGTTAAGAACTTAACTCTTACTCTGCCTAATAGCTATGGTCTTAACTCGTACTCTGGCCTACTGGTTAAGGTCTTAACTCTTACTCTGGCCTAATTGCTAAGGTCTTAGACTCCTACTCTCGCCTAATAGCTAAGGTCTCAACTCTTTCTCTGGCCTAATAGCTAAGGTATTAACTCTTACTCTGGCCTAATAGCTAAGGTCTTAGACTCATACTCTGGCCCACTGGTTAAGGTCTTAACTCTTGCTCTGGCCTACTGGTTAAGGTCTTAACTCTAACTCTGGCCTAATTGCTAAGGTCTTAGACTCGTCCTCTGGCCTACTGGTTAAGGTCTTAACTCTTGCTCTGGCCTACTGGTTAAGGTCATAAGTCTTACTCTGGCCTAATAGCTAAGGTCTTAGACTCGTACTATGACCTACAGGTTAAGGTCTTAACTCTTACTCTGGCCTACTGGTTAAGGTCTTAACTCTTACTCTGGCCTAATAGCTAAGGTCTTAACTCTTACTGTGGCCTAATAGCTAAGGTCTTAACTCTTACTCTGGCCTACTGGTTAAGGTCTTAACTCTTACTCTGGCCTAATAGCTAAGGTCTTAGACTCGTACTCTGGCCTAATGGTTAAGGTCTTAACTCTTACTCTGGCCTAATAGCTAAGGTCTTAAATCTTACTGTGGCCTAATGGTTAAGGTCTTAACTCTTACTCTGGCCTAATAGCTAAGGTCTTAACTCTTACTCTGGCCTACTGATTAAGGTCTTAACTCTTACTCTAACCTAATAGCTAAGGTCTTAGACTCGTACTCTGGCCTAATAGCTATGGTCTTAACTCTTACTCTGGCCAAATAGCTAAGGTCTTAACTCTTACTCTGGCCTAATAGCTAAGGTCTTAGACTCGTACTCTGGCCTAATGTTTAAGGTCTTAACTCTTACTCTGGCCTAATAGCTAAGGTCTTAACTCTTACTCTGCCTAATAGCTAAGGTCTTAGACTCGTACTATGGCCTACAGGTAAGGTTCTTAACTGTTACTCTGGCCTACTGGTTAAGATCTTAACTCTTACTCTGGCCTACTGGTTAAGGTCTTAACTCTTACTCTGGCCTAATAGCTAAGATCTTAACTCTTACTCTGGCCTAATAGCTAAGGTCTTAGACTCGTACTCTGGCCTACTGGTTAAGGTCTTAACTCTTACTCTGTCCTAATAGCTAAGGTCTTAGACTAGTACTATGGCCTACAGGTTAAGGTCTTAACTCTTGCTCTGGCCTAATTGCTAAGGTCTTA
Organism: Triturus cristatus; assembly: GCF_964204655.1. NCBI lineage: Eukaryota > Metazoa > Chordata > Amphibia > Caudata > Salamandridae > Triturus > Triturus cristatus. The sequence continues at coordinate 951,620 of NC_140582.1, read as the reverse complement.
GACTTGTACTCTGGCCTACTGGTTAAGGTCTTAACTCTTACTCTGGCCTAATGGTTAAGGTCTTAACTCTTACTCTGGCCTAATAGCTAAGGTCTTAACTCTTAATCTGGCCTAATAGATACGGTCTTAGACTCGTACTCTGGCCTACTGGTTAAGGTCTTAACTCTTACTCTGGCCTACTGGTTAAGGTCTTAACTCTTACTCTGGCCTGCTGGTTAAGGTCTTAACACTTACTCTGGCCTAATAGCTAAGGTCTTAGACTCGTACTATGGCCTACAGGTTAAGGTCTTAACTCTTACTCTGGCCTACTGGTTAAGGTCTTAACTCTTACACTGGTCTAATAGCTAAGGTCTTAACTCTTGCTCTGGCCTAATAGCTAAGGTCTTAACTCTTACTCTGGCCTAATAGCTAAGGTCTTAGACTCATACTCTGGCCTAATAGCTAAGGTCTTAACTCTTACTCTGGCCTAATAGCTAAGGTCTTAGACTCGTACTATGGCCTACAGGTTAAGGTCTTAACTCTTACTCTGGCCTACTGGTTAAGGTCTTAACTCTTACTCTGGCCTAATACCTAAGGTCTTAACTCTTACTCTGGCCTAATAGCTAAGGTCTTAGACTCTTACTCTGGCCTACTGGTTAAGGTCTTAAATATTACCCTGGCCTACTGGTTAAGGTCTTAACTCTTACTCTGGCCTAATAGCTAAGGTCTTAGACTCGTACTATGGCCTACAGGTTGAGGTCTTAACTCTTACTCTGGCCTACTGGTTAAGGTCTTAACTCTTACTCTGGCCTAATAGCTAAGGTCTTATACTCGTACTCTGGCCTAATGGTTAAGGTCTTAACTCTTACTCTGGCCTAATAGCTAAGGTCTTAGACTCGTACTATGGCCTACAGGTTAAGGTCTTAACTCTTACTCTGGCCTACTGGTTAAGGTCTTAACTCTTACTCTGGCCTAATAGCTAAGGTCTTAACTCTTACTCTGGCCTAATAGCTAAGGTCTTAACTCTTACTCTGGCCTAATAGCTAAGATCTTAACTCTTACTCTGGCCTAATAGCTAAGGTCTTAGACTCGTACTCTGGCCTACTGGTTAAGGTCTTAACTCTTACTCTGGCCTAATTGCTAAGGTCTTAGACTCGTACTCTGGCCTAATGGTTAAGGTCTTAACTCTTACTCTGGCCTAATAGCTAAGATCTTAACTCTTACTCTGGCCTAATAGCTAACGTCTTAGACTCGTACTCTGGCCTACTGGTTAAGGTCTTAACTCTTACTCTGTCCTAATAGCTAAGGTCTTAGACTCGTACTATGGCCTACAGGTTAAGGTCTTAACTCTTACTCTGGCCTAATAGCTAAGGTCTTAGACTCGTACTCTGGCCTTCTGGTTAAGGTCTTAACTCTTACTCTGGCCTAATGGTTAAGGTCTTAACTCTTACTCTGGCCTAATAGCTAAGGTCTTAGACTCGTACTATGGCCTACAGGTTAAGGTCTTAACTCTTACTCTGGCCTAATAGCTAAGGTCTTAGACTCTTACTCTGGCCTACAGGTTAAGGACTTAACTCTTACTCTGGCCTAATAGCTATGGTCTTAACTCTTACTCTGGCCTACTGGTTAAGGTCTTAGACTCCTACTCTCGCCTAATAGCTAAGGTCTTACCTCTTTCTCTGGCCTAATAGCTAAGGTCTTAACTCTTACTCTGGCCTAATAGCTAAGGTCTTAGACTCGTACTCTGACCTAATGGTTAAGGTCTTAACTCTTACTCTGGCCTAATAGCTAAGGTCTTAGACTCGTCCTCTGGCCTACTGGTTAAGGTCTTAACTCTTGCTCTGGCCTACTGGTTAAGGTCTTAACTCTTACTCTGGCCTAATTGCTAAGGTCTTAGACTCGTACTCTGGCCTAATGGTTAAGGTCTTAACTCTTACTCTGGCCTACAGGTTAAGGACTTAACTCTTACTCTGCCTAATAGCTATGGTCTTAACTCTTACTCTGGCCTAATAGCTAAGGTCTTAACTCTTACTCTGGCCTACTGGTTAAGGTCTTAACTCTTACTCTGGCCTAATAGCTAAGGCCTTAGACTCATACTTTGGCCTAATGGTTAAGGTCTTAACTCTTACTCTGGCCTAAGAGCAAAGGTCTTAACTCTTACTCTGGCCTACTGGTTAAGGTCTTAACTCTTACTCTAGCCTAATAGCTAAGGTCTTAGACTCGTACTCTGGCCTAATAGCTAAGGTCTTAACTCTTACTCTGGCCAAATAGCTAAGGTCTTAACACTTACTCTGGCCTAATAGCTAAGGTCTGAGACTCGTACTATGGCCTAATGTTTAAGGACTTAACTCTTACTCTGGCCTAATAGCTAAGGTCTTAACTCTTACTCTGGCCTAATAGCTAAGGTCTTAGACTCGTACTATGGCCTACAGGTTAAGGTCTTAACTCTTACTCTGGCCTACTGGTTAAGGTCTTAACTCTTGCTCTGGCCTACTGGTTAAGGTCTTAACTCTTACTCTGGCCTAATTGCTAAGGTCTTAGATTCGTACTCTGGCCTAATGGTTAAGGTCTTAACTCTTACTCTGGCCTAATAGCTAAGATCTTAACTCTTACTCTGGCCTAATAGCTAAGGTCTTAGACTCGTACTCTGGCCTACTGGTTAAGGTCTTAACTCTTACTCTGTCCTAATAGCTAAGGTCTTAGACTCGTACTATGGCCTACAGGTTAAGGTCTTAACTCTTGCTCTGGCCTAATTGCTAAGGTCTTAGACTTGTACTCTGGCCTACTGGTTAAGGTCTTAACTCTTACTCTGGCCTAATGGTTAAGGTCTTAACTCTTACTCTGGCCTAATAGGTAAGGTCTTAACTCTTAATCCGGCCTAATAGATAAGGTCTTAGACTCGTACTCTGGCCTACTGGTTAAGGTCTTAACTCTTAATCTGGCCTACTGGTTAAGGTCTTAACTCTTACTCTGGACTGCTGGTTAAGGTCTTAACACTTACTCTGGCCTAATAGCTAAGGTCTTAGTCTCGTACTATGGCCTACAGGTTAAGGTCTTAACTCTTACTCTGGCCTACTGGTTAAGGTCTTAACTCTTACACTGGTCTAATAGCTAAGGTCTTAACTCTTACTATGGCCTAATAGCTAAGATCTTAACTCTTACTCTGGCCTAATAGCTAAGGTCTTAGACTCGTACTCTGTCCTAATGGTTAAGGGCTTAACTCTTACTCTGGCCTACAGTTTAAGGTCTTAACTCTTACTCTGGCCTAATTGCTGAGGTTTTAGACTCGTAATCTGGCCTAATGATTAAGGTCTTAACTCTTACTCTGGCCTAATAGCTAAGATCTTAACTCTTACTCTGGCCTAATAGCTAAGGTCTTAGACTCATACTCTGGCCCACTGGTTAAGGTCTTAACTCTTGCTCTGGCCTACTGGTTAAGGTCTTAACTCTAACTCTGGCCTAATTGCTAAGGTCTTAGACTCGTCCTCTGGCCTACTGGTTAAGGTCTTAACTCTTGCTCTGGCCTACTGGTTAAGGTCATAAGTCTTACTCTTGCCTAATAGCTAAGGTCTTAGACTCGTACTATGACCTACAGGTTAAGGTCTTAACTCTTACTCTGGCCTACTGGTTAAGGTCTTAACTCTTACTCTGGCCTAATAGCTAAGGTCTTAACTCTTACTGTGGCCTAACAGCTAAGGTCTTAACTCTTACTCTGGCCTACTGGTTAAGGTCTTAACTCTTACTCTGGCCTAATAGCTAAGGTCTTAGACTCGTACTCTGGCCTAATGGTTAAGGTCTTAACTCTTACTCTGGCCTAATAGCTAAGGTCTTAAATCTTACTGTGGCCTAATGGTTAAGGTCTTAACTCTTACTCTGGCCTAATAGCTAAGGTCTTAACTCTTACTCTGGCCTACTGATTAAGGTCTTAACTCTTACTCTAACCTAATAGCTAAGGTCTTAGACTCGTACTCTGGCCTAATAGCTAAGGTCTTAACTCTTACTCTGGCCAAATAGCTAAGGTCTTAACTCTTACTCTGGCCTAATAGCTAAGGTCTTAGACTCGTACTCTGGCCTAATGTTTAAGGTCTTAACTCTTACTCTGGCCTATTAGCTAAGGTCTTAACTCTTACTCTGGCCTAATAGCTAAGGTCTTAGACTCGTACTATGGCCTACAGGTTAAGTTCTTAACTGTTACTCTGGCCTACTGGTTAAGATCTTAACTCTTACTCTGGCCTACTGGTTAAGGTCTTATCTCTTACTCTGGCCTTATAGCTAAGGTCTTAACTCTTACTCTGGCCTACTGGTTAAGGTCTTAGACTCCTACTCTGGCCTAATAGCTAAGGTCTTAGACTCGTACTCTGGCCTACTGGTTAAGGTCTTAACTCTTGCTCTGGCCTACTGGTTAAGGTCTTAAGTCTTACTCTGGCCTAATTGCAAAGGTCTTAGATTCGTACTCTGGCCTAATGGTTAAGGACTTAACTCTTACTCTGGCCTAATAGCTAAGATCTTAACTCTTACTCTGGCCTAATAGCTAAGGTCTTAGACTCGTACTCTGGCCTACTGGTTAAGGTCTTAACTCTTACTCTGTCCTAATAGCTAAGGTCTTAGACTAGTACTATGGCCTACAGGTTAAGGTCTTAACTCTTGCTCTGGCCTAATTGCTAAGGTCTTAGACTTGTACTCTGGCCTACTGGTTAAGGTCTTAACTCTTACTCTGGCCTAATGGTTAAGGTCTTAACTCTTACTCTGGCCTAATAGCTAAGGTCTTAACTCTTAATCTGGCCTAAGAGATACGGTCTTAGACTCGTACTCTGGCCTACTGGTTAAGGTCTTAACTCTTACTCTGGCCTACTGGTTAAGGTCTTAACTCTTACTCTGGCCTGCTGGTTAAGGTCTTAACACTTACTCTGGCCTAATAGCTAAGGTCTTAGACTCGTACTATGGCCTACAGGTTAAGGTCTTAACTCTTACTCTGGCCTACTGGTTAAGGTCTTAACTCTTACACTGGTCTAATAGCTAAGGTCTTAACTCTTGCTCTGGCCTAATAGCTAAGGTCTTAACTCTTACTCTGGCCTAATAGCTAAGGTCTTAGACTCATACTCTGGCCTAATAGCTAAGGTCTTAACTCTTACTCTGGCCTAATAGCTAAGGTCTTAGACTCGTACTATGGCCTACAGGTTAAGGTCTTAACTCTTACTCTGGCCTAATACCTAAGTTCTTAACTCTTACTCTGGCCTAATAGCTAAGGTCTTAGACTCTTACTCTGGCCTACTGGTTAAGGTCTTAAATCTTACCCTGGCCTACTGGTTAAGGTCTTAACTCTTACTCTGGCCTAATAGCTAAGGTCTTAGACTCGTACTATGGCCTACAGGTTGAGGTCTTAACTCTTACTCTGGCCTACTGGTTAAGGTCTTAACTCTTACTCTGGCCTAATAGCTAAGGTCTTATACTCGTACTCTGGCCTAATGGTTAAGGTCTTAACTCTTACTCTGGCCTAATAGCTAAGGTCTTAGACTCGTACTATGGCCTACAGGTTAAGGTCTTAACTCTTACTCTGGCCTACTGGTTAAGGTCTTAACTCTTACTCTGGCCTAATAGCTAAGGTCTTAACTCTTACTCTGGCCTAATAGCTAAGGTCTTAACTCTTACTCTGGCCTAATAGCTAAGATCTTAACTCTTACTCTGGCCTAATAGCTAAGGTCTTAGACTCGTACTCTGGCCTACTGGTTAAGGTCTTAACTCTTACTCTGGCCTAATTGCTAAGGTCTTAGACTCGTACTCTGGCCTAATGGTTAAGGTCTTAACTCTTACTCTGGCCTAATAGCTAAGATCTTAACTCTTACTCTGGCCTAATAGCTAACGTCTTAGACTCGTACTCTGGCCTACTGGTTAAGGTCTTAACTCTTACTCTGTCCTAATAGCTAAGGTCTTAGACTCGTACTATGGCCTACAGGTTAAGGTCTTAACTCTTACTCTGGCCTAATAGCTAAGGTCTTAGACTCGTACTCTGGCCTTCTGGTTAAGGTCTTAACTCTTACTCTGGCCTAATGGTTAAGGTCTTAACTCTTACTCTGGCCTAATAGCTAAGGTCTTAGACTCGTACTATGGCCTACAGGTTAAGGTCTTAACTCTTACTCTGGCCTAATAGCTAAGGTCTTAGACTCTTACTCTGGCCTACAGGTTAAGGACTTAACTCTTACTCTGGCCTAATAGCTATGGTCTTAACTCTTACTCTGGCCTACTGGTTAAGGTCTTAGACTCCTACTCTCGCCTAATAGCTAAGGTCTTACCTCTTTCTCTGGCCTAATAGCTAAGGTCTTAACTCTTACTCTGGCCTAATAGCTAAGGTCTTAGACTCGTACTCAGACCTAATGGTTAAGGTCTTAACTCTTACTCTGGCCTAATAGCTAAGGTCTTAGACTCGTCCTCTGGCCTACTGGTTAAGGTCTTAACTCTTGCTCTGGCCTACTGGTTAAGGTCTTAACTCTTACCCTGGCCTAATTGCTAAGGTCTTAGACTCGTACTCTGGCCTAATGGTTAAGGTCTTAACTCTTACTCTGGCCTAATAGCTAAGATCTTAACTCTTACTCTGGCCTAATAGCTAAGGTCTTAGACTCGTACTCTGGCCTACTGGTTAAGGTCTTAACTCTTACTCTGGCCTGCTGGAAAAGGTCTTAACACTTACTCTGGCCTAATAGCTAAGGTCTTAGACTCGTTCTCTGGCCTAATAGCTAAGGTCTTAACTCTTACTCTGTCCTACTGGTTAAGGTCTTAACTCTTACTCTGGCCTACTGGTTAAGGTCTTAACTCTTACTCTGGCCTAATAGCTAAGGTCGTAACTCTTACTCTGGCCTAATAGCTAAGGTCTTAGACTCATACTCTGGCCTAATAGCTAAGGTCTTAGACTCGTGCTCTGGCCTAATGGTTAAGGTCTTAACTCTTACTCTGGCCTAATAGCTAAGGTCTTAGACTCGTACTCTGGCCTAATGGTTAAGGTCTTAACTCTTACTCTGGCCTACAGGTTAAGGTCTTAACTCTTACTCTGGCCTAATAGCTAAGGTCATAGACTCTTACTCTGGCCTACTGATTAAGGTCTTAACTCTTACTCTGGCCTAATAGCTAAGATCTTAACTCTTACTCTGGCCTAATAGCTACGGTCTTAGACTCGTACTCTGGCCTAATGGATAAGGTCTTAACTCTTACTCTGGCCTACAGGTTAAGGTCTTAACTCTTACTCTGGCCTAATTGCTAAGGTCTTAGACTCGTAATCTGGCCTAATGATTAAGGTCTTAACTCTTACTCTGGCCTAATAGCTAAGATCTTAACTCTTGCTCTCGCCTAATAGCTAAGGTCTTAGACTCGTACTCTGGCCTACTGGTTAAGGTCTTAACTCTTGCTCTGGCCTACTGGTTAGGTCTTAGACTCGTAATCTGGCCTAATGATTAAGGTCTTAACTCTTACTCTGGCCTAATAGCTAAGATCTTAACTCTTACTCTGGCCTAATAGCTAAGGTCTTAGACTCTTACTCTGGCCTACTGGTTAAGGTCTTAACTCTTACTCTGGCCTAATTGCTAAGGTCTTAGACTCGTACTCTGGCCTAATGGTTAAGGTCTTAACTCTTACTCTGGCCTAATAGCTAAGATCTTAACTCTTACTCTGGCCTAATAGCTAAGGTCTTAGACTCGTACTCTGGCCTAATGGTTAAGGTCTTAACTCTTACTCTGGCCTTCAGGTTAAGGTCTTAACTCTTACTCTGGCCTAATTGCTAAGGTCTTAGACTCGTAATCTGGCCTAATGATTAAGGTCTTAACTCTTACTCTGGCCTAATAGCTAAGATCTTAACTCTTACTCTGGCCTAATAGCTAAGGTCTTAGACTCGTACTCTGGCCTACAGGTTAAGGTCTTAACTCTTACTCTGGCCTACTGGTTAAGGTCTTAGACTCATAATCTGGCCTAATGATTAAGGTCTTAACTCTTACTCTGGCCTAATAGCTAAGGTCTTAACTCTTACTCTGGCCTAATAGCTAAGGTCTTAACTCTTACTCTGGCCTAATAGCTAAGATCTTAACTCTTACTCTGGCCTAATAGCTAAGGTCTTAGACTCGTACTCTGGCCTACTGGTTAAGGTCTTAACTCTTACTCTGGCCTAATTGCTAAGGTCTTAGACTCGTACTCTGGCCTAATGGTTAAGGTCTTAACTCTTACTCTGGCCTAATAGCTAAGATCTTAACTCTTACTCTGGCCTAATAGCTAACGTCTTAGACTCGTACTCTGGCCTACTGGTTAAGGTCTTAACTCTTACTCTGTCCTAATAGCTAAGGTCTTAGACTCGTACTATGGCCTACAGGTTAAGGTCTTAACTCTTACTCTGGCCTAATAGCTAAGGTCTTAGACTCGTACTCTGGCCTTCTGGTTAAGGTCTTAACTCTTACTCTGGCCTAATGGTTAAGGTCTTAACTCTTACTCTGGCCTAATAGCTAAGGTCTTAGACTCGTACTATGGCCTACAGGTTAAGGTCTTAACTCTTACTCTGGCCTAATAGCTAAGGTCTTAGACTCTTACTCTGGCCTACAGGTTAAGGACTTAACTCTTACTCTGGCCTAATAGCTATGGTCTTAACTCTTACTCTGGCCTACTGGTTAAGGTCTTAGACTCCTACTCTCGCCTAATAGCTAAGGTCTTACCTCTTTCTCTGGCCTAATAGCTAAGGTCTTAACTCTTACTCTGGCCTAATAGCTAAGGTCTTAGACTCGTACTCAGACCTAATGGTTAAGGTCTTAACTCTTACTCTGGCCTAATAGCTAAGGTCTTAGACTCGTCCTCTGGCCTACTGGTTAAGGTCTTAACTCTTGCTCTGGCCTACTGGTTAAGGTCTTAACTCTTACCCTGGCCTAATTGCTAAGGTCTTAGACTCGTACTCTGGCCTAATGGTTAAGGTCTTAACTCTTACTCTGGCCTAATAGCTAAGATCTTAACTCTTACTCTGGCCTAATAGCTAAGGTCTTAGACTCGTACTCTGGCCTACTGGTTAAGGTCTTAACTCTTACTCTGGCCTGCTGGAAAAGGTCTTAACACTTACTCTGGCCTAATAGCTAAGGTCTTAGACTCGTTCTCTGGCCTAATAGCTAAGGTCTTAACTCTTACTCTGTCCTACTGGTTAAGGTCTTAACTCTTACTCTGGCCTACTGGTTAAGGTCTTAACTCTTACTCTGGCCTAATAGCTAAGGTCGTAACTCTTACTCTGGCCTAATAGCTAAGGTCTTAGACTCATACTCTGGCCTAATAGCTAAGGTCTTAGACTCGTGCTCTGGCCTAATGGTTAAGGTCTTAACTCTTACTCTGGCCTAATAGCTAAGGTCTTAGACTCGTACTCTGGCCTAATGGTTAAGGTCTTAACTCTTACTCTGGCCTACAGGTTAAGGTCTTAACTCTTACTCTGGCCTAATAGCTAAGGTCATAGACTCTTACTCTGGCCTACTGATTAAGGTCTTAACTCTTACTCTGGCCTAATAGCTAAGATCTTAACTCTTACTCTGGCCTAATAGCTACGGTCTTAGACTCGTACTCTGGCCTAATGGATAAGGTCTTAACTCTTACTCTGGCCTACAGGTTAAGGTCTTAACTCTTACTCTGGCCTAATTGCTAAGGTCTTAGACTCGTAATCTGGCCTAATGATTAAGGTCTTAACTCTTACTCTGGCCTAATAGCTAAGATCTTAACTCTTGCTCTCGCCTAATAGCTAAGGTCTTAGACTCGTACTCTGGCCTACTGGTTAAGGTCTTAACTCTTGCTCTGGCCTACTGGTTAGGTCTTAGACTCGTAATCTGGCCTAATGATTAAGGTCTTAACTCTTACTCTGGCCTAATAGCTAAGATCTTAACTCTTACTCTGGCCTAATAGCTAAGGTCTTAGACTCTTACTCTGGCCTACTGGTTAAGGTCTTAACTCTTACTCTGGCCTAATTGCTAAGGTCTTAGACTCGTACTCTGGCCTAATGGTTAAGGTCTTAACTCTTACTCTGGCCTAATAGCTAAGATCTTAACTCTTACTCTGGCCTAATAGCTAAGGTCTTAGACTCGTACTCTGGCCTAATGGTTAAGGTCTTAACTCTTACTCTGGCCTTCAGGTTAAGGTCTTAACTCTTACTCTGGCCTAATTGCTAAGGTCTTAGACTCGTAATCTGGCCTAATGATTAAGGTCTTAACTCTTACTCTGGCCTAATAGCTAAGATCTTAACTCTTACTCTGGCCTAATAGCTAAGGTCTTAGACTCGTACTCTGGCCTACAGGTTAAGGTCTTAACTCTTACTCTGGCCTACTGGTTAAGGTCTTAGACTCATAATCTGGCCTAATGATTAAGGTCTTAACTCTTACTCTGGCCTAATAGCTAAGATCTTAACTCTTACTCTGGCCTAATAGCTAAGGTCTTAGACTCTTACTCTGGCCTACTGGTTAAGGTCTTAACTCTTACTCTGGCCTACAGGTTAAGGTCTTAACTCTTACTCTGGCCTAATGGCTAAGGTCATAGACTCTTACTCTGGCCTACTGATTAGGATCTTAACTCTTACTCTGGCCTAATAGCTAAGATCTTAACTCTTACTCTGGCCTAATAGATAAGGTCTTAGACTCGTACTCTGGCCTAATGGTTAAGGTCTTAACTCTTACTCTGGCCTAATAGCTGAGGTCTTAACTCTTACTCTGGCCTAATAGCTAAGGTCTTAACTCTTTCTCTTGCCTAATAGCTAAGGTCTTAACTCTTACTCTGGCCTAATAGCTAAGGTCTTAGACTCGTACTATGGCCTACAGGTTGAGGTCTTAACTCTTACTCTGGCCTACTGGTTAAGGTCTTAACTCTTACTCTGGCCTAATAGCTAAGGTCTTATACTCGTATTCTGGCCTAATGGTTAAGGTCTTAACTCTTACTCTGGCCTAATAGCTAAGGTCTTAGACTCGTACTATGGCCTACAGGTTAAGGTCTTAACTCTTACTCTGGCCTACTGGTTAAGGTCTTAACTCTTACTCTGGCCTAATAGCTATGGTCTTAACTCTTACTCTGGCCTAATAGCTAAGGTCTTAACTCTTACTCTGGCCTAATAGCTAAGATCTTAACTCTTACTCTGGCCTAATAGCTAAGGTCTTAGACTCGTACTCTGGCCTACTGGTTAAGGTCTTAACTCTTACTCTGGCCTAATTGCTAAGGTCTTAGACTCGTACTCTGGCCTAATGGTTAAGGTCTTAACTCTTACTCTGGCCTAATAGCTAAGATCTTAACTCTTACTCTGGCCTAATAGCTAACGTCTTAGACTCGTACTCTGGCCTACTGGTTAAGGTCTTAACTCTTACTCTGTCCTAATAGCTAAGGTCTTAGACTCGTACTATGGCCTACAGGTTAAGGTCTTAACTCTTACTCTGGCCTAATAGCTAAGGTCTTAGACTCGTACTCTGGCCTTCTGGTTAAGGTCTTAACTCTTACTCTGGCCTAATGGTTAAGGTCTTAACTCTTACTCTGGCCTAATAGCTAAGGTCTTAGACTCGTACTATGGCCTACAGGTTAAGGTCTTAACTCTTACTCTGGCCTAATAGCTAAGGTCTTAGACTCTTACTCTGGCCTACAGGTTAAGGACTTAACTCTTACTCTGGCCTAATAGCTATGGTCTTAACTCTTACTCTGGCCTACTGGTTAAGGTCTTAGACTCCTACTCTCGCCTAATAGCTAAGGTCTTACCTCTTTCTCTGGCCTAATAGCTAAGGTCTTAACTCTTACTCTGGCCTAATAGCTAAGGTCTTAGACTCGTACTCTGACCTAATGGTTAAGGTCTTAACTCTTACTCTGGCCTAATAGCTAAGGTCTTAGACTCGTCCTCTGGCCTACTGGTTAAGGTCTTAACTCTTGCTCTGGCCTACTGGTTAAGGTCTTAACTCTTACTCTGGCCTAATTGCTAAGGTCTTAGACTCGTACTCTGGCCTAATGGTTAAGGTCTTAACTCTTACTCTGGCCTAATAGCTAAGATCTTAACTCTTACTCTGGCCTAATAGCTAAGGTCTTAGACTCGTACTCTGGCCTACTGGTTAAGGTCTTAACTCTTACTCTGGCCTGCTGGAAAAGGTCTTAACACTTACTCTGGCCTAATAGCTAAGGTCTTAGACTCGTTCTCTGGCCTAATAGCTAAGGTCTTAACTCTTACTCTGTCCTACTGGTTAAGGTCTTAACTCTTACTCTGGCCTACTGGTTAAGGTCTTAACTCTTACTCTGGCCTAATAGCTAAGGTCGTAACTCTTACTCTGGCCTAATAGCTAAGGTCTTAGACTCATACTCTGGCCTAATAGCTAAGGTCTTAGACTCGTGCTCTGGCCTAATGGTTAAGGTCTTAACTCTTACTCTGGCCTAATAGCTAAGGTCTTAGACTCGTACTCTGGCCTAATGGTTAAGGTCTTAACTCTTACTCTGGCCTACAGGTTAAAGTCTTAACTCTTACTCTGGCCTAATAGCTAAGGTCATAGACTCTTACTCTGGCCTACTGATTAAGGTCTTAACTCTTACTCTGGCCTAATAGCTAAGATCTTAACTCTTACTCTGGCCTAATAGCTACGGTCTTAGACTCGTACTCTGGCCTAATGGATAAGGTCTTAACTCTTACTCTGGCCTACAGGTTAAGGTCTAAACTCTTACTCTGGCCTAATTGCTAAGGTCTTAGACTCGTAATCTGGCCTAATGATTAAGGTCTTAACTCTTACTCTGGCCTAATAGCTAAGATCTTAACTCTTACTCTCGCCTAATAGCTAAGGTCTTAGACTCGTACTCTGGCCTACTGGTTAAGGTCTTAACTCTTACTCTGGCCTAATTGCTAAGGTCTTAGACTCGTACTCTGGCCTAATGGTTAAGGTCTTAACTCTTACTCTGGCCTAATAGCTAAGATCTTAACTCTTACTCTGGCCTAATAGCTAAGGTCTTAGACTCGTACTCTGGCCTAATGGTTAAGGTCTTAACTCTTACTCTGGCCTACAGGTTAAGGTCTTAACTCTTACTCTGGCCTAATTGCTAAGGTCTTAGACTCGTAATCTGGCCTAATGATTAAGGTCTTAACTCTTACTCTGGCCTAATAGCTAAGATCTTAACTCTTACTCTGGCCTAATAGCTAAGGTCTTAGACTCGTACTCTGGCCTACAGGTTAAGGTCTTAACTCTTACTCTGGCCTCCTGGTTAAGGTCTTAGACTCATAATCTGGCCTAATGATTAAAGTCTTAACTCTTACTCTGGCCTAATAGCTAAGATCTTAACTCTTACTCTGGCCTAATAGCTAAGGTCTTAGACTCTTACTCTGGCCTACTGGTTAAGGTCTTAACTCTTACTCTGGCCTAATTGCTAAGGTCTTAGACTCGTACTCTGGCCTAATGGTTAAGGTCTTAACTCTTACTCTGGCCTAATAGCTAAGATCTTAACTCTTACTCTGGCCTAATAGCTAAGGTCTTAGACTCGTACTCTGGCCTACTGGTTAAGGTCTTAACTCTTACTCTGTCCTAATAGCTAAGGTCTTAGACTCGTACTATGGCCTACAGGTTAAGGTCTTAACTCTTACTCTGGCCTAATAGCTAAGGTCTTAGACTTGTACTCTGGCCTACTGGTTAAGGTCTTAACTCTTACTCTGGCCTAATGGTTAAGGTCTTAACTCTTACTCTGGCCTAATAGCTAAGGTCTTAACTCTTACTCTGGCCTAATAGCTAAGGTCTTAGACTCGTACTATGGCCTACAGGTTAAGGTCTTAACACTTACTCTGTCCTAATAGCTAAGGTCTTAGACTCTTACTCTGGCCTACAGGTTAAGAACTTAACTCTTACTCTGCCTAATAGCTATGGTCTTAACTCGTACTCTGGCCTACTGGTTAAGGTCTTAACTCTTGCTCTGGCCTACTGGTTAAGGTCTTAACTCTTACTCTGGCCTAATTGCTAAGGTCTTAGACTCCTACTCTCGCCTAATAGCTAAGGTCTCAACTCTTTCTCTGGCCTAATAGCTAAGGTATTAACTCTTACACTGGCCTAATAGCTAAGGTCTTAGACTCGTACTCTGACCTAACGGTTAAGGTCTTAACTCTTACTCTGTCCTAATAGCTAAGGTCTTAGACTCGTCCTCTGGCCTACTGGTTAAGGTCTTAACTCTTGCTCTGGCCTACTGGTTAAGGTCTTAACTCTTACTCTGGCCTAATTGCTAAGGTCCTAGACTCGTACTCTGGCCTAATGGTTAAGGTCTTAACTCTTACTCTTTCCTAATAGCTAAGATCTTAACTATTACTCTGGCCTAATAGCTAAGGTCTTAGACTTGTTCTCTGGCCTAATAGCTAAGGTCTTAACTCTTACTCTGTCCTACTGGTTAAGGTCTTAACTCTTACTCTGGCCTAATAGCTAAGGTCTTAGAATCTTACACTGGCCTACAGGTTAAGGTCTTAACTCTTACTCTGGCCTACTGGTTAAGGTCTTAACTCTTACTCTGGCCTAATAGCTAAGGTCTTAACTCTTACTCTGGCGTAATAGCTGAGGTCTTAACTCTTACTCTGGCCTAATACCTAAGGTCTTAGATTCATACTCTGGCCTAATAGCTAAGGTCTTAACTCTTACTCTGTCCTACTGGTTAAGGTCTTAACTCTTACTCTGGCCTAATAGCTAAGGTCTTAGAATCTTACTCTGGCCTACAGGTTAAGGTCTTAACTCTTACTCTGGCCTACTGGTTAAGGTCTTAACTCTTACTCTGGCCTAATAGCTAAGGTCTTAACTCTTACTCTGGCGTAATAGCTAAGGTCTTAACTCTTACTCTGGCCTAATAGCTAAGGTCTTAGATTCATACTCTGGCCTAATAGCTAAGGTCTTAGACTCGTGCTCTGGCCTAATGGTTAAGGTCTTAACTCTTACTCTGGCCTAATAGCTAAGGTCTTAGACTCGTACTCTGGCCTAATGGTTAAGGTCTTAACTCTTACTCTGGCCTACAGGTTAAGGTCTTAACTCTTACTCTGGCCTAATGGCTAAGGTCATAGACTCTTACTCTGGCCTACTGATTAAGATCTTAACTCTTACTCTGGCCTAATAGCTAAGATCTTAACTCTTACTCTGGCCTAATAGATAAGGTCTTAGACTCGTACTCTGGCCTAATGGTTAAGGTCTTAACTCTTACTCTGGCCTAATAGCTAAGGTCTTAACTCTTACTCTGGCCTAATAGCTAAGGTCTTAACTCTTTCTCTGGCCTAATAGCTAAGGTCTTAACTCTTACTCTGGCCTAATAGCTAAGGTCTTAGACTCGTACTATGGCCTACAGGTTGAGGTCTTAACTCTCACTCTGGCCTACTGGTTAAGGTCTTAACTCTTACTCTGGCCTAATAGCTAAGGTCTTATACTCGTACTCTGGCCTAATGGTTAAGGTCTTAACTCTTACTCTGGCCTAATAGCTAAGGTCTTAGACTCGTACTATGGCCTACAGGTTAAGGTCTTAACTCTTACTCTGGCCTACTGGTTAAGGTCTTAACTCTTACTCTGGCCTAATAGCTAAGGTCTTAACTCTTACTCTGGCCTAATAGCTAAGGTATTAACTCTTACTCTGGCCTAATAGCTAAGATCTTAACTCTTACTCTGGCCTAATAGCTAAGGTCTTAGACTCGTACTCTGGCCTACTGGTTAAGGTCTTAACTCTTACTCTGGCCTAATTGCTAAGGTCTTAGACTCGTACTCTGGCCTAATGGTTAAGGTCTTAACTCTTACTCTGGCCTAATAGCTAAGATCTTAACTCTTACTCTGGCCTAATAGCTAACGTCTTAGACTCGTACTCTGGCCTACTGGTTAAGGTCTTAACTCTTACTCTGTCCTAATAGCTAAGGTCTTAGACTCGTACTATGGCCTACAGGTTAAGGTCTTAACTCTTACTCTGGCCTAATAGCTAAGGTCTTAGACTCGTACTCTGGCCTTCTGGTTAAGGTCTTAACTCTTACTCTGGCCTAATGGTTAAGGTCTTAACTCTTACTCTGGCCTAATAGCTAGGGTCTTAGACTCGTACTATGGCCTACAGGTTAAGGTCTTAACTCTTACTCTGGCCTAATAGCTAAGGTCTTAGACTCTTACTCTGGCCTACAGGTTAAGGACTTAACTCTTACTCTGGCCTAATAGCTATGGTCTTAACTCTTACTCTGGCCTACTGGTTAAGGTCTTAGACTCCTACTCTCGCCTAATAGCTAAGGTCTTACCTCTTTCTCTGGCCAAATAGCTAAGGTCTTAACTCTTACTCTGGCCTAATAGCTAAGGTCTTAGACTCGTACTCTGACCTAATGGTTAAGGTCTTAACTCTTACTCTGGCCTAATAGCTAAGGTCTTAGACTCGTCCTCTGGCCTACTGGTTAAGGTCTTAACTCTTGCTCTGGCCTACTGGTTAAGGTCTTAACTCTTACTCTGGCCTAATTGCTAAGGTCTTAGACTCGTACTCTGGCCTAATGGTTAAGGTCTTAACTCTTACTCTGGCCTAATAGCTAAGATCTTAACTCTTACTCTGGCCTAATAGCTAAGGTCTTAGACTCGTACTCTGGCCTACTGGTTAAGGTCTTAACTCTTACTCTGGCCTGCTGGAAAAGGTCTTAACACTTACTCTGGCCTAATAGCTAAGGTCTTAGACTCGTTCTCTGGCCTAATAGCTAAGGTCTTAACTCTTACTCTGTCCTACTGGTTAAGGTCTTAACTCTTACTCTGGCCTACTGGTTAAGGTCTTAACTCTTACTCTGGCCTAATAGCTAAGGTCGTAACTCTTACTCTGGCCTAATAGCTAAGGTCTTAGACTCATACTCTGGCCTAATAGCTAAGGTCTTAGACTCGTGCTCTGGCCTAATGGTTAAGGTCTTAACTCTTACTCTGGCCTAATAGCTAAGGTCTTAGACTCGTACTCTGGCCTAATGGTTAAGGTCTTAACTCTAACTCTGGCCTACAGGTTAAAGTCTTAACTCTTACTCTGGCCTAATAGCTAAGGTCATAGACTCTTACTCTGGCCTACTGATTAAGGTCTTAACTCTTACTCTGGCCTAATAGCTAAGATCTTAACTCTTACTCTGGCCTAATAGCTACGGTCTTAGACTCGTACTCTGGCCTAATGGATAAGGTCTTAACTCTTACTCTGGCCTACAGGTTAAGGTCTTAACTCTTACTCTGGCCTAATTGCTAAGGTCTTAGACTCGTAATCTGGCCTAATGATTAAGGTCTTAACTCTTACTCTGGCCTAATAGCTAAGATCTTAACTCTTACTCTCGCCTAATAGCTAAGGTCTTAGACTCGTACTCTGGCCTACTGGTTAAGGTCTTAACTCTTGCTCTGGCCTACTGGTTAAGGTCTTAGACTCGTAATCTGGCCTAATGATTAAGGTCTTAACTCTTACTCTGGCCTAATAGCTAAGATCTTAACTCTTACTCTGGCCTAATAGCTAAGGTCTTAGACTCTTACTCTGGCCTACTGGTTAAGGTCTTAACTCTTACTCTGGCCTAATTGCTAAGGTCTTAGACTCGTACTCTGGCCTAATGGTTAAGGTCTTAACTCTTACTCTGGCCTAATAGCTAAGATCTTAACTCTTACTCTGGCCTAATAGCTAAGGTCTTAGACTCGTACTCTGGCCTAATGGTTAAGGTCTTAACTCTTACTCTGGCCTACAGGTTAAGGTCTTAACTCTTACTCTGGCCTAATTGCTAAGGTCTTAGACTCGTAATCTGGCCTAATGATTAAGGTCTTAACTCTTACTCTGGCCTAATAGCTAAGATCTTAACTCTTACTCTGGCCTAATAGCTAAGGTCTTAGACTCGTACTCTGGCCTACAGGTTAAGGTCTTAACTCTTACTCTGGCCTACTGGTTAAGGTCTTAGACTCATAATCTGGCCTAATGATTAAGGTCTTAACTCTTACTCTGGCCTAATAGCTAAGATCTTAACTCTTACTCTGGCCTAATAGCTAAGGTCTTAGACTCTTACTCTGGCCTACTGGTTAAGGTCTTAACTCTTACTCTGGCCTAATTGCTAAGGTCTTAGACTCGTACTCTGGCCTAATGGTTAAGGTCTTAACTCTTACTCTGGCCTAATAGCTAAGATCTTAACTCTTACTCTGGCCTAATAGCTAAGGTCTTAGACTCGTACTCTGGCCTACTGGTTAAGGTCTTAACTCTTACTCTGTCCTAATAGCTAAGGTCTTAGACTCGTACTATGGCCTACAGGTTAAGGGCTTAACTCTTACTCTGGCCTAATAGCTAAGGTCTTAGACTTGTACTCTGGCCTACTGGTTAAGGTCTTAACTCTTACTCTGGCCTAATGGTTAAGGTCTTAACTCTTACTCTGGCCTAATAGCTAAGGTCTTAACTCTTACTCTGGCCTAATAGCTAAGGTCTTAGACTCGTACTATGGCCTACAGGTTAAGGTCTTAACACTTACTCTGGCCTAATAGCTAAGGTCTTAGACTCTTACTCTGGCCTACAGGTTAAGAACTTAACTCTTGCTCTGGCCTACTGGTTAAGGTCTTAACTCTTACTCTGGCCTAATTGCTAAGGTCTTAGACTCCTACTCTCGCCTAATAGCTAAGGTCTCAACTCTTTCTCTGGCCTAATAGCTAAGGTCTTAACTCTTACACTGGCCTAATAGCTAAGGTCTTAGACTCGTACTCTGACCTAACGGTTAAGGTCTTAACTCTTACTCTGTCCTAATAGCTAAGGTCTTAGACTCGTCCTCTGGCCTACTGGTTAAGGTCTTAACTCTTGCTCTGGCCTACTGGTTAAGGTCTTAACTCTTACTCTGGCCTAATTGCTAAGGTCTTAGACTCGTACTCTGGCCTAATGGTTAAGGTCTTAACTCTTACTCTTTCCTAATAGCTAAGATCTTAACTATTACTCTGGCCTAATAGCTAAGGTCTTAGACTTGTTCTCTGGCCTAATAGCTAAGGTCTTAACTCTTACTCTGTCCTACTGGTTAAGGTCTTAACTCTTACTCTGGCCTAATAGCTAAGGTATTAGAATCTTACACTGGCCTACAGGTTAAGGTCTTAACTCTTACTCTGGCCTACTGGTTAAGGTCTTAACTCTTACTCTGGCCTAATAGCTAAGGTCTTAACTCTTACTCTGGCGTAATAGCTAAGGTCTCAACTCTTACTCTGGCCTAATACCTAAGGTCTTAGATTCATACTCTGGCCTAATAGCTAGGGTCTTAACTCTTACTCTGTCCTACTGGTTAAGGTCTTAACTCTTACTCTGGCCTAATAGCTAAGGTCTTAGAATCTTACTCTGGCCTACAGGTTAAGGTCTTAACTCTTACTCTGGCCTACTGGTTAGGGTCTTAACTCTTACTCTGGCCTAATAGCTAAGGTCTTAACTCTTACTCTGGCGTAATAGCTAAGGTCTTAACTCTTACTCTGGCCTAATAGCTAAGGTCTTAGATTCATACTCTGGCCTAATAGCTAAGGTCTTAGACTCGTGCTCTGGCCTAATGGTTAAGGTCTTAACTCTTACTCTGGCCTAATAGCTAAGGTCTTAGACTCGTACTCTGGCCTAATGGTTAAGGTCTTAACTCTTACTCTGGCCTACAGGTTAAGGTCTTAACTCTTACTCTGGCCTAATGGCTAAGGTCATAGACTCTTACTCTGGCCTACTGATTAAGATCTTAACTCTTACTCTGGCCTAATAGCTAAGATCTTAACTCGTACTCTGGCCTAATAGATAAGGTCTTAGACTTGTACTCTGGCCTAATGGTTAAGGTCTTAACTCTTACTCTGGCCTAATAGCTAAGGTCTTAACTCTTACTCTGGCCTAATAGCTAAGGTCTTAACTCTTTCTCTGGCCTAATAGCTAAGGTCTTAACTCTTACTCTGGCCTAATAGCTAAGGTCTTAGACTCGTACTCTGACCTAATGGTTAAGGTCTTAACTCTTACTCTGGCCTAATAGCTAAGGTCTTAGACTCGTCCTCTGGCCTACTGGTTAAGGTCTTAACTCTTGCTCTGGCCTACTGGTTAAGGTCTTAACTCTATCTCTGGCCTAATTGCTAAGGTCTTAGACTCGTACTCTGGCCTAATGGTTAAGGTCTTAACTCTTACTCTGGCCTAATAGCTAAGATCTTAACTCTTACTCTGGCCTAATAGCTAAGGTCTTAGACTCGTACTCTGGCCTACTGGTTAAGGTCTTAACTCTTACTCTGTCCTAATAGCTAAGGTCTTAGACTCGTACTATGGCCTACAGGTTAACGTCTTAACTCTTACTCTGGCCTAATAGCTAAGGTCTTAGACTCGTACTCTGGCCTACTGGTTAAGGTCTTAACTCTTACTCTGGCCTAATGGTTAAGGTCTTAACTCTTACTCTGGCCTAATAGCTAAGGTCTTAACTTTTACTCTGGCCTAATAGCTAAGGTCTTAAACTCGTACTATGGCCTACAGGTTAAGGTCTTAACACTTACTCTGGCCTAATAGCTAAGGTCTTAGACTCTTACTCTGGCCTACAGGTTAAGGACTTAACTCTTACTCTGGCCTAATAGCTAAGGTCTTAGACTCTTACTCTGGCCTACAGGTTAAGGACTTAACTCTTACTCTGCCTAATAGCTATGGTCTTAACTCGTACTCTGGCCTACTGGTTAAGGTCTTAACTCTTGCTCTGGCCTACTGGTTAAGGTCTTAACTCTTACTCTGGCCTAATTGCTAAGGTCTTAGACTCCTACTCTCGCCTAATAGCTAAGGTCTCAACTCTTTCTCTGGCCTAATAGCTAAGGTCTTAACTCTTACACTGGCCTAATAGCTAAGGTCTTAGACTCGTACACTGACCTAACGGTTAAGGTCCTAACTCTTTCTCTGTCTTAATAGCTAAGGTCTTAGACTCGTCCTCTGGCCTACTGGTTAAGGTCTTATCTCATGCTCTGGCCTACTGGTTAAGGTCTTAACTCTTACTCTGGCCTAATTGCTAAGGTCTTAGACTCGTACTCTGGCCTAATGGTTAAGGTCTTAACCCTTACTCTTTCCTAATAGCTAAGTTCTTAACTATTACTCTGGCCTAATAGCTAAGGTCTTAGACTCGTTCTCTGGCCTAATAGCTAAGGTCTTAACTCTTACTCTGTCCTACTGGTTAAGGTCTTAACTCTTACTCTGGCCTAATAGCTAAGGTCTTAGAATCTTACTCTGGCCTACAGGTTAAGGTCTTAACTCTTACTCTGGCCTAATAGATAAGGTCTTAGACTCGTACTCTGGCCTAATGGTTAAGGTCTTAACTCTTACTCTGGCCTAATAGCTAAGGTCTTAACTCTTACTCTGGCCTAATAGCTAAGGTCTTAACTCTTTCTCTGGCCTAATAGCTAAGGTCTTAACTCTTACTCTGGCCTAATAGCTAAGGTCTTAGACTCGTACTCTGACCTAATGGTTAAGG
The DNA here is from genome assembly GCF_964204655.1 of Triturus cristatus. Lineage (NCBI taxonomy): Eukaryota > Metazoa > Chordata > Amphibia > Caudata > Salamandridae > Triturus > Triturus cristatus. The sequence goes on along the minus strand of NC_140582.1, from coordinate 930,253 downwards.
TCTTAACTCTTACTCTGGCCTAATAGCTAAGGTCTTAGACTCGTCCTCTGGCCTACTGGATAAGGTCTTAACTCTTGCTCTGGCCTACTGGTTAAGGTCTTAACTCTTACTCTGGCCTAATTGCTAAGGTCTTAGACTCGTACTCTGGCCTAATGGTTAAGGTCTTAACTCTTACTCTGGCCTAATAGCTAAGATCTTAACTCTTACTCTGGCCTAATAGCTAAGGTCTTAGACTTGTACTCTGGCCTACTGGTTAAGGTCTTAACTCTTACTCTGTCCTAATAGCTAAGGTCTTAGACTCGTACTATGGCCTACAGGTTAAGGTCTTAACTCTTACTCTGGCCTAATAGCTAAGGTCTTAGACTCGTACTCTGGCCTACTGGTTAAGGTCTTAACTCTTACTCTGGCCTAATGGTTAAGGTCTTAACTCTTACTCTGGCCTAATAGCTAAGGTCTTAACTCTTACTCTGGCCTAATAGCTAAGGTCTTAGACTCGTACTATGGCCTACAGGTTAAGGTCTTAACACTTACTCTGGCCTAATAGCTAAGGTCTTAGACTCTTACTCTGGCCTACAGGTTAAGGACTTAACTCTTACTCTGGCCTAATAGCTAAGGTCTTAGACTCTTACTCTGGCCTACAGGTTAAGGACTTAACTCTTACTCTGCCTAATAGCTATGGTCTTAACTCGTACTCTGGCCTACTGGTTAAGGTCTTAACGCTTGCTCTGGCCTACTGGTTAAGGTCTTAACTCTTACTCTGGCCTAATTGCTAAGGTCTTAGACTCCTACTCTCGCCTAATAGCTAAGGTCTCAACTCTTTCTCTGGCCTAATAGCTAAGGTTTTAACTCTTACACTGGCCTAATAGCTAAGGTCTTAGACTCGTACTCTGACCTAACGGTTAAGGTCTTAACTCTTACTCTGGCCTAATTGCTAAGGTCTTAGACTCGTACTCTGGCCTAATGGTTAAGGTCTTAACTCTTACTCTTTCCTAATAGCTAAGATCTTAACTATTACTCTGGCCTAATAGCTAAGGTCTTAGACTCTGTCCTACTGGTTAAGGTCTTAACTCTTACTCTGGCCTAATAGCTAAGGTCTTAGAATCTTACTCTGGCCTACAGGTTAAGGTCTTAACTCTTACTCTGGCCTACTGGTTAAGGTCATAACTCTTACTCTGGCCTAATAGCTAAGGTCTTAACTCTTACTCTGGCGTAATAGCTAAGGTCTTAACTCTTACTCTGGCCTAATAGCTAAGGTCTTAGATTCATACTCTGGCCTAATAGCTAAGGTCTTAACTCTTACTCTGTCCTACTGGTTAAGGTCTTAACTCTTACTCTGGCCTAATAGCTAAGGTCTTATAATCTTACTCTGGCCTACAGGTTAAGGTCTTAACTCTTACTCTGGCCTACTGGTTAAGGTCTTAACTCTTACTCTGGAGTAATAGCTAAGGTCTTAACTCTTACTCTGGCGTAATAGCTAAGGTCTTAACTCTTACTCTGGTCTAATAGCTAAGGTCTTAGATTCATACTCTGGCCTAATAGCTAAGGTCTTAGACTCTTACTCTGGCCTACAGGTTAAGGACTTAACTCTTACTCTGCCTAATAGCTATGGTCTTAACTCGTACTCTGGCCTACTGGTTAAGGTCTTAACTCTTGCTCTGGCCTACTGGTTAAGGTCTTAACTCTTACTCTGGCCTAATTGCTAAGGTCTTAGACTCCTACTCTCGCCTAATAGCTAAGGTCTCAACTCTTTCTCTGGCCTAATAGCTAAGGTCTTAACTCTTACACTGGCCTAATAGCTAAGGTCTTAGACTCGTACTCTGGCCTAATGGTTAAGGTCTTAACTCTTACTCTGGCCTAATAGCTAAGATCTTAACTCTTACTCTGGCCTAATAGCTAAGGTCTTAGACTCGTACTCTGGCCTACTGGTTAAGGTCTTAACTCTTACTCTGGCCTGCTGGAAAAGGTCTTAACACTTACTCTGGCCTAATAGCTAAGGTCTTAGACTCGTTCTCTGGCCTAATAGCTAAGGTCTTAACTCTTACTCTGTCCTACTGGTTAAGGTCTTAACTCTTACTCTGGCCTACTGGTTAAGGTCTTAACTCTTACTCTGGCCTAATAGCTAAGGTCGTAACTCTTACTCTGGCCTAATAGCTAAGGTCTTAGACTCATACTCTGGCCTAATAGCTAAGGTCTTAGACTCGTGCTCTGGCCTAATGGTTAAGGTCTTAACTCTTACTCTGGCCTAATAGCTAAGGTCTTAGACTCGTACTCTGGCCTAATGGTTAAGGTCTTAACTCTAACTCTGGCCTACAGGTTAAAGTCTTAACTCTTACTCTGGCCTAATAGCTAAGGTCATAGACTCTTACTCTGGCCTACTGATTAAGGTCTTAACTCTTACTCTGGCCTAATAGCTAAGATCTTAACTCTTACTCTGGCCTAATAGCTACGGTCTTAGACTCGTACTCTGGCCTAATGGATAAGGTCTTAACTCTTACTCTGGCCTACAGGTTAAGGTCTTAACTCTTACTCTGGCCTAATTGCTAAGGTCTTAGACTCGTAATCTGGCCTAATGATTAAGGTCTTAACTCTTACTCTGGCCTAATAGCTAAGATCTTAACTCTTACTCTCGCCTAATAGCTAAGGTCTTAGACTCGTACTCTGGCCTACTGGTTAAGGTCTTAACTCTTGCTCTGGCCTACTGGTTAAGGTCTTAGACTCGTAATCTGGCCTAATGATTAAGGTCTTAACTCTTACTCTGGCCTAATAGCTAAGATCTTAACTCTTACTCTGGCCTAATAGCTAAGGTCTTAGACTCTTACTCTGGCCTACTGGTTAAGGTCTTAACTCTTACTCTGGCCTAATTGCTAAGGTCTTAGACTCGTACTCTGGCCTAATGGTTAAGGTCTTAACTCTTACTCTGGCCTAATAGCTAAGATCTTAACTCTTACTCTGGCCTAATAGCTAAGGTCTTAGACTCGTACTCTGGCCTAATGGTTAAGGTCTTAACTCTTACTCTGGCCTACAGGTTAAGGTCTTAACTCTTACTCTGGCCTAATTGCTAAGGTCTTAGACTCGTAATCTGGCCTAATGATTAAGGTCTTAACTCTTACTCTGGCCTAATAGCTAAGATCTTAACTCTTACTCTGGCCTAATAGCTAAGGTCTTAGACTCGTACTCTGGCCTACAGGTTAAGGTCTTAACTCTTACTCTGGCCTACTGGTTAAGGTCTTAGACTCATAATCTGGCCTAATGATTAAGGTCTTAACTCTTACTCTGGCCTAATAGCTAAGATCTTAACTCTTACTCTGGCCTAATAGCTAAGGTCTTAGACTCTTACTCTGGCCTACTGGTTAAGGTCTTAACTCTTACTCTGGCCTAATTGCTAAGGTCTTAGACTCGTACTCTGGCCTAATGGTTAAGGTCTTAACTCTTACTCTGGCCTAATAGCTAAGATCTTAACTCTTACTCTGGCCTAATAGCTAAGGTCTTAGACTCGTACTCTGGCCTACTGGTTAAGGTCTTAACTCTTACTCTGTCCTAATAGCTAAGGTCTTAGACTCGTACTATGGCCTACAGGTTAAGGGCTTAACTCTTACTCTGGCCTAATAGCTAAGGTCTTAGACTTGTACTCTGGCCTACTGGTTAAGGTCTTAACTCTTACTCTGGCCTAATGGTTAAGGTCTTAACTCTTACTCTGGCCTAATAGCTAAGGTCTTAACTCTTACTCTGGCCTAATAGCTAAGGTCTTAGACTCGTACTATGGCCTACAGGTTAAGGTCTTAACACTTACTCTGGCCTAATAGCTAAGGTCTTAGACTCTTACTCTGGCCTACAGGTTAAGAACTTAACTCTTGCTCTGGCCTACTGGTTAAGGTCTTAACTCTTACTCTGGCCTAATTGCTAAGGTCTTAGACTCCTACTCTCGCCTAATAGCTAAGGTCTCAACTCTTTCTCTGGCCTAATAGCTAAGGTCTTAACTCTTACACTGGCCTAATAGCTAAGGTCTTAGACTCGTACTCTGACCTAACGGTTAAGGTCTTAACTCTTACTCTGTCCTAATAGCTAAGGTCTTAGACTCGTCCTCTGGCCTACTGGTTAAGGTCTTAACTCTTGCTCTGGCCTACTGGTTAAGGTCTTAACTCTTACTCTGGCCTAATTGCTAAGGTCTTAGACTCGTACTCTGGCCTAATGGTTAAGGTCTTAACTCTTACTCTTTCCTAATAGCTAAGATCTTAACTATTACTCTGGCCTAATAGCTAAGGTCTTAGACTTGTTCTCTGGCCTAATAGCTAAGGTCTTAACTCTTACTCTGTCCTACTGGTTAAGGTCTTAACTCTTACTCTGGCCTAATAGCTAAGGTATTAGAATCTTACACTGGCCTACAGGTTAAGGTCTTAACTCTTACTCTGGCCTACTGGTTAAGGTCTTAACTCTTACTCTGGCCTAATAGCTAAGGTCTTAACTCTTACTCTGGCGTAATAGCTAAGGTCTCAACTCTTACTCTGGCCTAATACCTAAGGTCTTAGATTCATACTCTGGCCTAATAGCTAGGGTCTTAACTCTTACTCTGTCCTACTGGTTAAGGTCTTAACTCTTACTCTGGCCTAATAGCTAAGGTCTTAGAATCTTACTCTGGCCTACAGGTTAAGGTCTTAACTCTTACTCTGGCCTACTGGTTAGGGTCTTAACTCTTACTCTGGCCTAATAGCTAAGGTCTTAACTCTTACTCTGGCGTAATAGCTAAGGTCTTAACTCTTACTCTGGCCTAATAGCTAAGGTCTTAGATTCATACTCTGGCCTAATAGCTAAGGTCTTAGACTCGTGCTCTGGCCTAATGGTTAAGGTCTTAACTCTTACTCTGGCCTAATAGCTAAGGTCTTAGACTCGTACTCTGGCCTAATGGTTAAGGTCTTAACTCTTACTCTGGCCTACAGGTTAAGGTCTTAACTCTTACTCTGGCCTAATGGCTAAGGTCATAGACTCTTACTCTGGCCTACTGATTAAGATCTTAACTCTTACTCTGGCCTAATAGCTAAGATCTTAACTCGTACTCTGGCCTAATAGATAAGGTCTTAGACTTGTACTCTGGCCTAATGGTTAAGGTCTTAACTCTTACTCTGGCCTAATAGCTAAGGTCTTAACTCTTACTCTGGCCTAATAGCTAAGGTCTTAACTCTTTCTCTGGCCTAATAGCTAAGGTCTTAACTCTTACTCTGGCCTAATAGCTAAGGTCTTAGACTCGTACTCTGACCTAATGGTTAAGGTCTTAACTCTTACTCTGGCCTAATAGCTAAGGTCTTAGACTCGTCCTCTGGCCTACTGGTTAAGGTCTTAACTCTTGCTCTGGCCTACTGGTTAAGGTCTTAACTCTATCTCTGGCCTAATTGCTAAGGTCTTAGACTCGTACTCTGGCCTAATGGTTAAGGTCTTAACTCTTACTCTGGCCTAATAGCTAAGATCTTAACTCTTACTCTGGCCTAATAGCTAAGGTCTTAGACTCGTACTCTGGCCTACTGGTTAAGGTCTTAACTCTTACTCTGTCCTAATAGCTAAGGTCTTAGACTCGTACTATGGCCTACAGGTTAACGTCTTAACTCTTACTCTGGCCTAATAGCTAAGGTCTTAGACTCGTACTCTGGCCTACTGGTTAAGGTCTTAACTCTTACTCTGGCCTAATGGTTAAGGTCTTAACTCTTACTCTGGCCTAATAGCTAAGGTCTTAACTTTTACTCTGGCCTAATAGCTAAGGTCTTAAACTCGTACTATGGCCTACAGGTTAAGGTCTTAACACTTACTCTGGCCTAATAGCTAAGGTCTTAGACTCTTACTCTGGCCTACAGGTTAAGGACTTAACTCTTACTCTGGCCTAATAGCTAAGGTCTTAGACTCTTACTCTGGCCTACAGGTTAAGGACTTAACTCTTACTCTGCCTAATAGCTATGGTCTTAACTCGTACTCTGGCCTACTGGTTAAGGTCTTAACTCTTGCTCTGGCCTACTGGTTAAGGTCTTAACTCTTACTCTGGCCTAATTGCTAAGGTCTTAGACTCCTACTCTCGCCTAATAGCTAAGGTCTCAACTCTTTCTCTGGCCTAATAGCTAAGGTCTTAACTCTTACACTGGCCTAATAGCTAAGGTCTTAGACTCGTACACTGACCTAACGGTTAAGGTCCTAACTCTTTCTCTGTCTTAATAGCTAAGGTCTTAGACTCGTCCTCTGGCCTACTGGTTAAGGTCTTATCTCATGCTCTGGCCTACTGGTTAAGGTCTTAACTCTTACTCTGGCCTAATTGCTAAGGTCTTAGACTCGTACTCTGGCCTAATGGTTAAGGTCTTAACCCTTACTCTTTCCTAATAGCTAAGTTCTTAACTATTACTCTGGCCTAATAGCTAAGGTCTTAGACTCGTTCTCTGGCCTAATAGCTAAGGTCTTAACTCTTACTCTGTCCTACTGGTTAAGGTCTTAACTCTTACTCTGGCCTAATAGCTAAGGTCTTAGAATCTTACTCTGGCCTACAGGTTAAGGTCTTAACTCTTACTCTGGCCTAATAGATAAGGTCTTAGACTCGTACTCTGGCCTAATGGTTAAGGTCTTAACTCTTACTCTGGCCTAATAGCTAAGGTCTTAACTCTTACTCTGGCCTAATAGCTAAGGTCTTAACTCTTTCTCTGGCCTAATAGCTAAGGTCTTAACTCTTACTCTGGCCTAATAGCTAAGGTCTTAGACTCGTACTCTGACCTAATGGTTAAGGTCTTAACTCTTACTCTGGCCTAATAGCTAAGGTCTTAGACTCGTCCTCTGGCCTACTGGATAAGGTCTTAACTCTTGCTCTGGCCTACTGGTTAAGGTCTTAACTCTTACTCTGGCCTAATTGCTAAGGTCTTAGACTCGTACTCTGGCCTAATGGTTAAGGTCTTAACTCTTACTCTGGCCTAATAGCTAAGATCTTAACTCTTACTCTGGCCTAATAGCTAAGGTCTTAGACTTGTACTCTGGCCTACTGGTTAAGGTCTTAACTCTTACTCTGTCCTAATAGCTAAGGTCTTAGACTCGTACTATGGCCTACAGGTTAAGGTCTTAACTCTTACTCTGGCCTAATAGCTAAGGTCTTAGACTCGTACTCTGGCCTACTGGTTAAGGTCTTAACTCTTACTCTGGCCTAATGGTTAAGGTCTTAACTCTTACTCTGGCCTAATAGCTAAGGTCTTAACTCTTACTCTGGCCTAATAGCTAAGGTCTTAGACTCGTACTATGGCCTACAGGTTAAGGTCTTAACACTTACTCTGGCCTAATAGCTAAGGTCTTAGACTCTTACTCTGGCCTACAGGTTAAGGACTTAACTCTTACTCTGGCCTAATAGCTAAGGTCTTAGACTCTTACTCTGGCCTACAGGTTAAGGACTTAACTCTTACTCTGCCTAATAGCTATGGTCTTAACTCGTACTCTGGCCTACTGGTTAAGGTCTTAACGCTTGCTCTGGCCTACTGGTTAAGGTCTTAACTCTTACTCTGGCCTAATTGCTAAGGTCTTAGACTCCTACTCTCGCCTAATAGCTAAGGTCTCAACTCTTTCTCTGGCCTAATAGCTAAGGTTTTAACTCTTACACTGGCCTAATAGCTAAGGTCTTAGACTCGTACTCTGACCTAACGGTTAAGGTCTTAACTCTTACTCTGGCCTAATTGCTAAGGTCTTAGACTCGTACTCTGGCCTAATGGTTAAGGTCTTAACTCTTACTCTTTCCTAATAGCTAAGATCTTAACTATTACTCTGGCCTAATAGCTAAGGTCTTAGACTCTGTCCTACTGGTTAAGGTCTTAACTCTTACTCTGGCCTAATAGCTAAGGTCTTAGAATCTTACTCTGGCCTACAGGTTAAGGTCTTAACTCTTACTCTGGCCTACTGGTTAAGGTCATAACTCTTACTCTGGCCTAATAGCTAAGGTCTTAACTCTTACTCTGGCGTAATAGCTAAGGTCTTAACTCTTACTCTGGCCTAATAGCTAAGGTCTTAGATTCATACTCTGGCCTAATAGCTAAGGTCTTAACTCTTACTCTGTCCTACTGGTTAAGGTCTTAACTCTTACTCTGGCCTAATAGCTAAGGTCTTATAATCTTACTCTGGCCTACAGGTTAAGGTCTTAACTCTTACTCTGGCCTACTGGTTAAGGTCTTAACTCTTACTCTGGAGTAATAGCTAAGGTCTTAACTCTTACTCTGGCGTAATAGCTAAGGTCTTAACTCTTACTCTGGTCTAATAGCTAAGGTCTTAGATTCATACTCTGGCCTAATAGCTAAGGTCTTAGACTCTTACTCTGGCCTACAGGTTAAGGACTTAACTCTTACTCTGCCTAATAGCTATGGTCTTAACTCGTACTCTGGCCTACTGGTTAAGGTCTTAACTCTTGCTCTGGCCTACTGGTTAAGGTCTTAACTCTTACTCTGGCCTAATTGCTAAGGTCTTAGACTCCTACTCTCGCCTAATAGCTAAGGTCTCAACTCTTTCTCTGGCCTAATAGCTAAGGTCTTAACTCTTACACTGGCCTAATAGCTAAGGTCTTAGACTCGTACACTGACCTAACGGTTAAGGTCCTAACTCTTTCTCTGTCTTAATAGCTAAGGTCTTAGACTCGTCCTCTGGCCTACTGGTTAAGGTCTTATCTCATGTTCTGGCCTACTGGTTAAGGTCTTAACTCTTACTCTGGCCTAATTGCTAAGGTCTTAGACTCGTACTCTGGCCTAATGGTTAAGGTCTTAACCCTTACTCTTTCCTAATAGCTAAGTTCTTAACTATTACTCTGGCCTAATAGCTAAGGTCTTAGACTCGTTCTCTGGCCTAATAGCTAAGGTCTTAACTCTTACTCTGTCCTACTGGTTAAGGTCTTAACTCTTACTCTGGCCTAATAGCTAAGGTCTTAGAATCTTACTCTGGCCTACAGGTTAAGGTCTTAACTCTTACTCTGGCCTAATAGATAAGGTCTTAGACTCGTACTCTGGCCTAATGGTTAAGGTCTTAACTCTTACTCTGGCCTAATAGCTAAGGTCTTAACTCTTTCTCTGGCCTAATAGCTAAGGTCTTAACTCTTACTCTGGCCTAATAGCTAAGGTCTTAGACTCGTACTCTGACCTAATGGTTAAGGTCTTAACTCTTACTCTGGCCTAATAGCTAAGGTCTTAGACTCGTCCTCTGGCCTACTGGATAAGGTCTTAACTCTTGCTCTGGCCTACTGGTTAAGGTCTTAACTCTTACTCTGGCCTGATTGCTAAGGTCTTAGACTCGTACTCTGGCCTAATGGTTAAGGTCTTAACTCTTACTCTGGCCTAATAGCTAAGATCTTAACTCTTACTCTGGCCTAATAGCTAAGGTCTTAGACTTGTACTCTGGCCTACTGGTTAAGGTCTTAACTCTTACTCTGTCCTAATAGCTAAGGTCTTAGACTCGTACTATGGCCTACAGGTTAAGGTCTTAACTCTTACTCTGGCCTAATAGCTAAGGTCTTAGACTCGTACTCTGGCCTACTGGTTAAGGTCTTAACTCTTACTCTGGCCTAATGGTTAAGGTCTTAACTCTTACTCTGGCCTAATAGCTAAGGTCTTAACTCTTACTCTGGCCTAATAGCTAAGGTCTTAGACTCGTACTATGGCCTACAGGTTAAGGTCTTAACACTTACTCTGGCCTAATAGCTAAGGTCTTAGACTCTTACTCTGGCCTACAGGTTAAGGACTTAACTCTTACACTGGCCTAATAGCTAAGGTCTTAGACTCGTACTCTGACCTAACGGTTAAGGTCTTAACTCTTACTCTGTCCTAATAGCTAAGGTCTTAGACTCGTCCTCTGGCCTACTGGTTAAGGTCTTAACTCTTGCTCTGGCCTACTGGTTAAGGTCTTAACTCTTACTCTGGCCTAATTGCTAAGGTCTTAGACTCGTACTCTGGCCTAATGGTTAAGGTCTTAACTCTTACTCTTTCCTAATAGCTAAGATCTTAACTATTACTCTGGCCTAATAGCTAAGGTCTTAGACTCTGTCCTACTGGTTAAGGTCTTAACTCTTACTCTGGCCTAATAGCTAAGGTCTTAGAATCTTACTCTGGCCTACAGGTTAAGGTCTTAACTCTTACTCTGGCCTACTGGTTAAGGTCATAACTCTTACTCTGGCCTAATAGCTAAGGTCTTAACTCTTACTCTGGCGTAATAGCTAAGGTCTTAACTCTTACTCTGGCCTAATAGCTAAGGTCTTAGATTCATACTCTGGCCTAATAGCTAAGGTCTTAACTCTTACTCTGTCCTACTGGTTAAGGTCTTAACTCTTACTCTGGCCTAATAGCTAAGGTCTTATAATCTTACTCTGGCCTACAGGTTAAGGTCTTAACTCTTACTCTGGCCTACTGGTTAAGGTCTTAACTCTTACTCTGGAGTAATAGCTAAGGTCTTAACTCTTACTCTGGCGTAATAGCTAAGGTCTTAACTCTTACTCTGGCCTAATAGCTAAGGTCTTAGATTCATACTCTGGCCTAATAGCTAAGGTCTTAGACTCTTACTCTGGCCTACAGGTTAAGGACTTAACTCTTACTCTGCCTAATAGCTATGGTCTTAACTCGTACTCTGGCCTACTGGTTAAGGTCTTAACTCTTGCTCTGGCCTACTGGTTAAGGTCTTAACTCTTGCTCTGGCCTACTGGTTAAGGTCTTAACTCTTACTCTGGCCTAATTGCTAAGGTCTTAGACTCCTACTCTCGCCTAATAGCTAAGGTCTCAACTCTTTCTCTGGCCTAATAGCTAAGGTCTTAACTCTTACACTGGCCTAATAGCTAAGGTCTTAGACTCGTACACTGACCTAACGGTTAAGGTCTTAACTCTTACTCTGTCTTAATAGCTAAGGTCTTAGACTCGTCCTCTGGCCTACTGGTTAAGGTCTTAACTCATGCTCTGGCCTACTGGTTAAGGTCTTAACTCTTACTCTGGCCTAATTGCTAAGGTCTTAGACTCGTACTCTGGCCTAATGGTTAAGGTCTTAACCCTTACTCTTTCCTAATAGCTAAGTTCTTAACTATTACTCTGGCCTAATAGCTAAGGTCTTAGACTCGTTCTCTGGCCTAATAGCTAAGGTCTTAACTCTTACTCTGTCCTACTGGTTAAGGTCTTAACTCTTACTCTGGCCTAATAGCTAAGGTCTTAGAATCTTACTCTGGCCTACAGGTTAAGGTCTTAACTCTTACTCTGGCCTAATAGCTAAGGTCTTAGACTCTTACTCTGGCCTACAGGTTAAGGACTTAACTCTTACTCTGCCTAATAGCTATGGTCTTAACTCGTACTCTGGCCTACTGGTTAAGGTCTTAACGCTTGCTCTGGCCTACTGGTTAAGGTCTTAACTCTTACTCTGGCCTAATTGCTAAGGTCTTAGACTCCTACTCTCGCCTAATAGCTAAGGTCTCAACTCTTTCTCTGGCCTAATAGCTAAGGTCTTAACTCTTACACTGGCCTAATAGCTAAGGTCTTAGACTCGTACTCTGACCTAACGGTTAAGGTCTTAACTCTTACTCTGTCCTAATAGCTAAGGTCTTAGACTCGTCCTCTGGCCTACTGGTTAAGGTCTTAACTCTTGCTCTGGCCTACTGGTTAAGGTCTTAACTCTTACTCTGGCCTAATTGCTAAGGTCTTAGACTCGTACTCTGGCCTAATGGTTAAGGTCTTAACTCTTACTCTTTCCTAATAGCTAAGATCTTAACTATTACTCTGGCCTAATAGCTAAGGTCTTAGACTCGTTCTCTGGCCTAATAGCTAAGGTCTTAACTCTTACTCTGTCCTACTGGTTAAGGTCTTAACTCTTACTCTGGCCTAATAGCTAAGGTCTTAGAATCTTACTCTGGCCTACAGGTTAAGGTCTTAACTCTTACTCTGGCCTACTGGTTAAGGTCATAACTCTTACTCTGGCCTAATAGCTAAGGTCTTAACTCTTACTCTGGCGTAATAGCTAAGGTCTTAACTCTTACTCTGGCCTAATAGCTAAGGTCTTAGATTCATACTCTGGCCTAATAGCTAAGGTCTTAACTCTTACTCTGTCCTACTGGTTAAGGTCTTAACTCTTACTCTGGCCTAATAGCTAAGGTCTTAGAATCTTACTCTGGCCTACAGGTTAAGGTCTTAACTCTTACTCTGGCCTACTGGTTAAGGTCTTAACTCTTACTCTGGCCTAATAGCTAAGGTCTTAACACTTACTCTGGCGTAATAGCTAAGGTCTTAACTCTTACTCTGGCCTAATAGCTAAGGTCTTAGATTCATACTCTGGCCTAATAGCTAAGGTCTTAGACTCGTGCTCTGGCCTAATGGTTAAGGTCTTAACTCTTACTCTGGCCTACAGGTTAAGGTCTTAACTCTTACTCTGGCCTAATGGCTAAGGTCATAGACTCTTACTCTGGCCTACTGATTAAGATCTTAACTCTTACTCTGGCCTAATAGCTAAGATCTTAACTCTTACTCTGGCCTAATAGATAAGGTCTTAGACTCGTACTCTGGCCTAATGGTTAAGGTCTTAACTCTTACTCTGGCCTAATAGCTAAGGTCTTAACTCTTACTCTGGCCTAATAGCTAAGGTCTTAACTCTTTCTCTGGCCTAATAGCTAAGGTCTTAACTCTTACTCTGGCCTAATAGCTAAGGTCTTAGACTCGTACTCTGACCTAATGGTTAAGGTCTTAACTCTTACTCTGGCCTAATAGCTAAGGTCTTAGACTCGTCCTCTGGCCTACTGGTTAAGGTCTTAACTCTTGCTCTGGCCTACTGGTTAAGGTCTTAACTCTTACTCTGGCCTAATTGCTAAGGTCTTAGACTCGTACTCTGGCCTAATGGTTAAGGTCTTAACTCTTACTCTGGCCTAATAGCTAAGATCTTAACTCTTACTCTGGCCTAATAGCTAAGGTCTTAGACTCGTACTCTGGCCTACTGGTTAAGGTCTTAACTCTTACTCTGGCCTGCTGGAAAAGGTCTTAACACTTACTCTGGCCTAATAGCTAAGGTCTTAGACTCGTTCTCTGGCCTAATAGCTAAGGTCTTAACTCTTACTCTGTCCTACTGGTTAAGGTCTTAACTCTTACTCTGGCCTAATAGCTAAGGTCTTAACTCTTACTCTGGCCTAATAGCTAAGGTCTTAACTCTTACTCTGGCCTAATAGCTAAGGTCTTAGACTCATACTCTGGCCTAATAACTAAGGTCTTAGACTCGTGCTCTGGCCTAATGGTTAGGGTCTTAACTCTTACTCTGGCCTAATAGCTAAGGTCTTAGACTCGTACTCTGGCCTAATGGTTAAGGTCTTAACTCTTACTCTGGCCTAATAGCTAAGGTCATAGACTCTTACTCTGGCCTACTGATTAAGGTCTTAACTCTTACTCTGGCCTAATATCTAAGACCTTAACTCTTACTCTGGCCTAATAGCTAAGGTCGTAGACTCGTACTCTGGCCTAATAGCTAAGGTCTTAACTCTTTCTCTGGCCTAATAGCTAAGGTCTTAACTCGTACTCTGGCCTAATAACTAAGGTCTTAGACTCGTACTCTGGCCTAATGGTTAAGGTCTTAACTCTTACTCTGGCCTAATAGCTAAGGTCTTAGACTCGTACTCTGGCCTAATGGTTAAGGTCTTAACTCTTACTCTGGCCTACAGGTTAAGGTCTTAACTCTTACTCTGGCCTAATAGCTAAGGTCATAGACTCTTACTCTGGCCTACTGATTAAGGTCTTAACTCTTACTCTGGCCTAATATCTAAGACCTTAACTCTTACTCTGGCCTAATAGCTAAGGTCGTAGACTCGTACTCTGGCCTAATAGCTAAGGTCTTAACTCTTTCTCTGGCCTAATAGCTAAGGTCTTAACTCGTACTCTGGCCTAATAACTAAGGTCTTAGACTCGTACTCTGGCCTAATGGTTAAGGTCTTAACTCTTACTCTGGCCTAATAGCTAAGGTCTTAGACTCGTACTCTGGCCTACTGGTTAATGTCTTAACTCTTGCTCTGGCCTACTGGTTAAGGTCTTAAGTCTTACTCTGGCCTAATTGCTAAGGTCTTAGATTCGTACTCTGGCCTAATGGTTAAGGTCTTAACTCTTACTCTGGCCTAATAGCTAAGATCTTAACTCTTACTCTGGCCTAATAGCTTAGGTCTTAGACTCGTACTCTGGCCTACTGGTTAAGGTCTTAACTCTTACTCTGTCCTAATAGCTAAGGTCTTAGACTCGTACTATGGCCTACAGGTTAAGGTCTTAACTCTTGCTCTGGCCTAATTGCTATGGTCTTAGACTTGTACTCTGGCCTACTGGTTAAGGTCTTAACTCTTACTCTGGCCTAATGGTTAAGGTCTTAACTCTTACTCTGGCCTAATAGCTAAGGTCATAGACTCTTACTCTGGCCTACAGGTTAAGGACTTAACTCTTACTCTGCCTAATAGCTATGGTCTTAACTCGTACTCTGGCCTACTGGTTAAGGTCTTAACGCTTGCTCTGGCCTACTGGTTAAGGTCTTAACTCTTACTCTGGCCTAATTGCTAAGGTCGTAGACTCGTACTCTGGCCTAATAGCTAAGGTCTTAACTCTTTCTCTGGCCTAATAGCTAAGGTCTTAACTCGTACTCTGGCCTAATAACTAAGGTCTTAGACTCGTACTCTGGCCTAATGGTTAAGGTCTTAACTCTTACTCTGGCCTAATAGCTAAGGTCTTAACTCTTACTCTGGCCTAATAGATAAGGTCTTAACTCTTACTCTGGCCTACTGGTTAAGGTCTTAACTCTTACTCTGGCCTGCTGGTTAAGGTCTTAACACTGACTCTGGCCTAATAGCTAAGGTCTTAGACTCGTACTATGGCCTACAGGTTAAGGTCTTAACTCTTACTCTGGCCTACTGGTTAAGGTCTTAATTCTTACACTGGTCTAATAGCTAAGGTCTTAACTCTTACTCTGGCCTAATAGCTAAGGTCTTAACTCTTACTCTGGCCTAGTAGCTAAGGTCTTAGACTCATACTCTGGCCTAATAGCTAAGGTCTTAACTCTTACTCTGGCCTAATAGCTAAGGTCTTAGACTCGTACTATGGCCTACAGGTTAAGGCCTTAACTCTTACTCTGGCCTACTGGTTAAGGTCTTAACTCTTACTCTGGCCTAATGGTTAAGGTCTTAACTCTTACTCTGGCCTAATAGCTAAGGTCATAGACTCTTACTCTGGCCTACTGATTAAGGTCTTAACTCTTACTCTGGCCTACTGGTTAAGGTCTTAACTCTTACACTGGTCTAATAGCTAAGGTCTTAGACTTGTACTCTGGCCTACTGGTTAAGGTCTTAACTCTTACTCTGGCCTAATGGTTAAGGTCTTAACTCTTACTCTGGCCTAATAGCTAAGGTCATAGACTCTTACTCTGGCCTACTGATTAAGGTCTTAACTCTTACTCTGGCCTACTGGTTAAGGTCTTAACTCTTACACTGGTCTAATAGCTAAGGTCTCAACTCTTACTCTGGCCTAATAGCTAAGGTCTTAACTCTTACTCTGGCCTAATAGATAAGGTCTTAACTCTTACTCTGGCCTACTGGTTAAGGTCTTAACTCTTACTCTGGCCTGCTGGTTAAGGTCTTAACACTGACTCTGGCCTAATAGCTGAGGTCTTAGACTCGTACTATGGCCTACAGGTTAAGGTCTTAACTCTTACTCTGGCCTACTGGTTAAGGTCTTAACTCTTACACTGGTCTAATAGCTAAGGTCTTAACTCTTACTCTGGCCTAATAGCTAAGGTCTTAACTCTTACTCTGGCCTAGTAGCTAAGGTCTTAGACTCATACTCTGGCCTAATAGCTAAGGTCTTAACTCTTACTCTGGCCTAATAGCTAAGGTCTTAGACTCGTACTATGGCCTACAGGTTAAGGTCTTAACTCTTACTCTGGCCTACTGGTTAAGGTCTTAACTCTTACTCTGGCCTAATAGCTAAGGTCTTAACTCTTACTCTGGCCTAATAGCTAAGGTCTTAACTCTTACTCTGGCCTAATAGCTAAGATCTTAACTCTTACTCTGGCCTAATAGCTAAGGTCTTAGACTCGTACTCTGGCCTACTGGTTAAGGTCTTAACTCTTACTCTGGCCTAATTGCTAAGGTCTTAGACTCGTACTCTGGCCTAATGGTTAAGGTCTTAACTCTTACTCTGGCCTAATAGCTAAGATCTTAACTCTTACTCTGGCCTAATAGCTAACATCTTAGACTCGTACTCTGGCCTACTGGTTAAGGTCTTAACTCTTACTCTGTCCTAATAGCTAAGGTCTTAGACTCATACTATGGCCTACAGGTTAAGGTCTTAACTCTTACTCTGGCCTAATAGCTAAGGTCTTAGACTCGTACTCTGGCCTACTGGTTAAGGTCTTAACTCTTACTCTGGCCTAATGGTTAAGGTCTTAACTCTTACTCTGGCCTATTAGCTAAGGTCTTAACTCTTACTCTGGCCTAATAGCTAAGGTGTTAGACTCGTACTATGGCCTACAGGTTAAGGTCTTAACTCTTACTCTGGCCTAATAGCTAAGGTCTTAGACTCTTACTCTGGCCTACAGGTTAAGGACTTAACTCTTACTCTGGCCTAATAGCTATGGTCTTAACTCTTACTCTGGCCTACTGGTTAAGGTCTTAGACTCCTACTCTCGCCTAATAGCTAAGGTCTTAACTCTTTCTCTGGCCTAATAGCTAAGGTCTTAGACTCGTACTCTGGCCTAATGGTTAAGGTCTTAACTCTTACTCTGGCCTAAAAGCTAAGGTCTTAGACTCGTACTCTGGCCTACTGGTTAAGGTCTTAACTCTTGCTCTGGCCTACTGGTTAAGGTCTTAAGTCTTACTCTGGCCTAATTGCTAAGGTCTTAGATTCGTACTCTGGCCTAATGGTTAAGGTCTTAACTCTTACTCTGGCCTAATAGATAAGATCTTAACTCTTACTCTGGCCTAATAGCTAAGGTCTTAGACTCGTACTCTGGCCTACTGGTTAAGGTCTTAACTCTTACTCTGTCCTAATAGCTAAGGTCTTAGACTCGTACTATGGCCTACAGGTTAAGGTCTTAACTCTTGCTCTGGCCTAATTGCTAAGGTCTTAGACTTGTACTCTGGCCTACTGGTTAAGGTCTTAACTCTTACTCTGGCCTAATGGTTAAGGTCTTAACTCTTACTCTGGCCTAATAGCTAAGGTCATAGACTCTTACTCTGGCCTACTGATTAAGGTCTTAACTCTTACACTGGTCTAATAGCTAAGGTCCTAACTATTACTCTGGCCTAATAGCTAAGGTCATAACTCTTACTCTGGCCTAATAGCTAAGGTCTTAACTCTTAATCTGGCCTAATAGATAAGGTCTTAGACTCGTACTCTGGCCTACTGGTTAAGGTCTTAACTCTTACTCTGGCCTACTGGTTAAGGTCTTAACTCTTACTCTGGCCTGCTGGTTAAGGTCTTAACACTTACTCTGGCCTAATAGCTAAGGTCTTAGACTCGTACTATGGCCTACAGGTTAAGGTCTTAACTCTTACTCTGGCCTACTGGTTAAGGTCTTAACTCTTACACTGGTCTAATAGCTAAGGTCTTAACTCTTACTCTGGCCTAACAGCTAAGGTCTTAACTCTTACTCTGGCCTAATAGCTAAGGTCTTAGACTCATACTCTGGCCTAATAGCTAAGGTCTTAACTCTTACTCTGGCCTAATAGCTAAGGTCTTAGACTCGTACTATGGCCTACAGGTTAAGGTCTTAACTCTTACTCTGGCCTACTGGTTAAGGTCTTAACTCTTACTCTGGCCTACTGGTTAAGGTCTTAACTCTTACTCTGGCCTAATAGCTAAGGTCTTAACTCTTACTCTGGCCTAATAGCTAAGGTCTTAGACTCTTACTCTGGCCTACTGGTTAAGGTCTTAAATCTTACTCTGGCCTACTGGTTAAGGTCTTAACTCTTAATTTGGCCTAATAGCTAAGGTCTTAGACTCGTACTATGGCCTACAGGTTGAGGTCTTAACTCTTACTCTGGCCTACTGGTTAAGGTCTTAACTCTTACTCTGGCCTAATAGCTAAGGTCTTATACTCGTACTCTGGCCTAATGGTTAAGGTCTTAACTCTTACTCTGGCCTAATAGCTAAGGTCTTAGACTCGTACTATGGACTACAGGTTAAGGTCTTAACTCTTACTCTGGCCTACTGGTTAAGGTCTTAACTCTTACTCTGGCCTAATAGCTAAGGTCTTAACTCTTACTCTGGCCTAATAGCTAAGGTCTTAACTCTTACTCTGGCCTAATAGCTAAGATCTTAACTCTTACTCTGGCCTAATTGCTAAGGTCTTAGACTCGTACTCTGGCCTATTGGTTAAGGTCTTAACTCTTACTCTGGCCTAATTGCTAAGGTCTTAGACTCATACTCTGGCCTAATGGTTAAGGTCTTAACTCTTACTCTGGCCTAATAGCTAAGATCTTAACTCTTATTCTGGCCTAATAGCTAACGTCTTAGACTCGTACTCTGGCCTACTGGTTAAGGTCTTAACTCTTACTCTGTCCTAATAGCTAAGGTCTTAGACTCGTACTATGGCCTACAGGTTAAGGTCTTAACTCTTACTCTGGCCTAATAGCTAAGGTCTTAGACTCGTACTCTGGCCTACTGGTTAAGGTCTTAACTCTTACTCTGGCCTAATGGTTAAGGTCTTAACTCTTACTCTGGCCTAATAGCTAAGGTCTTAACTCTTACTCTGGCCTAATAGCTAAGGTCTTAGACTCGTACTATGGCCTACAGGTTAAGGTCTTAACTCTTACTCTGGCCTAATAGCTAAGGTCTTAGACTCTTACTCTGGCCTACAGGTTAAGGACTTAACTCTTACTCTGGCCTAATAGCTATGGTCTTAACTCTTACTCTGGCCTACTGGTTAAGGTCTTAGACTCCTACTCTCGCCTAATAGCTAAGGTCTTAACTCTTTCTCTGGCCTAATAGCTAAGGTCTTAACTCTTACTCTGGCCTAATAGCTAAGGTCTTAGACTCGTACTCTGACCTAATGGTTAAGGTCTTAACTATTACTCTGGCCTAATAGCTAAGGTCTTAGACTCGTCCTCTGGCCTACTGGTTAATGTCTTAACTCTTGCTCTGGCCTACTGGTTAAGGTCTTAACTCTTACTCTGGCCTAATTGCTAAGGTCTTAGACTCGTACTCTGGCCTAATGGTTAAGGTCTTAACTCTTACTCTGGCCTAATAGCTAAGATCTTAACTCTTACTCTGGCCTAATAGCTAAGGTCTTAGACTCGTACTCTGGCCTACTGGTTAAGGTCTTAACTCTTACTCTGGCCTGCTGGAAAAGGTCTTAACACTTACTCTGGCCTAAAAGCTAAGGTCTTAGACTCGTTCTCTGGCCTAATAGCTAAGGTCTTAACTCTTACTCTGTCCTACTGGTTAAGGTCTTAACTCTTACTCTGGCCTACTGGTTAAGGTCTTAACTCTTACTCTGGCCTAATAGCTAAGGTCTTAACTCTAACTCTGGCCTAATAGCTAAGGTCTTAGACTCATACTCTGGCCTAATAGCTAAGGTCTTAGACTCGTGCTCTGGCCTAATGGTTAAGGTCTTAACTCTTACTCTGGCCTAATAGCTAAGGTCTTAGACTCGTACTCTGGCCTAATGGTTAAGATCTTAACTCTTACTCTGGCCTACAGGTTAAGGTCTTAACTCTTACTCTGGCCTAATAGCTAAGGTCATAGACTCTTACTCTGGCCTACTGATTAAGGTCTTAACTCTTACTCTGGCCTTATAGCTAAGATCTTAACTCTTACTCTGGCCTAATAGCTAAGGTCTTAGACTCGTACTCTGGCCTAATGGTTAAGGTCTTAACTCTAACTCTGGCCTACAGGTTAAGGTCTTAACTCTTACTCTGGCCTAATTGCTAAGGTCTTAGACTCGTAATCTGGCCTAATGATTAAGGTCTTATCTCTTACTCTGGCCTAATAGCTAAGATCTTAACTCTTACTCTGGCCTAATAGCTAAGGTCTTAGACTCGTACTCTGGCCTACTGGTTAAGGTCTTAACTCTTGCTCTGGCCTACTGGTTAAGGTCTTAGACTCGTAATCTGGCCTAATGATTAAGGTCTTAACTCTTACTCTGGCCTAATAGCTAAGATCTTAACTCTTACTCTGGCCTAATAGCTATGGTCTTAGACTCTTACTCTGGCCTACTGGTTAAGGTCTTAACTCTTACTCTGGCCTAATTGCTAAGGTCTTAGACTCGTACTCTGGCCTAATGGTTAAGGTCTTAACTCTTACTCTGGCCTAATAGCTAAGACCTTAACTCTTACTCTGGCCTAATAGCTAAGGTCTTAGACTCGTACTCTGGCCTAATGGTTAAGGTCTTAACTCTTTCTCTGGCCTACAGGTTAAGGTCTTAACTCTTACTCTGGCCTAATTGCTAAGGTCTTAGACTCGTAATCTGGCCTAATGATTAAGGTCTTAACTCTTACTCTGGCCTAATAGCTAAGATCTTAACTCTTACTCTGGCCTAATAGCTAAGGTCTTAGACTCGTACTCTGGCCTACTGGTTAAGGTCTTAACTCTTGCTCTGGCCTACTGGTTAAGGTCTAAACTCTAACTCTGGCCTAATTGCTAAGGTCTTAGACTCGTCCTCTGGCCTACTGGTTAAGGTCTTAACTCTTGCTCTGGCCTACTGGTTAAGGTCTTAACTCTTACTCTGGCCTAATAGCTAAGGTCTTAGACTCTTACTATGGCCTACTGGTTAAGGTCTTAACTCTTACTCTGGCCTAATTGCTAAGGTCTTAGACTCGTACTCTAGCCTAATGGTTAAGGTCTTAACTCTTACTCTGGCCTAATAGATAAGATCTTAACTCTTACTCTGGCCTAATAGCTAAGGTCTTAGACTCGTACTCTGGCCTACTGGTTAAGGTCTTAACTCTTACTCTGTCCTAATAGCTAAGGTCTTAGACTCGTACTATGGCCTACAGGTTAAGGTCTTAACTCTTACTCTGGCCTAATAGCTAAGGTCTTAGACTCGTACTCTGGCCTACTGGTTAAGGTCTTAACTCTTACTCTGGCCTAATGGTTAAGGTCTTAACTCTTACTCTGGCCTAATAGCTAAGGTCTTAACTCTTACTCTGGCCTAATAGCTAAGGTCTTAGACTCGTACTATGGCCTACAGGTTAAGGTCTTAACACTTACTATGGCCTACAGGTTAAGGTCTTAACTCTTACTCTGGCCTAATAGCTAAGGTCTTAGACTCGTACTCTGGCCTACTGGTTAAGGTCTTAACTCTTACTCTGGCCTACAGGTTAAGGACTTAACTCTTACTCTGCCTAATAGCTATGGTCTTAACTCTTACTCTGGCCTACTGGTTAAGGTCTTAGACTCCTACTCTCGCCTAATAGCTAAGGTCTCAACTCTTTCTCTGGCCTAATAGCTAAGGTCTTAATTCTTACACTGGCCTAATAGCTAAGGTCTGAGACACGTACTCTGACCTAACAGTTAAGGTCTTAACTCTTAGTCTGTCCTAATAGCTAAGGTCTTAGACTCGTCCTCTGGCCTACTGGTTAAGGTCTTAACTCTTGCTCTGGCATACTGGTTAAGGTCTTAACTCTTACTCTGGCCTAATTGCTAAGGTCTTAGACTTGTACTCTGGCCTAATGGTTAAGGTCTTAACTCTTACTCTTTCCTAATAGCTAAGATCTTAACTCTTACTCTGGCCTAATAGCTAAGGTCTTAGACTCGTACTCTGGCCTACTGGTTAAGGTCTTAACTCTTACTCTGGCCTACTGATTAAGGTCTTAACTCTTACTCTGGCCTACTGGTTAAGGTCTTAACTCTTACACTGGTCTAATAGCTAAGGTCTTAACTCTTACTCTGGCCTAATAGCTAAGGTCTTAACTCTTACTCTGGCCTAATAGCTAAGGTCTTAACTCTTAATCTGGCCTAATAGATAAGGTCTTAGACTCGTACTCTGGCCTACTGGTTAAGGTCTTAACTCTTACTCTGGCCTACTGGTTAAGGTCTTAACTCTTACTCTGGCCTGCTGGTTAAGGTCTTAACACTTACTCTGGCCTAATAGCTAAGGTCTTAGACTCGTACTATGGCCTACAGGTTAAGGTCTTAACTCTTACTCTGGCCTACTGGTTAAGGTCTTAACTCTTACACTGGTCTAATAGCTAAGTTCTTAACTCTTACTCTGGCCTAATAGCTAAGGTCTTAACTCTTACTCTGGCCTAATAGCTAAGGTCTTAGACTCATACTCTGGCCTAATAGCTAAGGTCTTAACTCTTACTCTGGCCTAATAGCTAAGGTCTTAGACTCGTACTATGGCCTACAGGTTAAGGTCTTAACTCTTACTCTGGCCTACTGGTTAAGGTCTTATCTCTTACTCTGGCCTACTGGTTAAGGTCTTAACTCTTACTCTGGCCTAATAGCTAAGGTCTGAACTCTTACTCTGGCCTAATAGCTAAGGTCTTAGACTCTTACTCTGGCCTACTGGTTAAGGTCTTAACTCTTACACTGGTCTAATAGCTAAGGTCTTAACTCTTACTCTGGCCTAATAGCTAAGGTCTTAACTCTTACTCTGGCCTAATAGCTAAGGTCTTAACTCTTAATCTGGCCTAATAGATAAGGTCTTAACTCTTACTCTGGCCTACTGGTTAAGGTCTTATCTCTTACTCTGGCCTACTGGTTAAGGTCTTAACTCTTACTCTGGCCTAATAGCTAAGGTCTGAACTCTTACTCTGGCCTAATAGCTAAGGTCTTAGACTCTTACTCTGGTCTACTGGTTAAGGTCTTAAATCTTACTCTGGCCTACTGGTTAAGGTCTTAACTCTTACTCTGGCCTAATAGCTAAGGTCTTAGACTCGTACTATGGCCTACAGGTTGAGGTCTTAACTCTTACTCTGGCCTACTGGTTAAGGTCTTAACTCTTACTCTGGCCTAATAGCTAAGGTCTTATATTCATACTCTGGCCTAATGGTTAAGGTCTTAACTCTTACTCTGGCCTAATAGCTAAGGTCTTAGACTCGTACTATGGCCTACAGGTTAAGGTCTTAACTCTTACTCTGGCCTACTGGTTAAGGTCTTAACTCTTACTCTGGCCTAATAGCTAAGGTCTTAACTCTTACTCTGGCCTAATTGCTAAGGTCTTAACTCTTACTCTGGCCTAATAGCTAAGATCTTAACTCTTACTATGGCCTAATAGCTAAGGTCTTAGACTCGTACTCTGGCCTACTGGTTAAGGTCTTAACTCTTACTCTGGCCTAATTGCTAAGGTCTTAGACTCATACTCTGGCCTAATGGTTAAGGTCTTAACTCTTACTCTGGCCTAATAGCTAAGATCTTAACTCTTACTCTGGCCTAATAGCTAACGTCTTAGACTCGTACTCTGGCCTACTGGTTAAGGTCTTAACTCTTACTCTGGCCTAATAGCTAAGGTCTTAGACTCGTACTTTGGCCTACTGGTTAAGGTCTTAACTCTTACTCTGGCCTAATGGTTAAGGTCTTAACTCTTACTCTGGCCTAATAGCTAAGGTCTTAACTCTTACTCTGGCCTAATAGCTAAGGTCTTAGACTCGTACTATGGCCTACAGGTTAAGGTCTTAACTCTTACTCTGGCCTAATAGCTAAGGTCTTAGACTCTTACTCTGGCCTACAGGTTAAGGACTTAACTCTTACTCTGGCCTAATAGCTATGGTCTTAACTCTTACTCTGGCCTACTGGTTAAGGTCTTAGACTCCTACTCTCGCCTAATAGCTAAGGTCTTAACTCTTTCTCTGGCCTAATAGCTAAGGTCTTAACTCTTACTCTGGCCTAATAGCTAAGGTCTTAGACTTGTACTCTGACCTAATGGTTAAGGTCTTAACTCTTACTCTGGCCTAATAGCTTAGGTCTTAGACTCGTCCTCTGGCCTACTGGTTAAGGTCTTAACTCTTGCTCTGGCCTACTGGTTAAGGTCTTAACTCTTACTCTGGCCTAATTGCTAAGGTCTTAGACTCGTACTCTGGCCTAATGGTTAAGGTCTTAACTCTTACTCTGGCCTAATAGCTAAGATCTTAACTCTTACTCTGGCCTAATAGCTAAGGTCTTAGACTCGCACTCTGGCCTACTGGTTAAGGTCTTAACTCTTAATCTGGCCTGCTGGAAAAGGTCTTAACACTTACTCTGGCCTAATAGCTAAGGTCATAGACTCTTACTCTGGCCTACTGATTAAGGTCTTAACTCTTACTCTGGCCTACTGGTTAAGGTCTTAACTCTTACACTGGTCTAATAGCTAAGGTCTTAACTCTTACTCTGGCCTAATAGCTAAGGTCTTAAATCTTACTATGGCCTAATAGATAAGGTCTTAGACTCGTACTCTGGCCTACTGGTTAAGGTCTTAACTCTTACTCTGGCCTACTGGTTAAGGTCTTAACTCTTACTCTGGCCTGCTGGTTAAGGTCTTAACACTGACTCTGGCCTAATAGCTAAGGTCTTAGACTCGTACTATGGCCTACAGGTTAAGGTCTTAACTCTTACTCTGGCCTACTGGTTAAGGTCTTAACTCTTACACTGGTCTAATAGCTAAGGTCTTAACTCTTACTCTGGCCTAGTAGCTAAGGTCATAGACTCATACTCTGGCCTAATAGCTAAGGTCTTAACTCTTACTCTGGCCTAATAGCTAAGGTCTTAGACTCGTACTATGGCCTACAGGTTAAGGTCTTAACTCTTACTCTGGCCTACTGGTTAAGGTCTTAACTCTTACTCTGGCCTACTGGTTAAGGTCTTAACTCTTACTCTGGCCTAATAGCTAAGGTCTTAACTCTTACTCTGGCCTAATAGCTAAGGTCTTAGACTCTTACTCTGGCCTACTGGTTAAGGTCTTAAATCTTACTCTGGCCTACTGGTTAAGGTCTTAACTCTTACTCTGGCCTAATAGCTAAGGTCTTAGACTCGTACTATGGCCTACAGGTTGAGGTCTTAACTCTTACTCTGGCCTACTGGTTAAGGTCTTAACTCTTACTCTGGCCTAATAGCTAAGGTCTTATACTCGTACTCTGGCCTAATAGGTAAGATCTTAAGTCTTACTCTGGCCTAAAAGCTAAGGTCTTAGACTCTTACTCTGGCCTACTGGTTAAGGTCTTAACTCTTACTCTGGCCTAATTGCTAAGGTCTTGGACTCGTACTCTGGCCTAATGGTTAAGGTCTTAACTCTTACTCTGGCCTAATAGCTAAGATCTTAACTCTTACTCTGGCCTAATAGCTAAGGTCTTAGACTCGTACTCTGGCCTACTGGTTAAGGTCTTAACTCTTACTCTGTCCTAATAGCTAAGGTCTTAGACTCGTACTATGGCCTACAGGTTAAGGTCTTAACTCTTACTCTGGCCTAATAGCTAAGGTCTTAGACTCGTACTCTGGCCTACTGGTTAAGGTCTTAACTCTTACTCTGGCCTAATGGTTAAGGTCTTAACTCTTACTCTGGCCTAATAGCTAAGGTCTTAACTCTTACTCTGGCCTAATAGCTAAGGTCTTAGACTCGTACTATGGCCTACAGGTTAAGGTCTTAACACTTACTATGGCCTACAGGTTAAGGTCTTAACTCTTACTCTGGCCTAATAGCTAAGGTCTTAGACTCGTACTCTGGCCTACTGGTTAAGGTCTTAACTCTTACTCTGGCCTACAGGTTAAGGACTTAACTCTTACTCTGCCTAATAGCTATGGTCTTAACTCTTACTCTGGCCTACTGGTTAAGGTCTTAGACTCCTACTCTCGCCTAATAGCTAAGGTCTCAACTCTTTCTCTGGCCTAATAGCTAAGGTCTTAACTCTTACACTGGCCTAATAGCTAAGGTCTGAGACTCGTACTCTGACCTAACGGTTAAGGTCTTAACTCTTACTCTGTCCTAATAGCTAAGGTCTTAGACTTGTCCTCTGGCCTACTGGTTAAGGTCTTAACTCTTGCTCTGGCCTACTGGTTAAGGTCTTAACTCTTACTCTGGCCTAATTGCTAAGGTCTTAGACTCGTACTCTGGCCTAATGGTTAAGGTGTGGTAAATAATTTAATTACCGGAACTTAATTTGATGCGGAAAATGTATAACAATAGCTCAGTAAAATAAGAGGCAGAATCCGTGGTATTAGAGGTTCGGAACGGGCTTTATTCCATAATCAATTTAAATCGATGAGCTCCAGATTCCATCACCACGAAGGTTCAGGAAGTGAAGACCGTACTTTATTGATAGGTAATCATTTTTATACAATAGGCATTACAGTGAAGCAAATGCAGGAGGCGTAACAATTGATAGTAAAGATAAAACATACATGCGTAGCAAAAGTGGGTGTAACTGGGCGTAACTAAAGAACGTCATCAGGTATGATGTCATAATAGGGTGGTTCCATGAAAGAATTTCGCAATGTCAGCAGAAATACTTGGCAGAAATGCGCGCGCAGCAGCATGACGTGTGATTGACGTGCAACTAGGGGGTGAAGGGGACTTGACATTTAGCTCTACATGTGGCGACAGAAGTCTGGAGAGTCAAGTCAACCTAATCCCAAATCATATCTAACATCCTATGTTTAAAGAACTGTGTTATCCAAAAGAGAGGCCTTCTTGGAGTAGAATCTTATTCTATACTGACTATACTGACTGTTAGTGCGTGTACAAGCGTCTAAGTGTCTACACTAGATGCGGGGGCAGGAATCTTCCATAGTAACAGGGCTATGAATTACTTGCATAAAGACAGAGAAGCCGGGCCCTTTGCTCGGTAGCTGGAAGAATGTTTACTTAAACTACTAGACAGGAATGCATTGGGTAGGGAGCGGAGCAGATAATTTCGAAGGTGAAATACAGTTTTTGGCAGGCAACAGGCTGATGTCAGGCACCGTTAGCTGCGCAGAGAATGAGGACAAAGTTCATGGATACAGATGCGAGCTCAGACTGGAGCTTTCAGAGGGCAGAAGGCAGGAAAAGCTTGATGGCAGAATCAGGGCCTACTTGCCTGGACTGTAAAATGGCATAAGTGAACCATATAAAGCCGGTGGCCTTTCATACTTAGGAATGGAATATCCGGCCCATTCATGGCGGATCTGAAAGAGGACATGTTGGCGGTGGACGCACATGTGTTTGCGTCTTCATAACTGGAACTGGAGGGAACATACATGTACTTGTGATTTATACATGAAACCGTTGGGGTCCAAGATAGGGGACATAACTGACCATAAAAATCCATATTTCCACATTCCCTCCTTGTCCCCTACTTGCCCGTCAAGAGATATCAATCTTCATCAATCCATTGATCTGTTCATATAGCATCATTTGTTCTTCTTTCTTCTTCCGTGATGAATGAAATCTTGGTGG
This sequence comes from Triturus cristatus, assembly GCF_964204655.1. Classification (NCBI taxonomy): domain Eukaryota; kingdom Metazoa; phylum Chordata; class Amphibia; order Caudata; family Salamandridae; genus Triturus; species Triturus cristatus. Next base: position 902,947 of record NC_140582.1, on the reverse strand, counting down.
TGGAATACACGATGTGGCACACAGACCACAGATCGCTGATCCACATTGTAGACATAGACAGCAACTGAATAATATGAGGAAGCCAATACCTAGGAAGGATAGGACCTTCCATCCAAAGGTAGATAATACACTCCAAAACCAACCGGACCAAGTCCAGGTGCCTGGATTCTGGCGTATCTGGCTTACAATCTTATGAAGACGAGTTATGGCTTTATATACAGATGGCGAATTTTCTGGTATGAAAATGCAACAACTTGATCCGATGACCCTACAAGCTCCGCCCCTATCGGCCAGGATGACGTCAAGGACAAGACGATTTTGAAGCACAACAATCCGCATAGCAGACTGCTCTTCTGTTAAATTGCCTAAGGCGGAAATAGTTTTGTTCACTACTGCTTCAAGTGTTCTAGTTAATCTACGTATCAGCTTACTATTGGTAACTGTACCTATATAGGGAAAGAGACCTTTATTGAAATCTGTGTATTTTTCCCATGCGGTCTCAGTATAATCGACTATTGGGAGATCTCTCCTTTCTCTATTGTGTACTAAATGAGTATTTCTGTGATAATCAGGAGGAGCTAGGAAAACAGGTGGCAAAAGGAATCCGATGTAGCAGGTACCATCCCAATCTAGTGGCAAACGTATGTATGCCGTCTGACCACATATGAAGTAGGAATGGCGGGAAGCTCTAAATGTAGACTTGCCTTGATCACTAAATTCTATTACAGTGGTGCATCTACTATGGCCCATATGTATGGAACCATTCTTTCTTACACATAATTCACCTTTAACTGGAAATACTGACATGGCGGGCAAAATTGGAGTAGCTTCGGATTCGACATTCAAGATCATGAGATTGAGCGTAAAATTACCTAATCCATATACTTCATTTTCTAGATCAGTTCCTGTTCTTTTGGGAAGTTCCTCCTTGTTAGGGTGACAGACTTTGAGTAAAACTAAGTTCAGATTTCCCCATACCCAGTTATCCTGGTAAACTGCAGAATTCGAATCTAGGGAATTAATTAAACTAAACCATGCTCCACAGGAGCCGTTGTGTGTGAACGGGTATGGAAAGAGAGGTAGAATTCCTTTATAGTTCTGATAGGGAGGGAGTCGACCACATATCCAACAATTTGTAGCATTGCTAACCTGATGGGAATGATGTAACATACTAATAAAAGTGTTATTGCGCAGCGCAAATCTATAGGACAATTCATGCGGAGGTAATTCACTAAAAGAATGTTCAGCAGTAACATTATAAACATGTCTAGAAATAGGATAATATATGTGCAACAATATACTTGCAGTAATTATTAAAAGACTTAAGGAAAACAAAATTAATAACGTCACTGTGCAATGACTACGCAGTGATTTACAGTACGCATATCGTTTCAATTTTATCCTTCTGTTTCTTTCTCTATACAGGTCTAAGGGATACATGTCAGAGACAAATTCGACCGCTTCACCTTGGAGAGGACTTAAACAATCAAATTGCCTGACTGGTTAGACCTGAGTTTTAGTCTGTATAGTTCATGGCTATTCAGTTCAACCAAAGGAAGTTTAGAGTCAATCGGGGAAGACACGCAAGGTGTGTCGTTTACGTCTGACGGGAGTCCATGAAATTTCTTGATATGACTTGAATGTATCCAGCCTTTCCGTCCTTCGATCTTTACGGCTGTCCTCCTCGTTAGCAGTACGAGCTGAGGCGACTTCCACCTAGGATCCAGCTGAGACTTCCGATCAAAGTTCCTCACTCGAACTAAATCCCCTGGAAGTACGTCATGGGGTTTCACCTCGGTGTTGTCGGGAAAGGCTGCAGCTACCTGTGAACGACAAGATTGTAGTGCAGACATCAAGGAAGCCAAGTAATCTGTCAGCATATTACAGTCAATATCAGTTATTTTGCGTGGTATAGGCATCCCCCACATATTTGGTGGTCTACCGAAGGTCACCTCATACGGGGATAGCCCTGTTCGAGAGTGCGCTACCATTCTCATGTAAAAGAGTGCAACGGGTAAGGCTACTACCCAGTCGACACCCTTCTCTCTGCATATTTTGGACAATCTAATTTTCAGGGTCTGGTTATGTCTTTCCACGAGACCTGCTGCCTCGGGGTGTCGGACACAGTGAAACTTCCACTGATAGCCTAACAAAAGTGAAACGTGTTTCATTAATTCGGATGAGAACGGCTGGCCGTTATCTGAGTAGACAACACGTGGTAAACCGTACCGTGGGAAGAATTCTCGAACTAACTGTTTGGCAGTAGTCGGGGCAGTGTAATCTGAAACCGGGTATGCCTCTGTCCAACGGGAAAGAGCACAGACAACTACGAGAACATATTTGAATCCTCGACATCGTTCCATCTGGATATAATCCATCTGGAGGACTTCAAAAGGGTGATCAGGAGGCTGAAATCCACCCTGTTCTACGGGAATGCTTTTACCTGGGTTAAACTGACAACAGATCATACAGGTACGGACTTTTTGTTTAGCTGCTGCTCGTAAATGTTTGTTGAACCAAATGTGTTGAATGCTGTCTAGCATAGCTTTTTCTCCTAGATGTGCTGGACTATGTACAGTGTTAATAACGACTTGGACCATTGAATCAGGAAGGAACCACACAGATTTTTCCTTCGTCATCCATCCTTGATCCGTTTGGATCCCTCCTAATTCAGACCATTTCTTTATTTCGTCTGGAGTAGCATGTGTCTGTATGTCGATTACGTCAAGAGCGGGATCCTTAACCATCATGCAATGTGTTGGTGTCGGGACTATTGTCTTTGTCATGTCGGATTTTTGAGTTTGAGCAGTCTGTTTAGCTGTTCTGTCAGCTAGATCATTGCCTTGAGAAATGATATCAGTAACTTTCGTATGAGCTTTACATTTCATAATTGATATTGCAGTGGGTAGATGTATTGCATCTAATAAGGCATGAATAAGGGGTCCGTGCTGAATGTGGGCACCGTGAGAAGTTAAATAACCTCTCTCTCGCCACAGCACGCCGAAGTCATGTACAACTCCGAATGCATAACGTGAATCAGTGTATATGTTGACTTTTTTATTTGTGGCTAGAATACAGGCTTGTGTCAGAGCGATGAGCTCTGCTGCTTGAGCGGACAAGGTATTTATGCAATTTGTTTCAATGATTTCAGTGTCTGTTGTGACTGCGTAAGCGGCCACTAGCTCTCCTGTACTTGTTCTCATACATGAACCATCTACATACAACGTCAGGTCTGGGTCTGACAATGGGACGTCTGTCAAATCTTGTCTGGGTTTCGTCGTGATAGTGATAACTTCAATACGATCATGTGCAAGTGGGTCTGTTCCATTTACAGGTAACAGTGTGGCAGGATTCAATGTACTACAACGTCTGATTTCTATATGTGGCTGAAACAATGTTAATTCGTAACCAGTAAGTCGTGCTATAGTCAAGTGTTGTGTCTGTGTGCGGTTCAAGAGAACCTCTACTGCATGTGGTACTTGTACTGTCAATGGATTTCCTAATACTATGGCATCGCTTTGTCTGATTGCTAAAGCTGTTGCGGCCACTGATTTCAGGCACGCAGGCAAAGCCTGAGCTACGGGATCTAATGTACTAGAAAAATAAGCACATGGTTTGTGTGATCCTGCTTGTTCCTGTGTGAGTACTGACAAGGCAGTACCTTCGCGTTCTGTAACGAAGAGTGTAAACTGTTTATTGTAACATGGTGTTGCTAAAACGGGTGCTTGGCATAAGGCTTTCTTTAGGCTTTCAAAAGCTTGTGTATGTTCCTGAGTCCAAGGGAAAACAGTCGATGTGGCTGCCTCCTGTGTTGTCAATTGAATGAGTGGTTTTGCTAGAAATGCATACTGAGGGATCCACTGCCTACAATATGAAGTGAGGCCTATGAAAGCTCGCACCTCCTTTTGTGTCTTGGGTATTGGCATATTAGCAATTAGCTGGATGCGGTCTGGTGTAAGCTGCCTTCCCTCCTTGGACAGCGAGTGACCAAGGTAAACAACTCGCTGGACACAGAATTGCAGCTTAGAAGGGGACACCTTGTGCCCCTTTTCGGCCAAAAATTGTAATACCGTCAGTGAGGCTTTCTCACATTCAGGTTCGCTTCTAGCGGTGATCAGCAGATCATCGACAGATTGAAGCAGGGCAGTGTTGACTGGCATGTGGATACTGTCGAGTTCTCGTTTCAGTGCTTGGCTATAAATGCTGGGGCTTTCTGTAAATCCTTGAGGTGCGCGTGTGAATTTAAAGCTTCGTCCATTTAAACTAAATCCGAACAAGTATTGGCTTTCCGGATCTATTGGGACACTGAAAAAGGCATTCTTGAGATCAATTACAGTAAAGAATGTTGCTTCGGAATCAATGGCTGTCAGTAATGAAGAAATGTCTGGGACTACGGGGTATTGTGGTACTATGCATTTATTTAATTCGCGCAGATCAATAACCAATCGATATACTGGCGGGGCTGTTGGATCGGTTCGTTTAAGAATCGGAATTATCGGTGAATTACATACATTGGAGTCAGTTTCCACAACCACTCCTTGGGTAATAAGCTCGTCAATGATTTGTAGTAAAGCCACTACAGCATCTGGGGGTAACTTGTATTGTCGCATTCGTGGAAGTACCACTCCTGCCTTTAGTGTGACTCGATATGGTGTAATGTTCATGCAACCAACATCTGTAGGGCCTTGTGCCCATAAATGTGTCGGTAAAGTCTGTAGCCGGTGATCCATGTCTCGGGACACGTAGTGCCCTTTGAAATCACGTAAAAATAATCTTACTCCTTCCGGAGAACAACATATAATAGCTCCTAGAGCTTTCAAAGTTTTTATGCCTAACAAGTTTTCTGGACATGATTTAGTAAGTAATAAATCTGTAGTTCGTGTCAAGGGACCGATCGTAAGTGGAAGAGGCTGTGATACTTCATTAATGATGGGTTTTCCTGAAAAGCCAAGGGAAATATTCTGTGTGCCTGAGAGGGGTGCCCCTGGAACTTCACTACGTTTTATTGTTGTTCGGCTTGCCCCTGTATCAAGTAAGAATTTTCTATCTTGACCTAACAGTTCACTGTGTACATAAGGTCCTTCTTGATCTACAGGGACCTCAATAAGGGGTAAGCCAACTTCCCTCTCTAGGCTGTTTCATGAGTATCGTTGATAATCAGGATAGTCATACTGTGCGGTCTGATACATCTGTCGTGTCGTTGTTTGTGTGGCAGCAATAGGCTGCGGTGGTGGAGCTGGCATAGATTGTTGCGGAGCTGGCATGGACTGTGCATGCTGCGGGGCTCCTTGTTGGTTCTGATCCTGTCTAATTGGTCGTGGTCTTTCTTTTGCGTTACCTATGGCAATATTATGTTTTAAAACTGGACAATCGTGTACTTAATGACCTGGCTGTTTACAATAGTTGCACGTCCCTTTCACAGGACCTGTTGAACCGCTGGACTGTGTTATACCCTTCTTATGACCGTCAACTGGCACTGTCTGGGAAACTAGCATTTTCATTTTCGTGTCTTTCATGCGTCTATGTTCATGTTCTTGTTCTTCTCTAATTCTATTGTGATGGTACTGTAGCATTTGTAACATTTGTGACGGAGTGTTACCTTGCCAGGTACTCTCGAACTTCAATACTCTATTCTTAACTTGGGGCAAGGCATTTTCAACTAACTTTGTCACAAACAGATGTGGATACGACTCGCTACTTGCTTTTATTCCACTATTTATACCAAAACATTTCTCAAATCGGGAATAGAAATCACTAGTGTCTTCATCTGATTTTTGTTTACAGGCTGAAATTGCACCCCAGTCTTCCTTTTTCGTAGTTAATAAACGTGGCAGTACCTGTACTAGTAGACCTGGTAGTGCTTTGATCTTGTCCCCGAGTCCCGAACCTGGACCTCGAGCTTTTTCTTCGTTTTCTAATGCTGTCCAATCTATCTTCTGGTCTCCCACCTCCCAATCCTTTTCCTTGAGTTTTTCGTAAATGCCCGCAGGCATTAATACCTTCAATATTGTCATAATGTCGGGGTAGGTATATTCTCCCATGAGTAACATATCTTTAATTTCACGATGGAAACCTGCTGGGTCTTTATCATGACTGGGTACCACTTTCTTCATTTCTAATAGTTCTATTTTAGATATGGGTGTGTATACAAACACACGTTTAAACTCATTGTCATCACCCTTTATCGGATGCACTTCGCGTAAGGGATTCTGTCTATCCATGTAATACGTCGTTCTTTCCTTGATGGGCAATGAGACATGTTCAGGACATACAAAAAGAATGTACTGCCTTCTAGATTCTAGTATTTCTCTAATTAACTTAGTACCGGACCCTCTCCATTTATTCGTGAGTAATTCAGTCAATATATCAGGTAAGGGACCAGGATCGGAGTGTTGGCTTTTATACAATATAAGGAGTTGTTGAATCATATAGATACCAGCTAAACGCTGTTCATCTGGGGCGAGGTTCAAAAACGTATGTGCTAGTGTATCATCACCATATTTTCCAGGACTATCAACCCAGTGAACGGCTGACCTGGCTAATTCTTGTTCGTCCATAGAATCGAGTATATGATAACCCCTTCGTTCTCGGAGTAATTTGTCAGCGGCTTGGAATGAATGTTCGGGGGACCTTATATTTATTATAGGAGTTTGGAATTTTCTGTTATTATCTGGACGTATCGGACATATCGGATCAGTAAAGCATCTAGTATTATTGCAAGATCTTCCTCTACCTACATAGGCCATAGTTTCTAACTGTCCTGTGGGCAGTTCTAATTCTTCCTCGTCCTCCGTTTGTTCTGGTTCGTCTACTGCCAATCTTTCCTCGTGTATTCGTTCTATTTCTTTGCGGATCTTTCGGCTCATAGCTACTATACATGATCGTTTATCGTGTCTCCCCTCTGATATATTCTTACCCCATGTGGTAAGAATTTGCATTTCTTCCGTATTTACCCCTGGTTGATCTTGATTTCTGATCACACAGTTTATGAGGAAACGTAACAGTTCCCCCTGTATTTCCACCTTTTGATACTCCATGGCTCTGTTAATACTCTCAGGGTCTCGCCCTGATTGAACTAAATTATATATATTTTCTAAATGTGCAGTCATTCCTGGTAGCTTCCCTAAATATATTGCAGCTCGTCGGATACGTAATGATGCCAGCATCATTTCGTCCCCTTTTCCGGGCACAGGGTCATATCTACAATCTATTAGAAGTTCCTTGAGCGTGCTGGGAGTTACTAGTTTGGGCGTACGTTGGTGGGCTAATTCTTGAAAGGAAAGTTTATTTGTTCTGGGTGGCGTAGAAAAAATGCTTGATGCACCTCCGGTAGCACCACCTGGGGTGCTGGATGTGAAAGGATTCGTTGAACGTGATATAGCAACCATAGGTGTGGATGCGGATGTAGAAACAGATGTGCTTGCCGGAACTTGTGTCGGAGTTTGCTGTTGCAGAGGTACAGACGAAGGAGGGTCTCGGCGTTGAACCCCCTCGGCAGACGGTCTATGTGGCGCAGCATTAGCATACTCGGGAGCTGCGTCATCTAAATAAGAGGAAAGGAAAACATCTTCTGCTGTTCTGGGATGCCCTTTGGGATGTGCTTTTATCGGAAACAATGGGGGTGGCAAGTCTCTTGGTATCTCCGGGGTAGCCTTAGGTAGTCCTTCGGCCAAAAGAGGATACATACCATTCACAAGGGCATTTCTTTGTCTGTCTGTTTGTTCTGACTTTACTCTAGTACCTTCTTCAATTAATACACTTTCTCAAACTTTATTTGAATTCTCCTTACTCTTCTCTTCCTGTCTACGTGCTTTTTCTGTACGTCTATACGATTCTTTACGCCATAATTCAATGCCGTCTTTCTGTGACTGTCTAGCTTTCCTTTTCCATAATTCTTCCTCTATTTTCACGATGCAATCTGCATCCCAGGTCCCAGCTGCGGGCCACCTCTGACTTTCTGGTAATTCCTTGGTGTAGTCTACCCATAGATCAAGAAATAATATGGCGTCTAGGCCATGTTTATGATACATGAAGTACCCTGGAGTGTCCCTAGGAGGAATGGGAACAGCTTCTTCGAGTACCCCTTTTCTAGTTGTGATCTGTCTTAATTTCGAAAAGAGCGGCATATTTGAGAACTGATCTGATACCTAAGTTTGAACACGTTTAATACCGTAAAACACAATAATGAACAGTCATTCACACCACAATATACAGAACGTATTTAAAACATTTTAACATTTTAACATTTAAACAAAATAGACAATGATGGCCAATTAGGGAACTAGTCCCTAAGCATAATACTCGATACTAACTAGGTAATTCTGAATTATATACTAGACATACTTGATATACTGCTAAACAGTACAGATACACTGCTGAAACAGTGCAGACCGGATTTGTGTACCCAAACCCGTCTTGACCGGCACAACCTATGTGCACGTCAGAACGCCTCCCCGATAATGGTACTCACCGGGTAGCTCGGAACGGAAGGCCTCGGAACGGAACTGAACTTGAACCGGACTGGACTCGACTCGAAACTTCGGAAACTTCGGAAACTGGTGGGCCTCTGTATACCTCGGATCTTGCTCTCTCAGCTAGGCTCTGGTCGGGATACTTCGCACTTCTCACCGCCTCGTCTGGGTGTTGATCGCAGCCTCAGTTATCCCCGCTCGGCAGGAGGGAGATACAGGAAATCCTGTGGGTACGCGTTGTTGTCCGTCCAGCTGTGACAGGAGACCGGGCCTGCAACGCACCGCCGGCGCGTGAGATGAGAAAGCGTCCCTGTTCGGGCGCCATTTATGTGGTAAATAATTTAATTACCGGAACTTAATTTGATGCGGAAAATCTATAACAATAGCTCAGTAAAATAAGAGGCAGAATCCGTGGTATTAGAGGTTCGGAACGGGCTTTATTCCATAATCAATTTAAATCGATGAGCTCCAGATTCCATAACCGCGAAGGTTCAGGAAGTGAAGACCGTACTTTATTGATAGGTAATCATTTTTATACAATAGGCATTACAGTGAAGCAAATGCAGGAGGCGTAACAATTGATAGTAAAGATAAAACATACATGCGTAGCAAAAGTGGGTGTAACTGGGCGTAACTAAAGAACGTCATCAGGTATGATGTCATAATAGGGTGGTTCCATGAAAGAATTTCGCAATGTCAGCAGAAATACTTGGCAGAAATGCGCGCGCAGCAGCATGACGTGTGATTGACGTGCAACTAGGGGGTGAAGGGGACTTGACATTTAGCTCTACATGTGGCGACAGAAGTCTGGAGAGTCAAGTCAACCTAATCCCAAATCATATCTAACATCCTATGTTTAAAGAACTGTGTTATCCAAAAGAGAGGCCTTCTTGGAGTAGAATCTTATTCTATACTGACTATACTGACTGTTAGTGCGTGTACAAGCGTCTAAGTGTCTACACTAGATGCGGGGGCAGGAATCTTCCATAGTAACAGGGCTATGAATTACTTGCATAAAGACAGAGAAGCCGGGCCCTTTGCTCGGTAGCTGGAAGAATGTTTACTTAAACTACTAGACAGGAATGCATTGGGTAGGGAGCGGAGCAGATAATTTCGAAGGTGAAATACAGTTTTTGGCAGGCAACAGGCTGATGTCAGGCACCGTTAGCTGCGCAGAGAATGAGGACAAAGTTCATGGATACAGATGCGAGCTCAGACTGGAGCTTTCAGAGGGCAGAAGGCAGGAAAAGCTTGATGGCAGAATCAGGGCCTACTTGCCTGGACTGTAAAATGGCATAAGTGAACCATATAAAGCCGGTGGCCTTTCATACTTAGGAATGGAATATCCGGCCCATTCATGGCGGATCTGAAAGAGGACATGTTGGCGGTGGACGCACATGTGTTTGCGTCTTCATAACTGGAACTGGAGGGAACATACATGTACTTGTGATTTATACATGAAACCGTTGGGGTCCAAGATAGGGGACATAACTGACCATAAAAATCCATATTTCCACAAAGGTCTTAACTCTTATTCTTTCCTAATAGCTAAGATCTTAACTCTTACTCTGGCCTAATAGCTAAGGTCTTAGACTCGTACTCTGGCCTACTGGTTAAGGTCTTAACTCTTACTCTGGCCTACTGATTAAGGTCTTAACTCTTACTCTGGCCTACTGGTTAAGGTCTTATCTCTTACACTGGTCTAATAGCTAAGGTCTTAACTCTTACTCAGGCCTAATAGCTAAGGTCTTAACTCTTACTCTGGTCTAATAGCTAAGGTCTTAACTCTTAATCTGGCATAATAGATAAGGTCTTAGACTCGTACTCTGGCCTACTGGTTAAGGTCTTAACTCTTACTCTGGCCTACTGGTTAAGGTCTTAACTCTTACTCTGGCCTGCTGGTTAAGGTCTTAACACTTACTCTGGCCTAATAGCTAAGGTCTTAGACTCGTACTATGGCCTACAGGTTAAGGTCTTAACTCTTACTCTGGCCTACTGGTTAAGGTCTTAACTCTTACACTGGTCTAATAGCTAAGTTCTTAACTCTTACTCTGGCCTAATAGCTAAGGTCTTAACTCTTACTCTGGCCTAATAGCTAAGGTCTTAGACTCATACTCTGGCCTAATAGCTAAGGTCTTAACTCTTACTCTGGCCTAATAGCTAAGGTCTTAGACTCGTACTATGGCCTACAGGTTAAGGTCTTAACTCTTACTCTGGCCTACTGGTTAAGGTCTTATCTCTTACTCTGGCCTACTGGTTAAGGTCTTAACTCTTACTCTGGCCTAATAGCTAAGGTCTTAACTCTTACTCTGGCCTAATAGCTAAGGTCTTAGACTCTTACTCTGGCCTACTGGTTAAGGTCTTAAATCTTACTCTGGCCTACTGGTTAAGGTCTTAACTCTTATTCTGGCCTAATAGCTAAGGTCTTAGACTCGTACTATGGCCTACAGGTTGAGGTCTTAACTCTTACTCTGGCCTACTGGTTAAGGTCTTAACTCTTACTCTGGCCTAATAGCTAAGGTCTTATACTCGTACTCTGGCCTAATGGTTAAGGTCTTAACTCTTACTCTGGCCTAATAGCTAAGGTCTTAGACTCGTACTATGGCCTACAGGTTAAGGTCTTAACTCTTACTCTGGCCTACTGGTTAAGGTCTTAACTCTTACACTGGCCTAATAGCTAAGGTCTTAACTCTTACTCTGGCCTAATAGCTAAGGTCTTAACTCTTACTCTGGCCTAATAGCTAAGATCTTAACTCTTACTCTGGCCTAATAGCTAAGGTCTTAGACTCGTACTCTGGCCTACTGGTTAAGGTCTTAACTCTTACTCTGGCCTAATTGCTAAGGTCTTAGACTCATACTCTGGCCTAATGGTTAAGGTCTTAACTCTTACTCTGGCCTAATAGCTAAGATCTTAACTCTTACTCTGGCCTAATAGCTAACGTCTTAGACTCGTACTCTGGCCTACTGGTTAAGGTCTTAACTCTTACTCTGTCCTAATAGCTAAGGTCTTAGACTAGTACTATGGCCTACAGGTTAAGGTCTTAACTCTTACTCTGGCCTAATGGTTAAGGTCTTCACTCTTACTCTGGCCTAATAGCTAAGGTCTTAACTCTTACTCTGGCCTAATATCTAAGGTCTTAGACTCGTACTATGGCCTACAGGTTATGGTCTTAACTCTTACTCTGGCCTAATAGCTAAGGTCTTAGACTCTTACTCTGGCCTACAGGTTAAGGACTTAACTCTTACTCTGGCCTAATAGCTATGGTCTTAACTCTTACTCTGGCCTACTGGTTAAGGTCTTAGACTCCTACTCTCGCCTAATAGCTAAGGTCTTAACTCTTTCTCTGGCCTAATAGCTAAGGTCTTAACTCTTACTCTGGCCTAATAGCTAAGGTCTTAGACTCGTACTCTGACCTAATGGTTAAGGTCTTAACTCTTACTCTGGCCTAATAGCTAAGGTCTTAGACTCGACCTCTGGCCTACTGGTTAAGGTCTTAACTCTTGCTCTGGCCTACTGGTTAAGGTCTTAACTCTTACTCTGGCCTAATTGCTAAGGTCTTAGACTCGTACTCTGGCCTAATGGTTAAGGTCTTAACTCTTACTCTGGCCTAATAGCTAAGATCTTAACTCTTACTCTGGCCTAATAGCTAAGGTCTTAGACTCGTACTCTGGCCTACTGGTTAAGGTCTTAACTCTTACTCTGGCCTGCTGGAAAAGGTCTTAACACTTACTCTGGCCTAATAGCTAAGGTCTTAGACTCGTTCTCTGGCCTAATAGCTAAGGTCTTAACTCTTACTCTGTCCTACTGGTTAAGGTCTTAACTCTTACTCTGGCCTACTGGTTAAGGTCTTAACTCTTACTCTGGCCTAATAGCTAAGGTCTTAACTCTTACTCTGGCCTAATAGATAAGGTCTTAACTCTTACTCTGGCCTAATAGTAAGGTCTTAGACTCATACTCTGGCCTAATAGCTAAGGTCTTAGATTCATGCTCTGGCCTACTGGTTAAGGTCTTAACTCTTACTCTGGCCTAATAGCTAAGGTCTTAGACTCGTACTCTGGCCTAATGGTTAAGGTCTTAACTCTTACTCTGGCCTACAGGTTAAGGTCTTAACTCTTACTCTGGCCTAATTGCTAAGGTCTTAGACTCGTAATCTGGCCTAATGATTAAGGTCTTAACTCTTACTCTGGCCTAATAGCTAAGATCTTAACTCTTACTCTGGCCTAATAGCTAAGGTCTTAGACTCGTACTCTGGCCTACTGGTTAAGGTCTTAACTCTTGCTCTGGCCTACTGGTTAAGGTCTTAGACTCGTAATCTGGCCTAATGATTAAGGTCTTAACTCTTATTCTGGCCTAATAGCTAAGATCTTAACTCTTACTCTGGCCTAATAGCTAAGGTCTTAGACTCTTACTCTGGCCTACTGGTTAAGGTCTTAACTCTTACTCTGGCCTAATTGCTAAGGTCTTAGACTCGTACTCTGGCCTAATGGTTAAGGTCTTAACTCTTACTCTGGCCTAATAGCTAAGATCTTAACTCTTACTCTGGCCTAATAGCTAAGGTCTTAGACTCGTACTCTGGCCTAATGGTTAAGGTCTTAACTCTTACTCTGGCCTACAGGTTAAGGTCTTAACTCTTACTCTGGCCTAATTGCTAAGGTCTTAGACTCGTAATCTGGCCTAATGATTAAGGTCTTAACTCTTACTCTGGCCTAATAGCTAAGATCTTAACTCTTACTCTGGCCTAATAGCTAAGATCTTAGACTCGTACTCTGGCCTACTGGTTAAGGTCTTAACTCTTGCTCTGGCCTACTGGTTAAGGTCTTAACTCTAACTCTGGCCTAATTGCTAAGGTCTTAGACTCGTCCTCTGGCCTACTGGTTAAGGTCTTAACTCTTGCTCTGGCTTACTGGTTAAGGCTAAGGTCTTAGACTCATACTCTGGCCTACTGGTTAAGGTCTTAACTCTTACTCTGGCCTGCTGGAAAAGGTCTTAACACTTACTCTGGCCTAATAGCTAAGGTCTTAGACTCGTTCTCTGGCCTAATAGCTAAGGTCTTAACTCTTACTCTGTCCTACTGGTTAAGGTCTTAACTCTTACTCTGGCCTACTGGTTAAGGTCTTAACTCTTACTCTGGCCTAATAGCTAAGGTCTTAACACTTACTCTGGCCTAATAGCTAAGGTCTTAATTCTTACTCTGGCCTAATAGCTAAGGTCTTAGACTCTTACTCTGGCCTACTGGTTAAGGTCTTAACTCTTACTCTGGCCTACTGGTTAAGGTCTTAACTCTTACTCTGGCCTAATAGCTAAGGTCTTAGACTCGTACTATGGCCTACAGGTTAAGGTCTTAACACTTACTATGGCCTACAGGTTAAGGTCATAACTCTTACTCTGGCCTAATAACTAAGGTCTTAGACTCGTACTCTGGCCTACTGGTTAAGGTCTTAACTCTTACTCTGGCCTACAGGTTAAGGACTTAACTCTTACTCTGCCTAATAGCTATGGTCTTAACTCTTACTCTGGCCTACTGGTTAAGGTCTTAGACTCCTACTCTCGCCTAATAGCTAAGGTCTCAACTCTTTCTCTGGCCTAATAGCTAAGGTCTTAACTCTTACACTGGCCTAATAGCTAAGGTCTGAGACTCGTACTCTGACCTAACGGTTAAGGTCTTAACTCTTACTCTGTCCTAATAGCTAAGGTCTTAGACTCGTCCTCTGGCCTACTGGTTAAGGTCTTAACTCTTGCTCTGGCCTACTGGTTAAGGTCTTAACTCTTACTCTGGCCTAATTGCTAAGGTCTTAGACTCGTACTCTGGCCTAATGGTTAAGGTCTTAACTCTTACTCTTTCCTAATAGCTAAGATCTTAACTCTTACTCTGGCCTAATAGCTAAGGTCTTAGACTCGTACTCTGGCCTACTGGTTAAGGTCTTAACTCTTGCTCTGGCCTACTGGTTAAGGTCTTACACTCGTAATCTGGCCTAATGATTAAGGTCTTAACTCTTATTCTGGCCTAATAGCTAAGATCTTAACTCTTACTCTGGCCTAATAGCTAAGGTCTTAGACTCTTACTCTGGCCTACTGGTTAAGGTCTTAACTCTTACTCTGGCCTAATTGCTAAGGTCTTAGACTCGTACTCTGGCCTAATGGTTAAGGTCTTAACTCTTACTCTGGCCTAATAGCTAAGATCTTAACTCTTACTCTGGCCTAATAGCTAAGGTCTTAGACTCGTACTCTGGCCTACTGGTTAAGGTCTTAACTCTTGCTCTGGCCTACTGGTTAAGGTCTTAACTCTAACTCTGGCCTAATTGCTAAGGTCTTAGACTCGTCCTCTGGCCTACTGGTTAAGGTCTTAACTCTTGCTCTGGCCTACTGGTTAAGGTCTTAACTCTTACTCTGGCCTAATAGCTAAGGTCTTAGACTCGTACTCTGGCCTACTGGTTAAGGTCTTAACTCTTACTCTGGCCTGCTGGAAAAGGTCTTAACACTTACTCTGGCCTAATAGCTAAGGTCTTAGATTCGTTCTCTGGCCTAATAGCTAAGGGCTTAACTCTTACTCTGTCCTACTGGTTAAGGTCTTAACTCTTACTCTGGCCTAATAGCTAAGGTCTTAACACTTACTCTGGCCTAATAGCTAAGGTCTTAATTCTTACTCTGGCCTAATAGCTAAGGTCTTAGACTCATACTCTGGCCTAATAGGTAAGGTCTTAGACTCGTGCTCTGGCCTAATGGTTAAGGTCTTAACTCTTACTCTGGCCTAATAGCTAAGGTCTTAGACTCGTACTCTGGCCTAATGGTTAAGGTCTTAACTCTTACTCTGGCCTACAGGTTAAGGTCTTAACTCTTACTCTGGCCTAATAGCTAAGGTCATAGACTCTTACTCTGGCCTACTAATTAAGGTCTTAACTCTTACTCTGGCCTAATAGCTAAGATCTTAAATCTTACTCTGGCCTAATAGCTAAGGTCTTAGACTCGTACTATGGCCTACAGGTTAAGGTCTTAACTCTTACTCTGGCCTACTGGTTAAGGTCTTAACTGTTACTCTGACCTAATAGCTAAGGTCTTAACTCTTACTCTGGCCTAATAGCTAAGGTCTTAACTCTTACTCTGGCCTACTGGTTAAGGTCTTAACTCTTACTCTGGCCTAATAGCTAAGGTCTTAGACTCGTACTCTGGCCTAATGGTTAAGGTCTTAACTCTTGCTCTGGCCTACTGGTTAAGGTCTTAGACTCGTAATCTGGCCTAATGATTAAGGTCTTAACTCTTACTCTGGCCTAATAGGTAAGATCTTAACTCTTACTCTGGCCTAATAGCTAAGGTCTTAGACTCTTACTCTGGCCTACTGGTTAAGGTCTTAACTCTTACTCTGGCCTAATTGCTAAGGTCTTAGACTCGTACTCTGGCCTAATGGTTAAGGTCTTAACTCTTACTCTGGCCTAATAGCTAAGATCTTAACTCTTACTCTGGCCTAATAGCTAAGGTCTTAGACTCGTACTCTGGTCTACTGGTTAAGGTCTTAACTCTTACTCTGTCCTAATAGCTAAGGTCTTAGACTCGTACTATGGCCTACAGGTTAAGGTCTTAACTCTTACTCTGGCCTAATAGCTAATGTCTTAGACTCGTACTCTGGCCTACTGGTTAAGGTCTTAACTCTTACTCTGGCCTAATGGTTAAGGTCTTAACTCTTACTCTGGCCTAATAGCTAAGGTCTTAACTCTTACTCTGGCCTAATAGCTAAGGTCTTAGACTCGTACTATGGCCTACAGGTTAAGGTCTTAACACTTACTATGGCCTACAGGTTAAGGTCTTAACTCTTACTCTGGCCTAATAGCTAAGGTCTTAGACTCGTACTCTGGCCTACTGGTTAAGGTCTTAACTCTTACTCTGGCCTACAGGTTAAGGACTTAACTCTTACTCTGCCTAATAGCTATGGTCTTAACTCTTACTCTGGCCTACTGGTTAAGGTCTTAGACTCCTACTCTCGCCTAATAGCTAAGGTCTCAACTCTTTCTCTGGCCTAATAGCTAAGGTCTTAACTCTTACACTGGCCTAATAGCTAAGGTCTGAGACTCGTACTCTGACCTAACGGTTAAGGTCTTAACTCTTACTCTGTCCTAATAGCTAAGGTCTTAGACTCATCCTCTGGCCTACTGGTTAAGGTCTTAACTCTTACTCTGGCCTAATGGTTAAGGTCTTAACTCTTACTCTTTCCTAATAGCTAAGATCTTAACTCTTACTCTGGCCTAATAGCTAAGGTCTTAGACTTCTGGCCTACTGGTTAAGGTCTTAACTCTTACTCTGGCCTACTGGAAAAGGTCTTAACACTTACTCTGGCCTAATAGCTAAGGTCTTAGACTCGTTATCTGGCCTAATAGCTAAGGTCTTAACTCTTACTCTGTCCTACTGGTTAAGGTCTTAACTCTTACTCTGGCCTAATAGCTAAGGTCTTAGAATCTTACTCTGGCCTACAGGTTAAGGTCTTAACTCTTACTCTGGCCTACTGCTTAAGGTCTTAACTCTTACTCTGGCCTAATAGCTAAGGTCTTAACTCTTACTCTGGCGTAATAGCTAAGGTCTTAACTCTTACTCTGGCCTAATAGCTAAGGTCTTAGATTCATACTCTGGCCTAATAGCTAAGGTCTTAGACTCGTGCTCTGGCCTAATGGTTAAGGTCTTAACTCTTACTCTGGCCTAATAGCTAAGGTCTTAGACTCGTACTCTGGCCTAATGGTTAAGGTCTTAACTCTTACTCTGGCCTACAGGTTAAGGTCTTAACTCTTACTCTGGCCTAATGGCTAAGGTCATAGACTCTTACTCTGGCCTACTGATTAAGATCTTAACTCTTACTCTGGCCTAATAGCTAAGATCTTAACTCTTACTCTGGCCTAATAGCTAAGGTCTTAGACTCGTACTCTGGCCTCATGGTTAAGGTCTTATCTCTTACTCTGGCCTACTGGTTAAGGTCTTAACTCTCACTCTGGCCTACTGGTTAAGGTCTTAACACTTGCTCTGGCCTAATAGCTAAGGTCTTAGACTCGTACTCTGGCCTACCGGTTTTGGTCTTAACTCTTACTCTGGCCTAATAGCTAAGGTCTTAGACTCTTACTCTGGCCTTATGGTTAAGGTCTTAACTCTTACTCTGGCCTACAGGTTAAGGTCTTAACTCTTACTCTGGCCTACTGGTTAAGGTCTTAGACTCTTACTCTGGCCTACAGGTTAAGGTCTTAAATCTTACTCTAGCCTAATAGCTAAGGTCTTAACTCTTACTCTGGCCTAATAGCTAAGGTCTTAACTCGTACTCTGGCCTAATAGCTAAGGTCTTAGACTCATACTCTGGCCCACTGGTTTTGGTCTTAATTCTTACTCTGGCCTAATAGCTAAGGTCTTAACTCTTACTCTGGCCTAATAGCTAAGGTCTTAGACTCGTACTATGGCCTACTGGTTAAGGTCTTAACTCTCACTCTGGCCTACTGGTTAAGGTCTTAACACTTGCTCTGGCCTAATAGCTAAGGTCTTAGACTCGTACTAAGGCCTACAGGTTAAGGTCTTAACTCTTTCTCTGGCCTACTGGTTAAGGTCTTAACTCTTACTCTGGCCTAATAGCTAAGGTCTTAGACTCGTACTCTGGCCTAATAACTAAGGTCTTAACTCTTACTCTGGCCTACTGGTTAAGGTCTTAACTCTTTCTCTGGCCTAATAGCTAAGGTCTTAGACTCTTACTCTGGCCTTATGGTTAAGGTCTTAACTCTTACTCTGGCCTAATGGTTAAGGTCTTAACTCTTACTCTGGCCTACTGGTAAAGGTCTTAGACTCTTACTCTGGCCTACAGGTTAAGGTCTTAACTCTTACTCTGGCCTACTGGTTAAGGTCTTAGACTCTTACTCTGGCCTACAGGTTAAGGTCTTAAATCTTACTCTGGCCTACTGGTTAAGGTCTTAACTCTTACTCTAGCCTAATAGCTAAGGTCTTAACTCTTACTCTGGCCTAATAGCTAAGGTCTTAACTCGTACTCTGGCCTAATAGCTAAGGTCTTAGACTCGTACTCTGGCCTACCGGTTTTGGTCTTAACTCTTACTCTGGCCTAATAGCTAAGGTCTTAACTCTTACTCTGGCCCAATAGCTAAGGTCTTAGACTCGTACTATGGCCTACAGGTTAAGGTCTTAACTCTTACTCTGGCCTAATAGCTAAGGTCTTAGACTCGTACTCTGGCCTAAAGGTTAAGGTCTTAACTCTTACTCTGGCCTAATAGCTAAGGTCTTAACACTTATTCTGGCCTAATAGCTAAGGTCTTAGACTCGTACTCTGGCCTAATGGTTAAGGTCTTAGACTCTTACTCTGGCCTACTGGTTAAGGTCTTAACTCTTACTCTGGCCTAATAGCTAACGTCTTAACTCTTACTCTGGCCTAATAGCTAAGGTCTTAGACTCGTACTCTGGCCTACAGGTTAAGGTCTTAACTCTTACTCTGGCCTACTGGTTAAGGTCTCAACTCTTACTCTTGCCTAATAGCTAAGCTCTTAACTCTTACTCTGGCCTAATAGCTAAGGTCTTAGACTCGCACTCTGGCCTACTGGTTAAGGTCTTATCTCTTACTCTGGCCTAATAGCTAAGCTCTTAACTCTTACTCTGGCCTAATAGCTAAGGTCTTAGACTCGTACTCTGGCCTCATGGTTAAGGTCTTATCTCTTACTCTGGCCTAATAGCTAAGGTCTTAACTCTTACTCTGGCCTAATAGCTAAGGTCTTAACTCTTTCTCTGGCCTAATAGCTAAGGTCTTAACTCTTACTCCGGCCTAATAGCTAAGGTCTTAGACTCGTACTCTGACCTAATGGTTAAGGTCTTAACTCTTACTCTGGCCTAATAGCTAAGGTCTTAGACTCGTCCTCTGGCCTACTGGTTAAGGTCTTAACTCTTGCTCTGGCCTACTGGTTAAGGTCTTAACTCTTACTCTGGCCTAATTGCTAAGGTCTTAGACTTGTACTCTGGCCTAATGGTTAAGGTGTTAACTCTTACTCTGGCCTAATAGCTAAGATCTTAACTCTTACTCTGGCATAATGGCTAAGGTCTTAGACTCGTACTCTGGCCTACTGGTTAAGGTCTTAACTCTTACTCTGGCCTGCTGGAAAAGGTCTTAACACTTACTCTGGCCTAATAGCTAAGGTCCTAGACTCGTTCTCTGGCCTAATAGCTAAGGTCTTAAATCTTACTCTGTCCTACTGGTTAAGGTCTTAACTCTTACTCTGGCCTACTGGTTAAGGTCTTAACTCTTACTCTGGCCTAATAGCTAAGGTCTTAACTCTTACTCTGGCCTAATAGCTAAGGTCTTAACTCTTACTCTGGCCTAATAGCTAAGGTCTTAGACTCATACTCTGGCCTAATAGCTAAGGTCTTAGACTCGTGCTCTGGCCTAATGGTTAAGGTCTTAACTCTTACTCTGGCCTAATAGCTAAGGTCTTAGACTCGTACTCTGGCCTAATAGCTAAGGTCTTAGACTCGTACTATGGCCTACAGGTTAAGGTCTTAACTCTTACTCTGGCCTAATAGCTAAGGTCTTAGACTCTTACTCTGGCCTACAGGTTAAGGACTTAACTCTTACTCTGGCCTAATAGCTATGGTCTTAACTCTTACTCTGGCCTACTGGTTAAGGTCTTAGACTCCTACTCTCGCCTAATAGCTAAGGTCTTAACTCTTTCTCTGGCCTAATAGCTAAGGTCTTAACTCTTACTCTGGCCTAATAGCTAAGGTCTTAGACTCGTACTCTGACCTAATGGTTAAGGTCTTAACTATTACTCTGGCCTAATAGCTAACGTCTTAACTCTTACTCTGGCCTAATAGCTAAGGTCTTAGACTCATACTCTGGCCTACAGGTTAAGGTCTTAACTCTTACTCTGGCCTACTGGTTAAGGTCTTAACTCTTACTCTGGCCTAATAGCTAAGGTCTTAACTCTTACTCTGGCCTAATAGCTAATGTCTTAGACTCGTACTATCGCCTACAGGTTAAGGTCTTAACTCTTACTCTGGCCTACTGGTTAAGGTCTTAACTCTTACTCTGGCCTACTGGTTAAGGTCTTAACTCTTACTCTGGCCTAATAGCTAAGATATTAGACTCGTACTATGGCCTACAGGTTAAGGTCTTAACTCTTACTCTGGCCTACTGATTAAGGTCTTAACTCTTACTCTGGCCTGCTGGTTAAGGTCTTAACTCTTACTCTGGCCTAATAGCTAAGGTCTTAACTCTTACTCTGGCCTAATAGCTAAGGTCTTAGACTCTTACTCTGGCCTAATAGCCAAGGTCTTAGACTCGTACTCCGGCCTACTGGTTAAGGTCTTAACTCTTACTCTGGCCTAATAGCTAAGGTCTTAGACTCGTACTATGGCCTACTGGTTAAGGTCTTAACTCTCACTCTGGCCTACTGGTTAAGGTCTTAACACTTGCTCTGGCCTAATAGCTAAGGTCTTCGACTCGTACTATGGCCTACAGGTTAAGGTCTTAACTCTTTCTCTGGCCTACTGGTTAAGGTCTTAACTCTTACTCTGGCCTAATAGCTAAGGTCTTAGACTCGTACTCTGGCCTAATAACTAAGGTCTTAACTCTTACTCTGGCCTACTGGTTAAGGTCTTAACTCTTTCTCTGGCCTACTAGCTAAGGTCTTAGACTCTTACTCTGGCCTAATGGTTAAGGTCTTAACTCTTACTCTGGCCTACAGGTTAAGGTCTTAACTCTTACTCTGGCCTACTGGTTAAGGTCTTAGACTCTTACTCTGGCCTACAGGTTAAGGTCTTAAATCTTACTCTGGCCTACTGGTTAAGGTCTTAACTCTTACTCTAGCCTAATAGCTAAGGTCTTAACTCTTACTCTGGCCTAATAGCTAAGGTCTTAACTCGTACTCTGGCCTAATAGCTAAGGTCTTAGACTTGTACTCTGGCCTACCGGTTTTGGTCTTAACTCTTACACTGGCCTAATAGCTAAGGTCTTAACTCTTTCTCTGGCCTAATAGCTAAGGTCTTAGACTCGTACTATGGCCTACAGGTTAAGGTCTTAACTCTTACTCTGGCCTAATAGCTAAGGTCTTAGACTCGTACTCTGGCCTAAAGGTTAAGGTCTTAACTCTTACTCTGGCCTAATAGCTAAGGTCTTAACACTTATTCTGGCCTAATAGCTAAGGTCTTAGACTCGTACTCTGGCCTAATGGTTAAGGTCTTAGACTCGTACTCTGGCCTACTGGTTAAGGTCTTAACTCTTACTCTGGCCTAATAGCTAAGGTCTTAGACTCGTACTCTGGCCTACTGGTTAAGGTCTTAACTCTTACTCTTGCCTACTGGTTAAGGTCTTAACTCTTACTCTGGCCTAATAGCTAAGGTCTTAGACTCGTACTCTGGCCTAATGGTTAAGGTCTTAGACTCTTACTCTGGCCTACTGGTTAAGGTCTTAACTCTTAATCTGGCCTACTGGTTAAGGTCTTAACTCTTACTCTGGCCTAGTGGTTAAGGTTTTAACTCTTACTCTGGCCTAATAGCTAAGGTCTTAACTCTTACCCTGGCCTACTTGTTAAGGTCTTAACTCTTACTCTGGACTAATAGCTAAGATCTTAACTCTTACTCTGGCCTAATAGCTAAGGTCTTAGACTCGTACTCTGGCCTAATGGTTAAGGTCTTAGACTCTTACTCTGGCCTACTGGTTAAGGTCTTAACTCTTACTCTGGCCTACTGGTTAAGGTCTTAACTCTTACTCTGGCCTACTGGTTAAGGTCTTAACTCTTACTCTGGCCTAATAGCTAAGATATTAGACTCGTACTATGGCCTACACGTTAAGGTCTTAACTCTTACTCTGGCCTACTGGTTAAGGTCTTAACTCTCACTCTGGCCTACTGGTTAAGGTCTTAACTCTTACTCTGGCCTAATAGCTAAGGTCTTAACTCTTACTCTGGCCTAATAGCTAAGGTCTTAGACTCTTACTCTGGCCTAATAGCCAAGGTCTTAGACTCGTACTCTGGCCTACTGGTTAAGGTCTTAACTCTTACTCTGGCCTAATAGCTAAGGTCTTAGACTCGTACTATGGCCTACTGGTTAAGGTCTCAACTCTTACTCTGGCCTACTGGTTAAGGTCTTAACTCTTACTCTGGCCTAATAGCTAACGTCTTAACTCTTACTCTGGCCTAATAGCTAAGGTCTTAGACTCGTACTCTGGCCTACAGGTTAAGGTCTTAACTCTTACTCTGGCCTACTGGTTAAGGTCTCAACTCTTACTCTGGCCTAATAGCTAAGCTCTTAACTCTTACTCTGGCCTAATAGCTAAGGTCTTAGACTCGTACTCTGGCCTACTGGTTAAGGTCTTAACTCTTTCTCTGGCCTACTGGTTAAGGTCTTAACTCTCACTCTGGCCTACTGGTTAAGGTCTTAACACTTGCTCTGGCCTAATAGCTAAGGTCTTAGACTCGTACTATGGCCTACAGATTAAGGTCTTAACTCTTTCTCTGGCCTACTGGTTAAGGTCTTAACCCTTACTCTGGCCTAATAGCTAAGGTCTTAGACTCGTACTCTGGCCTAATAACTAAGGTCTTAACTCTTACTCTGGCCTACTGGTTAAGGTCTTAACTCTTTCTCTGGCCTAATAGCTAAGGTCTTAGACTCTTACTCTGGCCTAATGGTTAAGGTCTTAACTCTTATTCTGGCCTAATGGTTAAGGTCTTAACTCTTACTCTGGCCTACTGGTAAAGGTCTTAGACTCTTACTCTGGCCTACAGGTTAAGGTCTTAACTCTTACTCTGGCCTACTGGTTAAGGTCTTAGACTCTTACTCTGGCCTACAGGTTAAGGTCTTAAATCTTACTCTGGCCTACTGGTTAAGGTATTAACTCTTACTCTAGCCTAATAGCTAAGGTCTTAACTCTTACTCTGGCCTAATAGCTAAGGTCTTAACTCGTACTCTGGCCTAATAGCTAAGGTCTTAGACTCGTACTCTGGCCTACCGGTTTTGGTCTTAACTCTTACTCTGGCCTACTGATTAAGGTCTTAACTCTTACTCTGGCCTACTGGTTAAGGTCTTAACTCTTACTCTGGCCTAATAGCTAAGGTCTTAACTCTTACTCTGGCCTAATAGCGAAGGTCTTAGACTCTTACTCTGGCCTAATAGCCAAGGTCTTAGACTCGTACTCCGGCCTACTGGTTAAGGTCTTAACTCTTACTCTGGCCTAATAGCTAAGGTCTTAGACTCGTACTATGGCCTACTGGTTAAGGTCTCAACTCTTACTCTGGCCTACTGGTTAAGGTCTTAACTCTTACTCTGGCCTAATAGCTAACGTCTTAACTCTTACTCTGGCCTAATAGCTAAGGTCTTAGACTCATACTCTGGCCTACAGGTTAAGGTCTTAACTCTTACTCTGGCCTACTGGTTAAGGTCTTAACTCTTACTCTGGCCTAATAGCTAAGGTCTTAACTCTTACTCTGGCCTAATAGCTAATGTCTTAGACTCGTACTATCGCCTACAGGTTAAGGTCTTAACTCTTACTCTGGCCTACTGGTTAAGGTCTTAACTCTTACTCTGGCCTACTGGTTAAGGTCTTAACTCTTACTCTGGCCTAATAGCTAAGATATTAGACTCGTACTATGGCCTACAGGTTAAGGTCTTAACTCTTACTCTGGCCTACTGATTAAGGTCTTAACTCTTACTCTGGCCTGCTGGTTAAGGTCTTAACTCTTACTCTGGCCTAATAGCTAAGGTCCTAACTCTTACTCTGGCCTAATAGCTAAGGTCTTAGACTCTTACTCTGACCTACAGGTTAAGGTCTTAACTCTTACTCTGGCCTACTGGTTAAGGTCTTAACTCTTACTCTAGCCTAATAGCTAAGGTCCTAACTCTTACTCTGGCCTAATAGCTAAGGTCTTAGACTCTTACTCTGGCCTAATAGCTAAGGTCTTAGACTCGTACTATGGCCTACAGCTTAAGGTCTTAACTCTTACTCTGGCCTACTGGTTAAGGTCTTAACTCTTACTCTGGCCTAATAGCTAAGGTCTTAGACTCGTACTATGGCCTACAGCTTAAGGTCTTAACTCTTACTCAGGCCTACTGGTTAAGGTCTTAACTCTTACTCTGGCCTACTGGTTAAGGTCTTTACTCTTACTCTGGCCTAATAGCTAAGGTCTTAACTCTTACTCTGGCCTAATAGCTAAGGTCTTAGACTCTTACTCTGGCCTAATAGCTAAGGTCTTAGACTCGTACTCTGGCCTACTGGTTAAGGTCTTAACTCTTACTCTGGCCTAATAGCTAAGGTCTTAGACTCGTACTATGGCCTACTGGTTAAAGTCTTAACTCTTACTCTGGCCTACTGGTTAAGGTCTTAACTCTTACTCTGGCCTAATAGCTAATGTCTTAACTCTTACTCTGGTCTAATAGCTAAGGTCTTAGACTCGTACTCTGTCCTACTGGTTAAGGTCTTAACTCTTACTCTGGCCTACTGGTTAAGATCTTAACTCTTACTCTGGCCTACTGCTTAAGGTCTTAACTCTTACTCTGGCCTAATAGCTAACGTCTTAACTCTTACTCTGGCCTAATAGCTAAGGTCTTAACTCTTACTCTGGCCTAATAGCTAAGGTCGTAGACTCGTACTCTGGCCTACAGGTTAAGGTCTTAACTCTTACTCTGGCATACTGGTTAAGGTCTTAACTCTTATTCTGGACTAATAGCTAAGATCTTAACTCTTACTCTGGCCTAATAGCTAATGTCTTAGACTCGTACTATCGCCTACAGGTTAAGGTCTTAACTCTTACTCTGGCCTACTGGTTAAGGTCTTAACTCTTACTCTGGCCTAATAGCTAAGATGTTAGACTCGTACTATGGCCTACAGGTTAAGGTCTTAACTCTTACTCTGGCCTACTGATTAAGGTCTTAACTCTTACTCTGGCCTACTGGTTAAGGTCTTAACTCTTACTCTGGCCTAATAGCTAAGGTCTTAACTCTTACTCTGGCCTAATAGCGAAGGTCTTAGACTCTTACTCTGGCCTAATAGCCAAGGTCTTAGACTCGTACTCCGGCCTACTGGTTAAGGTCTTAACTCTTACTCTGGCCTAATAGCTAAGGTCTTAGACTCGTACTATGGCCTACTGGTTAAGGTCTCAACTCTTACTCTGGCCTACTGGTTAAGGTCTTAACTCTTACTCTGGCCTAATAGCTAACGTCTTAACTCTTACTCTGGCCTAATAGCTAAGGTCTTAGACTCATACTCTGGCCTACAGGTTAAGGTCTTAACTCTTACTCTGGCCTACTGGTTAAGGTCTTAACTCTTACTCTGGCCTAATAGCTAAGGTCTTAACTCTTACTCTGGCCTAATAGCTAATGTCTTAGACTCGTACTATCGCCTACAGGTTAAGGTCTTAACTCTTACTCTGGCCTACTGGTTAAGGTCTTAACTCTTACTCTGGCCTACTGGTTAAGGTCTTAACTCTTACTCTGGCCTAATAGCTAAGATATTAGACTCGTACTATGGCCTACAGGTTAAGGTCTTAACTCTTACTCTGGCCTACTGATTAAGGTCTTAACTCTTACTCTGGCCTGCTGGTTAAGGTCTTAACTCTTACTCTGGCCTAATAGCTAAGGTCTTAACTCTTACTCTGGCCTAATAGCTAAGGTCTTAGACTCTTACTCTGGCCTAATAGCCAAGGTCTTAGACTCGTACTCCGGCCTACTGGTTAAGGTCTTAACTCTTACTCTGGCCTAATAGCTAAGGTCTTAGACTCGTACTATGGCCTACTGGTTAAGGTCTTAACTCTCACTCTGGCCTACTGGTTAAGGTCTTAACACTTGCTCTGGCCTAATAGCTAAGGTCTTCGACTCGTACTATGGCCTACAGGTTAAGGTCTTAACTCTTTCTCTGGCCTACTGGTTAAGGTCTTAACTCTTACTCTGGCCTAATAGCTAAGGTCTTAGACTCGTACTCTGGCCTAATAACTAAGGTCTTAACTCTTACTCTGGCCTACTGGTTAAGGTCTTAACTCTTTCTCTGGCCTACTAGCTAAGGTCTTAGACTCTTACTCTGGCCTAATGGTTAAGGTCTTAACTCTTACTCTGGCCTAATGGTTAAGGTCTTAACTCTTACTCTGGCCTACTGGTAAAGGTCTTAGACTCTTACTCTGGCCTACAGGTTAAGGTCTTAACTCTTACTCTGGCCTACTGGTTAAGGTCTTAGACTCTTACTCTGGCCTACAGGTTAAGGTCTTAAATCTTACTCTGGCCTACTGGTTAAGGTCTTAACTCTTACTCTAGCCTAATAGCTAAGGTCTTAACTCTTACTCTGGCCTAATAGCTAAGGTCTTAACTTGTACTCTGGCCTAATAGCTAAGGTCTTAGACTTGTACTCTGGCCTACCGGTTTTGGTCTTAACTCTTACACTGGCCTAATAGCTAAGGTCTTAACTCTTTCTCTGGCCTAATAGCTAAGGTCTTAGACTCGTACTATGGCCTACAGGTTAAGGTCTTAACTCTTACTCTGGCCTAATAGCTAAGGTCTTAGACTCGTACTCTGGCCTAAAGGTTAAGGTCTTAACTCTTACTCTGGCCTAATAGCTAAGGTCTTAACACTTATTCTGGCCTAATAGCTAAGGTCTTAGACTCGTACTCTGGCCTAATGGTTAAGGTCTTAGACTCGTACTCTGGCCTACTGGTTAAGGTCTTAACTCTTACTCTGGCCTAATAGCTAAGGTCTTAGACTCGTACTCTGGCCTACTGGTTAAGGTCTTAACTCTTACTCTGGCCTACTGGTTAAGGTCTTAACTCTTACTCTGGCCTAATAGCTAAGGTCTTAGACTCGTACTCTGGCCTAATGGTTAAGGTCTTAGACTCTTACTCTGGCCTACTGGTTAAGGTCTTAACTCTTAATCTGGCCTACTGGTTAAGGTCTTAACTCTTACTCTGGCCTAGTGGTTAAGGTTTTAACTCTTACTCTGGCCTAATAGCTAAGGTCTTAACTCTTACCCTGGCCTACTTGTTAAGGTCTTAACTCTTACTCTGGACTAATAGCTAAGATCTTAACTCTTACTCTGGCCTAATAGCTAAGGTCTTAGACTCGTACTCTGGCCTAATGGTTAAGGTCTTAGACTCTTACTCTGGCCTACTGGTTAAGGTCTTAACTCTTACTCTGGCCTACTGGTTAAGGTCTTAACTCTTACTCTGGCCTACTGGTTAAGGTCTTAACTCTTACTCTGGCCTAATAGCTAAGATATTAGACTCGTACTATGGCCTACACGTTAAGGTCTTAACTCTTACTCTGGCCTACTGGTTAAGGTCTTAACTCTCACTCTGGCCTACTGGTTAAGGTCTTAACTCTTACTCTGGCCTAATAGCTAAGGTCTTAACTCTTACTCTGGCCTAATAGCTAAGGTCTTAGACTCTTACTCTGGCCTAATAGCCAAGGTCTTAGACTCGTACTCTGGCCTACTGGTTAAGGTCTTAACTCTTACTCTGGCCTAATAGCTAAGGTCTTAGACTCGTACTATGGCCTACTGGTTAAGGTCTCAACTCTTACTCTGGCCTACTGGTTAAGGTCTTAACTCTTACTCTGGCCTAACAGCTAACGTCTTAACTCTTACTCTGGCCTAATAGCTAAGGTCTTAGACTCGTACTCTGGCCTACAGGTTAAGGTCTTAACTCTTACTCTGGCCTACTGGTTAAGGTCTCAACTCTTACTCTGGCCTAATAGCTAAGCTCTTAACTCTTACTCTGGCCTAATAGCTAAGGTCTTAGACTCGTACTCTGGCCTACTGGTTAAGGTCTTAACTCTTTCTCTGGCCTACTGGTTAAGGTCTTAACTCTCACTCTGGCCTACTGGTTAAGGTCTTAACACTTGCTCTGGCCTAATAGCTAAGGTCTTAGACTCGTACTATGGCCTACAGATTAAGGTCTTAACTCTTTCTCTGGCCTACTGGTTAAGGTCTTAACCCTTACTCTGGCCTAATAGCTAAGGTTTTAGACTCGTACTCTGGCCTAATAACTAAGGTCTTAACTCTTACTCTGGCCTACTGGTTAAGGTCTTAACTCTTTCTCTGGCCTAATAGCTAAGGTCTTAGACTCTTACTCTGGCCTAATGGTTAAGGTCTTAACTCTTACTCTGGCCTAATGGTTAAGGTCTTAACTCTTACTCTGGCCTACTGGTAAAGGTCTTAGACTCTTACTCTGGCCTACAGGTTAAGGTCTTAACTCTTACTCTGGCCTACTGGTTCAGGTCTTAGACTCTTACTCTGGCCTACAGGTTAAGGTCTTAAATCTTACTCTGGCCTACTAGTTAAGGTATTAACTCTTACTCTAGCCTAATAGCTAAGGTCTTAACTCTTACTCTGGCCTAATAGCTAAGGTCTTAACTCGTACTCTGGCCTAATAGCTAAGGTCTTAGACTCGTACTCTGGCCTACCGGTTTTGGTCTTAACTCTTACTCTGGCCTAATAGCTAAGGTCTTAACTCTTACTCTGGCCTAATAGCTAAGGTCTTAGACTCGTACTATGGCCTACAGGTTAAGGTCTTAACTCTTACTCTGGCCTAATAGCTAAGGTCTTAGACTCGTACTCTGGCCTAAAGGTTAAGGTCTTAACTCTTACTCTGGCCTAATAGCTAAGGTCTTAACACTTATTCTGGCCTAATAGCTAAGGTCTTAGACTCGTACTCTGGCCTACTGGTTAAGGTCTTAACTCTTACTCTGGCCTAATAGCTAAGGTCTTAGACTCGTACTCTGGCCTACTGGATAAGGTCTTAACTCTTACTCAGGCCTACTGGTTAAGGTCTTAACTCTTACTCTGGCCTACTGGTTAAGGTCTTTACTCTTACTCTGGCCTAATAGCTAAGGTCTTAACTTTTACTCTGGCCTAATAGCTAAGGTCTTAGACTCTTACTCTGGCCTAATAGCTAAGGTCTTAGACTCGTACTCTGGCCTACTGGTTAAGGTCTTAACTCTTACTCTGGCCTAATAGCTAAGGTCTTAGACTCGTACTATGGCCTACTGGTTAAGGTCTTAACTCTTACTCTGGCCTACTGGTTAAGGTCTAAACTCTTACTCTGGCTTAATAGCTAAGGTCTTAACTCTTACTCTGGCCTAATAGCTAAGGTCTTAGACTCGTACTCTGGCCTACTGGTTAAGGTCTTAACTCTTACTCTGGCCTACTGCTTAAGGTCTTAACTCTTACTCTGGCTTAATAGCTAACGTCTTAACTCTTACTCTGGCCTAATAGCTAAGGTCTTAACTCTTACTCTGGCCTAATAGCTAAGGTCTTAGACTCGTACTCTGGCCTACAGGTTAAGGTCTTAACTCTTACTCTGGCCTACTGGTTAAGGTCTTAACTCTTACTCTGGCCTATTAGCTAAGATCTTAACTCTTACTCTGGCCTAATAGCTAATGTCTTAGACTCGTACTATCGCCTACAGGTTAAGGTCTTAACTCTTACTCTGGCCTACTGGTTAAGGTCTTAACTCTTACTCTGGCCTACTGGTTAAGGTCTTAACTCTTACTCTGGCCTAATAGCTAAGGTATTAGACTCTTACTATGGCCTACAGGTTAAGGTCTTAACTCTTACTCTGGCCTACTGGTTAAGGTCTTAACTCTTACTCTGGCCTACTGGTTAAGGTCTTAACTCTTACTCTGGCCTAATAGCCAAGGTCTTAACTCTTACTCTGGCCTAATAGCTAAGGTCTTAGACTCTTACTCTGGCCTAATAGCCAAGGTCTTAGACTCGTACTCTGGCCTACTGGTTAAGGTCTTAATTCTTACTCTGGCCTAATAGCTAAGGTCTTAGACTCGTACTATGGCCTACTGGTTAAGGTCTCAACTCTTACTCTGGCCTACTGGTTAAGGTCTTAACTCTTACTCTGGCCTAATAGCTAACGTCTTAACTCTTACTCTGGCCTAATAGCTAAGGTCTTAGACTCGTACTCTGGCCTACAGGTTAAGGTCTTAACTCTTACTCTGGCCTAATAGCTAAGGTCTTAACTCTTACTCTGGCCTAATAGCTAAGGTCTTATACTCGTACTCTGGCCTACTGGTTAAGGTCTTAACTCTTACTCTGGCCTACTGGTTAAGGTCTTAACTCTTACTCTGGCCTACTGGTTAAGGTCTGAACACTTGCTCTGGCCTAATAGCTAAGGTCTTAGACTCGTACTATGGCCTACAGGTTAAGGTCTTAACTCTTTCTCTGGCCTACTGGTTAAAGTCTTAACTCTTACTCTGGCTTAATAGCTAAGGTCTTAGACTCGTACTCTGGCCTAATAGCTAAGGTCTTAACTCTTACTCTGGCCTACTGGTTAAGGTCTTAACTCTTACTCTGGCCTAATAGCTAAGGTCTTAGACTCTTACTCTGGCCTAATGGTTAAGGTCTTAACTCTTACTCTGGCCTAATGGTTAAGGTCTTAACTCTAACTCTGGCCTGCTGGTAAAGGTCTTACACTCTTACTCTGGCCTACAGGTTAAGGTCTTAACTCTTACTCTGGCCTACTGGTTAAGGTCTTAGACTCTTACTCTGGCCTACAGGTTAAGGTCTTAAATCTTACTCTAGCCTAATAGCTAAGGTCTTAACTCTTACTCTGGCCTAATAGCTAAGGTCTTAACTCGTACTCTGGCCTAATAGCTAAGGTCTTAGACTCATACTCTGGCCCACTGGTTTTGGTCTTAATTCTTACTCTGGCCTAATAGCTAAGGTCTTAACTCTTACTCTGGCCTAATAGCTAAGGTCTTAGACTCGTACTATGGCCTACTGGTTAAGGTCTTAACTCTCACTCTGGCCTACTGGTTAAGGTCTTAACACTTGCTCTGGCCTAATAGCTAAGGTCTTAGACTCGTACTAAGGCCTACAGGTTAAGGTCTTAACTCTTTCTCTGGCCTACTGGTTAAGGTCTTAACTCTTACTCTGGCCTAATAGCTAAGGTCTTAGACTCGTACTCTGGCCTAATAACTAAGGTCTTAACTCTTACTCTGGCCTACTGGTTAAGGTCTTAACTCTTTCTCTGGCCTAATAGCTAAGGTCTTAGACTCTTACTCTGGCCTTATGGTTAAGGTCTTAACTCTTACTCTGGCCTAATGGTTAAGGTCTTAACTCTTACTCTGGCCTACTGGTAAAGGTCTTAGACTCTTACTCTGGCCTACAGGTTAAGGTCTTAACTCTTACTCTGGCCTACTGGTTAAGGTCTTAGACTCTTACTCTGGCCTACAGGTTAAGGTCTTAAATCTTACTCTGGCCTACTGGTTAAGGTCTTAACTCTTACTCTAGCCTAATAGCTAAGGTCTTAACTCTTACTCTGGCCTAATAGCTAAGGTCTTAACTCGTACTCTGGCCTAATAGCTAAGGTCTTAGACTCGTACTCTGGCCTACCGGTTTTGGTCTTAACTCTTACTCTGGCCTAATAGCTAAGGTCTTAACTCTTACTCTGGCCTAATAGCTAAGGTCTTAGACTCGTACTATGGCCTACAGGTTAAGGTCTTAACTCTTACTCTGGCCTAATAGCTAAGGTCTTAGACTCGTACTCTGGCCTAAAGGTTAAGGTCTTAACTCTTACTCTGGCCTAATAGCTAAGGTCTTAACACTTATTCTGGCCTAATAGCTAAGGTCTTAGACTCGTACTCTGGCCTAATGGTTAAGGTCTTAGACTCTTACTCTGGCCTACTGGTTAAGGTCTTAACTCTTACTCTGGCCTAATAGCTAACGTCTTAACTCTTACTCTGGCCTAATAGCTAAGGTCTTAGACTCGTACTCTGGCCTACAGGTTAAGGTCTTAACTCTTACTCTGGCCTACTGGTTAAGGTCTCAACTCTTACTCTGGCCTAATAGCTAAGCTCTTAACTCTTACTCTGGCCTAATAGCTAAGGTCTTAGACTCGCACTCTGGCCTACTGGTTAAGGTCTTAACTCTTTCTCTGGCCTACTGGTTAAGGTCTTAACTCTCACTCTGGCCTACTGGTTAAGGTCTTAACACTTGCTCTGGCCTAATAGCTAAGGTCTTAGACTCGTACTATGGCCTACAGATTAAGGTCTTAACTCTTACTCTGGCCTAATAGCTAAGGTCTTAACTCTTATTCTGGCCTAATAGCTAAGGTCTTAGACTCGTACTCTGGCCTAATGGTTAAGGTCTTAGACTCGTACTCTGGCCTAATGGTTAAGGTCTTAACTCTTACTCTGGCCTAATAGCTAAGGTCTTAGACTCGTACTCTGGCCTAATAGCTAAGGTTTTAGGCTCGTACTCTGGACTAATGATTAAGGTCTTAACTCTTACTCTGGCCTAATAGCTAAGGTCTTAGACTCGTACTATGGCCTACAGGTTAAGGTCTTAACTCTTTCTCTGGCCTACTGGTTAAGGTCTTAACTCTAACTCTGGCCTAATAGCTAAGGTCTTAGACTCGTACTCTGGCCTAATAGCTAAGGTTTTAACTCTTACTCTGGCCTACTGGTTAAGGGCTTAACTCTTACTCTGGCCTAATAGCTAAGGTCTTAGACTCTTACTCTGGCCTAATGGTTAAGGTCTTAACTCCTACTCTGGCCTAATGGTTAAGGTCTTAACTCTTACTCTGGCCTACTGGTAAAGGTCTTAGACTCTTACTCTGGCCTACAGGTTAAGGTCTTAACTCTTACTCTGGCCTACTGGTTAAGGTCTTAGACTCTTACTCTGGCCTACAGGTTAAGGTCTTAACTCTTACTCTGGCCTACTGGTTAAGGTCTTACCTCTTACTCTAGCCTAATAGCTAAGGTCTTAACTCTTCCTCTGGCCTAATAGCTATGGTCTTAACTCGTACTCTGGCCTAATAGCTAAGGTCTTAGCCTCGTACTCTGGCCTACTGGTTAAGGTCTTAACTCTTATTCTGGCCTAATAGCTAAGGTCTTAACTCTTACTCTGGCCTAATACCTAAGGTCTTAGACTCGTACTATGGCCTACAGGTTAAGGTCTTAACTCTTACTCTGGCCTAATAGCTAAGGTCTTAGACTCGTACTCTGGCCTAAAGGTTTAGGTCTTAACTCTTACTCTGGCCTGATAGCTAAGGTCTTAACTCTTATTCTAGCCTAATAGCTAAGGTCTTAGACTCGTACTCTAGCCTAATGGTTAAGGTCTTAGACTCGTACTCTGGCCTAATGGTTAAGGTCTTAACTCTTACTCTGGCCTACTGGTTAAGGTCTTAACACTTACTCTGGCCTAATAGCTAAGGTCTGAGACTAGTACTCTGGCCTACTGGTTAAGGTCTTAACTCTTACTCTGGCCTAATAGCTAAGGTCTTAACTCTTACTCTGGCCTAATAGCTAAGGTCTTAGACTCGTACTCTGGCCTACTGGTTAAGGTCTTAACTCTTACTCTGGCCTAATAGCTACGGTCTTAGACTCATACTCTGGCCTAATGGTTAAGGTCTTAGACTCTTACTCTGGCCTACTTGTTAAGTTCTTAACTCTTACTCTGGCCTACAGGTTAAGGTCTTAACTCTTACTCTGGCCTAATGGTTAAGGTCTTTACTCTTACTCTGGCTTAATAGCTAATGTCTTAACTCGTACTCTGGCCTAATAGCTAAGGTCTTAGACTCGTACTCTGGCCTACTGGTTAAGGTCTTAACTCTTACTCTGGCCTAATAGCCAAGGTCTTAACTCTTACTCTGGCCTAATAGCTAAGGTCTTAGACTCGTACTATGGCCTACAAGTTAAGGTCTTAACTCTTACTCTGGCCTAATAGCTAAGGTCTTAGACTCGTACAATGGCCTAAAGCTTAAGGTCTTAACTCTTACTCTGGCCTAATAGCTAAGGTCTTAACTCTTATTCTGGCCTAATAGCTAAGGTCTTAGACTCGTACTCTGGCCTAATGGTTAAGGACTTAGACTCTTACTCTGGCCTAATGGTTAAGGTCTTAACTCTTACTCTGGCCTACTGCTTAAGGTCTTAACACTTACTCTGGCTTAATAGCTAAGGTCTTAGACTCGTACTCTGGCCTACTGGTTAAGGTCTTAACTCTTACTCGGGCCTAATAGCTAAGGTCTTAGACTCGTACTTTGGCCTACTGGTTAAGGTCTTAACTCTTACTCTGGCCTAATAGCTAAGGTCATAACTCTTACTCTGGCCTACTGGTTAAGGTCTTAACTCTTACTCTGGCCTAATAGCTTAGGTCTTAACTCTTACTCTGGCCTACTTGTTAAGGTCTTAACTCTTACTCTGGCCTACAGGTTAAGGTCTTAACTCTTACTCTGGCCTAATGGTTAAGGTCTTAACTCTTACTCTGGCTTAATAGCTAAGGTCTTAACTCGTACTCTGGCCTAATAGCTAAGGTCTTAGACTCGTACTCTGGCCTACTGGTTAAGGTCTTAACTCTTACTCTGGCCTAATAGTTAAGGTCTTAACTCTTACTCTGGCCTTATAGCTAAGGTCTTAGACTTGTACTATGGACTACAGGTTAAGGTCTTAACTCTTACTCTGGCCTAATATCTAAAGTCTTAGACTCGTACTCTGGCCTAAAGGTTAAGGTCTTAACTCTTACTCTGGCCGAATAGCTTAGGTCTTAACTCTTATTCTGGCCTAATAGCTAAGGTCTTAGACTCGTACTCTGGCCTAATGGTTAAGGTCTTAGACTTGTACTCTGGCCTAATGGTTAAGGTCCTAACTCTTACTCTGGCCTACTGGTTAAGGTCTTAACTCTTACTCTGGCCTAATAGCTAAGGTATTAAACTCATACTTTGGCCTACTGGTTAAGGTCTTAACTCTTACTCTGGCCTAATAGCTAAGGTCTTAACTCTTACTCTGGCCTACTGGTAAAGGTCTTAGTTTCTTACTCTGGCCTACAGGTTAAGGTCTTAACTCTTACTCTGGCCTGCTGGTTAAGGTCTTAGACTCTTACTCTGGCCTACAGGTTAAGGTCTTAACTCTTACTCTGGCCTTCTGGTTAAGGTCTTAACTCTTACTCTAGCCTAATAGCTAAGGTCTTAACTCTTACTCTGGCCTAATAGCTAAGGTCTTAGACTCGTACTCTGGCCTACTGGTTAAGGTCTTAACTCTTACTCTGGCCTAATAGCTAAGGTCTTAGACTCGTACTATGGCCTACAGGTTAAGGTCTTAACTCTTACTCAGGCCTACTGGTTAAGGTCTTAACTCTTACTCTGGCCTACTGCTTAAGGTCTTAACTCTTACTCTGGCCTAATAGATAAGGTGTTAACTCTTACTCTGGCGTAATAGCTAAGGTCTTAACTCTTACGCTGGCTTAATAGCTAAGGTCTTAACTCTTACTCTGGCCTTATAGCTAAGGTCTTAACTCTTACTCTGGCCTACTGGTTAATGTCTTAACTCTTACTCTGGCCTAATAGCTAAGGTCTTAACTCTTACTCTGGCCTAATAGCTAAGGTCTTAACTCTTACTCTGGCCTACTGGTTTTGGTCTTAATTCTTACTCTGGCCTAATAGCTAAGGTCTTAACTCTTACTCTGGCCTAATAGCTAAGGTCTTAGACTCGTACTATGGCCTACAGGTTAAGGTCTTAACTCTTACTCTGGCCTAATAGCTAAGATCTTAGACTCGTACTCTGGCCTAATAGCTAAGGTCTTAACTCTTACTCTGGCCTAATAGCTAAGGTCTTAGACTCTTACTCTGGCCTAATAGCTAAGGTCTTAGACTCGTACTCTGGCCTACTGGTTAAGGTCTTAACTCTTACTCTGGCCTAATAGCTAAGGTCCTAGACTCGTACTATGGCCTACAGGTTAAGGTCTTAACTCTTACTCAGGCCTACTGGTTAAGGTCTTAACTCTTACTCTGGCCTACTGGTTATGGTCTTTACTCTTACTCTGGCCTAATAGCTAAGGTCTTAACTTTTACTCTGGCCTAATAGCTAAGGTCTTAGACTCTTACTCTGGCCTAATAGCTAAGGTCTTAGACTCGTACTCTGGCCTACTGGTTAAGGTCTTAACTCTTACTCTGGCCTAATAGCTAAGGTCTTAGACTCGTACTATGGCCTACTGGTTAAGGTCTTAACTCTTACTCTGGCCTACTGGTTAAGGTCTAAACTCTTACTCTGGCCTAATAGCTAAGGTCTTAACTCTTACTCTGGCCTAATAGCTAAGGTCTTAGACTCGTACTCTGGCCTACTGGTTAAGGTCTTAACTCTTACTCTGGCCTACTGCTTAAAGTCTTAACTCTTACTATGGCTTAATAGCTAACGTCTTAACTCTTACTATGGCCTAATAGCTAAGGTCTTAACTCTTACTCTGGCCTAATAGCTAAGGTCTTAGACTCGTACTCTGGCCTACAGGTTAAGGTCTTAACTCTTACTCTGGCCTACTGGTTAAGGTCTTAACTCTTACTCTGGCCTAATAGCTAAGATCTTAACTCTTACTCTGGCCTAATAGCTAATGTCTTAGACTCGTACTATCGCCTACAGGTTAAGGTCTTAACTCTTACTCTGCCTACTGGTTAAGGTCTTAACTCTTACTCTGGCCTACTGGTTAAGGTCTTAACTCTTACTCTGGCCTAATAGCTAAGGTATTAGACTCGTACTATGGCCTACAGGTTAAGGTCTTAACTCTTACTCTGGCCTACTGGTTAAGGTCTTAACTCTTACTCTGGCCTACTGGTTAAGGTCTTAACTCTTACTCTGGCCTAATAGCCAAGGTCTTAACTCTTACTCTGGCCTAATAGCTAAGGTCTCAGACTCTTACTCTGGCCTAATAGCCAAGGTCTTAGACTCGTACTCTGGCCTACTGGTTAAGGTCTTAATTCTTACTCTGGCCTAATAGCTAAGGTCTTAGACTCGTACTATGGCCTACTGGTTAAGGTCTCAACTCTTACTCTGGCCTACTGGTTAAGGTCTTAACTCTTACTCTGGCCTAATAGCTAACGTCTTAACTTTTACTCTGGCCTAATAGCTAAGGTCTTAGACTCGTACTCTGGCCTACAGGTTAAGGTCTTAACTCTTACTCTGGCCTACTGGTTAAGGTCTTAACTCTTACTCTGGCCTAATAGCTAAGGTCTTAACTCTTACTCTGGCCTAATAGCTAAGGTCTTAGACTCGTACTCTGGCCTACTGGTTAAGGTCTTAACTCTTCCTCTGGCCTGCTGGTTAAGGTCTTAACTCTTACTCTGGCCTACTGGTTAAGGTCTGAACACTTGCTCTGGCCTAATAGCTAAGGTCTTAGACTCGTACTATGGCCTACAGGTTAAGGTCTTAACTCTTACTCTGGCCTACTGGTTAAGGTCTTAACTCTTACTCTGGCCTACTGGTTAAGGTCTTAACTCTTACTCTGGCCTAATAGCCAAGGTCTTAACTCTTACTCTGGCCTAATAGCTAAGGTCTCAGACTCTTACTCTGGCCTAATAGCCAAGGTCTTAGACTCGTACTCTGGCCTACTGGTTAAGGTCTTAATTCTTACTCTGGCCTAATAGCTAAGGTCTTAGACTCGTACTATGGCCTACTGGTTAAGGTCTCAACTCTTACTCTGGCCTACTGGTTAAGGTCTTAACTCTTACTCTGGCCTAATAGCTAACGTCTTAACTCTTACTCTGGCCTAATAGCTAAGGTCTTAGACTCGTACTCTGGCCTACAGGTTAAGGTCTTAACTCTTACTCTGGCCTACTGGTTAAGGTCTTAACTCTTACTCTGGCCTAATAGCTAAGGTCTTAACTCTTACTCTGGCCTAATAGCTAAGGTCTTAGACTCGTACTCTGGCCTACTGGTTAAGGTCTTAACTCTTACTCTGGCCTACTGGTTAAGGTCTTAACTCTTACTCTGGCCTACTGGTTAAGGTCTGAACACTTGCTCTGGCCTAATAGCTAAGGTCTTAGACTCGTACTATGGCCTACAGGTTAAGGTCTTAACTCTTTCTCTGGCGTACTGGTTAAGGTCTTAACTCTTACTCTGGCTTAATAGCTAAGGTCTTAGACTCGTACTCTGGCCTAATAGCTAAGGTCTTAACTCTTACTCTGGCCTACTGGTTAAGGTCTTAACTCTTACTATGGCCTAATAGCTAAGGTCTTAGACTCTTACTCTGGCCTAATGGTTAAGGTCTTAACTCTTACTCTGGCCTAATGGTTAAGGTCTTAACTCTTACTCTGGCCTGCTGGTAAAGGTCTTACACTCTTACTCTGGCCTACAGGTTAAGGTCTTAACTCTTACTCTGGCCTACTGGTTAAGGTCTTAGACTCTTACTCTGGCCTACAGGTTAAGGTCTTAAATCTTACTCTAGCCTAATAGCTAAGGTCTTAACTCTTACTCTGGCCTAATAGCTAAGGTCTTAACTCGTACTCTGGCCTAATAGCTAAGGTCTTAGACTTGTACTATGGCCTACAGGTTAAGGTCTTAACTCTTACTCTGGCCTAATAGCTAAGGACTTAGACTCGTACTCTGGCCTAAAGGTTAAGGTCTTAACTCTTACTCTGGCCTAATAGCTAAGATCTTAACTCTTATTCTGGCCTAATAGCTAAGGTCTTAGACTCGTACTCTGGCCTAATGGTTAAGGTCTTAGACTCGTACTCTGGCCTAATGGTTAAGGTCTTAACTCTTACTCTGGCCTACTGGTTAAGGTCTTAACTCTTACTCTGGCCTAATAGCTAAGGTCTTAGACTCGTACTCTGGCCTACTGGTTAAGGTCTTAACTCTTACTCTGGCCTAATAGCTAAGGTCTTAGACTCGTACTTTGGCCTACCGGTTAAGGTCTTAACTCTTACTCTGGCCTAATAGCTAAGGTCTTAACTCTTACTCTGGCCTACTGGTTAAGGTCTTAACTCTTACTCTGGCCTAATAGCTAAGGTCTTAACTCTTACTCTGGCCTAATAGCTAAGGTCTTAGACTCGTACTCTGGCCTACTGGTTAAGGTCTCAACTCTTACTCTGGCCTACTGGTTAAGGTCTTAACTCTTACTCTGGCCTAATAGCTAAGGTCTTAGACTCGTACTCTGGCCTAATGGTTAAGGTCTTGGACTCTTACTCTGGCCTACTGGTTAAGGTCTTAACTCTTACTCTGGCCTAATGGTTAAGGTCTTAACTCGTACTCTGGCCTAATAGCTGAGGTCTTAACTCTTACTCTGGCCTACTTGTTAAGGTCTTAACTCTTACTCTGGCCTACAGGTTAAGGTCTTAACTCTTACTCTGGCCTAATGGTTAAGGTCTTAACTCTTACTCTGGCTTAATAGCTAAGGTCTTAACTCTTACTCTGGCCTAATAGCTAAGGTCTTAACTCTTACTCTGGCCTAATAGCTAAGGTCTTAGACTCGTACTTTGGCCTACTGGTTAAGGTCTTAACTCTTACACTGGCCTAATAGCTAAGGTCTTAACTCTTACTCTGGCCTACTGGTTAAGGTCTTAACTCTTACTCTGGCCTAATGGTTAAGGTCTTAACTCGTACTCTGGCCTAATAGCTGAGGTCTTAACTCTTACTCTGGCCTACTTGTTAAGGTCTTAACTCTTACTCTGGCCTACAGGTTAAGGTCTTAACTCTTACTCTGGCCTAATGTTTAAGGTCTTAACTCTTACTCTGGCTTAATAGCTAAGGTCTTAACTCTTACTCTGGCCTAATAGCTAAGGTCTTAACTCTTACTCTGGCCTAATAGCTATGGTCTTAGACTCGTACTCTGGCCTACTGGTTAAGGTCTTAACTCTTACTCTGGCCTAATAGCTAAGGTCTTAGACTCTTACTTTGGCCTACTGGTTAAGGTCTTAACTCTTACACTGGCCTAATAGCTAAGGTCTTAACTCTTACTCTGGCCTACTGGTTAAGGTCTTAACTCTTACTCTGGCCTAATAGCTAAGGTCTTAACTCTTACTCTGGCCTAATAGCTAAGGTCTTAGACTCGTACTCTGGCCTACAGGTTAAGGTCTTAACTCTTACTCTGGCCTACTGGTTAAGGTCTTAACTCTTACTCTGGCCTAATAGCTAAGATCTTAACTCTTACTCTGGCCTAATAGCTAATGTCTTAGACTCGTACTATCGCCTACAGGTTAAGGTCTTAACTCTTACTCTGGCCTACTGGTTAAGGTCTTAAGTCTTACTCTGGCCTACTGGTTAAGGTCTTAACTCTTACTCTGGCCTAATAGCTAAGGTATTAGACTCGTACTATGGCCTACAGGTTAAGGTCTTAACTCTTACTCTGGCCAACTGGTTAAGGTCTTAACTCTTACTCTGGCCTAATAGCTAAGGTCTTAACTCTTACTCTGGCCTAATAGCTAAGGCCTTAGACTCTTACTCTGGCCTAATAGCCAAGGTCTTAGACTCGTACTCTGGCCTACTGGTTAAGGTCCTAACTCTTACTCTGGCCTAATAGCTAATGTCTTAGACTCGTACTATGGCCTACTGGTTAAGGTCTCAACTCTTACTCTGGCCTACTGGTTAAGGTCTTAACTCTTACTCTGGCCTAGTGGTTAAGGTCTTAACTCTTACTCTGGCCTAATAGCTAAGGTCTTAACTCTTACTCTGGCCTAATAGCTAAGGTCTTAGACTCGTACTATGGCCTACAGGTTAAGGTCTTAACTCTTACTCTGGCCTAATAGCTAAGGTCATAGACTCTTACTCTGGCCTACTAATTAAGGTCTTAACTCTTACTCTGGCCTAATAGCTAAGATCTTAAATCTTACTCTGGCCTAATAGCTAAGGTCTTAGACTCGTACTATGGCCTACAGGTTAAGGTCTTAACTCTTACTCTGGCCTACTGGTTAAGGTCTTAACTGTTACTCTGGCCTAATAGCTAAGGTCTTAACTCTTACTCTGGCCTAATAGCTAAGGTCTTAACTCTTACTCTGGCCTACTGGTTAAGGTCTTAACTCTTACTCTGGCCTAATAGCTAAGGTCTTAGACTCGTACTCTGGCCTAATGGTTAAGGTCTTAACTCTTGTTCTGGCCTACTGGTTAAGGTCTTAGACTCGTAATCTGGCCTAATGATTAAGGTCTTAACTCTTACTCTGGCCTAATAGGTAAGATCTTAACTCTTACTCTGGCCTAATAGCTAAGGTCTTAGACTCTTACTCTGGCCTACTGGTTAAGGTCTTAACTCTTACTCTGGCCTAATTGCTAAGGTCTTAGACTCGTACTCTGGCCTAATGGTTAAGGTCTTAACTCTTACTCTGGCCTAATAGCTAAGATCTTAACTCTTACTCTGGCCTAATAGCTAAGGTCTTAGACTCGTACTCTGGCCTACTGGTTAAGGTCTTAACTCTTACTCTGTCCTAATAGCTAAGGTCTTAGACTCGTACTATGGCCTACAGGTTAAGGTCTTAACTCTTACTCTGGCCTAATAGCTAAGGTCTTAGACTCGTACTCTGGCCTACTGGTTAAGGTCTTAACTCTTACTCTGGCCTACTGGTTAAGGTCTTAACTCTTACTCTGGCCTAATAGCTAAGGTCTTAGACTCGTACTATGGCCTACAGGTTAAGGTCTTAACACTTACTATGGCCTACAGGTTAAGGTCATAACTCTTACTCTGGCCTAATAACTAAGGTCTTAGACTCGTACTCTGGCCTACTGGTTAAGGTCTTAACTCTTACTCTGGCCTACAGGTTAAGGACTTAACTCTTACTCTGCCTAATAGCTATGGTCTTAACTCTTACTCTGGCCTACTGGTTAAGGTCTTAGACTCCTACTCTCGCCTAATAGCTAAGGTCTCAACTCTTTCTCTGGCCTAATAGCTAAGGTCTTAACTCTTACACTGGCCTAATAGCTAAGGTCTGAGACTCGTACTCTGACCTAACGGTTAAGGTCTTAACTCTTACTCTGTCCTAATAGCTAAGGTCTTAGACTCGTCCTCTGGCCTACTGGTTAAGGTCTTAACTCTTGCTCTGGCCTACTGGTTAAGGTCTTAACTCTTACTCTGGCCTAATTGCTAAGGTCTTAGACTCGTACTCTGGCCTAATGGTTAAGGTCTTAACTCTTACTCTTTCCTAATAGCTAAGATCTTAACTCTTACTCTGGCCTAATAGCTAAGGTCTTAGACTCGTACTCTGGCCTACTGGTTAAGGTCTTAACTCTTGCTCTGGCCTACTGGTTAAGGTCTTAGACTCGTAATCTGGCCTAATGATTAAGGTCTTAACTCTTATTCTGGCCTAATAGCTAAGATCTTAACTCTTACTCTGGCCTAATAGCTAAGGTCTTAGACTCTTACTCTGGCCTACTGGTTAAGGTCTTAACTCTTACTCTGGCCTAATTGCTAAGGTCTTAGACTCGTACTCTGGCCTAATGGTTAAGGTCTTAACTCTTACTCTGGCCTAATAGCTAAGATCTTAACTCTTACTCTGGCCTAATAGCTAAGGTCTTAGACTCGTACTCTGGCCTACTGGTTAAGGTCTTAACTCTTGCTCTGGCCTACTGGTTAAGGTCTTAACTCTAACTCTGGCCTAATTGCTAAGGTCTTAGACTCGTCCTCTGGCCTACTGGTTAAGGTCTTAACTCTTGCTCTGGCCTACTGGTTAAGGTCTTAACTCTTACTCTGGCCTAATAGCTAAGGTCTTAGACTCGTACTCTGGCCTACTGGTTAAGGTCTTAACTCTTACTCTGGCCTGCTGGAAAAGGTCTTAACACTTACTCTGGCCTAATAGCTAAGGTCTTAGATTCGTTCTCTGGCCTAATAGCTAAGGGCTTAACTCTTACTCTGTCCTACTGGTTAAGGTCTTAACTCTTACTCTGGCCTAATAGCTAAGGTCTTAACACTTACTCTGGCCTAATAGCTAAGGTCTTAATTCTTACTCTGGCCTAATAGCTAAGGTCTTAGACTCATACTCTGGCCTAATAGGTAAGGTCTTAGACTCGTGCTCTGGCCTAATGGTTAAGGTCTTAACTCTTACTCTGGCCTAATAGCTAAGGTCTTAGACTCGTACTCTGGCCTAATGGTTAAGGTCTTAACTCTTACTCTGGCCTACAGGTTAAGGTCTTAACTCTTACTCTGGCCTAATAGCTAAGGTCATAGACTCTTACTCTGGCCTACT
The DNA here is from genome assembly GCF_964204655.1 of Triturus cristatus. Classification (NCBI taxonomy): domain Eukaryota; kingdom Metazoa; phylum Chordata; class Amphibia; order Caudata; family Salamandridae; genus Triturus; species Triturus cristatus. The sequence continues at coordinate 859,607 of NC_140582.1, read as the reverse complement.
AATTAAGGTCTTAACTCTTACTCTGGCCTAATAGCTAAGATCTTAAATCTTACTCTGGCCTAATAGCTAAGGTCTTAGACTCGTACTATGGCCTACAGGTTAAGGTCTTAACTCTTACTCTGGCCTACTGGTTAAGGTCTTAACTGTTACTCTGACCTAATAGCTAAGGTCTTAACTCTTACTCTGGCCTAATAGCTAAGGTCTTAACTCTTACTCTGGCCTACTGGTTAAGGTCTTAACTCTTACTCTGGCCTAATAGCTAAGGTCTTAGACTCGTACTCTGGCCTAATGGTTAAGGTCTTAACTCTTGCTCTGGCCTACTGGTTAAGGTCTTAGACTCGTAATCTGGCCTAATGATTAAGGTCTTAACTCTTACTCTGGCCTAATAGGTAAGATCTTAACTCTTACTCTGGCCTAATAGCTAAGGTCTTAGACTCTTACTCTGGCCTACTGGTTAAGGTCTTAACTCTTACTCTGGCCTAATTGCTAAGGTCTTAGACTCGTACTCTGGCCTAATGGTTAAGGTCTTAACTCTTACTCTGGCCTAATAGCTAAGATCTTAACTCTTACTCTGGCCTAATAGCTAAGGTCTTAGACTCGTACTCTGGCCTACTGGTTAAGGTCTTAACTCTTACTCTGTCCTAATAGCTAAGGTCTTAGACTCGTACTATGGCCTACAGGTTAAGGTCTTAACTCTTACTCTGGCCTAATAGCTAATGTCTTAGACTCGTACTCTGGCCTACTGGTTAAGGTCTTAACTCTTACTCTGGCCTAATGGTTAAGGTCTTAACTCTTACTCTGGCCTAATAGCTAAGGTCTTAACTCTTACTCTGGCCTAATAGCTAAGGTCTTAGACTCGTACTATGGCCTACAGGTTAAGGTCTTAACACTTACTATGGCCTACAGGTTAAGGTCTTAACTCTTACTCTGGCCTAATAGCTAAGGTCTTAGACTCGTACTCTGGCCTACTGGTTAAGGTCTTAACTCTTACTCTGGCCTACAGGTTAAGGACTTAACTCTTACTCTGCCTAATAGCTATGGTCTTAACTCTTACTCTGGCCTACTGGTTAAGGTCTTAGACTCCTACTCTCGCCTAATAGCTAAGGTCTCAACTCTTTCTCTGGCCTAATAGCTAAGGTCTTAACTCTTACACTGGCCTAATAGCTAAGGTCTGAGACTCGTACTCTGACCTAACGGTTAAGGTCTTAACTCTTACTCTGTCCTAATAGCTAAGGTCTTAGACTCATCCTCTGGCCTACTGGTTAAGGTCTTAACTCTTACTCTGGCCTAATGGTTAAGGTCTTAACTCTTACTCTTTCCTAATAGCTAAGATCTTAACTCTTACTCTGGCCTAATAGCTAAGGTCTTAGACTTCTGGCCTACTGGTTAAGGTCTTAACTCTTACTCTGGCCTACTGGAAAAGGTCTTAACACTTACTCTGGCCTAATAGCTAAGGTCTTAGACTCGTTATCTGGCCTAATAGCTAAGGTCTTAACTCTTACTCTGTCCTACTGGTTAAGGTCTTAACTCTTACTCTGGCCTAATAGCTAAGGTCTTAGAATCTTACTCTGGCCTACAGGTTAAGGTCTTAACTCTTACTCTGGCCTACTGCTTAAGGTCTTAACTCTTACTCTGGCCTAATAGCTAAGGTCTTAACTCTTACTCTGGCGTAATAGCTAAGGTCTTAACTCTTACTCTGGCCTAATAGCTAAGGTCTTAGATTCATACTCTGGCCTAATAGCTAAGGTCTTAGACTCGTGCTCTGGCCTAATGGTTAAGGTCTTAACTCTTACTCTGGCCTAATAGCTAAGGTCTTAGACTCGTACTCTGGCCTAATGGTTAAGGTCTTAACTCTTACTCTGGCCTACAGGTTAAGGTCTTAACTCTTACTCTGGCCTAATGGCTAAGGTCATAGACTCTTACTCTGGCCTACTGATTAAGATCTTAACTCTTACTCTGGCCTAATAGCTAAGATCTTAACTCTTACTCTGGCCTAATAGCTAAGGTCTTAGACTCGTACTCTGGCCTCATGGTTAAGGTCTTATCTCTTACTCTGGCCTACTGGTTAAGGTCTTAACTCTCACTCTGGCCTACTGGTTAAGGTCTTAACACTTGCTCTGGCCTAATAGCTAAGGTCTTAGACTCGTACTCTGGCCTACCGGTTTTGGTCTTAACTCTTACTCTGGCCTAATAGCTAAGGTCTTAGACTCTTACTCTGGCCTTATGGTTAAGGTCTTAACTCTTACTCTGGCCTACAGGTTAAGGTCTTAACTCTTACTCTGGCCTACTGGTTAAGGTCTTAGACTCTTACTCTGGCCTACAGGTTAAGGTCTTAAATCTTACTCTAGCCTAATAGCTAAGGTCTTAACTCTTACTCTGGCCTAATAGCTAAGGTCTTAACTCGTACTCTGGCCTAATAGCTAAGGTCTTAGACTCATACTCTGGCCCACTGGTTTTGGTCTTAATTCTTACTCTGGCCTAATAGCTAAGGTCTTAACTCTTACTCTGGCCTAATAGCTAAGGTCTTAGACTCGTACTATGGCCTACTGGTTAAGGTCTTAACTCTCACTCTGGCCTACTGGTTAAGGTCTTAACACTTGCTCTGGCCTAATAGCTAAGGTCTTAGACTCGTACTAAGGCCTACAGGTTAAGGTCTTAACTCTTTCTCTGGCCTACTGGTTAAGGTCTTAACTCTTACTCTGGCCTAATAGCTAAGGTCTTAGACTCGTACTCTGGCCTAATAACTAAGGTCTTAACTCTTACTCTGGCCTACTGGTTAAGGTCTTAACTCTTTCTCTGGCCTAATAGCTAAGGTCTTAGACTCTTACTCTGGCCTTATGGTTAAGGTCTTAACTCTTACTCTGGCCTAATGGTTAAGGTCTTAACTCTTACTCTGGCCTACTGGTAAAGGTCTTAGACTCTTACTCTGGCCTACAGGTTAAGGTCTTAACTCTTACTCTGGCCTACTGGTTAAGGTCTTAGACTCTTACTCTGGCCTACAGGTTAAGGTCTTAAATCTTACTCAGGCCTACTGGTTAAGGTCTTAACTCTTACTCTAGCCTAATAGCTAAGGTCTTAACTCTTACTCTGGCCTAATAGCTAAGGTCTTAACTCGTACTCTGGCCTAATAGCTAAGGTCTTAGACTCGTACTCTGGCCTACCGGTTTTGGTCTTAACTCTTACTCTGGCCTAATAGCTAAGGTCTTAACTCTTACTCTGGCCCAATAGCTAAGGTCTTAGACTCGTACTATGGCCTACAGGTTAAGGTCTTAACTCTTACTCTGGCCTAATAGCTAAGGTCTTAGACTCGTACTCTGGCCTAAAGGTTAAGGTCTTAACTCTTACTCTGGCCTAATAGCTAAGGTCTTAACACTTATTCTGGCCTAATAGCTAAGGTCTTAGACTCGTACTCTGGCCTAATGGTTAAGGTCTTAGACTCTTACTCTGGCCTACTGGTTAAGGTCTTAACTCTTACTCTGGCCTAATAGCTAACGTCTTAACTCTTACTCTGGCCTAATAGCTAAGGTCTTAGACTCGTACTCTGGCCTACAGGTTAAGGTCTTAACTCTTACTCTGGCCTACTGGTTAAGGTCTCAACTCTTACTCTTGCCTAATAGCTAAGCTCTTAACTCTTACTCTGGCCTAATAGCTAAGGTCTTAGACTCGCACTCTGGCCTACTGGTTAAGGTCTTATCTCTTACTCTGGCCTAATAGCTAAGCTCTTAACTCTTACTCTGGCCTAATAGCTAAGGTCTTAGACTCGTACTCTGGCCTCATGGTTAAGGTCTTATCTCTTACTCTGGCCTAATAGCTAAGGTCTTAACTCTTACTCTGGCCTAATAGCTAAGGTCTTAACTCTTTCTCTGGCCTAATAGCTAAGGTCTTAACTCTTACTCCGGCCTAATAGCTAAGGTCTTAGACTCGTACTCTGACCTAATGGTTAAGGTCTTAACTCTTACTCTGGCCTAATAGCTAAGGTCTTAGACTCGTCCTCTGGCCTACTGGTTAAGGTCTTAACTCTTGCTCTGGCCTACTGGTTAAGGTCTTAACTCTTACTCTGGCCTAATTGCTAAGGTCTTAGACTTGTACTCTGGCCTAATGGTTAAGGTGTTAACTCTTACTCTGGCCTAATAGCTAAGATCTTAACTCTTACTCTGGCATAATGGCTAAGGTCTTAGACTCGTACTCTGGCCTACTGGTTAAGGTCTTAACTCTTACTCTGGCCTGCTGGAAAAGGTCTTAACACTTACTCTGGCCTAATAGCTAAGGTCCTAGACTCGTTCTCTGGCCTAATAGCTAAGGTCTTAAATCTTACTCTGTCCTACTGGTTAAGGTCTTAACTCTTACTCTGGCCTACTGGTTAAGGTCTTAACTCTTACTCTGGCCTAATAGCTAAGGTCTTAACTCTTACTCTGGCCTAATAGCTAAGGTCTTAACTCTTACTCTGGCCTAATAGCTAAGGTCTTAGACTCATACTCTGGCCTAATAGCTAAGGTCTTAGACTCGTGCTCTGGCCTAATGGTTAAGGTCTTAACTCTTACTCTGGCCTAATAGCTAAGGTCTTAGACTCGTACTCTGGCCTAATAGCTAAGGTCTTAGACTCGTACTATGGCCTACAGGTTAAGGTCTTAACTCTTACTCTGGCCTAATAGCTAAGGTCTTAGACTCTTACTCTGGCCTACAGGTTAAGGACTTAACTCTTACTCTGGCCTAATAGCTATGGTCTTAACTCTTACTCTGGCCTACTGGTTAAGGTCTTAGACTCCTACTCTCGCCTAATAGCTAAGGTCTTAACTCTTTCTCTGGCCTAATAGCTAAGGTCTTAACTCTTACTCTGGCCTAATAGCTAAGGTCTTAGACTCGTACTCTGACCTAATGGTTAAGGTCTTAACTATTACTCTGGCCTAATAGCTAACGTCTTAACTCTTACTCTGGCCTAATAGCTAAGGTCTTGGACTCATACTCTGGCCTACAGGTTAAGGTCTTAACTCTTACTCTGGCCTACTGGTTAAGGTCTTAACTCTTACTCTGGCCTAATAGCTAAGGTCTTAACTCTTACTCTGGCCTAATAGCTAATGTCTTAGACTCGTACTATCGCCTACAGGTTAAGGTCTTAACTCTTACTCTGGCCTACTGGTTAAGGTCTTAACTCTTACTCTGGCCTACTGGTTAAGGTCTTAACTCTTACTCTGGCCTAATAGCTAAGATATTAGACTCGTACTATGGCCTACAGGTTAAGGTCTTAACTCTTACTCTGGCCTACTGATTAAGGTCTTAACTCTTACTCTGGCCTGCTGGTTAAGGTCTTAACTCTTACTCTGGCCTAATAGCTAAGGTCTTAACTCTTACTCTGGCCTAATAGCTAAGGTCTTAGACTCTTACTCTGGCCTAATAGCCAAGGTCTTAGACTCGTACTCCGGCCTACTGGTTAAGGTCTTAACTCTTACTCTGGCCTAATAGCTAAGGTCTTAGACTCGTACTATGGCCTACTGGTTAAGGTCTTAACTCTCACTCTGGCCTACTGGTTAAGGTCTTAACACTTGCTCTGGCCTAATAGCTAAGGTCTTCGACTCGTACTATGGCCTACAGGTTAAGGTCTTAACTCTTTCTCTGGCCTACTGGTTAAGGTCTTAACTCTTACTCTGGCCTAATAGCTAAGGTCTTAGACTCGTACTCTGGCCTAATAACTAAGGTCTTAACTCTTACTCTGGCCTACTGGTTAAGGTCTTAACTCTTTCTCTGGCCTACTAGCTAAGGTCTTAGACTCTTACTCTGGCCAAATGGTTAAGGTCTTAACTCTTACTCTGGCCTACAGGTTAAGGTCTTAACTCTTACTCTGGCCTACTGGTTAAGGTCTTAGACTCTTACTCTGGCCTACAGGTTAAGGTCTTAAATCTTACTCTGGCCTACTGGTTAAGGTCTTAACTCTTACTCTAGCCTAATAGCTAAGGTCTTAACTCTTACTCTGGCCTAATAGCTAAGGTCTTAACTCGTACTCTGGCCTAATAGCTAAGGTCTTAGACTTGTACTCTGGCCTACCGGTTTTGGTCTTAACTCTTACACTGGCCTAATAGCTAAGGTCTTAACTCTTTCTCTGGCCTAATAGCTAAGGTCTTAGACTCGTACTATGGCCTACAGGTTAAGGTCTTAACTCTTACTCTGGCCTAATAGCTAAGGTCTTAGACTCGTACTCTGGCCTAAAGGTTAAGGTCTTAACTCTTACTCTGGCCTAATAGCTAAGGTCTTAACACTTATTCTGGCCTAATAGCTAAGGTCTTAGACTCGTACTCTGGCCTAATGGTTAAGGTCTTAGACTCGTACTCTGGCCTACTGGTTAAGGTCTTAACTCTTACTCTGGCCTAATAGCTAAGGTCTTAGACTCGTACTCTGGCCTACTGGTTAAGGTCTTAACTCTTACTCTTGCCTACTGGTTAAGGTCTTAACTCTTACTCTGGCCTAATAGCTAAGGTCTTAGACTCGTACTCTGGCCTAATGGTTAAGGTCTTAGACTCTTACTCTGGCCTACTGGTTAAGGTCTTAACTCTTAATCTGGCCTACTGGTTAAGGTCTTAACTCTTACTCTGGCCTAGTGGTTAAGGTTTTAACTCTTACTCTGGCCTAATAGCTAAGGTCTTAACTCTTACCCTGGCCTACTTGTTAAGGTCTTAACTCTTACTCTGGACTAATAGCTAAGATCTTAACTCTTACTCTGGCCTAATAGCTAAGGTCTTAGACTCGTACTCTGGCCTAATGGTTAAGGTCTTAGACTCTTACTCTGGCCTACTGGTTAAGGTCTTAACTCTTACTCTGGCCTACTGGTTAAGGTCTTAACTCTTACTCTGGCCTACTGGTTAAGGTCTTAACTCTTACTCTGGCCTAATAGCTAAGATATTAGACTCGTACTATGGCCTACACGTTAAGGTCTTAACTCTTACTCTGGCCTACTGGTTAAGGTCTTAACTCTCACTCTGGCCTACTGGTTAAGGTCTTAACTCTTACTCTGGCCTAATAGCTAAGGTCTTAACTCTTACTCTGGCCTAATAGCTAAGGTCTTAGACTCTTACTCTGGCCTAATAGCCAAGGTCTTAGACTCGTACTCTGGCCTACTGGTTAAGGTCTTAACTCTTACTCTGGCCTAATAGCTAAGGTCTTAGACTCGTACTATGGCCTACTGGTTAAGGTCTCAACTCTTACTCTGGCCTACTGGTTAAGGTCTTAACTCTTACTCTGGCCTAATAGCTAACGTCTTAACTCTTACTCTGGCCTAATAGCTAAGGTCTTAGACTCGTACTCTGGCCTACAGGTTAAGGTCTTAACTCTTACTCTGGCCTACTGGTTAAGGTCTCAACTCTTACTCTGGCCTAATAGCTAAGCTCTTAACTCTTACTCTGGCCTAATAGCTAAGGTCTTAGACTCGTACTCTGGCCTACTGGTTAAGGTCTTAACTCTTTCTCTGGCCTACTGGTTAAGGTCTTAACTCTCACTCTGGCCTACTGGTTAAGGTCTTAACACTTGCTCTGGCCTAATAGCTAAGGTCTTAGACTCGTACTATGGCCTACAGATTAAGGTCTTAACTCTTTCTCTGGCCTACTGGTTAAGGTCTTAACCCTTACTCTGGCCTAATAGCTAAGGTCTTAGACTCGTACTCTGGCCTAATAACTAAGGTCTTAACTCTTACTCTGGCCTACTGGTTAAGGTCTTAACTCTTTCTCTGGCCTAATAGCTAAGGTCTTAGACTCTTACTCTGGCCTAATGGTTAAGGTCTTAACTCTTATTCTGGCCTAATGGTTAAGGTCTTAACTCTTACTCTGGCCTACTGGTAAAGGTCTTAGACTCTTACTCTGGCCTACAGGTTAAGGTCTTAACTCTTACTCTGGCCTACTGGTTAAGGTCTTAGACTCTTACTCTGGCCTACAGGTTAAGGTCTTAAATCTTACTCTGGCCTACTGGTTAAGGTATTAACTCTTACTCTAGCCTAATAGCTAAGGTCTTAACTCTTACTCTGGCCTAATAGCTAAGGTCTTAACTCGTACTCTGGCCTAATAGCTAAGGTCTTAGACTCGTACTCTGGCCTACCGGTTTTGGTCTTAACTCTTACTCTGGCCTACTGATTAAGGTCTTAACTCTTACTCTGGCCTACTGGTTAAGGTCTTAACTCTTACTCTGGCCTAATAGCTAAGGTCTTAACTCTTACTCTGGCCTAATAGCGAAGGTCTTAGACTCTTACTCTGGCCTAATAGCCAAGGTCTTAGACTCGTACTCCGGCCTACTGGTTAAGGTCTTAACTCTTACTCTGGCCTAATAGCTAAGGTCTTAGACTCGTACTATGGCCTACTGGTTAAGGTCTCAACTCTTACTCTGGCCTACTGGTTAAGGTCTTAACTCTTACCCTGGCCTAATAGCTAACGTCTTAACTCTTACTCTGGCCTAATAGCTAAGGTCTTAGACTCATACTCTGGCCTACAGGTTAAGGTCTTAACTCTTACTCTGGCCTACTGGTTAAGGTCTTAACTCTTACTCTGGCCTAATAGCTAAGGTCTTAACTCTTACTCTGGCCTAATAGCTAATGTCTTAGACTCGTACTATCGCCTACAGGTTAAGGTCTTAACTCTTACTCTGGCCTACTGGTTAAGGTCTTAACTCTTACTCTGGCCTACTGGTTAAGGTCTTAACTCTTACTCTGGCCTAATAGCTAAGATATTAGACTCGTACTATGGCCTACAGGTTAAGGTCTTAACTCTTACTCTGGCCTACTGATTAAGGTCTTAACTCTTACTCTGGCCTGCTGGTTAAGGTCTTAACTCTTACTCTGGCCTAATAGCTAAGGTCTTAACTCTTACTCTGGCCTAATAGCTAAGGTCTTAGACTCTTACTCTGGCCTAATAGCCAAGGTCTTAGACTCGTACTCCGGCCTACTGGTTAAGGTCTTAACTCTTACTCTGGCCTAATAGCTAAGGTCTTAGACTCGTACTATGGCCTACTGGTTAAGGTCTTAACTCTCACTCTGGCCTACTGGTTAAGGTCTTAACACTTGCTCTGGCCTAATAGCTAAGGTCTTCGACTCGTACTATGGCCTACAGGTTAAGGTCTTAACTCTTTCTCTGGCCTACTGGTTAAGGTCTTAACTCTTACTCTGGCCTAATAGCTAAGGTCTTAGACTCGTACTCTGGCCTAATAACTAAGGTCTTAACTCTTACTCTGGCCTACTGGTTAAGGTCTTAACTCTTTCTCTGGCCTACTAGCTAAGGTCTTAGACTCTTACTCTGGCCTAATGGTTAAGGTCTTAACTCTTACTCTGGCCTAATGGTTAAGGTCTTAACTCTTACTCTGGCCTACTGGTAAAGGTCTTAGACTCTTACTCTGGCCTACAGGTTAAGGTCTTAACTCTTACTCTGGCCTACTGGTTAAGGTCTTAGACTCTTACTCTGGCCTACAGGTTAAGGTCTTAAATCTTACTCTGGCCTACTGGTTAAGGTCTTAACTCTTACTCTAGCCTAATAGCTAAGGTCTTAACTCTTACTCTGGCCTAATAGCTAAGGTCTTAACTTGTACTCTGGCCTAATAGCTAAGGTCTTAGACTTGTACTCTGGCCTACCGGTTTTGGTCTTAACTCTTACACTGGCCTAATAGCTAAGGTCTTAACTCTTTCTCTGGCCTAATAGCTAAGGTCTTAGACTCGTACTATGGCCTACAGGTTAAGGTCTTAACTCTTACTCTGGCCTAATAGCTAAGGTCTTAGACTCGTACTCTGGCCTAAAGGTTAAGGTCTTAACTCTTACTCTGGCCTAATAGCTAAGGTCTTAACACTTATTCTGGCCTAATAGCTAAGGTCTTAGACTCGTACTCTGGCCTAATGGTTAAGGTCTTAGACTCGTACTCTGGCCTACTGGTTAAGGTCTTAACTCTTACTCTGGCCTAATAGCTAAGGTCTTAGACTCGTACTCTGGCCTACTGGTTAAGGTCTTAACTCTTACTCTGGCCTACTGGTTAAGGTCTTAACTCTTACTCTGGCCTAATAGCTAAGGTCTTAGACTCGTACTCTGGCCTAATGGTTAAGGTCTTAGACTCTTACTCTGGCCTACTGGTTAAGGTCTTAACTCTTAATCTGGCCTACTGGTTAAGGTCTTAACTCTTACTCTGGCCTAGTGGTTAAGGTTTTAACTCTTACTCTGGCCTAATAGCTAAGGTCTTAACTCTTACCCTGGCCTACTTGTTAAGGTCTTAACTCTTACTCTGGACTAATAGCTAAGATCTTAACTCTTACTCTGGCCTAATAGCTAAGGTCTTAGACTCGTACTCTGGCCTAATGGTTAAGGTCTTAGACTCTTACTCTGGCCTACTGGTTAAGGTCTTAACTCTTACTCTGGCCTACTGGTTAAGGTCTTAACTCTTACTCTGGCCTACTGGTTAAGGTCTTAACTCTTACTCTGGCCTAATAGCTAAGATATTAGACTCGTACTATGGCCTACACGTTAAGGTCTTAACTCTTACTCTGGCCTACTGGTTAAGGTCTTAACTCTCACTCTGGCCTACTGGTTAAGGTCTTAACTCTTACTCTGGCCTAATAGCTAAGGTCTTAACTCTTACTCTGGCCTAATAGCTAAGGTCTTAGACTCTTACTCTGGCCTAATAGCCAAGGTCTTAGACTCGTACTCTGGCCTACTGGTTAAGGTCTTAACTCTTACTCTGGCCTAATAGCTAAGGTCTTAGACTCGTACTATGGCCTACTGGTTAAGGTCTCAACTCTTACTCTGGCCTACTGGTTAAGGTCTTAACTCTTACTCTGGCCTAACAGCTAACGTCTTAACTCTTACTCTGGCCTAATAGCTAAGGTCTTAGACTCGTACTCTGGCCTACAGGTTAAGGTCTTAACTCTTACTCTGGCCTACTGGTTAAGGTCTCAACTCTTACTCTGGCCTAATAGCTAAGCTCTTAACTCTTACTCTGGCCTAATAGCTAAGGTCTTAGACTCGTACTCTGGCCTACTGGTTAAGGTCTTAACTCTTTCTCTGGCCTACTGGTTAAGGTCTTAACTCTCACTCTGGCCTACTGGTTAAGGTCTTAACACTTGCTCTGGCCTAATAGCTAAGGTCTTAGACTCGTACTATGGCCTACAGATTAAGGTCTTAACTCTTTCTCTGGCCTACTGGTTAAGGTCTTAACCCTTACTCTGGCCTAATAGCTAAGGTTTTAGACTCGTACTCTGGCCTAATAACTAAGGTCTTAACTCTTACTCTGGCCTACTGGTTAAGGTCTTAACTCTTTCTCTGGCCTAATAGCTAAGGTCTTAGACTCTTACTCTGGCCTAATGGTTAAGGTCTTAACTCTTACTCTGGCCTAATGGTTAAGGTCTTAACTCTTACTCTGGCCTACTGGTAAAGGTCTTAGACTCTTACTCTGGCCTACAGGTTAAGGTCTTAACTCTTACTCTGGCCTACTGGTTCAGGTCTTAGACTCTTACTCTGGCCTACAGGTTAAGGTCTTAAATCTTACTCTGGCCTACTGGTTAAGGTATTAACTCTTACTCTAGCCTAATAGCTAAGGTCTTAACTCTTACTCTGGCCTAATAGCTAAGGTCTTAACTCGTACTCTGGCCTAATAGCTAAGGTCTTAGACTCGTACTCTGGCCTACCGGTTTTGGTCTTAACTCTTACTCTGGCCTAATAGCTAAGGTCTTAACTCTTACTCTGGCCTAATAGCTAAGGTCTTAGACTCGTACTATGGCCTACAGGTTAAGGTCTTAACTCTTACTCTGGCCTAATAGCTAAGGTCTTAGACTCGTACTCTGGCCTAAAGGTTAAGGTCTTAACTCTTACTCTGGCCTAATAGCTAAGGTCTTAACACTTATTCTGGCCTAATAGCTAAGGTCTTAGACTCGTACTCTGGCCTACTGGTTAAGGTCTTAACTCTTACTCTGGCCTAATAGCTAAGGTCTTAGACTCGTACTCTGGCCTACTGGATAAGGTCTTAACTCTTACTCAGGCCTACTGGTTAAGGTCTTAACTCTTACTCTGGCCTACTGGTTAAGGTCTTTACTCTTACTCTGGCCTAATAGCTAAGGTCTTAACTTTTACTCTGGCCTAATAGCTAAGGTCTTAGACTCTTACTCTGGCCTAATAGCTAAGGTCTTAGACTCGTACTCTGGCCTACTGGTTAAGGTCTTAACTCTTACTCTGGCCTAATAGCTAAGGTCTTAGACTCGTACTATGGCCTACTGGTTAAGGTCTTAACTCTTACTCTGGCCTACTGGTTAAGGTCTAAACTCTTACTCTGGCCTAATAGCTAAGGTCTTAACTCTTACTCTGGCCTAATAGCTAAGGTCTTAGACTCGTACTCTGGCCTACTGGTTAAGGTCTTAACTCTTACTCTGGCCTACTGCTTAAGGTCTTAACTCTTACTCTGGCTTAATAGCTAACGTCTTAACTCTTACTCTGGCCTAATAGCTAAGGTCTTAACTCTTACTCTGGCCTAATAGCTAAGGTCTTAGACTCGTACTCTGGCCTACAGGTTAAGGTCTTAACTCTTACTCTGGCCTACTGGTTAAGGTCTTAACTCTTACTCTGGCCTAATAGCTAAGATCTTAACTCTTACTCTGGCCTAATAGCTAATGTCTTAGACTCGTACTATCGCCTACAGGTTAAGGTCTTAACTCTTACTCTGGCCTACTGGTTAAGGTCTTAACTCTTACTCTGGCCTACTGGTTAAGGTCTTAACTCTTACTCTGGCCTAATAGCTAAGGTATTAGACTCTTACTATGGCCTACAGGTTAAGGTCTTAACTCTTACTCTGGCCTACTGGTTAAGGTCTTAACTCTTACTCTGGCCTACTGGTTAAGGTCTTAACTCTTACTCTGGCCTAATAGCCAAGGTCTTAACTCTTACTCTGGCCTAATAGCTAAGGTCTTAGACTCTTACTCTGGCCTAATAGCCAAGGTCTTAGACTCGTACTCTGGCCTACTGGTTAAGGTCTTAATTCTTACTCTGGCCTAATAGCTAAGGTCTTAGACTCGTACTATGGCCTACTGGTTAAGGTCTCAACTCTTACTCTGGCCTACTGGTTAAGGTCTTAACTCTTACTCTGGCCTAATAGCTAACGTCTTAACTCTTACTCTGGCCTAATAGCTAAGGTCTTAGACTCGTACTCTGGCCTACAGGTTAAGGTCTTAACTCTTACTCTGGCCTAATAGCTAAGGTCTTAACTCTTACTCTGGCCTAATAGCTAAGGTCTTATACTCGTACTCTGGCCTACTGGTTAAGGTCTTAACTCTTACTCTGGCCTACTGGTTAAGGTCTTAACTCTTACTCTGGCCTACTGGTTAAGGTCTGAACACTTGCTCTGGCCTAATAGCTAAGGTCTTAGACTCGTACTATGGCCTACAGGTTAAGGTCTTAACTCTTTCTCTGGCCTACTGGTTAAAGTCTTAACTCTTACTCTGGCTTAATAGCTAAGGTCTTAGACTCGTACTCTGGCCTAATAGCTAAGGTCTTAACTCTTACTCTGGCCTACTGGTTAAGGTCTTAACTCTTACTCTGGCCTAATAGCTAAGGTCTTAGACTCTTACTCTGGCCTAATGGTTAAGGTCTTAACTCTTACTCTGGCCTAATGGTTAAGGTCTTAACTCTAACTCTGGCCTGCTGGTAAAGGTCTTACACTCTTACTCTGGCCTACAGGTTAAGGTCTTAACTCTTACTCTGGCCTACTGGTTAAGGTCTTAGACTCTTACTCTGGCCTACAGGTTAAGGTCTTAAATCTTACTCTAGCCTAATAGCTAAGGTCTTAACTCTTACTCTGGCCTAATAGCTAAGGTCTTAACTCGTACTCTGGCCTAATAGCTAAGGTCTTAGACTCATACTCTGGCCCACTGGTTTTGGTCTTAATTCTTACTCTGGCCTAATAGCTAAGGTCTTAACTCTTACTCTGGCCTAATAGCTAAGGTCTTAGACTCGTACTATGGCCTACTGGTTAAGGTCTTAACTCTCACTCTGGCCTACTGGTTAAGGTCTTAACACTTGCTCTGGCCTAATAGCTAAGGTCTTAGACTCGTACTAAGGCCTACAGGTTAAGGTCTTAACTCTTTCTCTGGCCTACTGGTTAAGGTCTTAACTCTTACTCTGGCCTAATAGCTAAGGTCTTAGACTCGTACTCTGGCCTAATAACTAAGGTCTTAACTCTTACTCTGGCCTACTGGTTAAGGTCTTAACTCTTTCTCTGGCCTAATAGCTAAGGTCTTAGACTCTTACTCTGGCCTTATGGTTAAGGTCTTAACTCTTACTCTGGCCTAATGGTTAAGGTCTTAACTCTTACTCTGGCCTACTGGTAAAGGTCTTAGACTCTTACTCTGGCCTACAGGTTAAGGTCTTAACTCTTACTCTGGCCTACTGGTTAAGGTCTTAGACTCTTACTCTGGCCTACAGGTTAAGGTCTTAAATCTTACTCTGGCCTACTGGTTAAGGTCTTAACTCTTACTCTAGCCTAATAGCTAAGGTCTTAACTCTTACTCTGGCCTAATAGCTAAGGTCTTAACTCGTACTCTGGCCTAATAGCTAAGGTCTTAGACTCGTACTCTGGCCTACCGGTTTTGGTCTTAACTCTTACTCTGGCCTAATAGCTAAGGTCTTAACTCTTACTCTGGCCTAATAGCTAAGGTCTTAGACTCGTACTATGGCCTACAGGTTAAGGTCTTAACTCTTACTCTGGCCTAATAGCTAAGGTCTTAGACTCGTACTCTGGCCTAAAGGTTAAGGTCTTAACTCTTACTCTGGCCTAATAGCTAAGGTCTTAACACTTATTCTGGCCTAATAGCTAAGGTCTTAGACTCGTACTCTGGCCTAATGGTTAAGGTCTTAGACTCTTACTCTGGCCTACTGGTTAAGGTCTTAACTCTTACTCTGGCCTAATAGCTAACGTCTTAACTCTTACTCTGGCCTAATAGCTAAGGTCTTAGACTCTTACTCTGGCCTACAGGTTAAGGTCTTAACTCTTACTCTGGCCTACTGGTTAAGGTCTCAACTCTTACTCTGGCCTAATAGCTAAGCTCTTAACTCTTACTCTGGCCTAATAGCTAAGGTCTTAGACTCGCACTCTGGCCTACTGGTTAAGGTCTTAACTCTTTCTCTGGCCTACTGGTTAAGGTCTTAACTCTCACTCTGGCCTACTGGTTAAGGTCTTAACACTTGCTCTGGCCTAATAGCTAAGGTCTTAGACTCGTACTATGGCCTACAGATTAAGGTCTTAACTCTTACTCTGGCCTAATAGCTAAGGTCTTAACTCTTATTCTGGCCTAATAGCTAAGGTCTTAGACTCGTACTCTGGCCTAATAGTTAAGGTCTTAGACTCGTACTCTGGCCTAATGGTTAAGGTCTTAACTCTTACTCTGGCCTAATAGCTAAGGTCTTAGACTCGTACTCTGGCCTAATAGCTAAGGTTTTAGGCTCGTACTCTGGACTAATGATTAAGGTCTTAACTCTTACTCTGGCCTAATAGCTAAGGTCTTAGACTCGTACTATGGCCTACAGGTTAAGGTCTTAACTCTTTCTCTGGCCTACTGGTTAAGGTCTTAACTCTAACTCTGGCCTAATAGCTAAGGTCTTAGACTCGTACTCTGGCCTAATAGCTAAGGTTTTAACTCTTACTCTGGCCTACTGGTTAAGGGCTTAACTCTTACTCTGGCCTAATAGCTAAGGTCTTAGACTCTTACTCTGGCCTAATGGTTAAGGTCTTAACTCCTACTCTGGCCTAATGGTTAAGGTCTTAACTCTTACTCTGGCCTACTGGTAAAGGTCTTAGACTCTTACTCTGGCCTACAGGTTAAGGTCTTAACTCTTACTCTGGCCTACTGGTTAAGGTCTTAGACTCTTACTCTGGCCTACAGGTTAAGGTCTTAACTCTTACTCTGGCCTACTGGTTAAGGTCTTACCTCTTACTCTAGCCTAATAGCTAAGGTCTTAACTCTTCCTCTGGCCTAATAGCTATGGTCTTAACTCGTACTCTGGCCTAATAGCTAAGGTCTTAGCCTCGTACTCTGGCCTACTGGTTAAGGTCTTAACTCTTATTCTGGCCTAATAGCTAAGGTCTTAACTCTTACTCTGGCCTAATACCTAAGGTCTTAGACTCGTACTATGGCCTACAGGTTAAGGTCTTAACTCTTACTCTGGCCTAATAGCTAAGGTCTTAGACTCGTACTCTGGCCTAAAGGTTTAGGTCTTAACTCTTACTCTGGCCTAATAGCTAAGGTCTTAACTCTTATTCTAGCCTAATAGCTAAGGTCTTAGACTCGTACTCTAGCCTAATGGTTAAGGTCTTAGACTCGTACTCTGGCCTAATGGTTAAGGTCTTAACTCTTACTCTGGCCTACTGGTTAAGGTCTTAACACTTACTCTGGCCTAATAGCTAAGGTCTGAGACTAGTACTCTGGCCTACTGGTTAAGGTCTTAACTCTTACTCTGGCCTAATAGCTAAGGTCTTAACTCTTACTCTGGCCTAATAGCTAAGGTCTTAGACTCGTACTCTGGCCTACTGGTTAAGGTCTTAACTCTTACTCTGGCCTAATAGCTACGGTCTTAGACTCATACTCTGGCCTAATGGTTAAGGTCTTAGACTCTTACTCTGGCCTACTTGTTAAGTTCTTAACTCTTACTCTGGCCTACAGGTTAAGGTCTTAACTCTTACTCTGGCCTAATGGTTAAGGTCTTTACTCTTACTCTGGCTTAATAGCTAATGTCTTAACTCGTACTCTGGCCTAATAGCTAAGGTCTTAGACTCGTACTCTGGCCTACTGGTTAAGGTCTTAACTCTTACTCTGGCCTAATAGCCAAGGTCTTAACTCTTACTCTGGCCTAATAGCTAAGGTCTTAGACTCGTACTATGGCCTACAAGTTAAGGTCTTAACTCTTACTCTGGCCTAATAGCTAAGGTCTTAGACTCGTACAATGGCCTAAAGCTTAAGGTCTTAACTCTTACTCTGGCCTAATAGCTAAGGTCTTAACTCTTATTCTGGCCTAATAGCTAAGGTCTTAGACTCGTACTCTGGCCTAATGGTTAAGGACTTAGACTCTTACTCTGGCCTAATGGTTAAGGTCTTAACTCTTACTCTGGCCTACTGCTTAAGGTCTTAACACTTACTCTGGCTTAATAGCTAAGGTCTTAGACTCGTACTCTGGCCTACTGGTTAAGGTCTTAACTCTTACTCGGGCCTAATAGCTAAGGTCTTAGACTCGTACTTTGGCCTACTGGTTAAGGTCTTAACTCTTACTCTGGCCTAATAGCTAAGGTCATAACTCTTACTCTGGCCTACTGGTTAAGGTCTTAACTCTTACTCTGGCCTAATAGCTTAGGTCTTAACTCTTACTCTGGCCTACTTGTTAAGGTCTTAACTCTTACTCTGGCCTACAGGTTAAGGTCTTAACTCTTACTCTGGCCTAATGGTTAAGGTCTTAACTCTTACTCTGGCTTAATAGCTAAGGTCTTAACTCGTACTCTGGCCTAATAGCTAAGGTCTTAGACTCGTACTCTGGCCTACTGGTTAAGGTCTTAACTCTTACTCTGGCCTAATAGTTAAGGTCTTAACTCTTACTCTGGCCTTATAGCTAAGGTCTTAGACTTGTACTATGGACTACAGGTTAAGGTCTTAACTCTTACTCTGGCCTAATATCTAAAGTCTTAGACTCGTACTCTGGCCTAAAGGTTAAGGTCTTAACTCTTACTCTGGCCGAATAGCTTAGGTCTTAACTCTTATTCTGGCCTAATAGCTAAGGTCTTAGACTCGTACTCTGGCCTAATGGTTAAGGTCTTAGACTTGTACTCTGGCCTAATGGTTAAGGTCCTAACTCTTACTCTGGCCTACTGGTTAAGGTCTTAACTCTTACTCTGGCCTAATAGCTAAGGTATTAAACTCATACTTTGGCCTACTGGTTAAGGTCTTAACTCTTACTCTGGCCTAATAGCTAAGGTCTTAACTCTTACTCTGGCCTACTGGTAAAGGTCTTAGTTTCTTACTCTGGCCTACAGGTTAAGGTCTTAACTCTTACTCTGGCCTGCTGGTTAAGGTCTTAGACTCTTACTCTGGCCTACAGGTTAAGGTCTTAACTCTTACTCTGGCCTTCTGGTTAAGGTCTTAACTCTTACTCTAGCCTAATAGCTAAGGTCTTAACTCTTACTCTGGCCTAATAGCTAAGGTCTTAGACTCGTACTCTGGCCTACTGGTTAAGGTCTTAACTCTTACTCTGGCCTAATAGCTAAGGTCTTAGACTCGTACTATGGCCTACAGGTTAAGGTCTTAACTCTTACTCAGGCCTACTGGTTAAGGTCTTAACTCTTACTCTGGCCTACTGCTTAAGGTCTTAACTCTTACTCTGGCCTAATAGATAAGGTGTTAACTCTTACTCTGGCGTAATAGCTAAGGTCTTAACTCTTACGCTGGCTTAATAGCTAAGGTCTTAACTCTTACTCTGGCCTTATAGCTAAGGTCTTAACTCTTACTCTGGCCTACTGGTTAATGTCTTAACTCTTACTCTGGCCTAATAGCTAAGGTCTTAACTCTTACTCTGGCCTAATAGCTAAGGTCTTAACTCTTACTCTGGCCTACTGGTTTTGGTCTTAATTCTTACTCTGGCCTAATAGCTAAGGTCTTAACTCTTACTCTGGCCTAATAGCTAAGGTCTTAGACTCGTACTATGGCCTACAGGTTAAGGTCTTAACTCTTACTCTGGCCTAATAGCTAAGATCTTAGACTCGTACTCTGGCCTAATAGCTAAGGTCTTAACTCTTACTCTGGCCTAATAGCTAAGGTCTTAGACTCTTACTCTGGCCTAATAGCTAAGGTCTTAGACTCGTACTCTGGCCTACTGGTTAAGGTCTTAACTCTTACTCTGGCCTAATAGCTAAGGTCCTAGACTCGTACTATGGCCTACAGGTTAAGGTCTTAACTCTTACTCAGGCCTACTGGTTAAGGTCTTAACTCTTACTCTGGCCTACTGGTTATGGTCTTTACTCTTACTCTGGCCTAATAGCTAAGGTCTTAACTTTTACTCTGGCCTAATAGCTAAGGTCTTAGACTCTTACTCTGGCCTAATAGCTAAGGTCTTAGACTCGTACTCTGGCCTACTGGTTAAGGTCTTAACTCTTACTCTGGCCTAATAGCTAAGGTCTTAGACTCGTACTATGGCCTACTGGTTAAGGTCTTAACTCTTACTCTGGCCTACTGGTTAAGGTCTAAACTCTTACTCTGGCCTAATAGCTAAGGTCTTAACTCTTACTCTGGCCTAATAGCTAAGGTCTTAGACTCGTACTCTGGCCTACTGGTTAAGGTCTTAACTCTTACTCTGGCCTACTGCTTAAAGTCTTAACTCTTACTATGGCTTAATAGCTAACGTCTTAACTCTTACTATGGCCTAATAGCTAAGGTCTTAACTCTTACTCTGGCCTAATAGCTAAGGTCTTAGACTCGTACTCTGGCCTACAGGTTAAGGTCTTAACTCTTACTCTGGCCTACTGGTTAAGGTCTTAACTCTTACTCTGGCCTAATAGCTAAGATCTTAACTCTTACTCTGGCCTAATAGCTAATGTCTTAGACTCGTACTATCGCCTACAGGTTAAGGTCTTAACTCTTACTCTGCCTACTGGTTAAGGTCTTAACTCTTACTCTGGCCTACTGGTTAAGGTCTTAACTCTTACTCTGGCCTAATAGCTAAGGTATTAGACTCGTACTATGGCCTACAGGTTAAGGTCTTAACTCTTACTCTGGCCTACTGGTTAAGGTCTTAACTCTTACTCTGGCCTACTGGTTAAGGTCTTAACTCTTACTCTGGCCTAATAGCCAAGGTCTTAACTCTTACTCTGGCCTAATAGCTAAGGTCTCAGACTCTTACTCTGGCCTAATAGCCAAGGTCTTAGACTCGTACTCTGGCCTACTGGTTAAGGTCTTAATTCTTACTCTGGCCTAATAGCTAAGGTCTTAGACTCGTACTATGGCCTACTGGTTAAGGTCTCAACTCTTACTCTGGCCTACTGGTTAAGGTCTTAACTCTTACTCTGGCCTAATAGCTAACGTCTTAACTTTTACTCTGGCCTAATAGCTAAGGTCTTAGACTCGTACTCTGGCCTACAGGTTAAGGTCTTAACTCTTACTCTGGCCTACTGGTTAAGGTCTTAACTCTTACTCTGGCCTAATAGCTAAGGTCTTAACTCTTACTCTGGCCTAATAGCTAAGGTCTTAGACTCGTACTCTGGCCTACTGGTTAAGGTCTTAACTCTTACTCTGGCCTACTGGTTAAGGTCTTAACTCTTACTCTGGCCTACTGGTTAAGGTCTGAACACTTGCTCTGGCCTAATAGCTAAGGTCTTAGACTCGTACTATGGCCTACAGGTTAAGGTCTTAACTCTTACTCTGGCCTACTGGTTAAGGTCTTAACTCTTACTCTGGCCTACTGGTTAAGGTCTTAACTCTTACTCTGGCCTAATAGCCAAGGTCTTAACTCTTACTCTGGCCTAATAGCTAAGGTCTCAGACTCTTACTCTGGCCTAATAGCCAAGGTCTTAGACTCGTACTCTGGCCTACTGGTTAAGGTCTTAATTCTTACTCTGGCCTAATAGCTAAGGTCTTAGACTCGTACTATGGCCTACTGGTTAAGGTCTCAACTCTTACTCTGGCCTACTGGTTAAGGTCTTAACTCTTACTCTGGCCTAATAGCTAACGTCTTAACTCTTACTCTGGCCTAATAGCTAAGGTCTTAGACTCGTACTCTGGCCTACAGGTTAAGGTCTTAACTCTTACTCTGGCCTACTGGTTAAGGTCTTAACTCTTACTCTGGCCTAATAGCTAAGGTCTTAACTCTTACTCTGGCCTAATAGCTAAGGTCTTAGACTCGTACTCTGGCCTACTGGTTAAGGTCTTAACTCTTACTCTGGCCTACTGGTTAAGGTCTTAACTCTTACTCTGGCCTACTGGTTAAGGTCTGAACACTTGCTCTGGCCTAATAGCTAAGGTCTTAGACTCGTACTATGGCCTACAGGTTAAGGTCTTAACTCTTTCTCTGGCGTACTGGTTAAGGTCTTAACTCTTACTCTGGCTTAATAGCTAAGGTCTTAGACTCGTACTCTGGCCTAATAGCTAAGGTCTTAACTCTTACTCTGGCCTACTGGTTAAGGTCTTAACTCTTACTATGGCCTAATAGCTAAGGTCTTAGACTCTTACTCTGGCCTAATGGTTAAGGTCTTAACTCTTACTCTGGCCTAATGGTTAAGGTCTTAACTCTTACTCTGGCCTGCTGGTAAAGGTCTTACACTCTTACTCTGGCCTACAGGTTAAGGTCTTAACTCTTACTCTGGCCTACTGGTTAAGGTCTTAGACTCTTACTCTGGCCTACAGGTTAAGGTCTTAAATCTTACTCTAGCCTAATAGCTAAGGTCTTAACTCTTACTCTGGCCTAATAGCTAAGGTCTTAACTCGTACTCTGGCCTAATAGCTAAGGTCTTAGACTTGTACTATGGCCTACAGGTTAAGGTCTTAACTCTTACTCTGGCCTAATAGCTAAGGACTTAGACTCGTACTCTGGCCTAAAGGTTAAGGTCTTAACTCTTACTCTGGCCTAATAGCTAAGATCTTAACTCTTATTCTGGCCTAATAGCTAAGGTCTTAGACTCGTACTCTGGCCTAATGGTTAAGGTCTTAGACTCGTACTCTGGCCTAATGGTTAAGGTCTTAACTCTTACTCTGGCCTACTGGTTAAGGTCTTAACTCTTACTCTGGCCTAATAGCTAAGGTCTTAGACTCGTACTCTGGCCTACTGGTTAAGGTCTTAACTCTTACTCTGGCCTAATAGCTAAGGTCTTAGACTCGTACTTTGGCCTACCGGTTAAGGTCTTAACTCTTACTCTGGCCTAATAGCTAAGGTCTTAACTCTTACTCTGGCCTACTGGTTAAGGTCTTAACTCTTACTCTGGCCTAATAGCTAAGGTCTTAACTCTTACTCTGGCCTAATAGCTAAGGTCTTAGACTCGTACTCTGGCCTACTGGTTAAGGTCTCAACTCTTACTCTGGCCTACTGGTTAAGGTCTTAACTCTTACTCTGGCCTAATAGCTAAGGTCTTAGACTCGTACTCTGGCCTAATGGTTAAGGTCTTGGACTCTTACTCTGGCCTACTGGTTAAGGTCTTAACTCTTACTCTGGCCTAATGGTTAAGGTCTTAACTCGTACTCTGGCCTAATAGCTGAGGTCTTAACTCTTACTCTGGCCTACTTGTTAAGGTCTTAACTCTTACTCTGGCCTACAGGTTAAGGTCTTAACTCTTACTCTGGCCTAATGGTTAAGGTCTTAACTCTTACTCTGGCTTAATAGCTAAGGTCTTAACTCTTACTCTGGCCTAATAGCTAAGGTCTTAACTCTTACTCTGGCCTAATAGCTAAGGTCTTAGACTCGTACTTTGGCCTACTGGTTAAGGTCTTAACTCTTACACTGGCCTAATAGCTAAGGTCTTAACTCTTACTCTGGCCTACTGGTTAAGGTCTTAACTCTTACTCTGGCCTAATGGTTAAGGTCTTAACTCGTACTCTGGCCTAATAGCTGAGGTCTTAACTCTTACTCTGGCCTACTTGTTAAGGTCTTAACTCTTACTCTGGCCTACAGGTTAAGGTCTTAACTCTTACTCTGGCCTAATGTTTAAGGTCTTAACTCTTACTCTGGCTTAATAGCTAAGGTCTTAACTCTTACTCTGGCCTAATAGCTAAGGTCTTAACTCTTACTCTGGCCTAATAGCTAAGGTCTTAACTCTTACTCTGGCCTAATAGCTATGGTCTTAGACTCGTACTCTGGCCTACTGGTTAAGGTCTTAACTCTTACTCTGGCCTAATAGCTAAGGTCTTAGACTCTTACTTTGGCCTACTGGTTAAGGTCTTAACTCTTACACTGGCCTAATAGCTAAGGTCTTAACTCTTACTCTGGCCTACTGGTTAAGGTCTTAACTCTTACTCTGGCCTAATAGCTAAGGTCTTAACTCTTACTCTGGCCTAATAGCTAAGGTCTTAGACTCGTACTCTGGCCTACAGGTTAAGGTCTTAACTCTTACTCTGGCCTACTGGTTAAGGTCTTAACTCTTACTCTGGCCTAATAGCTAAGATCTTAACTCTTACTCTGGCCTAATAGCTAATGTCTTAGACTCGTACTATCGCCTACAGGTTAAGGTCTTAACTCTTACTCTGGCCTACTGGTTAAGGTCTTAAGTCTTACTCTGGCCTACTGGTTAAGGTCTTAACTCTTACTCTGGCCTAATAGCTAAGGTATTAGACTCGTACTATGGCCTACAGGTTAAGGTCTTAACTCTTACTCTGGCCAACTGGTTAAGGTCTTAACTCTTACTCTGGCCTAATAGCTAAGGTCTTAACTCTTACTCTGGCCTAATAGCTAAGGCCTTAGACTCTTACTCTGGCCTAATAGCCAAGGTCTTAGACTCGTACTCTGGCCTACTGGTTAAGGTCCTAACTCTTACTCTGGCCTAATAGCTAATGTCTTAGACTCGTACTATGGCCTACTGGTTAAGGTCTCAACTCTTACTCTGGCCTACTGGTTAAGGTCTTAACTCTTACTCTGGCCTAGTGGTTAAGGTCTTAACTCTTACTCTGGCCTAATAGCTAAGGTCTTAACTCTTACTCTGGCCTAATAGCTAAGGTCTTAGACTCGTACTATGGCCTACAGGTTAAGGTCTTAACTCTTACTCTGGCCTACTGGTTAAGGTCTTAACTCTTACTCTAGCCTAATAGCTAAGGTCTTAACTCTTACTCTGGCCTAATAGCTAAGGTCTTAGACTCTTACTCTGGCCTAATAGCTAAGGTCTTAGACTCGTACTATGGCCTACAGCTTAAGGTCTTAACTCTTACTCTGGCCTACTGGTTAAGGTCTTAACTCTTACTCTGGCCTAATAGCTAAGGTCTTAGACTCGTACTATGGCCTACAGCTTAAGGTCTTAACTCTTACTCAGGCCTACTGGTTAAGGTCTTAACTCTTACTCTGGCCTACTGGTTAAGGTCTTTACTCTTACTCTGGCCTAATAGCTAAGGTCTTAACTCTTACTCTGGCCTAATAGCTAAGGTCTTAGACTCTTACTCTGGCCTAATAGCTAAGGTCTTAACTCGTACTCTGGCCTAATAGCTAAGGTCTTAGAC
This sequence comes from Triturus cristatus, assembly GCF_964204655.1. Lineage (NCBI taxonomy): Eukaryota > Metazoa > Chordata > Amphibia > Caudata > Salamandridae > Triturus > Triturus cristatus. Next base: position 835,453 of record NC_140582.1, on the reverse strand, counting down.
TCGTACTCTGGCCCACTGGTTTTGGTCTTAATTCTTACTATGGCCTAATAGCTAAGGTCTTAACTCTCACTCTGGCCTAATAGCTAAGGTCTTAGACTCGTACTATGGCCTACAGGTTAAGGTCTTAACTCTTACTCTGGCCTAATAGCTAAGGACTTAGACTCGTACTCTGGCCTAAAGGTTAAGGTCTTAACTCTTACTCTGGCCTAATAGCTAAGATCTTGACACTTATTCTGGCCAAATAGCTAAGGTCTTAGACTCGTACTCTGGCCTAATGGTTAAGGTCTTAGACTCGTACTCTGGCCTAATGGTTAAGGTCTTAACTCTTACTCTGGCCTACTGGTTAAGGTCTTAACTCTTACTCTGGCCTAATAGCTAAGGTCTTAGACTCGTACTCTGGCCTACTGGTTAAGGTCTTAACTCTTACTCTGGCCTAATAGCTAAGGTCTTAGACTCGTACTTTGGCCTACCGGTTAAGGTCTTAACTCTTACTCTGGCCTAATAGCTAAGGTCTTAACTCTTACTCTGGCCTACTGGTTAAGGTCTTAACTCTTACTCTGGCCTAATAGCTAAGGTCTTAACTCTTACTCTGGCCTAATAGCTAAGGTCTTAGACTCGTACTCTGGCCTACTGGTTAAGGTCTCAACTCTTACTCTGGCCTACTGGTTAAGGTCTTAACTCTTACTCTGGCCTAATAGCTAAGGTCTTAGACTCGTACTCTGGCCTAATGGTTAAGGTCTTAGACTCTTACTCTGGCCTACTGGTTAAGGTCTTAACTCTTACTCTGGCCTAATGGTTAAGGTCTTAACTCGTACTCTGGCCTAATAGCTGAGGTCTTAACTCTTACTCTGGCCTACTTGTTAAGGTCTTAACTCTTACTCTGGCCTACAGGTTAAGGTCTTAACTCTTACTCTGGCCTAATGGTTAAGGTCTTAACTCTTACTCTGGCTTAATAGCTAAGGTCTTAACTCTTACTCTGGCCTAATAGCTAAGGTCTTAACTCTTACTCTGGCCTAATAGCTATGGTCTTAGACTCGTACTCTGGCCTACTGGTTAAGGTCTTAACTCTTACTCTGGCCTAATAGCTAAGGTCTTAGACTCGTACTTTGGCCTACTGGTTAAGGTCTTAACTCTTACACTGGCCTAATAGCTAAGGTCTTAACTCTTACTCTGGCCTAATAGCTAATGTCTTAGACTCGTACTATCGCCTACAGGTTAAGGTCTTAACTCTTACTCTGGCCTACTGGTTAAGGTCTTAAGTCTTACTCTGGCCTACTGGTTAAGGTCTTAACTCTTACTCTGGCCTAATAGCTAAGGGATTAGACTCGTACTATGGCCTACAGGTTAAGGTCTTAACTCTTACTCTGGCCTACTGGTTAAGGTCTTAACTCTTACTCTGGCCTAATAGCTAAGGTCTTAACTCTTACTCTGGCCTAATAGCTAAGGTCTTAGACTCTTACTCTGGCCTAATAGCCAAGGTCTTAGACTCGTACTCTGGCCTACTGGTTAAGGTCTTAACTCTTACTCTGGCCTAATAGCTAAGGTCTTAGACTCGTACTATGGCCTACTGGTTAAGGTCTCAACTCTTACTCTGGCCTACTGGTTAAGGTCTTAACTCTTACTCTGGCCTAATAGCTAACGTCTTAATTCTTACTCTGGCCTACTGGTTAAGGTCTTAACTCTTACTCTGGCCTAATAGCTAAGGTCTTAACTCTTACTCTGGCCTAATAGCTAAGGCCCTAGACTCGTACTATGGCCTACAGGTTAAGGTCTTAACTCTTACTCTGGCCTACTGGTTAAGGTATTAACTCTTACTCTAGCCTAATAGCTAAGGTCTTAACTCTTACTCTGGCCTAATAGCTAAGGTCTTAGACTCTTACTCTGGCCTAATAGCTAAGGTCTTAGACTCGTACTATGGCCTACAGCTTAAGGTCTTAACTCTTACTCTGGCCTACTGGTTAAGGTCTTAACTCTTACTCTGGCCTAATAGCTAAGGTCTTAGACTCGTACTATGGCCTACAGCTTAAGGTCTTAACTCTTACTCAGGCCTACTGGTTAAGGTCTTAACTCTTACTCTGGCCTACTGGTTAAGGTCTTTACTCTTACTCTGGCCTAATAGCTAAGGTCTTAACTCTTACTCTGGCCTAATAGCTAAGGTCTTAGACTCTTACTCTGGCCTAATAGCTAAGGTCTTAGACTCGTACTCTGGCCTACTGGTTAAGGTCTTAACTCTTACTCTGGCCTAATAGCTAAGGTCTTAGACTCGTACTATGGCCTACTGGTTAAGGTCTTAACTCTTACACTGGCCTAATAGCTAAGGTCTTAACTCTTACTCTGGCCTAATAGCTAATGTCTTAGACTCGTACTATCGCCTACAGGTTAAGGTCTTAACTCTTACTCTGGCCTACTGGTTAAGGTCTTAAGTCTTACTCTGGCCTACTGGTTAAGGTCTTAACTCTTACTCTGGCCTAATAGCTAAGGGATTAGACTCGTACTATGGCCTACAGGTTAAGGTCTTAACTCTTACTCTGGCCTACTGGTTAAGGTCTTAACTCTTACTCTGGCCTAATAGCTAAGGTCTTAACTCTTACTCTGGCCTAATAGCTAAGGTCTTAGACTCTTACTCTGGCCTAATAGCCAAGGTCTTAGACTCGTACTCTGGCCTACTGGTTAAGGTCTTAACTCTTACTCTGGCCTAATAGCTAAGGTCTTAGACTCGTACTATGGCCTACTGGTTAAGGTCTCAACTCTTACTCTGGCCTACTGGTTAAGGTCTTAACTCTTACTCTGGCCTAATAGCTAACGTCTTAATTCTTACTCTGGCCTACTGGTTAAGGTCTTAACTCTTACTCTGGCCTAATAGCTAAGGTCTTAACTCTTACTCTGGCCTAATAGCTAAGGCCCTAGACTCGTACTATGGCCTACAGGTTAAGGTCTTAACTCTTACTCTGGCCTACTGGTTAAGGTATTAACTCTTACTCTAGCCTAATAGCTAAGGTCTTAACTCTTACTCTGGCCTAATAGCTAAGGTCTTAGACTCTTACTCTGGCCTAATAGCTAAGGTCTTAGACTCGTACTATGGCCTACAGCTTAAGGTCTTAACTCTTACTCTGGCCTACTGGTTAAGGTCTTAACTCTTACTCTGGCCTAATAGCTAAGGTCTTAGACTCGTACTATGGCCTACAGCTTAAGGTCTTAACTCTTACTCAGGCCTACTGGTTAAGGTCTTAACTCTTACTCTGGCCTACTGGTTAAGGTCTTTACTCTTACTCTGGCCTAATAGCTAAGGTCTTAACTCTTACTCTGGCCTAATAGCTAAGGTCTTAGACTCTTACTCTGGCCTAATAGCTAAGGTCTTAGACTCGTACTCTGGCCTACTGGTTAAGGTCTTAACTCTTACTCTGGCCTAATAGCTAAGGTCTTAGACTCGTACTATGGCCTACTGGTTAAGGTCTTAACTCTTACTCTGGCCTACTGGTTAAGGTCTTAACTCTTACTCTGGCCTAATAGCTAATGTCTTAACTCTTACTCTGGTCTAATAGCTAATGTCTTAGACTCGTACTCTGGCCTACTGGTTAAGGTCTTAACTCTTACTCTGGCCTACTGGTTAAGATCTTAACTCTTACTCTGGCCTACTGCTTAAGGTCTTAACTCTTACTCTGGCCTAATAGCTAACGTCTTAACTCTTACTCTGGCCTAATAGCTAAGGTCTTAACTCTTACTCTGGCCTAATAGCTAAGGTCGTAGACTCGTACTCTGGCCTACAGGTTAAGGTCTTAACTCTTACTCTGGCATACTGGTTAAGGTCTTAACTCTTATTCTGGACTAATAGCTAAGATCTTAACTCTTACTCTGGCCTAATAGCTAATGTCTTAGACTCGTACTATCGCCTACAGGTTAAGGTCTTAACTCTTACTCTGGCCTACTGGTTAAGGTCTTAACTCTTACTCTGGCCTAATAGCTAAGATATTAGACTCGTACTATGGCCTACAGGTTAAGGTCTTAACTCTTACTCTGGCCTACTGATTAAGGTCTTAACTCTTACTCTGGCCTACTGGTTAAGGTCTTAACTCTTACTCTGGCCTAATAGCTAAGGTCTTAACTCTTACTCTGGCCTAATAGCGAAGGTCTTAGACTCTTACTCTGGCCTAATAGCCAAGGTCTTAGACTCGTACTCCGGCCTACTGGTTAAGGTCTTAACTCTTACTCTGGCCTAATAGCTAAGGTCTTAGACTCGTACTATGGCCTACTGGTTAAGGTCTCAACTCTTACTCTGGCCTACTGGTTAAGGTCTTAACTCTTACTCTGGCCTAATAGCTAACGTCTTAACTCTTACTCTGGCCTAATAGCTAAGGTCTTAGACTCATACTCTGGCCTACAGGTTAAGGTCTTAACTCTTACTCTGGCCTACTGGTTAAGGTCTTAACTCTTACTCTGGCCTAATAGCTAAGGTCTTAACTCTTACTCTGGCCTAATAGCTAATGTCTTAGACTCGTACTATCGCCTACAGGTTAAGGTCTTAACTCTTACTCTGGCCTACTGGTTAAGGTCTTAACTCTTACTCTGGCCGACTGGTTAAGGTCTTAACTCTTACTCTGGCCTAATAGCTAAGATATTAGACTCGTACTATGGCCTACAGGTTAAGGTCTTAACTCTTACTCTGGCCTACTGATTAAGGTCTTAACTCTTACTCTGGCCTACTGATTAAGGTCTTAACTCTTACTCTGGCCTAATAGCTAAGGTCTTAACTCTTACTCTGGCCTAATAGCTAAGGTCTTAGACTCTTACTCTGGCCTAATAGCCAAGGTCTTAGACTCGTACTCCGGCCTACTGGTTAAGGTCTTAACTCTTACTCTGGCCTAATAGCTAAGGTCTTAGACTCGTACTATGGCCTACTGGTTAAGGTCTTAACTCTCACTCTGGCCTACTGGTTAAGGTCTTAACACTTGCTCTGGCCTAATAGCTAAGGTCTTAGACTCGTACTAAGGCCTACAGGTTAAGGTCTTAACTCTTTCTCTGGCCTGCTGGTTAAGGTCTTAACTCTTACTCTGGCCTAATAGCTAAGGTCTTAGACTCGTACTCTGGCCTAATAACTAAGGTCTTAACTCTTACTCTGGCCTACTGGTTAAGGTCTTAACTCTTTCTCTGGCCTAATAGCTAAGGTCTTAGACTCTTACTCTGGCCTAATGGTTAAGGTCTTAACTCTTACTCTGGCCTAATGGTTAAGGTCTTAACTCTTACTCTGGCCTACTGGTAAAGGTCTTAGACTCTTACTCTGGCCTACAGGTTAAGGTCTTAAATCTTACTCTGGCCTACTGGTTAAGGTCTTAGACTATTACTCTGGCCTACAGGTTAAGGTCTTAAATCTTACTCTGGCCTACTGGTTAAGGTCTTAACTCTTACTCTAGCCTAATAGCTAAGGTCTTAACTCTTACTCTGGCCTAATAGCTAAGGTCTTAACTCTTACTCTGGCCTAATAGCTAAGGTCGTAGACTCGTACTCTGGCCTACAGGTTAAGGTCTTAACTCTTACTCTGGCATACTGGTAAAGGTCTTAGACTCTTACTCTGGCCTACAGGTTAAGGTCTTAAATCTTACTCTGGCCTACTGCTTAAGGTCTTAACTCTTACTCTGGCCTAATAGCTAACGTCTTAACTCTTACTCTGGCCTAATAGCTAAGGTCTTAACTCTTACTCTGGCCTAATAGCTAAGGTCGTAGACTCGTACTCTGGCCTACAGGTTAAGGTCTTAACTCTTACTCTGGCTTACTGGTTAAGGTCTTAACTCTTATTCTGGACTAATAGCTAAGATCTTAACTCTTACTCTGGCCTAATAGCTAATGTCTTAGACTCGTACTATCGCCTACAGGTTAAGGTCTTAACTCTTACTCTGGCCTACTGGTTAAGGTCTTAACTCTTACTCTGGCCTACTGGTTAAGGTCTTATCTCTTACTCTGGCCTAATAGCTAAGATATTAGACTCGTACTATGGCCTACAGGTTAAGGTCTTAACTCTTACTCTGGCCTACTGATTAAGGTCTTAACTCTTACTCTGGCCTACTGGTTAAGGTCTTAACTCTTACTCTGGCCTAATAGCTAAGGTCTTAACTCTTACTCTGGCCTAATAGCGAAGGTCTTAGACTCTTACTCTGGCCTAATAGCCAAGGTCTTAGACTCGTACTCCGGCCTACTGGTTAAGGTCTTAACTCTTACTCTGGCCTAATAGCTAAGGTCTTAGACTCGTACTATGGCCTACTGGTTAAGGTCTCAACTCTTACTCTGGCCTACTGGTTAAGGTCTTAACTCTTACTCTGGCCTAATAGCTAACGTCTTAACTCTTACTCTGGCCTAATAGCTAAGGTCTTAGACTCATACTCTGGCCTACAGGTTAAGGTCTTAACTCTTACTCTGGCCTACTGGTTAAGGTCTTAACTCTTACTCTGGCCTAATAGCTAAGGTCTTAACTCTTACTCTGGCCTAATAGCTAATGTCTTAGACTCGTACTATCGCCTACAGGTTAAGGTCTTAACTCTTACTCTGGCCTACTGGTTAAGGTCTTAACTCTTACTCTGGCCTACTGGTTAAGGTCTTAACTCTTACTCTGGCCTAATAGCTAAGATATTAGACTCGTACTATGGCCTACAGGTTAAGGTCTTAACTCTTACTCTGGCCTACTGATTAAGGTCTTAACTCTTACTCTGGCCTGCTGGTTAAGGTCTTAACTCTTACTCTGGCCTAATAGCTAAGGTCTTAACTCTTACTCTGGCCTAATAGCTAAGGTCTTAGACTCTTACTCTGGCCTAATAGCCAAGGTCTTAGACTCGTACTCCGGCCTACTGGTTAAGGTCTTAACTCTTACTCTGGCCTAATAGCTAAGGTCTTAGACTCGTACTATGGCCTACTGGTTAAGGTCTTAACTCTCACTCTGGCCTACTGGTTAAGGTCTTAACACTTGCTCTGGCCTAATAGCTAAGGTCTTAGACTCGTACTATGGCCTACAGGTTAAGGTCTTAACTCTTTCTCTGGCCTACTGGTTAAGGTCTTAACTCTTACTCTGGCCTAATAGCTAAGGTCTTAGACTCGTACTCTGGCCTAATAACTAAGGTCTTAACTCTTACTCTGGCCTACTGGTTAAGGTCTTAACTCTTTCTCTGGCCTACTAGCTAAGGTCTTAGACTCTTACTCTGGCCTAATGGTTAAGGTCTTAACTCTTACTCTGGCCTAATGGTTAAGGTCTTAACTCTTACTCTGGCCTACTGGTAAAGGTCTTAGACTCTTACTCTGGCCTACAGGTTAAGGTCTTAACTCTTACTCTGGCCTACTGGTTAAGGTCTTAGACTCTTACTCTGGCCTACAGGTTAAGGTCTTAAATCTTACTCTGGCCTACTGGTTAAGGTCTTAACTCTTACTCTAGCCTAATAGCTAAGGTCTTAACTCTTACTCTGGCCTAATAGCTAAGGTCTTAACTCGTACTCTGGCCTAATAGCTAAGGTCTTAGACTTGTACTCTGGCCTACCGGTTTTGGTCTTAACTCTTACTCTGGCCTAATAGCTAAGGTCTTAAATCTTTCTCTGGCCTAATAGCTAAGGTCTTAGACTCGTACTATGGCCTACAGGTTAAGGTCTTAACTCTTACTCTGGCCTAATAGCTAAGGTCTTAGACTCGTACTCTGGCCTAAAGGTTAAGGTCTTAACTCTTACTCTGGCCTAATAGCTAAGGTCTTAACACTTATTCTGGCCTAATAGCTAAGGTCTTAGACTCGTACTCTGGCCTAATGGTTAAGGTCTTAGACTCGTACTCTGGCCTACTGGTTAAGGTCTTAACTCTTACTCTGGCCTAATAGCTAAGGTCTTAGACTCGTACTCTGGCCTACTGGTTAAGGTCTTAACTCTTACTCTGGCCTACTGGTTAAGGTCTTAACTCTTACTCTGGCCTAATAGCTAAGGTCTTAGACTCGTACTCTGGCCTAATGGTTAAGGTCTTAGACTCTTACTCTGGCCTACTGGTTAAGGTCTTAACTCTTAATCTGGCCTACTGGTTAAGGTCTTAACTCTTACTCTGGCCTAGTGGTTAAGGTTTTAACTCTTACTCTGGCCTAATAGCTAAGGTCCTAACTCTTACCCTGGCCTACTTGTTAAGGTCTTAACTCTTACTCTGGACTAATAGCTAAGATCTTAACTCTTACTCTGGCCTAATAGCTAAGGTCTTAGACTCGTACTCTGGCCTAATGGTTAAGGTCTTAGACTCTTACTCTGGCCTACTGGTTAAGGTCTTAACTCTTACTCTGGCCTACTGGTTAAGGTCTTAACTCTTACTCTGGCCTACTGGTTAAGGTCTTAACTCTTACTCTGGCCTACTGGTTAAGGTCTTAACTCTTACTCTGGCCTAATAGCTAAGATATTAGACTCGTACTATGGCCTACACGTTAAGGTCTTAACTCTTATTCTGGCCTACTGGTTAAGGTCTTAACTCTCACTCTGGCCTACTGGTTAAGGTCTTAACTCTTACTCTGGCCTAATAGCTAAGGTCTTAACTCTTACTCTGGCCTAATAGCTAAGGTCTTAGACTCTTACTCTGGCCTAATAGCCAAGGTCTTAGACTCGTACTCTGGCCTACTGGTTAAGGTCTTAACTCTTACTCTGGCCTAATAGCTAAGGTCTTAGACTCGTACTATGGCCTACTGGTTAAGGTCTCAACTCTTACTCTGGCCTACTGGTTAAGGTCTTAACTCTTACTCTGGCCTAATAGCTAACGTCTTAACTCTTACTCTGGCCTAATAGCTAAGGTCTTAGACTCGTACTCTGGCCTACAGGTTAAGGTCTTAACTCTTACTCTGGCCTACTGGTTAAGGTCTCAACTCTTACTCTGGCCTAATAGCTAAGCTCTTAACTCTTACTCTGGCCTAATAGCTAAGGTCTTAGACTCGTACTCTGGCCTACTGGTTAAGGTCTTAACTCTTTCTCTGGCCTACTGGTTAAGGTCTTAACTCTCACTCTGGCCTACTGGTTAAGGTCTTAACACTTGCTCTGGCCTAATAGCTAAGGTCTTAGACTCGTACTATGGCCTACAGATTAAGGTCTTAACTCTTTCTCTGGCCTACTGGTTAAGGTCTTAACCCTTACTCTGGCCTAATAGCTAAGGTCTTAGACTCGTACTCTGGCCTAATAACTAAGGTCTTAACTCTTACTCTGGCCTACTGGTTAAGGTCTTAACTCTTTCTCTGGCCTAATAGCTAAGGTCTTAGACTCTTACTCTGGCCTAATGGTTAAGGTCTTAACTCTTACTCTGGCCTAATGGTTAAGGTCTTAACTCTTACTCTGGCCTACTGGTAAAGGTCTTAGACTCTTACTCTGGCCTACTGGTAAAGGTCTTAGACTCTTACTCTGGCCTACAGGTTAAGGTCTTAACTCTTACTCTGGCCTACTGGTTAAGGTCTTAGACTCTTACTCTGGCCTACAGGTTAAGGTCTTAAATCTTACTCTGGCCTACTGGTTAAGGTATTAACTCTTACTCTAGCCTAATAGCTAAGGTCTTAACTCTTACTCTGGCCTAATAGCTAAGGTCTTAACTCGTACTCTGGCCTAATAGCTAAGGTCTTAGACTCGTACTCTGGCCTACCGGTTTTGGTCTTAACTCTTACTCTGGCCTAATAGCTAAGGTCTTAACTCTTACTCTGGCCTAATAGCTAAGGTCTTAGACTCGTACTATGGCCTACAGGTTAAGGTCTTAACTCTTACTCTGGCCTAATAGCTAAGGTCTTAGACTCGTACTCTGGCCTAAAGGTTAAAGTCTTAACTCTTACTCTGGCCTAATAGCTAAGGTCTTAACACTTATTCTGGCCTAATAGCTAAGGTCTTAGACTCGTACTCTGGCCTACTGGTTAAGGTCTTAACTCTTACTCTGGCCTAATAGCTAAGGTCTTAGACTCGTACTCTGGCCTACTGGATAAGGTCTTAACTCTTACTCAGGCCTACTGGTTAAGGTCTTAACTCTTACTCTGGCCTACTGGTTAAGGTCTTTACTCTTACTCTGGCCTAATAGCTAAGGTCTTAACTTTTACTCTGGCCTAATAGCTAAGGTCTTAGACTCTTACTCTGGCCTAATAGCTAAGGTCTTAGACTCGTACTCTGGCCTACTGGTTAAGGTCTTAACTCTTACTCTGGCCTAATAGCTAAGGTCTTAGACTCGTACTATGGCCTACTGGTTAAGGTCTTAACTCTTACTCTGGCCTACTGGTTAAGGTCTAAACTCTTACTCTGGCCTAATAGCTAAGGTCTTAACTCTTACTCTGGCCTAATAGCTAAGGTCTTAGACTCGTACTCTGGCCTACTGGTTAAGGTCTTAACTCTTACTCTGGCCTACTGCTTAAGGTCTTAACTCTTACTCTGGCTTAATAGCTAACGTCTTAACTCTTACTCTGGCCTAATAGCTAAGGTCTTAACTCTTACTCTGGCCTAATAGCTAAGGTCTTAGACTCGTACTCTGGCCTACAGGTTAAGGTCTTAACTCTTACTCTGGCCTACTGGTTAAGGTCTTAACTCTTACTCTGGCCTACTGGTTAAGGTCTTAACTCTTACTCTGGCCTAATAGCTAAGGTATTAGACTCGTACTATGGCCTACAGGTTAAGGTCTTAACTCTTACTCTGGCCTACAGGTTAAGGTCTTAACTCTTACTCTGGCCTACTGATTAAGGTCTTAACTCTTACTCTGGCCTGCTGGTTAAGGTCTTAACTCTTACTCTGGCCTAATAGCTAAGGTCTTAACTCTTACTCTGGCCTAATAGCTAAGGTCTTAGACTCTTACTCTGGCCTAATAGCCAAGGTCTTAGACTCGTACTCCGGCCTACTGGTTAAGGTCTTAACTCTTACTCTGGCCTAATAGCTAAGGTCTTAGACTCGTACTATGGCCTACTGGTTAAGGTCTTAACTCTCACTCTGGCCTACTGGTTAAGGTCTTAACACTTGCTCTGGCCTAATAGCTAAGGTCTTAGACTCGTACTATGGCCTACAGGTTAAGGTCTTAACTCTTTCTCTGGCCTACTGGTTAAGGTCTTAACTCTTACTCTGGCCTAATAGCTAAGGTCTTAGACTCGTACTCTGGCCTAATAACTAAGGTCTTAACTCTTACTCTGGCCTACTGGTTAAGGTCTTAACTCTTTCTCTGGCCTACTAGCTAAGGTCTTAGACTCTTACTCTGGCCTAATGGTTAAGGTCTTAACTCTTACTCTGGCCTAATGGTTAAGGTCTTAACTCTTACTCTGGCCTACTGGTAAAGGTCTTAGACTCTTACTCTGGCCTACAGGTTAAGGTCTTAACTCTTACTCTGGCCTACTGGTTAAGGTCGTAGACTCTTACTCTGGCCTACAGGGTAAGGTCTTAAATCTTACTCTGGCCTACTGGTTAAGGTCTTAACTCTTACTCTAGCCTAATAGCTAAGGTCTTAACTCTTACTCTGGCCTAATAGCTAAGGTCTTAACTCGTACTCTGGCCTAATAGCTAAGGTCTTAGACTTGTACTCTGGCCTACCGGTTTTGGTCTTAACTATTACTCTGGCCTAATAGCTAAGGTCTTAACTCTTTCTCTGGCCTAATAGCTAAGGTCTTAGACTCGTACTATGGCCTACAGGTTAAGGTCTTAACTCTTACTCTGGCCTAATAGCTAAGGTCTTAACACTTATTCTGGCCTAATAGCTAAGGTCTTAGACTCGTACTCTGGCCTAATGGTTAAGGTCTTAGACTCGTACTCTGGCCTACTGGTTAAGGTCTTAACTCTTACTCTGGCCTAATAGCTAAGGTCTTAGACTCGTACTCTGGCCTACTGGTTAAGGTCTTAACTCTTACTCTGGCCTACTGGTTAAGGTCTTAACTCTTACTCTGGCCTAATAGCTAAGGTCTTAGACTCGTACTCTGGCCTAATGGTTAAGGTCTTAGACTCTTACTCTGGCCTACTGGTTAAGGTCTTAACTCTTAATCTGGCCTACTGGTTAAGGTCTTAACTCTTACTCTGGCCTAGTGGTTAAGGTTTTAACTCTTACTCTGGCCTAATAGCTAAGGTCTTAACTCTTACCCTGGCCTACTTGTTAAGGTCTTAACTCTTACTCTGGACTAATAGCTAAGATCTTAACTCTTACTCTGGCCTAATAGCTAAGGTCTTAGACTCGTACTCTGGCCTAATGGTTAAGGTCTTAGACTCTTACTCTGGCCTACTGGTTAAGGTCTTAACTCTTACTCTGGCCTACTGGTTAAGGTCTTAACTCTTACTCTGGCCTACTGGTTAAGGTCTTAACTCTTACTCTGGCCTACTGGTTAAGGTCTTAACTCTTACTCTGGCCTAATAGCTAAGATATTAGACTCGTACTATGGCCTACACGTTAAGGTCTTAACTCTTACTCTGGACTACTGGTTAAGGTCTTAACTCTCACTCTGGCCTACTGGTTAAGGTCTTAACTCTTACTCTGGCCTAATAGCTAAGGTCTTAACTCTTACTCTGGCCTAATAGCTAAGGTCTTAGACTCTTACTCTGGCCTAATAGCCAAGGTCTTAGACTCGTACTCTGGCCTACTGGTTAAGGTCTTAACTCTTACTCTGGCCTAATAGCTAAGGTCTTAGACTCGTACTATGGCCTACTGGTTAAGGTCTCAACTCTTACTCTGGCCTACTGGTTAAGGTCTTAACTCTTACTCTGGCCTAATAGCTAACGTCTTAACTCTTACTCTGGCCTAATAGCTAAGGTCTTAGACTTGTACTCTGGCCTACAGGTTAAGGTCTTAACTCTTACTCTGGCCTACTGGTTAAGGTCTCAACTCTTACTCTGGCCTAATAGCTAAGCTCTTAACTCTTACTCTGGCCTAATAGCTAAGGTCTTAGACTCGTACTCTGGCCTACTGGTTAAGGTCTTAACTCTTTCTCTGGCCTACTGGTTAAGGTCTTAACTCTCACTCTGGCCTACTGGTTAAGGTCTTAACACTTGCTCTGGCCTAATAGCTAAGGTCTTAGACTCGTACTATGGCCTACAGATTAAGGTCTTAACTCTTTCTCTGGCCTACTGGTTAAGGTCTTAACCCTTACTCTGGCCTAATAGCTAAGGTCTTAGACTCGTACTCTGGCCTAATAACTAAGGTCTTAACTCTTACTCTGGCCTACTGGTTAAGGTCTTAACTCTTTCTCTGGCCTAATAGCTAAGGTCTTAGACTCTTACTCAGGCCTAATGGTTAAGGTCTTAACTCTTACTCTGGCCTAATGGTTAAGGTCTTAACTCTTACTCTGGCCTACTGGTAAAGGTCTTAGACTCTTACTCTGGCCTACAGGTTAAGGTCTTAACTCTTACTCTGGCCTACTGGTTAAGGTCTTAGACTCTTACTCTGGCCTACAGGTTAAGGTCTTAAATCTTACTCTGGCCTACTGGTTAAGGTATTAACTCTTACTCTAGCCTAATAGCTAAGGTCTTAACTCTTACTCTGGCCTAATAGCTAAGGTCTTAACTCGTACTCTGGCCTAATAGCTAAGGTCTTAGACTCGTACTCTGGCCTACCGGTTTTGGTCTTAACTCTTACTCTGGCCTAATAGCTAAGGTCTTAACTCCTACTCTGGCCTAATAGCTAAGGTCTTAGACTCGTACTATGGCCTACAGGTTAAGGTCTTAACTCTTACTCTGGCCTAATAGCTAAGGTCTTAGACTCGTACTCTGGCCTAAAGGTTAAGGTCTTAACTCTTACTCTGGCCTAATAGCTAAGGTCTTAACACTTATTCTGGCCTAATAGCTAAGGTCTTAGACTCGTACTCTGGCCTACTGGTTAAGGTCTTAACTCTTACTCTGGCCTAATAGCTAAGGTCTTAGACTCGTACTCTGGCCTACTGGATAAGGTCTTAACTCTTACTCAGGCCTACTGGTTAAGGTCTTAACTCTTACTCTGGCCTACTGGTTAAGGTCTTTACTCTTACTCTGGCCTAATAGCTAAGGTCTTAACTTTTACTCTGGCCTAATAGCTAAGGTCTTAGACTCTTACTCTGGCCTAATAGCTAAGGTCTTAGACTCGTACTCTGGCCTACTGGTTAAGGTCTTAACTCTTACTCTGGCCTAATAGCTAAGGTCTTAGACTCGTACTATGGCCTACTGGTTAAGGTCTTAACTCTTACTCTGGCCTACTGGTTAAGGTCTAAACTCTTACTCTGGCCTAATAGCTAAGGTCTTAACTCTTACTCTGGCCTAATAGCTAAGGTCTTAGACTCGTACTCTGGCCTACTGGTTAAGGTCTTAACTCTTACTCTGGCCTACTGCTTAAGGTCTTAACTCTTACTCTGGCTTAATAGCTAACGTCTTAACTCTTACTCTGGCCTAATAGCTAAGGTCTTAACTCTTACTCTGGCCTAATAGCTAAGGTCTTAGACTCGTACTCTGGCCTACAGGTTAAGGTCTTAACTCTTACTCTGGCCTACTGGTTAAGGTCTTAACTCTTACTCTGGCCTAATAGCTAAGATCTTAACTCTTACTCTGGCCTAATAGCTAATGTCTTAGACTCGTACTATCGCCTACAGGTTAAGGTCTTAACTCTTACTCTGGCCTACTGGTTAAGGTCTTAACTCTTACTCTGGCCTACTGGTTAAGGTCTTAACTCTTACTCTGGCCTAATAGCTAAGGTATTAGACTCTTACTATGGCCTACAGGTTAAGGTCTTAACTCTTACTCTGGCCTACTGGTTAAGGTCTTAACTCTTACTCTGGCCTACTGGTTAAGGTCTTAACTCTTACTCTGGCCTAATAGCTAAGGTCTTAGACTCTTACTCTGGCCTAATAGCCAAGGTCTTAGACTCGTACTCTGGCCTACTGGTTAAGGTCTTAATTCTTACTCTGGCCTAATAGCTAAGGTCTTAGACTCGTACTATGGCCTACTGGTTAAGGTCTCAACTCTTACTCTGGCCTACTGGTTAAGGTCTTAACTCTTACTCTGGACTAATAGCTAACGTCTTAACTCTTACTCTGGCCTAATAGCTAAGGTCTTAGACTCGTACTCTGGCCTACAGGTTAAGGTCTTAACTCTTACTCTGGCCTACTGGTTAAGGTCTTAACTCTTACTCTGGCCTAATAGCTAAGGTCTTAACTCTTACTCTGGCCTAATAGCTAAGGTCTTAGACTCGTACTCTGGCCTACTGGTTAAGGTCTTAACACTTACTCTGGCCTACTGGTTAAGGTCTTAACTCTTACTCTGGCCTACTGGTTAAGGTCTGAACACTTGCTCTGGCCTAATAGCTAAGGTCTTAGACTCGTACTATGGCCTACAGGTTAAGGTCTTAACTCTTTCTCTGGCCTACTGGTTAAGGTCTTAACTCTTACTCTGGCTTAATAGCTAAGGTCTTAGACTCGTACTCTGGCCTAATAGCTAAGGTCTTAACTCTTACTCTGGCCTACTGGTTAAGGTCTTAACTCTTACTCTGGCCTAATAGCTAAGGTCTTAGACTCTTACTCTGGCCTAATGGTTAAGGTCTTAACTCTTACTCTGGCCTAATGGTTAAGGTCTTAACTCTTACTCTGGCCTGCTGGTAAAGGTCTTACACTCTTACTCTGGCCTACAGGTTAAGGTCTTAACTCTTACTCTGGCCTACTGGTTAAGGTCTTAGACTCTTACTCTGGCCTACAGGTTAAGGTCTTAAATCTTACTCTGGCCTAATAGCTAAGGTCTTAACTCGTACTCTGGCCTAATAGCTAAGGTCTTAGACTCGTACTCTGGCCCACTGGTTTTGGTCTTAATTCTTACTCTGGCCTAATAGCTAAGGTCTTAACTCTTACTCTGGCCTAATAGCTAAGGTCTTAGACTCGTACTATGGCCTACTGGTTAAGGTCTTAACTCTCACTCTGGCCTACTGGTTAAGGTCTTAACACTTGCTCTGGCCTAATAGCTAAGGTCTTAGACTCGTACTAAGGCCTACAGGTTAAGGTCTTAACTCTTTCTCTGGCCTACTGGTTAAGGTCTTAACTCTTACTCTGGCCTAATAGCTAAGGTCTTAGACTCGTACTCTGGCCTAATAACTAAGGTCTTAACTCTTTCTCTGGCCTAATAGCTAAGGTCTTAGACTCTTACTCTGGCCTAATGGTTAAGGTCTTAACTCTTACTCTGGCCTAATGGTTAAGGTCTTAACTCTTACTCTGGCCTACTGGTAAAGGTCTTAGACTCTTACTCTGGCCTACAGGTTAAGGTCTTAACTCTTACTCTGGCCTACTGGTTAAGGTCTTAGACTCTTACTCTGGCCTACAGGTTAAGGTCTTAAATCTTACTCTGGCCTACTGGTTAAGGTCTTAACTCTTACTCTAGCCTAATAGCTAAGGTCTTAACTCTTACTCTGGCCTAATAGCTAAGGTCTTAACTCGTACTCTGGCCTAATAGCTAAGGTCTTAGACTCGTACTCTGGCCTACCGGTTTTGGTCTTAACTCTTACTCTGGCCTAATAGCTAAGGTCTTAACTCTTACTCTGGCCTAATAGCTAAGGTCTTAGACTCGTACTATGGCCTACAGGTTAAGGTCTTAACTCTTACTCTGGCCTAATAGCTAAGGTCTTAGACTCGTACTCTGGCCTAAAGGTTAAGGTCTTAACTCTTACTCTGGCCTAATAGCTAAGGTCTTAACACTTATTCTGGCCTAATAGCTAAGGTCTTAGACTCGTACTCTGGCCTAATGGTTAAGGTCTTAGACTCTTACTCTGGCCTACTGGTTAAGGTCTTAACTCTTACTCTGGCCTAATAGCTAACGTCTTAACTCTTACTCTGGCCTAATAGCTAAGGTCTTAGACTCGTACTCTGGCCTACAGGTTAAGGTCTTAACTCTTACTCTGGCCTACTGGTTAAGGTCTCAACTCTTACTCTGGCCTAATAGCTAAGCTCTTAACTCTTACTCTGGCCTAATAGCTAAGGTCTTAGACTCGTACTCTGGCCTACTGGTTAAGGTCTTAACTCTTTCTCTGGCCTACTGGTTAAGGTCTTAACTCTCACTCTGGCCTACTGGTTAAGGTCTTAACACTTGCTCTGGCCTAATAGCTAAGGTCTTAGACTCGTACTATGGCCTACAGATTAAGGTCTTAACTCTTTCTCTGGCCTACTGGTTAAGGTCTTAACCCTTACTCTGGCCTAATAGCTAAGGTCTTAGACTCGTACTCTGGCCTAATAACTAAGGTCTTAACTCTCACTCTGGCCTACTGGTTAAGGTCTTAACTCTTTCTCTGGCCTAATAGCTAAGGTCTTAGACTCTTACTCTGGCCTAATGGTTAAGGTCTTAACTCTTACTCTGGCCTAATGGTTAAGGTCTTAACTCTTACTCTGGCCTACTGGTAAAGGTCTTAGACTCTTACTCTGGCCTACAGGTTAAGGTCTTAACTTTACTCTGGCCTACTGGTTAAGGTCTTAGACTCTTACTCTGGCCTACAGGTTAAGGTCTTAAATCTTACTCTGGCCTACTGGTTAAGGTATTAACTCTTACTCTAGCCTAATAGCTAAGGTCTTAACTCTTACTCTGGCCTAATAGCTAAGGTCTTAACTCGTACTCTGGCCTAATAGCTAAGGTCTTAGACTCGTACTCTGGCCTACCGGTTTTGGTCTTAACTCTTACTCTGGCCTAATAGCTAAGGTCTTAACTCTTACTCTGCCTAATAGCTAAGGTCTTAGACTCGTACTATGGCCTACAGGTTAAGGTCTTAACTCTTACTCTGGCCTAATAGCTAAGGTCTTAGACTCGTACTCTGGCCTAAAGGTTAAGGTCTTAACTCTTACTCTGGCCTAATAGCTAAGGTCTTAACACTTATTCTGGCCTAATAGCTAAGGTCTTAGACTCGTACTCTGGCCTACTGGTTAAGGTCTTAACTCTTACTCTGGCCTAATAGCTAAGGTCTTAGACTCGTACTCTGGCCTACTGGATAAGGTCTTAACTCTTACTCAGGCCTACTGGTTAAGGTCTTAACTCTTACTCTGGCCTACTGGTTAAGGTCTTTACTCTTACTCTGGCCTAATAGCTAAGGTCTTAACTTTTACTCTGGCCTAATAGCTAAGGTCTTAGACTCTTACTCTGGCCTAATAGCTAAGGTCTTAGACTCGTACTCTGGCCTACTGGTTAAGGTCTTAACTCTTACTCTGGCCTAATAGCTAAGGTCTTAGACTCATACTATGGCCTACTGGTTAAGGTCTTAACTCTTACTCTGGCCTACTGGTTAAGGTCTAAACTCTTACTCTGGCCTAATAGCTAAGGTCTTAACTCTTACTCTGGCCTAATAGCTAAGGTCTTAGACTCGTACTCTGGCCTACTGGTTAAGGTCTTAACTCTTACTCTGGCCTACTGCTTAAGGTCTTAACTCTTACTCTGGCTTAATAGCTAACGTCTTAACTCTTACTCTGGCCTAATAGCTAAGGTCTTAACTCTTACTCTGGCCTAATAGCTAAGGTCTTAGACTCGTACTCTGGCCTACAGGTTAAGGTCTTAACTCTTACTCTGGCCTACTGGTTAAGGTCTTAACTCTTACTCTGGCCTAATAGCTAAGATCTTAACTCTTACTCTGGCCTAATAGCTAATGTCTTAGACTCGAACTATCGCCTACAGGTTAAGGTCTTAACTCTTACTCTGGCCTACCGGTTAAGGTCTTAACTCTTACTCTGGCCTACTGGTTAAGGTCTTAACTCTTACTCTGGCCTAATAGCTAAGGTATTAGACTCTTACTATGGCCTACAGGTTAAGGTCTTAACTCTTACTCTGGCCTACTGGTTAAGGTCTTAACTCTTACTCTGGCCTACTGGTTAAGGTCTTAACTCTTACTCTGGCCTAATAGCCAAGGTCTTAACTCTTACTCTGGCCTAATAGCTAAGGTCTTAGACTCTTACTCTGGCCTAATAGCCAAGGTCTTAGACTCGTACTCTGGTCTACTGGTTAAGGTCTTAATTCTTACTCTGGCCTAATAGCTAACGTCTTAACTCTTACTCTGGCCTAATAGCTAAGGTCTTAGACTCTTACTCTGGCCTACAGGTTAAGGTCTTAACTCTTACTCTGGCCTACTGGTTAAGGTCTTAACTCTTACTCTGGCCTAATAGCTAAGGTCTTAACTCTTACTCTGGCCTAATAGCTAGCGTCTTAACTCTTACTCTGGCCTAATAGCTAAGGTCTTAGACTCGTACTCTGGCCTACAGGTTAAGGTCTTAACTCTTACTCTGGCCTACTGGTTAAGGTCTTAACTCTTACTCTGGCCTAATAGCTAAGGTCTTAACTCTTACTCTGGCCTAATAGCTAAGGTCTTAGACTCGTACTCTGGCCTACTGGTTAAGGTCTTAACTCTTACTCTGGCCTACTGGTTAAGGTCTTAACTCTTACTCTGGCCTACTGGTTAAGGTCTGAACACTTGCTCTGGCCTAATAGCTAAGGTCTTAGACTCGTACTATGGCCTACAGGTTAAGGTCTTAACTCTTTCTCTGGCCTACTGGTTAAGGTCTTAACTCTTACTCTGGCTTAATAGCTAAGGTCTTAGACTCGTACTCTGGCCTAATAGCTAAGGTCTTAACTCTTACTCTGGCCTACTGGTTAAGGTCTTAACTCTTACTCTGGCCTAATAGCTAAGGTCTTAGACTCTTACTCTGGCCTAATGGTTAAGGTCTTAACTCTTACTCTGGCCTAATGGTTAAGGTCTTAACTCTTACTCTGGCCTGCTGGTAAAGGTCTTACACTCTTACTCTGGCCTACAGGTTAAGGTCTTAACTCTTACTCTGGCCTACTGGTTAAGGTCTTAGACTCTTACTCTGGCCTACAGGTTAAGGTCTTAAATCTTACTCTAGCCTAATAGCTAAGGTCTTAACTCTTACTCTGGCCTAATAGCTAAGGTCTTAACTCGTACTCTGGCCTAATAGCTAAGGTCTTAGACTCGTACTCTGGCCCACTGGTTTTGGTCTTAATTCTTACTCTGGCCTAATAGCTAAGGTCTTAACTCTTACTCTGGCCTAATAGCTAAGGTCTTAGACTCGTACTATGGCCTACTGGTTAAGGTCTTAACTCTCACTCTGGCCTACTGGTTAAGGTCTTAACACTTGCTCTGGCCTAATAGCTAAGGTCTTAGACTCGTACTAAGGCCTACAGGTTAAGGTCTTAACTCTTTCTCTGGCCTACTGGTTAAGGTCTTAACTCTTACTCTGGCCTAATAGCTAAGGTCTTAGACTCGTACTCTGGCCTAATAACTAAGGTCTTAACTCTTACTCTGGCCTACTGGTTAAGGTCTTAACTCTTTCTCTGGCCTAATAGCTAAGGTCTTAGACTCTTACTCTGGCCTAATGGTTAAGGTCTTAACTCTTACTCTGGCCTAATGGTTAAGGTCTTAACTCTTACTCTGGCCTACTGGTAAAGGTCTTAGACTCTTACTCTGGCCTACAGGTTAAGGTCTTAACTCTTACTCTGGCCTACTGGTTAAGGTCTTAGACTCTTACTCTGGCCTACAGGTTAAGGTCTTAAATCTTACTCTGGCCTACTGGTTAAGGTCTTAACTCTTACTCTAGCCTAATAGCTAAGGTCTTAACTCTTACTCTGGCCTAATAGCTAAGGTCTTAACTCGTACTCTGGCCTAATAGCTAAGGTCTTAGACTCGTACTCTGGCCTACCGGTTTTGGTCTTAACTCTTACTCTGGCCTAATAGCTAAGGTCTTAACTCTTACTCTGGCCTAATAGCTAAGGTCTTAGACTCGTACTATGGCCTACAGGTTAAGGTCTTAACTCTTACTCTGGTCTAATAGCTAAGGTCTTAGACTCGTACTCTGGCCTAAAGGTTAAGGTCTTAACTCTTACTCTGGCCTAATAGCTAAGGTCTTAACACTTATTCTGGCCTAATAGCTAAGGTCTTAGACTCGTACTCTGGCCTAATGGTTAAGGTCTTAGACTCGTACTCTGGCCTACTGGTTAAGGTCTTAACTCTTACTCTGGCCTAATAGCTAAGGTCTTAGACTCGTACTCTGGCCTACTGGTTAAGGTCTTAACTCTTACTCCGGCCTACTGGTTAAGGTCTTAACTCTTACTCTGGCCTAATAGCTAAGGTCTTAGACTCGTACTCTGGCCTAATGGTTAAGGTCTTAGACTCTTACTCTGGCCTACTGGTTAAGGTCTTAACTCTTAATCTGGCCTACTGGTTAAGGTCTTAACTCTTACTCTGGCCTAGTGGTTAAGGTTTTAACTCTTACTCTGGCCTAATAGCTAAGGTCTTAACTCTTACCCTGGCCTACTTGTTAAGGTCTTAACTCTTACTCTGGACTAATAGCTAAGATCTTAACTCTTACTCTGGCCTAATAGCTAAGGTCTTAGACTCGTACTCTGGCCTAATGGTTAAGGTCTTAGACTCTTACTCTGGCCTACTGGTTAAGGTCTTAACTCTTACTCTGGCCTACAGGTTAAGGTCTTAACTCTTACTCTGGCCTACTGGTTAAGGTCTTAACTCTTACTCTGGCCTAATAGCTAAGGTCTTAACTCTTACTCTGGCCTAATAGCTAAGGTCTTAGACTCTTACTCTGGCCTAATAGCTAAGGTCTTAGACTCTTACTCTGGCCTAATAGCCAAGGTCTTAGACTCGTACTCTGGCCTACTGGTTAAGGTCTTAACTCTTACTCTGGCCTAATAGCTAAGGTCTTAGACTCGTACTATGGCCTACTGGTTAAGGTCTCAACTCTTACTCTGGCCTACTGGTTAAGGTCTTAACTCTTACTCCGGCCTAATAGCTAACGTCTTAACTCTTACTCTGGCCTACTGGTTAAGGTCTTAACTCTTACTCTGGCCTAATAGCTAAGGTCTTAACTCTTACTCTGGCCTAATAGCTAAGGTCCTAACTCTTACTCTGGCCTAATAGCTAAGGTCTTAGACTCTTACTCTGGCCTACAGGTTAAGGTCTTAACTCTTACTCTGGCCTACTGGTTAAGGTCTTAACTCTTACTCTAGCCTAATAGCTAAGGTCCTAACTCTTACTCTGGCCTAATAGCTAAGGTCTTAGACTCTTACTCTGGCCTAATAGCTAAGGTCTTAGACTTGTACTATGGCCTACAGCTTAAGGTCTTAACTCTTACTCTGGCCTACTGGTTAAGGTCTTAACTCTTACTCTGGCCTAATAGCTAAGGTCTTAGACTCGTACTATGGCCTACAGCTTAAGGTCTTAACTCTTACTCAGGCCTACTGGTTAAGGTCTTAACTCTTACTCTGGCCTACTGGTTAAGGTCTTTACTCTTACTCTGGCCTAATAGCTAAGGTCTTAACTCTTACTCTGGCCTAATAGCTAAGGTCTTAGACTCTTACTCTGGCCTAATAGCTAAGGTCTTAGACTCGTACTCTGGCCTACTGGTTAAGGTCTTAACTCTTACTCTGGCCTAATAGCTAAGGTCTTAGACTCGTACTATGGCCTACTGGTTAAAGTCTTAACTCTTACACTGGCCTACTGGTTAAGGTCTTAACTCTTACTCTGGCCTAATAGCTAATGTCTTAACTCTTACTCTGGTCTAATAGCTAAGGTCTTAGACTCGTACTCTGGCCTACTGGTTAAGGTCTTAACTCTTACTCTGGCCTACTGGTTAAGATCTTAACTCTTACTCTGGCCTACTGCTTAAGGTCTTAACTCGTACTCTGGCCTAATAGCTAACGTCTTAACTCTTACTCTGGCCTAATAGCTAAGGTCTTAACTCTTACTCTGGCCTAATAGCTAACGTCGTAGACTCGTACTCTGGCCTACAGGTTAAGGTCTTAACTCTTACTCTGGCATACTGGTTAAGGTCTTAACTCTTATTCTGGACTAATAGCTAAGATCTTAACTCTTACTCTGGCCTAATAGCTAATGTCTTAGACTCGTACTATCGCCTACAGGTTAAGGTCTTAACTCTTACTCTAGCCTACTGGTTAAGGTCTTAACTCTTACTCTGGCCTACTGGTTAAGGTCTTAACTCTTACTCTGGCCTAATAGCTAAGATATTAGACTCGTACTATGGCCTACAGGTTAAGGTCTTAACTCTTACTCTGGCCTACTGATTAAGGTCTTAACTCTTACTCTGGCCTACTGGTTAAGGTCTTAACTCTTACTCTGGCCTAATAGCTAAGGTCTTAACTCTTACTCTGGCCTAATAGCGAAGGTCTTAGACTCTTACTCTGGCCTAATAGCCAAGGTCTTAGACTCGTACTCCGGCCTACTGGTTAAGGTCTTAACTCTTACTCTGGCCTAATAGCTAAGGTCTTAGACTCGTACTATGGCCTACTGGTTAAGGTCTCAACTCTTACTCTGGCCTACTGGTTAAGGTCTTAACTCTTACTCTGGCCTAATAGCTAACGTCTTAACTCTTACTCTGGCCTAATAGCTAAGGTCTTAGACTCATACTCTGGCCTACAGGTTAAGGTCTTAACTCTTACTCTGGCCTACTGGTTAAGGTCTTAACTCTTACTCTGGCCTAATAGCTAAGGTCTTAACTCTTACTCTGGCCTAATAGCTAATGTCTTAGACTCGTACTATCGCCTACAGGTTAAGGTCTTAACTCTTACTCTGGCCTACTGGTTAAGGTCTTAACTCTTACTCTGGCCTACTGGTTAAGGTCTTAACTCTTACTCTGGCCTAATAGCTAAGATATTAGACTCGTACTATGGCCTACAGGTTAAGGTCTTAACTCTTACTCTGGCCTACTGATTAAGGTCTTAACTCTTACTCTGGCCTGCTGGTTAAGGTCTTAACTCTTACTCTGGCCTAATAGCTAAGGTCTTAACTCTTACTCTGGCCTAATAGCTAAGGTCTTAGACTCTTACTCTGGCCTAATAGCCAAGGTCTTAGACTCGTACTCCGGCCTACTGGTTAAGGTCTTAACTCTTACTCTGGCCTAATAGCTAAGGTCTTAGACTCGTACTATGGCCTACTGGTTAAGGTCTTAACTCTCACTCTGGCCTACTGGTTAAGGTCTTAACACTTGCTCTGGCCTAATAGCTAAGGTCTTAGACTCGTACTATGGCCTACAGGTTAAGGTCTTAACTCTTTCTCTGGCCTACTGGTTAAGGTCTTAACTCTTACTCTGGCCTAATAGCTAAGGTCTTAGACTCGTACTCTGGCCTAATAACTAAGGTCTTAACTCTTACTCTGGCCTACTGGTTAAGGTCTTAACTCTTTCTCTGGCCTACTAGCTAAGGTCTTAGACTCTTACTCTGGCCTAATGGTTAAGGTCTTAACTCTTACTCTGGCCTAATGGTTAAGGTCTTAACTCTTACTCTGGCCTACTGGTAAAGGTCTTAGACTCTTACTCTGGCCTACAGGTTAAGGTCTTAACTCTTACTCTGGCCTACTGGTTAAGGTCTTAGACTCTTACTCTGGCCTACAGGTTAAGGTCTTAAATCTTACTCTGGCCTACTGGTTAAGGTCTTAACTCTTACTCTAGCCTAATAGCTAAGGTCTTAACTCTTACTCTGGCCTAATAGCTAAGGTCTTAACTCGTACTCTGGCCTAATAGCTAAGGTCTTAGACTCGTACTCTGGCCTACCGGTTTTGGTCTTAACTCTTACTCTGGCCTAATAGCTAAGGTCTTAACTCTTTCTCTGGCCTAATAGCTAAGGTCTTAGACTCGTACTATGGCCTACAGGTTAAGGTCTTAACTCCTACTCTGGCCTAATAGCTAAGGTCTTAGACTCGTACTCTGGCCTAAAGGTTAAGGTCTTAACTCTTACTCTGGCCTAATAGCTAAGGTCTTAACACTTATTCTGGCCTAATAGCTAAGGTCTTAGTCTCGTACTCTGGCCTAATGGTTAAGGTCTTAGACTCGTACTCTGGCCTACTGGTTAAGGTCTTAACTCTTACTCTGGCCTAATAGCTAAGGTCTTAGACTCGTACTCTGGCCTACTGGTTAAGGTCTTAACTCTTACTCTGGCCTACTGGTTAAGGTCTTAACTCTTACTCTGGCCTAATAGCTAAGGTCTTAGACTCGTACTCTGGCCTAATGGTTAAGGTCTTAGACTCTTACTCTGGCCTACTGGTTAAGGTCTTAACTCTTAATCTGGCCTACTGGTTAAGGTCTTAACTCTTACTCTGGCCTAGTGGTTAAGGTTTTAACTCTTACTCTGGCCTAATAGCTAAGGTCTTAACTCTTACCCTGGCCTACTTGTTAAGGTCTTAACTCTTACTCTGGACTAATAGCTAAGATCTTAACTCTTACTCTGGCCTAATAGCTAAGGTCTTAGACTCGTACTCTGGCCTAATGGTTAAGGTCTTAGACTCTTACTCTGGCCTACTGGTTAAGGTCTTAACTCTTACTCTGGCCTACTGGTTAAGGTCTTAACTCTTACTCTGGCCTACTGGTTAAGGTCTTAACTCTTACTCTGGCCTAATAGCTAAGATATTAGACTCGTACTATGGCCTACACGTTAAGGTCTTAACTCTTACTCTGGCCTACTGGTTAAGGTCTTAACTCTCACTCTGGCCTACTGGTTAAGGTCTTAACTCTTACTCTGGCCTAATAGCTAAGGTCTTAACTCTTACTCTGGCCTAATAGCTAAGGTCTTAGACTCTTACTCTGGCCTAATAGCCAAGGTCTTAGACTCGTACTCTGGCCTACTGGTTAAGGTCTTAACTCTTACTCTGGCCTAACAGCTAAGGTCTTAGACTCGTACTATGGCCTACTGGTTAAGGTCTCAACTCTTACTCTGGCCTACTGGTTAAGGTCTTAACTCTTACTCTGGCCTAATAGCTAACGTCTTAACTCTTACTCTGGCCTAATAGCTAAGGTCTTAGACTCGTACTCTGGCCTACAGGTTAAGGTCTTAACTCTTACTCTGGCCTACTGGTTAAGGTCTCAACTCTTACTCTGGCCTAATAGCTAAGCTCTTAACTCTTACTCTGGCCTAATAGCTAAGGTCTTAGACTCGTACTCTGGCCTACTGGTTAAGGTCTTAACTCTTTCTCTGGCCTACTGGTTAAGGTCTTAACTCTCACTCTGGCCTACTGGTTAAGGTCTTAACACTTGCTCTGGCCTAATAGCTAAGGTCTTAGACTCGTACTATGGCCTACAGATTAAGGTCTTAACTCTTTCTCTGGCCTACTGGTTAAGGTCTTAACCCTTACTCTGGCCTAATAGCTAAGGTCTTAGACTCGTACTCTGGCCTAATAACTAAGGTCTTAACTCTTACTCTGGCCTACTGGTTAAGGTCTTAACTCTTTCTCTGGCCTAATAGCTAAGGTCTTAGACTCTTACTCTGGCCTACTGGTTAAGGTCTTAACTCTTACTCTGGCCTAATGGTTAAGGTCTTAACTCTTACTC
Organism: Triturus cristatus; assembly: GCF_964204655.1. Classification (NCBI taxonomy): domain Eukaryota; kingdom Metazoa; phylum Chordata; class Amphibia; order Caudata; family Salamandridae; genus Triturus; species Triturus cristatus. Next base: position 809,202 of record NC_140582.1, on the reverse strand, counting down.
TGGCCTACTGGTAAAGGTCTTAGACTCTTACTCTGGCCTACAGGTTAAGGTCTTAACTCTTACTCTGGCCTACTGGTTAAGGTCTTAGACTCTTACTCTGGCCTACAGGTTAAGGTCTTAAATCTTACTCTAGCCTAATAGCTAAGGTCTTAACTCTTACTCTGGCCTAATAGCTAAGGTCTTAACTCGTACTCTGGCCTAATAGCTAAGGTCTTAGACTCGTACTCTGGCCCACTGGTTTTGGTCTTAATTCTTACTCTGGCCTAATAGCTAAGGTCTTAACTCTTACTCTGGCCTAATAGCTAAGGTCTTAGACTCGTACTATGGCCTACTGGTTAAGGTCTTAACTCTCACTCTGGCCTACTGGTTAAGGTCTTAACACTTGCTCTGGCCTAATAGCTAAGGTCTTAGACTCGTACTAAGGCCTACAGGTTAAGGTCTTAACTCTTTCTCTGGCCTACTGGTTAAGGTCTTAACTCTTACTCTGGCCTAATAGCTAAGGTCTTAGACTCGTACTCTGGCCTAATAACTAAGGTCTTAACTCTTACTCTGGCCTACTGGTTAAGGTCTTAACTCTTTCTCTGGCCTACTAGCTAAGGTCTTAGACTCTTACTCTGGCCTAATGGTTAAGGTCTTAACTCTTACTCTGGCCTAATGGTTAAGGTCTTAACTCTTACTCTGGCCTACTGGTAAAGGTCTTAGACTCTTACTCTGGCCTACAGGTTAAGGTCTTAACTCTTACTCTGGCCTACTGGTTAAGGTCTTAGACTCTTACTCTGGCCTACAGGTTAAGGTCTTAAATCTTACTCTGGCCTACTGGTTAAGGTCTTAACTCTTACTCTAGCCTAATAGCTAAGGTCTTAACTCTTACTCTGGCCTAATAGCTAAGGTCTTAACTCGTACTCTGGCCTAATAGCTAAGGTCTTAGACTCGTACTCTGGCCTACCGGTTTTGGTCTTAACTCTTACTCTGGCCTAATAGCTAAGGTCTTAACTCTTTCTCTGGCCTAATAGCTAAGGTCTTAGACTCGTACTATGGCCTACAGGTTAAGGTCTTAACTCCTACTCTGGCCTAATAGCTAAGGTCTTAGACTCGTACTCTGGCCTAAAGGTTAAGGTCTTAACTCTTACTCTGGCCTAATAGCTAAGGTCTTAACACTTATTCTGGCCTAATAGCTAAGGTCTTAGTCTCGTACTCTGGCCTAATGGTTAAGGTCTTAGACTCGTACTCTGGCCTACTGGTTAAGGTCTTAACTCTTACTCTGGCCTAATAGCTAAGGTCTTAGACTCGTACTCTGGCCTACTGGTTAAGGTCTTAACTCTTACTCTGGCCTACTGGTTAAGGTCTTAACTCTTACTCTGGCCTAATAGCTAAGGTCTTAGACTCGTACTCTGGCCTAATGGTTAAGGTCTTAGACTCTTACTCTGGCCTACTGGTTAAGGTCTTAACTCTTAATCTGGCCTACTGGTTAAGGTCTTAACTCTTACTCTGGCCTAGTGGTTAAGGTTTTAACTCTTACTCTGGCCTAATAGCTAAGGTCTTAACTCTTACCCTGGCCTACTTGTTAAGGTCTTAACTCTTACTCTGGACTAATAGCTAAGATCTTAACTCTTACTCTGGCCTAATAGCTAAGGTCTTAGACTCGTACTCTGGCCTAATGGTTAAGGTCTTAGACTCTTACTCTGGCCTACTGGTTAAGGTCTTAACTCTTACTCTGGCCTACTGGTTAAGGTCTTAACTCTTACTCTGGCCTACTGGTTAAGGTCTTAACTCTTACTCTGGCCTACTGGTTAAGGTCTTAACTCTTACTCTGGCCTAATAGCTAAGATATTAGACTCGTACTATGGCCTACACGTTAAGGTCTTAACTCTTACTCTGGCCTACTGGTTAAGCTCTTAACTCTCACTCTGGCCTACTGGTTAAGGTCTTAACTCTTACTCTGGCCTAATAGCTAAGGTCTTAACTCTTACTCTGGCCTAATAGCTAAGGTCTTAGACTCTTACTCTGGCCTAATAGCCAAGGTCTTAGACTCGTACTCTGGCCTACTGGTTAAGGTCTTAACTCTTACTCTGGCCTAACAGCTAAGGTCTTAGACTCGTACTATGGCCTACTGGTTAAGGTCTCAACTCTTACTCTGGCCTACTGGTTAAGGTCTTAACTCTTACTCTGGCCTAATAGCTAACGTCTTAACTCTTACTCTGGCCTAATAGCTAAGGTCTTAGACTCGTACTCTGGCCTACAGGTTAAGGTCTTAACTCTTACTCTGGCCTACTGGTTAAGGTCTCAACTCTTACTCTGGCCTAATAGCTAAGCTCTTAACTCTTACTCTGGCCTAATAGCTAAGGTCTTAGACTCGTACTCTGGCCTACTGGTTAAGGTCTTAACTCTTTCTCTGGCCTACTGGTTAAGGTCTTAACTCTCACTCTGGCCTACTGGTTAAGGTCTTAACACTTGCTCTGGCCTAATAGCTAAGGTCTTAGACTCGTACTATGGCCTACAGATTAAGGTCTTAACTCTTTCTCTGGCCTACTGGTTAAGGTCTTAACCCTTACTCTGGCCTAATAGCTAAGGTCTTAGACTCGTACTCTGGCCTAATAACTAAGGTCTTAACTCTTACTCTGGCCTACTGGTTAAGGTCTTAACTCTTTCTCTGGCCTAATAGCTAAGGTCTTAGACTCTTACTCTGGCCTACTGGTTAAGGTCTTAACTCTTACTCTGGCCTAATGGTTAAGGTCTTAACTCTTACTCTGGCCTACTGGTAAAGGTCTTAGACTCTTACTCTGGCCTACAGGTTAAGGTCTTAACTCTTACTCTGGCCTACTGGTTAAGGTCTTAGACTCTTACTCTGGCCTACAGGTTAAGGTCTTAAATCTTACTCTGGCCTACTGGTTAAGGTATTAACTCTTACTCTAGCCTAATAGCTAAGGTCTTAACTCTTACTCTGGCCTAATAGCTAAGGTCTTAACTCGTACTCTGGCCTAATAGCTAAGGTCTTAGACTCGTACTCTGGCCTACCGGTTTTGGTCTTAACTCTTACTCTGGCCTAATAGCTAAGGTCTTAACTCTTACTCTGGCCTAATAGCTAAGGTCTTAGACTCGTACTATGGCCTACAGGTTAAGGTCTTAACTCTTACTCTGGCCTAATAGCTAAGGTCTTAGACTCGTACTCTGGCCTAAAGGTTAAGGTCTTAACTCTTACTCTGGCCTAATAGCTAAGGTCTTAACACTTATTCTGGCCTAATAGCTAAGGTCTTAGACTCGTACTCTGGCCTACTGGTTAAGGTCTTAACTCTTACTCTGGCCTAATAGCTAAGGTCTTAGACTCGTACTCTGGCCTACTGGATAAGGTCTTAACTCTTACTCAGGCCTACTGGTTAAGGTCTTAACTCTTACTCTGGCCTACTGGTTAAGGTCTTTACTCTTACTCTGGCCTAATAGCTAAGGTCTTAACTTTTACTCTGGCCTAATAGCTAAGGTCTTAGACTCTTACTCTGGCCTAATAGCTAAGGTCTTAGACTCGTACTATGGCCTACTGGTTAAGGTCTTAACTCTCACTCTGGCCTACTGGTTAAGGTCTTAACACTTGCTCTGGCCTAATAGCTAAGGTCTTAGACTCGTACTAAGGCCTACAGGTTAAGGTCTTAACTCTTTCTCTGGCCTACTGGTTAAGGTCTTAACTCTTACTCTGGCCTAATAGCTAAGGTCTTAGACTCGTACTCTGGCCTAATAACTAAGGTCTTAACTCTTACTCTGGCCTACTGGTTAAGGTCTTAACTCTTTCTCTGGCCTAATAGCTAAGGTCTTAGACTCTTACTCTGGCCTAATGGTTAAGGTCTTAACTCTTACTCTGGCCTAATGGTTAAGGTCTTAACTCTTACTCTGGCCTACTGGTAAAGGTCTTAGACTCTTACTCTGGCCTACAGGTTAAGGTCTTAAATCTTACTCTGGCCTACTGGTTAAGGTCTTAACTCTTACTCTAGCCTAATAGCTAAGGTCTTAACTCTTACTCTGGCCTAATAGCTAAGGTCTTAACTCGTACTCTGGCCTAATAGCTAAGGTCTTAGACTCGTACTCTGGCCTACCGGTTTTGGTCTTAACTCTTACTCTGGCCTAATAGCTAAGGTCTTAACTCTTACTCTGGCCTAATAGCTAAGGTCTTAGACTCGTACTATGGCCTACAGGTTAAGGTCTTAACTCTTACTCTGGTCTAATAGCTAAGGTCTTAGACTCGTACTCTGGCCTAAAGGTTAAGGTCTTAACTCTTACTCTGGCCTAATAGCTAAGGTCTTAACACTTATTCTGGCCTAATAGCTAAGGTCTTAGACTCGTACTCTGGCCTAATGGTTAAGGTCTTAGACTCGTACTCTGGCCTACTGGTTAAGGTCTTAACTCTTACTCTGGCCTAATAGCTAAGGTCTTAGACTCGTACTCTGGCCTACTGGTTAAGGTCTTAACTCTTACTCCGGCCTACTGGTTAAGGTCTTAACTCTTACTCTGGCCTAATAGCTAAGGTCTTAGACTCGTACTCTGGCCTAATGGTTAAGGTCTTAGACTCTTACTCTGGCCTACTGGTTAAGGTCTTAACTCTTAATCTGGCCTACTGGTTAAGGTCTTAACTCTTACTCTGGCCTAGTGGTTAAGGTTTTAACTCTTACTCTGGCCTAATAGCTAAGGTCTTAACTCTTACCCTGGCCTACTTGTTAAGGTCTTAACTCTTACTCTGGACTAATAGCTAAGATCTTAACTCTTACTCTGGCCTAATAGCTAAGGTCTTAGACTCGTACTCTGGCCTAATGGTTAAGGTCTTAGACTCTTACTCTGGCCTACTGGTTAAGGTCTTAACTCTTACTCTGGCCTACAGGTTAAGGTCTTAACTCTTACTCTGGCCTACTGGTTAAGGTCTTAACTCTTACTCTGGCCTAATAGCTAAGGTCTTAACTCTTACTCTGGCCTAATAGCTAAGGTCTTAGACTCTTACTCTGGCCTAATAGCCAAGGTCTTAGACTCGTACTCTGGCCTACTGGTTAAGGTCTTAACTCTTACTCTGGCCTAATAGCTAAGGTCTTAGACTCGTACTATGGCCTACTGGTTAAGGTCTCAACTCTTACTCTGGCCTACTGGTTAAGGTCTTAACTCTTACTCCGGCCTAATAGCTAACGTCTTAACTCTTACTCTGGCCTACTGGTTAAGGTCTTAACTCTTACTCTGGCCTAATAGCTAAGGTCTTAACTCTTACTCTGGCCTAATAGCTAAGGTCCTAACTCTTACTCTGGCCTAATAGCTAAGGTCTTAGACTCTTACTCTGGCCTACAGGTTAAGGTCTTAACTCTTACTCTGGCCTACTGGTTAAGGTCTTAACTCTTACTCTAGCCTAATAGCTAAGGTCCTAACTCTTACTCTGGCCTAATAGCTAAGGTCTTAGACTCTTACTCTGGCCTAATAGCTAAGGTCTTAGACTTGTACTATGGCCTACAGCTTAAGGTCTTAACTCTTACTCTGGCCTACTGGTTAAGGTCTTAACTCTTACTCTGGCCTAATAGCTAAGGTCTTAGACTCGTACTATGGCCTACAGCTTAAGGTCTTAACTCTTACTCAGGCCTACTGGTTAAGGTCTTAACTCTTACTCTGGCCTACTGGTTAAGGTCTTTACTCTTACTCTGGCCTAATAGCTAAGGTCTTAACTCTTACTCTGGCCTAATAGCTAAGGTCTTAGACTCTTACTCTGGCCTAATAGCTAAGGTCTTAGACTCGTACTCTGGCCTACTGGTTAAGGTCTTAACTCTTACTCTGGCCTAATAGCTAAGGTCTTAGACTCGTACTATGGCCTACTGGTTAAAGTCTTAACTCTTACTCTGGCCTACTGGTTAAGGTCTTAACTCTTACTCTGGCCTAATAGCTAATGTCTTAACTCTTACTCTGGTATAATAGCTAAGGTCTTAGACTCGTACTCTGGCCTACTGGTTAAGGTCTTAACTCTTACTCTGGCCTACTGGTTAAGATCTTAACTCTTACTCTGGCCTACTGCTTAAGGTCTTAACTCGTACTCTGGCCTAATAGCTAACGTCTTAACTCTTACTCTGGCCTAATAGCTAAGGTCTTAACTCTTACTCTGGCCTAATAGCTAAGGTCGTAGACTCGTACTCTGGCCTACAGGTTAAGGTCTTAACTCTTACTCTGGCATACTGGTTAAGGTCTTAACTCTTATTCTGGACTAATAGCTAAGATCTTAACTCTTACTCTGGCCTAATAGCTAATGTCTTAGACTCGTACTATCGCCTACAGGTTAAGGTCTTAACTCTTACTCTAGCCTACTGGTTAAGGTCTTAACTCTTACTCTGGCCTACTGGTTAAGGTCTTAACTCTTACTCTGGCCTAATAGCTAAGATATTAGACTCGTACTATGGCCTACAGGTTAAGGTCTTAACTCTTACTCTGGCCTACTGATTAAGGTCTTAACTCTTACTCTGGCCTACTGGTTAAGGTCTTAACTCTTACTCTGGCCTAATAGCTAAGGTCTTAACTCTTACTCTGGCCTAATAGCGAAGGTCTTAGACTCTTACTCTGGCCTAATAGCCAAGGTCTTAGACTCGTACTCCGGCCTACTGGTTAAGGTCTTAACTCTTACTCTGGCCTAATAGCTAAGGTCTTAGACTCGTACTATGGCCTACTGGTTAAGGTCTCAACTCTTACTCTGGCCTACTGGTTAAGGTCTTAACTCTTACTCTGGCCTAATAGCTAACGTCTTAACTCTTACTCTGGCCTAATAGCTAAGGTCTTAGACTCATACTCTGGCCTACAGGTTAAGGTCTTAACTCTTACTCTGGCCTACTGGTTAAGGTCTTAACTCTTACTCTGGCCTAATAGCTAAGGTCTTAACTCTTACTCTGGCCTAATAGCTAATGTCTTAGACTCGTACTATCGCCTACAGGTTAAGGTCTTAACTCTTACTCTGGCCTACTGGTTAAGGTCTTAACTCTTACTCTGGCCTACTGGTTAAGGTCTTAACTCTTACTCTGGCCTAATAGCTAAGATATTAGACTCGTACTATGGCCTACAGGTTAAGGTCTTAACTCTTACTCTGGCCTACTGATTAAGGTCTTAACTCTTACTCTGGCCTGCTGGTTAAGGTCTTAACTCTTACTCTGGCCTAATAGCTAAGGTCTTAACTCTTACTCTGGCCTAATAGCTAAGGTCTTAGACTCTTACTCTGGCCTAATAGCCAAGGTCTTAGACTCGTACTCCGGCCTACTGGTTAAGGTCTTAACTCTTACTCTGGCCTAATAGCTAAGGTCTTAGACTTGTACTATGGCCTACTGGTTAAGGTCTTAACTCTCACTCTGGCCTACTGGTTAAGGTCTTAACACTTGCTCTGGCCTAATAGCTAAGGTCTTAGACTCGTACTATGGCCTACAGGTTAAGGTCTTAACTCTTTCTCTGGTCTACTGGTTAAGGTCTTAACTCTTACTCTGGCCTAATAGCTAAGGTCTTAGACTCGTACTCTGGCCTAATAACTAAGGTCTTAACTCTTACTCTGGCCTACTGGTTAAGGTCTTAACTCTTTCTCTGGCCTACTAGCTAAGGTCTTAGACTCTTACTCTGGCCTAATGGTTAAGGTCTTAACTCTTACTCTGGCCTAATGGTTAAGGTCTTAACTCTTACTCTGGCCTACTGGTAAAGGTCTTAGACTCTTACTCTGGCCTACAGGTTAAGGTCTTAACTCTTACTCTGGCCTACTGGTTAAGGTCTTAGACTCTTACTCTGGCCTACAGGTTAAGGTCTTAAATCTTACTCTGGCCTACTGGTTAAGGTCTTAACTCTTACTCTAGCCTAATAGCTAAGGTCTTAACTCTTACTCTGGCCTAATAGCTAAGGTCTTAACTCGTACTCTGGCCTAATAGCTAAGGTCTTCGACTCGTACTCTGGCCTACCGGTTTTGGTCTTAACTCTTACTCTGGCCTAATAGCTAAGGTCTTAACTCTTTCTCTGGCCTAATAGCTAAGGTCTTAGACCCGTACTATGGCCTACAGGTTAAGGTCTTAACTCCTACTCTGGCCTAATAGCTAAGGTCTTAGACTCGTACTCTGGCCTAAAGGTTAAGGTCTTAACTCTTACTCTGGCCTAATAGCTAAGGTCTTAACACTTATTCTGGCCTAATAGCTAAGGTCTTAGTCTCGTACTCTGGCCTAATGGTTAAGGTCTTAGACTCGTACTCTGGCCTACTGGTTAAGGTCTTAACTCTTACTCTGGCCTAATAGCTAAGGTCTTAGACTCGTACTCTGGCCTACTGGTTAAGGTCTTAACTCTTACTCTGGCCTACTGGTTAAGGTCTTAACTCTTACTCTGGCCTAATAGCTAAGGTCTTAGACTCGTACTCTGGCCTAATGGTTAAGGTCTTAGACTCTTACTCTGGCCTACTGGTTAAGGTCTTAACTCTTAATCTGGCCTACTGGTTAAGGTCTTAACTCTTACTCTGGCCTAGTGGTTAAGGTTTTAACTCTTACTCTGGCCTAATAGCTAAGGTCTTAACTCTTACCCTGGCCTACTTGTTAAGGTCTTAACTCTTACTCTGGACTAATAGCTAAGATCTTAACTCTTACTCTGGCCTAATAGCTAAGGTCTTAGACTCGTACTCTGGCCTAATGGTTAAGGTCTTAGACTCTTACTCTGGCCTACTGGTTAAGGTCTTAACTCTTACTCTGGCCTACTGGTTAAGGTCTTAACTCTTACTCTGGCCTACTGGTTAAGGTCTTAACTCTTACTCTGGCCTACTGGTTAAGGTCTTAACTCTTACTCTGGCCTAATAGCTAAGATATTAGACTCGTACTATGGCCTACACGTTAAGGTCTTAACTCTTACTCTGGCCTACTGGTTAAGGTCTTAACTCTCACTCTGGCCTACTGGTTAAGGTCTTAACTCTTACTCTGGCCTAATAGCTAAGGTCTTAACTCTTACTCTGGCCTAATAGCTAAGGTCTTAGACTCTTACTCTGGCCTAATAGCCAAGGTCTTAGACTCGTACTCTGGCCTACTGGTTAAGGTCTTAACTCTTACTCTGGCCTAACAGCTAAGGTCTTAGACTCGTACTATGGCCTACTGGTTAAGGTCTCAACTCTTACTCTGGCCTACTGGTTAAGGTCTTAACTCTTACTCTGGCCTAATAGCTAACGTCTTAACTCTTACTCTGGCCTAATAGCTAAGGTCTTAGACTCGTACTCTGGCCTACAGGTTAAGGTCTTAACTCTTACTCTGGCCTACTGGTTAAGGTCTCAACTCTTACTCTGGCCTAATAGCTAAGCTCTTAACTCTTACTCTGGCCTAATAGCTAAGGTCTTAGACTCGTACTCTGGCCTACTGGTTAAGGTCTTAACTCTTTCTCTGGCCTACTGGTTAAGGTCTTAACTCTCACTCTGGCCTACTGGTTAAGGTCTTAACACTTGCTCTGGCCTAATAGCTAAGGTCTTAGACTCGTACTATGGCCTACAGATTAAGGTCTTAACTCTTTCTCTGGCCTACTGGTTAAGGTCTTAACCCTTACTCTGGCCTAATAGCTAAGGTCTTAGACTCGTACTCTGGCCTAATAACTAAGGTCTTAACTCTTACTCTGGCCTACTGGTTAAGGTCTTAACTCTTTCTCTGGCCTAATAGCTAAGGTCTTAGACTCTTACTCTGGCCTACTGGTTAAGGTCTTAACTCTTACTCTGGCCTAATGGTTAAGGTCTTAACTCTTACTCTGGCCTACTGGTAAAGGTCTTAGACTCTTACTCTGGCCTACAGGTTAAGGTCTTTACTCTTACTCTGGCCTACTGGTTAAGGTCTTAGACTCTTACTCTGGCCTACAGGTTAAGGTCTTAAATCTTACTCTGGCCTACTGGTTAAGGTATTAACTCTTACTCTAGCCTAATAGCTAAGGTCTTAACTCTTACTCTGGCCTAATAGCTAAGGTCTTAACTCGTACTCTGGCCTAATAGCTAAGGTCTTAGACTCGTACTCTGGCCTACCGGTTTTGGTCTTAACTCTTACTCTGGCCTAATAGCTAAGGTCTTAACTCTTACTCTGGCCTAATAGCTAAGGTCTTAGACTCGTACTATGGCCTACAGGTTAAGGTCTTAACTCTTACTCTGGCCTAATAGCTAAGGTCTTAGACTCGTACTCTGGCCTAAAGGTTAAGGTCTTAACTCTTACTCTGGCCTAATAGCTAAGGTCTTAACACTTATTCTGGCCTAATAGCTAAGGTCTTAGACTCGTACTCTGGCCTACGGGTTAAGGTCTTAACTCTTACTCTGGCCTAATAGCTAAGGTCTTAGACTCGTACTCTGGCCTACTGGATAAGGTCTTAACTCTTACTCAGGCCTACTGGTTAAGGTCTTAACTCTTACTCTGGCCTACTGGTTAAGGTCTTTACTCTTACTCTGGCCTAATAGCTAAGGTCTTAACTTTTACTCTGGCCTAATAGCTAAGGTCTTAGACTCTTACTCTGGCCTAATAGCTAAGGTCTTAGACTCGTACTCCGGCCTACTGGTTAAGGTCTTAACTCTTACTCTGGCCTAATAGCTAAGGTCTTAGACTCGTACTATGGCCTACTGGTTAAGGTCTTAACTCTCACTCTGGCCTACTGGTTAAGGTCTTAACACTTGCTCTGGCCTAATAGCTAAGGTCTTAGACTCGTACTAAGGCCTACAGGTTAAGGTCTTAACTCTTTCTCTGGCCTACTGGTTAAGGTCTTAACTCTTACTCTGGCCTAATAGCTAAGGTCTTAGACTCGTACTCTGGCCTAATAACTAAGGTCTTAACTCTTACTCTGGCCTACTGGTTAAGGTCTTAACTCTTTCTCTGGCCTAATAGCTAAGGTCTTAGACTCTTACTCTGGCCTAATGGTTAAGGTCTTAACTCTTACTCTGGCCTAATGGTTAAGGTCTTAACTCTTACTCTGGCCTACTGGTAAAGGTCTTAGACTCTTACTCTGGCCTACAGGTTAAGGTCTTAACTCTTACTCTGGCCTACTGGTTAAGGTCTTAGACTCTTACTCTGGCCTACAGGTTAAGGTCTTAAATCTTACTCTGGCCTACTGGTTAAGGTCTTAACTCTTACTCTAGCCTAATAGCTAAGGTCTTAACTCTTACTCTGGCCTAATAGCTAAGGTCTTAACTCGTACTCTGGCCTAATAGCTAAGGTCTTAGACTCGTACTCTGGCCTACCGCTTTTGGTCTTAACTCTTACTCTGGCCTAATAGCTAAGGTCTTAACTCTTACTCTGGCCTAATAGCTAAGGTCTTAGACTCGTACTATGGCCTACAGGTTAAGGTCTTAACTCTTACTCTGGCCTAATAGCTAAGGTCTTAGACTCGTACTCTGGCCTAAAGGTTAAGGTCTTAACTCTTACTCTGGCCTAATAGATAAGGTCTTAACACTTATTCTGGCCTAATAGCTAAGGTCTTAGACTCGTACTCTGGCCTAATGGTTAAGGTCTTAGACTCGTACTCTGGCCTACTGGTTAAGGTCTTAACTCTTACTCTGGCCTAATAGCTAAGGTCTTAGACTCGTACTCTGGCCTACTGGTTAAGGTCTTAACTCTTACTCTGGCCTACTGGTTAAGGTCTTAACTCTTACTCTGGCCTAATAGCTAAGGTCTTAGACTCGTACTCTGGCCTAATAGCTAAGGTCTTAGACTCGTACTATGGCCTACTGGTTAAGGTCTCAACTCTTACTCTGGCCTACTGGTTAAGGTCTTAACTCTTACTCTGGCCTAATAGCTAACGTCTTAACTCTTACTCTGGCCTAATAGCTAAGGTCTTAGACTCATACTCTGGCCTACAGGTTAAGGTCTTAACTCTTACTCTGGCCTACTGGTTAAGGTCTTAACTCTTACTCTGGCCTAATAGCTAAGGTCTTAACTCTTACTCTGGCCTAATAGCTAATGTCTTAGACTCGTACTATCGCCTACAGGTTAAGGTCTTAACTCTTACTCTGGCCTACTGGTTAAGGTCTTAACTCTTACTCTGGCCTACTGGTTAAGGTCTTAACTCTTACTCTGGCCTAATAGCTAAGATATTAGACTCGTACTATGGCCTACAGGTTAAGGTCTTAACTCTTACTCTGGCCTACTGATTAAGGTCTTAACTCTTACTCTGGCCTGCTGGTTAAGGTCTTAACTCTTACTCTGGCCTAATAGCTAAGGACTTAACTCTTACTCTGGCCTAATAGCTAAGGTCTTAGACTCTTACTCTGGCCTAATAGCCAAGGTCTTAGACTCGTACTCCGGCCTACTGGTTAAGGTCTTAACTCTTACTCTGGCCTAATAGCTAAGGTCTTAGACTCGTACTATGGCCTACTGGTTAAGGTCTTAACTCTCACTCTGGCCTACTGGTTAAGGTCTTAACACTTGCTCTGGCCTAATAGCTAAGGTCTTAGACTCGTACTATGGCCTACAGGTTAAGGTCTTAACTCTTTCTCTGGCCTACTGGTTAAGGTCTTAACTCTTACTCTGGCCTAATAGCTAAGGTCTTAGACTCGTACTCTGGCCTAATAACTAAGGTCTTAACTCTTACTCTGGCCTACTGGTTAAGGTCTTAACTCTTTCTCTGGCCTACTAGCTAAGGTCTTAGACTCTTACTCTGGCCTAATGGTTAAGGTCTTAACTCTTACTCTGGCCTAATGGTTAAGGTCTTAACTCTTACTCTGGCCTACTGGTAAAGGTCTTAGACTCTTACTCTGGCCTACAGGTTAAGGTCTTAACTCTTACTCTGGCCTACTGGTTAAGGTCTTAGACTCTTACTCTGACCTACAGGTTAAGGTCTTAAATCTTACTCTGGCCTACTGGTTAAGGTCTTAACTCTTACTCTAGCCTAATAGCTAAGGTCTTAACTCTTACTCTGGCCTAATAGCTAAGGTCTTAACTCGTACTCTGGCCTAATAGCTAAGGTCTTAGACTCGTACTCTGGCCTACCGGTTTTGGTCTTAACTCTTACTCTGGCCTAATAGCTAAGGTCTTAACTCTTTCTCTGGCCTAATAGCTAAGGTCTTAGACTCGTACTATGGCCTACAGGTTAAGGTCTTAACTCCTACTCTGGCCTAATAGCTAAGGTCTTAGACTCGTACTCTGGCCTAAAGGTTAAGGTCTTAACTCTTACTCTGGCCTAATAGCTAAGGTCTTAACACTTATTCTGGCCTAATAGCTAAGGTCTTAGACTCGTACTCTGGCCTAATGGTTAAGGTCTTAGACTCGTACTCTGGCCTACTGGTTAAGGTCTTAACTCTTACTCTGGCCTAATAGCTAAGGTCTTAGACTCGTACTCTGGCCTACTGGTTAAGGTCTTAACTCTTACTCTGGCCTACTGGTTAAGGTCTTAACTCTTACTCTGGCCTAATAGCTAAGGTCTTAGACTCGTACTCTGGCCTAATGGTTAAGGTCTTAGACTCTTACTCTGGCCTACTGGTTAAGGTCTTAACTCTTAATCTGGCCTACTGGTTAAGGTCTTAACTCTTACTCTGGCCTAGTGGTTAAGGTTTTAACTCTTACTCTGGCCTAATAGCTAAGGTCTTAACTCTTACCCTGGCCTACTGGTTAAGGTCTTAACTCTCACTCTGGCCTACTGGTTAAGGTCTTAACTCTTACTCTGGCCTAATAGCTAAGGTCTTAACTCTTACTCTGGCCTAATAGCTAAGGTCTTAGACTCTTACTCTGGCCTAATAGCCAAGGTCTTAGACTCGTACTCTGGCCTACTGGTTAAGGTCTTAACTCTTACTCTGGCCTAACAGCTAAGGTCTTAGACTCGTACTATGGCCTACTGGTTAAGGTCTCAACTCTTACTCTGGCCTACTGGTTAAGGTCTTAACTCTTACTCTGGCCTAATAGCTAACGTCTTAACTCTTACTCTGGCCTAATAGCTAAGGTCTTAGACTCGTACTCTGGCCTACAGGTTAAGGTCTTAACTCTTACTCTGGCCTACTGGTTAAGGTCTCAACTCTTACTCTGGCCTAATAGCTAAGCTCTTAACTCTTACTCTGGCCTAATAGCTAAGGTCTTAGACTAGTACTCTGGCCTACTGGTTAAGGTCTTAACTCTTTCTCTGGCCTACTGGTTAAGGTCTTAACTCTCACTCTGGCCTACTGGTTAAGGTCTTAACACTTGCTCTGGCCTAATAGCTAAGGTCTTAGACTCGTACTATGGCCTACAGATTAAGGTCTTAACTCTTTCTCTGGCCTACTGGTTAAGGTCTTAACCCTTACTCTGGCCTAATAGCTAAGGTCTTAGACTCGTACTCTGGCCTAATAACTAAGGTCTTAACTCTTACTCTGGCCTACTGGTTAAGGTCTTAACTCTTTCTCTGGCCTAATAGCTAAGGTCTTAGACTCTTACTCTGGCCTACTGGTTAAGGTCTTAACTCTTACTCTGGCCTAATGGTTAAGGTCTTAACTCTTACTCTGGCCTACTGGTAAAGGTCTTAGACTCTTACTCTGGCCTACATGTTAAGGTCTTAACTCTTACTCTGGCCTACTGGTTAAGGTCTTAGACTCTTACTCTGGCCTACAGGTTAAGGTCTTAAATCTTACTCTGGCCTACTGGTTAAGGTATTAACTCTTACTCTAGCCTAATAGCTAAGGTCTTAACTCTTACTCTGGCCTAATAGCTAAGGTCTTAACTCGTACTCTGGCCTAATAGCTAAGGTCTTAGACTCGTACTCTGGCCTACCGGTTTTGGTCTTAACTCTTACTCTGGCCTAATAGCTAAGGTCTTAACTCTTACTCTGGCCTAATAGCTAAGGTCTTAGACTCGTACTATGGCCTACAGGTTAAGGTCTTAACTCTTACTCTGGCCTAATAGCTAAGGTCTTAGACTCGTACTCTGGCCTAAAGGTTAAGGTCTTAACTCTTACTCTGGCCTAATAGCTAAGGTCTTAACACTTATTCTGGCCTAATAGCTAAGGTCTTAGACTCATACTCTGGCCTACTGGTTAAGGTCTTAACTCTTACTCTGGCCTAATAGCTAAGGTCTTAGACTCGTACTATGGCCTACAGGTTAAGGTCTTAACTCTTTCTCTGGCCTACTGGTTAAGGTCTTAACTCTTACTCTGGCCTAATAGCTAAGGTCTTAGACTCGTACTCTGGCCTAATAACTAAGGTCTTAACTCTTACTCTGGCCTACTGGTTAAGGTCTTAACTCTTTCTCTGGCCTACTAGCTAAGGTCTTAGACTCTTACTCTGGCCTAATGGTTAAGGTCTTAACTCTTACTCTGGCCTAATGGTTAAGGTCTTAACTCTTACTCTGGCCTACTGGTAAAGGTCTTAGACTCTTACTCTGGCCTACAGGTTAAGGTCTTAACTCTTACTCTGGCCTACTGGTTAAGGTCTTAGACTCTTACTCTGGCCTACAGGTTAAGGTCTTAAATCTTACTCTGGCCTACTGGTTAAGGTCTTAACTCTTACTCTAGCCTAATAGCTAAGGTCTTAACTCTTACTCTGGCCTAATAGCTAAGGTCTTAACTCGTACTCTGGCCTAATAGCTAAGGTCTTAGACTCGTACTCTGGCCTACCGGTTTTGGTCTTAACTCTTACTCTGGCCTAATAGCTAAGGTCTTAACTCTTTCTCTGGCCTAATAGCTAAGGTCTTAGACTCGTACTATGGCCTACAGGTTAAGGTCTTAACTCCTACTCTGGCCTAATAGCTAAGGTCTTAGACTCGTACTCTGGCCTAAAGGTTAAGGTCTTAACTCTTACTCTGGCCTAATAGCTAAGGTCTTAACACTTATTCTGGCCTAATAGCTAAGGTCTTAGACTCGTACTCTGGCCTAATGGTTAAGGTCTTAGACTCGTACTCTGGCCTACTGGTTAAGGTCTTAACTCTTACTCTGGCCTAATAGCTAAGGTCTTAGACTCGTACTCTGGCCTACTGGTTAAGGTCTTAACTCTTACTCTGGCCTACTGGTTAAGGTCTTAACTCTTACTCTGGCCTAATAGCTAAGGTCTTAGACTCGTACTCTGGCCTAATGGTTAAGGTCTTAGACTCTTACTCTGGCCTACTGGTTAAGGTCTTAACTCTTAATCTGGCCTACTGGTTAAGGTCTTAACTCTTACTCTGGCCTAGTGGTTAAGGTTTTAACTCTTACTCTGGCCTAATAGCTAAGGTCTTAACTCTTACCCTGGCCTACTTGTTAAGGTCTTAACTCTTACTCTGGACTAATAGCTAAGATCTTAACTCTTACTCTGGCCTAATAGCTAAGGTCTTAGACTCGTACTCTGGCCTAATGGTTAAGGTCTTAGACTCTTACTCTGGCCTACTGGTTAAGGTCTTAACTCTTACTCTGGCCTACTGGTTAAGGTCTTAACTCTTACTCTGGCCTACTGGTTAAGGTCTTAACTCTTACTCTGGCCTAATAGCTAAGATATTAGACTCGTACTATGGCCTACACGTTAAGGTCTTAACTCTTACTCTGGCCTACTGGTTAAGGTCTTAACTCTCACTCTGGCCTACTGGTTAAGGTCTTAACTCTTACTCTGGCCTAATAGCTAAGGTCTTAACTCTTACTCTGGCCTAATAGCTAAGGTCTTAGACTCTTACTCTGGCCTAATAGCCAAGGTCTTAGACTCGTACTCTGGCCTACTGGTTAAGGTCTTAACTCTTACTCTGGCCTAACAGCTAAGGTCTTAGACTCGTACTATGGCCTACTGGTTAAGGTCTCAACTCTTACTCTGGCCTACTGGTTAAGGTCTTAACTCTTACTCTGGCCTAATAGCTAACGTCTTAACTCTTACTCTGGCCTAATAGCTAAGGTCTTAGACTCGTACTCTGGCCTACAGGTTAAGGTCTTAACTCTTACTCTGGCCTACTGGTTAAGGTCTCAACTCTTACTCTGGCCTAATAGCTAAGCTCTTAACTCTTACTCTGGCCTAATAGCTAAGGTCTTAGACTCGTACTCTGGCCTACTGGTTAAGGTCTTAACTCTTTCTCTGGCCTACTGGTTAAGGTCTTAACTCTCACTCTGGCCTACTGGTTAAGGTCTTAACACTTGCTCTGGCCTAATAGCTAAGGTCTTAGACTCGTACTATGGCCTACAGATTAAGGTCTTAACTCTTTCTCTGGCCTACTGGTTAAGGTCTTAACCCTTACTCTGGCCTAATAGCTAAGGTCTTAGACTCGTACTCTGGCCTAATAACTAAGGTCTTAACTCTTACTCTGGCCTACTGGTTAAGGTCTTAACTCTTTCTCTGGCCTAATAGCTAAGGTCTTAGACTCTTACTCTGGCCTACTGGTTAAGGTCTTAACTCTTACTCTGGCCTAATGGTTAAGGTCTTAACTCTTACTCTGGCCTACTGGTAAAGGTCTTAGACTCTTACTCTGGCCTACAGGTTAAGGTCTTAACTCTTACTCTGGCCTACTGGTTAAGGTCTTAGACTCTTACTCTGGCCTACAGGTTAAGGTCTTAAATCTTACTCTGGCCTACTGGTTAAGGTATTAACTCTTACTCTAGCCTAATAGCTAAGGTCTTAACTCTTACTCTGGCCTAATAGCTAAGGTCTTAACTCGTACTCTGGCCTAATAGCTAAGGTCTTAGACTTGTACTCTGGCCTACCGGTTTTGGTCTTAACTCTTACTCTGGCCTAATAGCTAAGGTCTTAACTCTTACTCTGGCCTAATAGCTAAGGTCTTAGACTCGTACTATGGCCTACAGGTTAAGGTCTTAACTCTTACTCTGGCCTAATAGCTAAGGTCTTAGACTCGTACTCTGGCCTAAAGGTTAAGGTCTTAACTCTTACTCTGGCCTAATAGCTAAGGTCTTAACACTTATTCTGGCCTAATAGCTAAGGTCTTAGACTCGTACTCTGGCCTACTGGTTAAGGTCTTAACTCTTACTCTGGCCTAATAGCTAAGGTCTTAGACTCGTACTATGGCCTACAGGTTAAGGTCTTAACTCTTTCTCTGGCCTACTGGTTAAGGTCTTAACTCTTACTCTGGCCTAATAGCTAAGGTCTTAGACTCGTACTCTGGCCTAATAACTAAGGTCTTAACTCTTACTCTGGCCTACTGGTTAAGGTCTTAACTCTTTCTCTGGCCTACTAGCTAAGGTCTTAGACTCTTACTCTGGCCTAATGGTTAAGGTCTTAACTCTTACTCTGGCCTAATGGTTAAGGTCTTAACTCTTACTCTGGCCTACTGGTAAAGGTCTTAGACTCTTACTCTGGCCTACAGGTTAAGGTCTTAACTCTTACTCTGGCCTACTGGTTAAGGTCTTAGACTCTTACTCTGGCCTACAGGTTAAGGTCTTAAATCTTACTCTGGCCTACTGGTTAAGGTCTTAACTCTTACTCTAGCCTAATAGCTAAGGTCTTAACTCTTACTCTGGCCTAATAGATAAGGTCCTAACTCGTACTCTGGCCTAATAGCTAAGGTCTTAGACTCGTACTCTGGCCTACCGGTTTTGGTCTTAACTCTTACTCTGGCCTAATAGCTAAGGTCTTAACTCTTTCTCTGGCCTAATAGCTAAGGTCTTAGACTCGTACTATGGCCTACAGGTTAAGGTCTTAACTCCTACTCTGGCCTAATAGCTAAGGTCTTAGACTCGTACTCTGGCCTAAAGGTTAAGGTCTTAACTCTTACTCTGGCCTAATAGCTAAGGTCTTAACACTTATTCTGGCCTAATAGCTAAGGTCTTAGACTCGTACTCTGGCCTAATGGTTAAGGTCTTAGACTCGTACTCTGGCCTACTGGTTAAGGTCTTAACTCTTACTCTGGCCTAATAGCTAAGGTCTTAGACTCGTACTCTGGCCTACTGGTTAAGGTCTTAACTCTTACTCTGGCCTACTGGTTAAGGTCTTAACTCTTACTCTGGCCTAATAGCTAAGGTCTTAGACTCGTACTCTGGCCTAATGGTTAAGGTCTTAGACTCTTACTCTGGCCTACTGGTTAAGGTCTTAACTCTTAATCTGGCCTACTGGTTAAGGTCTTAACTCTTACTCTGGCCTAGTGGTTAAGGTTTTAACTCTTACTCTGGCCTAATAGCTAAGGTCTTAACTCTTACCCTGGCCTACTTGTTAAGGTCTTAACTCTTACTCTGGACTAATAGCTAAGATCTTAACTCTTACTCTAGCCTAATAGCTAAGGTCTTAGACTCGTACTCTGGCCTAATGGTTAAGGTCTTAGACTCTTACTCTGGCCTACTGGTTAAGGTCTTAACACTTATTCTGGCCTAATAGCTAAGGTCTTAGACTCGTACTCTGGCCTAATGGTTAAGGTCTTAGACTCGTACTCTGGCCTACTGGTTAAGGTCTTAACTCTTACTCTGGCCTAATAGCTAAGGTCTTAGACTCGTACTCTGGCCTACTGGTTAAGGTCTTAACTCTTACTCTGGCCTACTGGTTAAGGTCTTAACTCTTACTCTGGCCTAATAGCTAAGGTCTTAGACTCGTACTCTGGCCTAATGGTTAAGGTCTTAGACTCTTACTCTGGCCTACTGGTTAAGGTCTTAACTCTTAATCTGGCCTACTGGTTAAGGTCTTAACTCTTACTCTGGCCTAGTGGTTAAGGTTTTAACTCTTACTCTGGCCTAATAGCTAAGGTCTTAACTCTTACCCTGGCCTACTTGTTAAGGTCTTAACTCTTACTCTGGACTAATAGCTAAGATCTTAACTCTTACTCTAGCCTAATAGCTAAGGTCTTAGACTCGTACTCTGGCCTAATGGTTAAGGTCTTAGACTCTTACTCTGGCCTACTGGTTAAGGTCTTAACTCTTACTCTGGCCTACTGGTTAAGGTCTTAACTCTTACTCTGGCCTACTGGTTAAGGTCTTAACTCTTACTCTGGCCTACTGGTTAAGGTCTTAACTCTTACTCTGGCCTAATAGCTAAGATATTAGACTCGTACTATGGCCTACACGTTAAGGTCTTAACTCTTACTCTGGCCTACTGGTTAAGGTCTTAACTCTCACTCTGGCCTACTGGTTAAGGTCTTAACTCTTACTCTGGCCTAATAGCTAAGGTCTTAACTCTTACTCTGGCCTAATAGCTAAGGTCTTAGACTCTTACTCTGGCCTAATAGCCAAGGTCTTAGACTCGTACTCTGGCCTACTGGTTAAGGTCTTAACTCTTACTCTGGCCTAACAGCTAAGGTCTTAGACTCGTACTATGGCCTACTGGTTAAGGTCTCAACTCTTACTCTGGCCTACTGGTTAAGGTCTTAACTCTTACTCTGGCCTAATAGCTAACGTCTTAACTCTTACTCTGGCCTAATAGCTAAGGTCTTAGACTCGTACTCTGGCCTACAGGTTAAGGTCTTAACTCTTACTCTGGCCTACTGGTTAAGGTCTCAACTCTTACTCTGGCCTAATAGCTAAGCTCTTAACTCTTACTCTGGCCTAATAGCTAAGGTCTTAGACTCGTACTCTGGCCTACTGGTTAAGGTCTTAACTCTTTCTCTGGCCTACTGGTTAAGGTCTTAACTCTCACTCTGGCCTACTGGTTAAGGTCTTAACACTTGCTCTGGCCTAATAGCTAAGGTCTTAGACTCGTACTATGGCCTACAGATTAAGGTCTTAACTCTTTCTCTGGCCTACTGGTTAAGGTCTTAACCCTTACTCTGGCCTAATAGCTAAGGTCTTAGACTCGTACTCTGGCCTAATAACTAAGGTCTTAACTCGTACTCTGGCCTAATAGCTAAGGTCTTAGACTCGTACTCTGGCCTACCGGTTTTGGTCTTAACTCTTACTCTGGCCTAATAGCTAAGGTCTTAACTCTTTCTCTGGCCTAATAGCTAAGGTCTTAGACTCGTACTATGGCCTACAGGTTAAGGTCTTAACTCCTACTCTGGCCTAATAGCTAAGGTCTTAGACTCGTACTCTGGCCTAAAGGTTAAGGTCTTAACTCTTACTCTGGCCTAATAGCTAAGGTCTTAACACTTATTCTGGCCTAATAGCTAAGGTCTTAGACTTGTACTCTGGCCTAATGGTTAAGGTCTTAGACTCGTACTCTGGCCTACTGGTTAAGGTCTTAACTCTTACTCTGGCCTAATAGCTAAGGTCTTAGACTCGTACTCTGGCCTACTGGTTAAGGTCTTAACTCTTACTCTGGCCTACTGGTTAAGGTCTTAACTCTTACTCTGGCCTAATAGCTAAGGTCTTAGACTCGTACTCTGGCCTAATGGTTAAGGTCTTAGACTCTTACTCTGGCCTACTGGTTAAGGTCTTAACTCTTAATCTGGCCTACTGGTTAAGGTCTTAACTCTTACTCTGGCCTAGTGGTTAAGGTTTTAACTCTTACTCTGGCCTAATAGCTAAGGTCTTAACTCTTACCCTGGCCTACTTGTTAAGGTCTTAACTCTTACTCTGGACTAATAGCTAAGATCTTAACTCTTACTCTAGCCTAATAGCTAAGGTCTTAGACTCGTACTCTGGCCTAATGGTTAAGGTCTTAGACTCTTACTCTGGCCTACTGGTTAAGGTCTTAACTCTTACTCTGGCCTACTGGTTAAGGTCTTAACTCTTACTCTGGCCTACTGGTTAAGGTCTTAACTCTTACTCTGGCCTAATAGCTAAGATATTAGACTCGTACTATGGCCTACACGTTAAGGTCTTAACTCTTACTCTGGCCTACTGGTTAAGGTCTTAACTCTCACTCTGGCCTACTGGTTAAGGTCTTAACTCTTACTCTGGCCTAATAGCTAAGGTCTTAACTCTTACTCTGGCCTAATAGCTAAGGTCTTAGACTCTTACTCTGGCCTAATAGCCAAGGTCTTAGACTCGTACTCTGGCCTACTGGTTAAGGTCTTAACTCTTACTCTGGCCTAACAGCTAAGGTCTTAGACTCGTACTATGGCCTACTGGTTAAGGTCTCAACTCTTACTCTGGCCTACTGGTTAAGGTCTTAACTCTTACTCTGGCCTAATAGCTAACGTCTTAACTCTTACTCTGGCCTAATAGCTAAGGTCTTAGACTCGTACTCTGGCCTACAGGTTATGGTCTTAACTCTTACTCTGGCCTACTGGTTAAGGTCTCAACTCTTACTCTGGCCTAATAGCTAAGCTCTTAACTCTTACTCTGGCCTAATAGCTAAGGTCTTAGACTCGTACTCTGGCCTACTGGTTAAGGTCTTAACTCTTTCTCTGGCCTACTGGTTAAGGTCTTAACTCTCACTCTGGCCTACTGGTTAAGGTCTTAACACTTGCTCTGGCCTAATAGCTAAGGTCTTAGACTCGTACTATGGCCTACAGATTAAGGTCTTAACTCTTTCTCTGGCCTACTGGTTAAGGTCTTAACCCTTACTCTGGCCTAATAGCTAAGGTCTTAGACTCGTACTCTGGCCTAATAACTAAGGTCTTAACTCTTACTCTGGCCTACTGGTTAAGGTCTTAACTCTTTCTCTGGCCTAATAGCTAAGGTCTTAGACTCTTACTCTGGCCTACTGGTTAAGGTCTTAACTCTTACTCTGGCCTAATGGTTAAGGTCTTAACTCTTACTCTGGCCTACTGGTAAAGGTCTTAGACTCTTACTCTGGCCTACAGGTTAAGGTCTTAACTCTTACTCTGGCCTACTGGTTAAGGTCTTAGACTCTTACTCTGGCCTACAGGTTAAGGTCTTAAATCTTACTCTGGCCTACTGGTTAAGGTATTAACTCTTACTCTAGCCTAATAGCTAAGGTCTTAACTCTTACTCTGGCCTAATAGCTAAGGTCTTAACTCGTACTCTGGCCTAATAGCTAAGGTCTTAGACTCGTACTCTGGCCTACCGGTTTTGGTCTTAACTCTTACTCTGGCCTAATAGCTAAGGTCTTAACTCTTACTCTGGCCTAATAGCTAAGGTCTTAGACTCGTACTATGGCCTACAGGTTAAGGTCTTAACTCTTACTCTGGCCTAATAGCTAAGGTCTTAGACTCGTACTCTGGCCTAAAGGTTAAGGTCTTAACTCTTACTCTGGCCTAATAGCTAAGGTCTTAACACTTATTCTGGCCTAATAGCTAAGGTCTTAGACTCGTACTCTGGCCTACTGGTTAAGGTCTTAACTCTTACTCTGGCCTAATAGCTAAGGTCTTAGACTCGTACTCTGGCCTACTGGATAAGGTCTTAACTCTTACTCAGGCCTACTGGTTAAGGTCTTAACTCTTACTCTGGCCTACTGGTTAAGGTCTTTACTCTTACTCTGGCCTAATAGCTAAGGTCTTAACTTTTACTCTGGCCTAATAGCTAAGGTCTTAGACTCTTACTCTGGCCTAATAGCTAAGGTCTTAGACTCGTACTCCGGCCTACTGGTTAAGGTCTTAACTCTTACTCTGGCCTAATAGCTAAGGTCTTAGACTCGTACTATGGCCTACTGGTTAAGGTCTTAACTCTCACTCTGGCCTACTGGTTAAGGTCTTAACACTTGCTCTGGCCTAATAGCTAAGGTCTTAGACTCGTACTAAGGCCTACAGGTTAAGGTCTTAACTCTTTCTCTGGCCTACTGGTTAAGGTCTTAACTCTTACTCTGGCCTAATAGCTAAGGTCTTAGACTCGTACTCTGGCCTAATAACTAAGGTCTTAACTCTTACTCTGGCCTACTGGTTAAGGTCTTAACTCTTTCTCTGGCCTAATAGCTAAGGTCTTAGACTCTTACTCTGGCCTAATGGTTAAGGTCTTAACTCTTACTCTGGCCTAATGGTTAAGGGCTTAACTCTTACTCTGGCCTACTGGTAAAGGTCTTAGACTCTTACTCTGGCCTACAGGTTAAGGTCTTAACTCTTACTCTGGCCTACTGGTTAAGGTCTTAGACTCTTACTCTGGCCTACAGGTTAAGGTCTTAAATCTTACTCTGGCCTACTGGTTAAGGTCTTAACTCTTACTCTAGCCTAATAGCTAAGGTCTTAACTCTTACTCTGGCCTAATAGCTAAGGTCTTAACTCGTACTCTGGCCTAATAGCTAAGGTCTTAGACTCGTACTCTGGCCTACCGCTTTTGGTCTTAACTCTTACTCTGGCCTAATAGCTAAGGTCTTAACTCTTACTCTGGCCTAATAGCTAAGGTCTTAGACTCGTACTATGGCCTACAGGTTAAGGTCTTAACTCTTACTCTGGCCTAATAGCTAAGGTCTTAGACTCGTACTCTGGCCTAAAGGTTAAGGTCTTAACTCTTACTCTGGCCTAATAGCTAAGGTCTTAACACTTATTCTGGCCTAATAGCTAAGGTCTTAGACTCGTACTCTGGCCTAATGGTTAAGGTCTTAGACTCGTACTCTGGCCTACTGGTTAAGGTCTTAACTCTTACTCTGGCCTAATAGCTAAGGTCTTAGACTCGTACTCTGGCCTACTGGTTAAGGTCTTAACTCTTACTCTGGCCTACTGGTTAAGGTCTTAACTCTTACTCTGGCCTAATATCTAAGGTCTTAGACTCGTACTCTGGCCTAATGGTTAAGGTCTTAGACTCTTACTCTGGCCTACTGGTTAAGGTCTTAACTCTTAATCTGGCCTACTGGTTAAGGTCTTAACTCTTACGCTGGCCTAGTGGTTAAGGTTTTAACTCTTACTCTGGCCTAATAGCTAAGGTCTTAACTCTTACCCTGGCCTACTTGTTAAGGTCTTAACTCTTACTCTGGACTAATAGCTAAGATCTTAACTCTTACTCTGGCCTAATAGCTAAGGTCTTAGACTCGTACTCTGGCCTAATGGTTAAGGTCTTAGACTCTTACTCTGGCCTACTGGTTAAGGTCTTAACTCTTACTCTGGCCTACAGGTTAAGGTCTTAACTCTTACTCTGGCCTACTGGTTAAGGTCTTAACTCTTACTCTGGCCTAATAGCTAAGGTCTTAACTCTTACTCTGGCCTAATAGCTAAGGTCTTAGACTCTTACTCTGGCCTAATAGCCAAGGTCTTAGACTCGTACTCTGGCCTACTGGTTAAGGTCTTAACTCTTACTCTGGCCTAATAGCTAAGGTCTTAGACTCGTACTATGGCCTACTGGTTAAGGTCTCAACTCTTACTCTGGCCTACTGGTTAAGGTCTTAACTCTTACTCTGGCCTAATAGCTAACGTCTTAACTCTTACTCTGGCCTACTGGTTAAGGTCTTAACTCTTACTCTGGCCTAATAGCTAAGGTCTTAACTCTTACTCTGGCCTAATAGCTAAGGTCCAAACTCTTACTCTGGCCTAATAGCTAAGGTCTTAGACTCTTACTCTGGCCTACAGGTTAAGGTCTTAACTCTTACTCTGGCCTACTGGTTAAGGTCTTAACTCTTACTCTAGCCTAATAGCTAAGGTCCTAACTCTTACTCTGGCCTAATAGCTAAGGTCTTAGACTCTTACTCTGGCCTAATAGCTAAGGTCTTAGACTCGTACGATGGCCTACAGCTTAAGGTCTTAACTCTTACTCTGGCCTACTGGTTAAGGTCTTAACTCTTACTCTGGCCTAATAGCTAAGGTCTTAGACTCGTACTATGGCCTACAGCTTAAGGTCTTAACTCTTACTCAGGCCTACTGGTTAAGGTCTTAACTCTTACTCTGGCCTACTGGTTAAGGTCTTTACTCTTACTCTGGCCTAATAGCTAAGGTCTTAACTCTTACTCTGGCCTAATAGCTAAGGTCTTAGACTCTTACTCTGGCCTAATAGCTAAGGTCTTAGACTCGTACTCTGGCCTACTGGTTAAGGTCTTAACTCTTACTCTGGCCTAATAGCTAAGGTCTTAGACTCGTACTATGGCCTACTGGTTAAAGTCTTAACTCTTACTCTGGCCTACTGGTTAAGGTCTTAACTCTTACTCTGGCCTAATAGCTAATGTCTTAACTCTTACTCTGGTCTAATAGCTAAGGTCTTAGACTCGTACTCTGGCCTACTGGTTAAGGTCTTAACTCTTACTCTGGCCTACTGGTTAAGATCTTAACTCTTACTCTGGCCTACTGCTTAAGGTCTTAACTCTTACTCTGGCCTAATAGCTAACGTCTTAACTCTTACTCTGGCCTAATAGCTAAGGTCTTAACTCTTACTCTGGCCTAATAGCTAAGGTCGTAGACTCGTACTCTGGCCTACAGGTTAAGGTCTTAACTCTTACTCTGGCATACTGGTTAAGGTCTTAACTCTTATTCTGGACTAATAGCTAAGATCTTAACTCTTACTCTGGCCTAATAGCTAATGTCTTAGACTCGTACTATCGCCTACAGGTTAAGGTCTTAACTCTTACTCTGGCCTACTGGTTAAGGTCTTAACTCTTACTCTGGCCTACTGGTTAAGGTCTTAACTCTTACTCTGGCCTAATAGCTAAGATATTAGACTCGTACTATGGCCTACAGGTTAAGGTCTTAACTCTTACTCTGGCCTACTGATTAAGGTCTTAACTCTTACTCTGGCCTACTGGTTAAGGTCTTAACTCTTACTCTGGCCTAATAGCTAAGGTCTTAACTCTTACTCTGGCCTAATAGCGAAGGTCTTAGACTCTTACTCTGGCCTAATAGCCAAGGTCTTAGACTCGTACTCCGGCCTACTGGTTAAGGTCTTAACTCTTACTCTGGCCTAATAGCTAAGGTCTTAGACTCGTACTATGGCCTACTGGTTAAGGTCTCAACTCTTACTCTGGCCTACTGGTTAAGGTCTTAACTCTTACTCTGGCCTAATAGCTAACGTCTTAACTCTTACTCTGGCCTAATAGCTAATGTCTTAGACTCATACTCTGGCCTACAGGTTAAGGTCTTAACTCTTACTCTGGCCTACTGGTTAAGGTCTTAACTCTTACTCTGGCCTAATAGCTAAGGTCTTAACTCTTACTCTGGCCTAATAGCTAATGTCTTAGACTCGTACTATCGCCTACAGGTTAAGGTCTTAACTCTTACTCTGGCCTACTGGTTAAGGTCTTAACTCTTACTCTGGCCTACTGGTTAAGGTCTTAACTCTTACTCTGGCCTAATAGCTAAGATATTAGACTCGTACTATGGCCTACAGGTTAAGGTCTTAACTCTTACTCTGGCCTACTGATTAAGGTCTTAACTCTTACTCTGGCCTGCTGGTTAAGGTCTTAACTCTTACTCTGGCCTAATAGCTAAGGTCTTAACTCTTACTCTGGCCTAATAGCTAAGGTCTTAGACTCTTACTCTGGCCTAATAGCCAAGGTCTTAGACTCGTACTCCGGCCTACTGGTTAAGGTCTTAACTCTTACTCTGGCCTAATAGCTAAGGTCTTAGACTCGTACTATGGCCTACTGGTTAAGGTCTTAACTCTCACTCTGGCCTACTGGTTAAGGTCTTAACACTTGCTCTGGCCTAATAGCTAAGGTCTTAGACTCGTACTATGGCCTACAGGTTAAGGTCTTAACTCTTTCTCTGGCCTACTGGTTAAGGTCTTAACTCTTACTCTGGCCTAATAGCTAAGGTCTTAGACTCGTACTCTGGCCTAATAACTAAGGTCTTAACTCTTACTCTGGCCTACTGGTTAAGGTCTTAACTCTTTCTCTGGCCTACTAGCTAAGGTCTTAGACTCTTACTCTGGCCTAATGGTTAAGGTCTTAACTCTTACTCTGGCCTAATGGTTAAGGTCTTAACTCTTACTCTGGCCTACTGGTAAAGGTCTTAGACTCTTACTCTGGCCTACAGGTTAAGGTCTTAACTCTTACTCTGGCCTACTGGTTAAGGTCTTAGACTCTTACTCTGGCCTACAGGTTAAGGTCTTAAATCTTACTCTGGCCTACTGGTTAAGGTCTTAACTCTTACTCTAGCCTAATAGCTAAGGTCTTAACTCTTACTCTGGCCTAATAGCTAAGGTCTTAACTCGTACTCTGGCCTAATAGCTAAGGTCTTAGACTCGTACTCTGGCCTACCGGTTTTGGTCTTAACTCTTACTCTGGCCTAATAGCTAAGGTCTTAACGCTTTCTCTGGCCTAATAGCTAAGGTCTTAGACTCGTACTATGGCCTACAGGTTAAGGTCTTAACTCTTACTCTGGCCTAATAGCTAAGGTCTTAGACTCGTACTCTGGCCTAAAGGTTAAGGTCTTAACTCTTACTCTGGCCTAATAGCTAAGGTCTTAACACTTATTCTGGCCTAATAGCTAAGGTCTTAGACTCGTACTCTGGCCTAATGGTTAAGGTCTTAGACTCGTACTCTGGCCTACTGGTTAAGGTCTTAACTCTTACTCTGGCCTAATAGCTAAGGTCTTAGACTCGTACTCTGGCCTACTGGTTAAGGTCTTAACTCTTACTCTGGCCTACTGGTTAAGGTCTTAACTCTTACTCTGGCCTAATAGCTAAGGTCTTAGACTCGTACTCTGGCCTAATGGTTAAGGTCTTAGACTCTTACTCTGGCCTACTGGTTAAGGTCTTAACTCTTAATCTGGCCTACTGGTTAAGGTCTTAACTCTTACTCTGGCCTAGTGGTTAAGGTTTTAACTCTTACTCTGGCCTAATAGCTAAGGTCTTAACTCTTACCCTGGCCTACTTGTTAAGGTCTTAACTCTTACTCTGGACTAATAGCTAAGATCTTAACTCTTACTCTGGCCTAATAGCTAAGGTCTTAGACTCGTACTCTGGCCTAATGGTTAAGGTCTTAGACTCTTACTCTGGCCTACTGGTTAAGGTCTTAACTCTTACTCTGGCCTACTGGTTAAGGTCTTAACTCTTACTCTGGCCTACTGGTTAAGGTCTTAACTCTTACTCTGGCCTACTGGTTAAGGTCTTAACTCTTACTCTGGCCTAATAGCTAAGATATTAGACTCGTACTATGGCCTACACGTTAAGGTCTTAACTCTTACTCTGGCCTACTGGTTAAGGTCTTAACTCTCACTCTGGCCTACTGGTTAAGGTCTTAACTCTTACTCTGGCCTAATAGCTAAGGTCTTAACTCTTACTCTGGCCTAATAGCTAAGGTCTTAGACTCTTACTCTGGCCTAATAGCCAAGGTCTTAGACTCGTACTCTGGCCTACTGGTTAAGGTCTTAACTCTTACTCTGGCCTAATAGCTAAGGTCTTAGACTCGTACTATGGCCTACTGGTTAAGGTCTCAACTCTTACTCTGGCCTACTGGTTAAGGTCTTAACTCTTACTCTGGCCTAATAGCTAACGTCTTAACTCTTACTCTGGCCTAATAGCTAAGGTCTTAGACTCGTACTCTGGCCTACAGGTTAAGGTCTTAACTCTTACTCTGGCCTACTGGTTAAGGTCTCAACTCTTACTCTGGCCTAATAGCTAAGCTCTTAACTCTTACTCTGGCCTAATAGCTAAGGTCTTAGACTCGTACTCTGGCCTACTGGTTAAGGTCTTAACTCTTTCTCTGGCCTACTGGTTAAGGTCTTAACTCTCACTCTGGCCTACTGGTTAAGGTCTTAACACTTGCTCTGGCCTAATAGCTAAGGTCTTAGACTTGTACTATGGCCTACAGATTAAGGTCTTAACTCTTTCTCTGGCCTACTGGTTAAGGTCTTAACCCTTACTCTGGCCTAATAGCTAAGGTCTTAGACTCGTACTCTGGCCTAATAACTAAGGTCTTAACTCTTACTCTGGCCTACTGGTTAAGGTCTTAACTCTTTCTCTGGCCTAATAGCTAAGGTCTTAGACTCTTACTCTGGCCTAATGGTTAAGGTCTTAACTCTTACTCTGGCCTAATGGTTAAGGTCTTAACTCTTACTCTGGCCTACTGGTAAAGGTCTTAGACTCTTACTCTGGCCTACAGGTTAAGGTCTTAACTCTTACTCTGGCCTACTGGTTTAAGGTCTTAGACTCTTACTCTGGCCTACAGGTTAAGGTCTTAAATCTTACTCTGGCCTACTGGTTAAGGTATTAACTCTTACTCTAGCCTAATAGCTAAGGTCTTAACTCTTACTCTGGCCTAATAGCTAAGGTCTTAACTCGTACTCTGGCCTAATAGCTAAGATCTTAGACTCGTACTCTGGCCTACCGGTTTTGGTCTTAACTCTTACTCTGGCCTAATAGCTAAGGTCTTAACTCTTACTCTGGCCTAATAGCTAAGGTCTTAGACTCGTACTATGGCCTACAGGTTAAGGTCTTAAATCTTACTCTGGCCTAATAGCTAAGGTCTTAGACTCGTACTCTGGCCTAAAGGTTAAGGTCTTAACTCTTACTCTGGCCTAATAGCTAAGGTCTTAACACTTATTCTGGCCTAATAGCTAAGGTCTTAGACTCGTACTCTGGCCTACTGGTTAAGGTCTAAACTTTTACTCTGGCCTAATAGCTAAGGTCTTAACTCTTACTCTGGCCTAATAGCTAAGGTCTTAGACTCGTACTCTGGCCTACTGGATAAGGTCTTAACTCTTACTCAGGCCTACTGGTTAAGGTCTTAACTCTTACTCTGGCCTACTGGTTAAGGTCTTTACTCTTACTCTGGCCTAATAGCTAAGGTCTTAACTTTTACTCTGGCCTAATAGCTAAGGTCTTAGACTCTTACTCTGGCCTAATAGCTAAGGTCTTAGACTCGTACTCTGGCCTACTGGTTAAGGTCTTAACTCTTACTCTGGCCTAATAGCTAAGGTCTTAGACTCGTACTATGGCCTACTGGTTAAGGTCATAACTCTTACTCTGGCCTACTGGTTAAGGTCTAAACTCTTACTCTGGCCTAATAGCTAAGGTCTTAACTCTTACTCTGGCCTAATAGCTAAGGTCTTAGACTCGTACTCTGGCCTACTGGTTAAGGTCTTAACTCTTACTCTGGCCTACTGCTTAAGGTCTTAACTCTTACTCTGGCTTAATAGCTAACGTCTTAACTCTTACTCTGGCCTAATAGCTAAGGTCTTAACTCTTACTCTGGCCTAATAGCTAAGGTCTTAGACTTGTACTCTGGCCTACAGGTTAAGGTCTTAACTCTTACTCTGGCCTACTGGTTAAGGTCTTAACTCTTACTCTGGCCTAATAGCTAAGATCTTAACTCTTACTCTGGCCTAATAGCTAATGTCTTAGACTCGTACTATCGCCTACAGGTTAAGGTCTTAACTCTTACTCTGGCCTACTGGTTAAGGTCTTAACTCTTACTCTGGCCTACTGGTTAAGGTCTTAACTCTTACTCTGGCCTAATAGCTAAGGTATTAGACTCGTACTATGGCCTACAGGTTAAGGTCTTAACTCTTACTCTGGCCTACTGGTTAAGGTCTTAACTCTTACTCTGGCCTACTGGTTAAGGTCTTAACTCTTACTCTGGCCTAATAGCCAAGGTCTTAACTCTTACTTTGGCCTAATAGCTAAGGTCTTAGACTCTTACTCTGGCCTAATAGCCAAGGTCTTAGACTCGTACTCTGGCCTACTGGTTAAGGTCTTAATTCTTACTCTGGCCTAATAGCTAAGGTCTTAGACTCGTACTATGGCCTACTGGTTAAGGTCTCAACTCTTACTCTGGCCTACTGGTTAAGGTCTTAACTCTTACTCTGGCCTAATAGCTAACGTCTTAACTCTTACTCTGGCCTAATAGCTAAGGTCTTAGACTCGTACTCTGGCCTACAGGTTAAGGTCTTAACTCTTACTCTGGCCTACTGGTTAAGGTCTTAACTCTTACTCTGGCCTAATAGCTAAGGTCTTAACTCTTACTCTGGCCTAATAGCTAAGGTCTTAGACTCGTACTCTGGCCTACTGGTTAAGGTCTTAACTCTTACTCTGGCCTACTGGTTAAGGTCTTAACTCTTACTCTGGCCTACTGGTTAAGGTCTGAACACTTGCTCTGGCCTAATAGCTAAGGTCTTAGACTCGTACTATGGCCTACAGGTTAAGGTCTTAACTCTTTCTCTGGCCTACTGGTTAAGGTCTTAACTCTTACTCTGGCTTAATAGCTAAGGTCTTAGACTCGTACTCTGGCCTAATAGCTAAGGTCTTAACTCTTACTCTGGCCTACTGGTTAAGGTCTTAACTCTTACTCTGGCCTAATAGCTAAGGTCTTAGACTCTTACTCTGGCCTAATGGTTAAGGTCTTAACTCTTACTCTGGCCTAATGGTTAAGGTCTTAACTCTTACTCTGGCCTGCTGGTAAAGGTCTTACACTCTTACTCTGGCCTACAGGTTAAGGTCTTAACTCTTACTCTGGCCTACTGGTTAAGGTCTTAGACTCTTACTCTGGCCTACAGGTTAAGGTCTTAAATCTTACTCTAGCCTAATAGCTAAGGTCTTAACTCTTACTCTGGCCTAATAGCTAAGGTCTTAACTCGTACTCTGGCCTAATAGCTAAGGTCTTAGACTCGTACTCTGGCCCACTGGTTTTGGTCTTAATTCTTACTCTGGCCTAATAGCTAAGGTCTTAACTCTTACTCTGGCCTAATAGCTAAGGTCTTAGACTCGTACTATGGCCTACAGGTTAAGGTCTTAACTCTTACTCTGGCCTAATAGCGAAGGACTTAGACTCGTACTCTGGCCTAAAGGTTAAGGTCTTAACTCTTACTCTGGCCTAATAGCTAAGATCTTAACTCTTATTCTGGCCTAATAGCTCAGGTCTTAGACTCGTACTCTGGCCTAATGGTTAAGGTCTTAGACTCGTACTCTGGCCTAATGGTTAAGGTCTTAACTCTTACTCTGGCCTGCTGGTTAAGGTCTTAACTCTTACTCTGGCCTAATAGCTAAGGTCTTAGACTCGTACTCTGGCCTACTGGTTAAGGTCTTAACTCTTACTCTGGCCTAATAGCTAAGGTCTTAGACTCGTACTTTGGCCTACCGGTTAAGGTCTTAACTCTTACTCTGGCCTAATAGCTAAGGTCTTAACTCTTACTCTGGCCTACTGGTTAAGGTCTTAACTCTTACTCTGGCCTAATAGCTAAGGTCTTAACTCTTACTCTGGCCTAATAGCTAAGGTCTTAGACTCGTACTCTGGCCTACTGGTTAAGGTCTCAACTCTTACTCTGGCCTACTGGTTAAGGTCTTAACTCTTACTCTGGCCTAATAGCTAAGGTCTTAGACTCGTACTCTGGCCTAATGGTTAAGGTCTTAGACTCTTACTCTGGCCTACTGGTTAAGGTCTTAACTCTTACTCTGGCCTAATGGTTAAGGTCTTAACTCGTACTCTGGCCTAATAGCTGAGGTCTTAACTCTTACTCTGGCCTACTTGTTAAGGTCTTAACTCTTACTCTGGCCTACAGGTTAAGGTCTTAACTCTTACTCTGGCCTAATGGTTAAGGTCTTAACTCTTACTCTGGCTTAATAGCTAAGGTCTTAACTCTTACTCTGGCCTAATAGCTAAGGTCTTAACTCTTACTCTGGCCTAATAGCTATGGTCTTAGACTCGTACTCTGGCCTACTGGTTAAGGTCTTAACTCTTACTCTGGCCTAATAGCTAAGGTCTTAGACTCGTACTTTGGCCTACTGGTTAAGGTCTTAACTCTTACACTGGCCTAATAGCTAAGGTCTTAACTCTTACTCTGGCCTACTGGTTAAGGTCTTAACTCTTACTCTGGCCTAATAGCTAAGGTCTTAACTCTTACTCTGGCCTAATAGCTAAGGTCTTAGACTCGTACTCTGGCCTACAGGTTAAGGTCTTAACTCTTACTCTGGCCTACTGGTTAAGGTCTTAACTCTTACTCTGGCCTAATAGCTAAGATCTTAACTCTTACTCTGGCCTAATAGCTAATGTCTTAGACTCGTACTATCGCCTACAGGTTAAGGTCTTAACTCTTACTCTGGCCTACTTGTTAAGGTCTTAAGTCTTACTCTGGCCTACTGGTTAAGGTCTTAACTCTTACTCTGGCCTAATAGCTAAGGTATTAGACTCGTACTATGGCCTACAGGTTAAGGTCTTAACTCTTACTCTGGCCTACTGGTTAAGGTCTTAACTCTTACTCTGGCCTAATAGCTAAGGTCTTAACTCTTACTCTGGCCTAATAGCTAAGGTCTTAGACTCTTACTCTGGCCTAATAGCCAAGGTCTTAGACTCGTACTCTGGCCTACTGGTTAAGGTCTTAACTCTTACTCTGGCCTAATAGCTAAGGTCTTAGACTCGTACTATGGCCTACAGGTTAAGGTCTCAACTCTTACTCTGGCCTACTGGTTAAGGTCTTAACTCTTACTCTGGCCTAATAGCTAACGTCTTAACTCTTACTCTGGCCTACTGGTTAAGGTCTTAACTCTTACTCTGGCCTAATAGCTAAGGTCTTAACTCTTACTCTGGCCTAATAGCTAAGGTCTTAGACTCGTACTATGGCCTACAGGTTAAGGTCTTAACTCTTACTCTGGCCTACTGGTTAAGGTCTTAACTCTTACTCTAGCCTAATAGCTAACGTCTTAACTCTTACTCTGGCCTAATAGCTAAGGTCTTAGACTCTTACTCTGGCCTAATAGCTAAGGTCTTAGACTCGTACTATGGCCTACAGCTTAAGGTCTTAACTCTTACTCTGGCCTACTGGTTAAGGTCTTAACTCTTACTCTGGCCTAATAGCTAAGGTCTTAGACTCGTACTATGGCCTACAGCTTAAGGTCTTAACTCTTACTCAGGCCTACTGGTTAAGGTTTTAACTCTTACTCTGGCCTACTGGTTAAGGTCTTTACTCTTACTCTGGCCTAATAGCTAAGGTCTTAACTCTTACTCTGGCCTAATAGCTAAGGTCTTAGACTCTTACTCTGGCCTAATAGCTAAGGTCTTAGACTCGTACTCTGGCCTACTGGTTAAGGTCTTAACTCTTACTCTGGCCTAATAGCTAAGGTCTTAGACTCGTACTATGGCCTACTGGTTAAGGTCTTAACTCTTACTCTGGCCTACTGGTTAAGGTCTTAACTCTTACTCTGGCCTAATAGCTAATGTCTTAACTCTTACTCTGGCCTAATAGCTAAGGTCTTAGACTCGTACTCTGGCCTACTGGTTAAGGTCTTAACTCTTACTCTGGCCTACTGGTTAAGATCTTAACTCTTACTCTGGCCTACTGGTTAAGGTCTTAACTCTTACTCTGGCCTAATAGCTAACGTCTTAACTCTTACTCTGGCCTAAGAGCTAAGGTCTTAACTCTTACTCTGGCCTAATAGCTAAGGTCGTAGACTCGTACTCTGGCCTACAGGTTAAGGTCTTAACTCTTACTCTGGCCTACTGGTTAAGGTCTTAACTCTTACTCTGGACTAATAGCTAAGATCTTAACTCTTACTCTGGCCTAATAGCTAATGTCTTAGACTCGTACTATCGCCTACAGGTTAAGGTCTTAACTCTTACTCTGGCCTACTGGTTAAGGTCTTAACTCTTACTCTGGCCTACTGGTTAAGGTCTTAACTCTTACTCTGGCCTAATAGCTAAGATATTAGACTCGTACTATGGCCTACAGGTTAAGGTCTTAACTCTTACTCTGGCCTACTGATTAAGGTCTTAACTCTTACTCTGGCCTACTGGTTAAGGTCTTAACTCTTACTCTGGCCTAATAGCTAAGGTCTTAACTCTTACTCTGGCCTAATAGCTAAGGTCTTAGACTCTTACTCTGGCCTAATAGCCAAAGTCTTAGACTCGTACTCCGGCCTACTGGTTAAGGTTTTAACTCTTACTCTGGCCTAATAGCTAAGGTCTTAGACTCGTACTATGGCCTACTGGTTAAGGTCTCAACTCTTACTCTGGCCTACTGGTTAAGGTCTTAACTCTTACTCTGGCCTAATAGCTAACGTCTTAACTCTTACTCTGGCCTAATAGCTAAGGTCTTAGACTCATACTCTGGCCTACAGGTTAAGGTCTTAACTCTTACTCTGGCCTACTGGTTAAGGTCTTAACTCTTACTCTGGCCTAATAGCTAAGGTCTTAACTCTTACTCTGGCCTAATAGCAAATGTCTTAGACTCGTACTATCGCCTACAGGTTAAGGTCTTAACTCTTACTCTGGCCTACTGGTTAAGGTCTTAACTCTTACTCTGGCCTACTGGTTAAGGTCTTAACTCTTACTCTGGCCTAATAGCTAAGATATTAGACTTGTACTATGGCCTACAGGTTAAGGTCTTAACTCTTACTCTGGCCTACTGATTAAGGTCTTAACTCTTACTCTGGCCTACTGGTTAAGGTCTTAACTCTTACTCTGGCCTAATAGCTAAGGTCTTAACTCTTACTCTGGCCTAATAGCTAAGGTCTTAGACTCTTACTCTGGCCTAATAGCCAAGGTCTTAGACTCGTACTCCGGCCTACTGGTTAAGGTCTTAACTCTTACTCTGGCCTAATAGCTAAGGTCTTAGACTCGTACTATGGCCTACTGGTTAAGGTCTTAACTCTCACTCTGGCCTACTGGTTAAGGTCTTAACACTTGCTCTGGCCTAATAGCTAAGGTCTTAGACTCGTACTATGGCCTACAGGTTAAGGTCTTAACTCTTTCTCTGGCCTACTGGTTAAGGTCTTAACTCTTACTCTGGCCTAATAGCTAAGGTCTTAGACTCGTACTCTGGCCTAATAACTAAGGTCTTAACTCTTACTCTGGCCTACTGGTTAAGGTCTTAACTCTTTCTCTGGCCTAATAGCTAAGGTCTTAGACTCTTACTCTGGCCTAATGGTTAAGGTCTTAACTCTTACTCTGGCCTAATGGTTAAGGTCTTAACTCTTACTCTGGCCTACTGGTAAAGGTCTTAGACTCTTACTCTGGCCTACAGGTTAAGGTCTTAACTCTTACTCTGGCCTACTGGTTAAGGTCTTAGACTCTTACTCTGGCCTACAGGTTAAGGTCTTAAATCTTACTCTGGCCTACTGGTTAAGGTCTTAACTCTTACTCTGGCCTAGTGGTTAAGGTTTTAACTCTTACTCTGGCCTAATAGCTAAGGTCTTAACTCTTACTCTGGCCTACTTGTTAAGGTCTTAACTCTTACTCTGGCCTACAGGTTAAGGTCTTAACTCTTACTCTGGCCTAATGGTTAAGGTCTTAACTCTTACTCTGGCTTAATAGCTAAGGTCTTAACTCTTACTCTGGCCTAATAGCTAAGGTCTTAACTCTTACTCTGGCCTAATAGCTATGGTCTTAGACTCGTACTCTGGCCTACTGGTTAAGGTCTTACCTCTTACTCTGGCCTAATAGCTAAGGTCTTAGACTCGTACTTTGGCCTACTGGTTAAGGTCTTAACTCTTACACTGGCCTAATAGCTAAGGTCTTAACTCTTACTCTGGCCTACTGGTTAAGGTCTTAACTCTTACTCTGGCCTAATAGCTAAGGTCTTAACTCTTACTCTGGCCTAATAGCTAAGGTCTTAGACTCGTACTCTGGCCTACAGGTTAAGGTCTTAACTCTTACTCTGGCCTACTGGTTAAGGTCTTAACTCTTACTCTGGCCTAATAGCTAAGATCTTAACTCTTACTCTGGCCTAATAGCTAATGTCTTAGACTCGTACTATCGCCTACAGGTTAAGGTCTTAACTCTTACTCTGGCCTACTTGTTAAGGTCTTAAGTCTTACTCTGGCCTACTGGTTAAGGTCTTAACTCTTACTCTGGCCTAATAGCTAAGGTATTAGACTCGTACTATGGCCTACAGGTTAAGGTCTTAACTCTTACTCTGGCCTACTGGTTAAGGTCTTAACTCTTACTCTGGCCTAATAGCTAAGGTCTTAACTCTTACTCTGGCCTAATAGCTAAGGTCTTAGACTCTTACTCTGGCCTAATAGCCAAGGTCTTAGACTCGTACTCTGGCCTACTGGTTAAGGTCTTAACTCTTACTCTGGCCTAATAGCTAAGGTCTTAGACTCGTACTATGGCCTACAGGTTAAGGTCTCAACTCTTACTCTGGCCTACTGGTTAAGGTCTTAACTCTTACTCTGGCCTAATAGCTAACGTCTTAACTCTTACTCTGGCCTACTGGTTAAGGTCTTAACTCTTACTCTGGCCTAATAGCTAAGGTCTTAACTCTTACTCTGGCCTAATAGCTAAGGTCTTAGACTCGTACTATGGCCTACAGGTTAAGGTCTTAACTCTTACTCTGGCCTACTGGTTAAGGTCTTAACTCTTACTCTAGCCTAATAGCTAAGGTCTTAACTCTTACTCTGGCCTAATAGCTAAGGTCTTAGACTCTTACTCTGGCCTAATAGCTAAGGTCTTAGACTCGTACTATGGCCTACAGCTTAAGGTCTTAACTCTTACTCTGGCCTACTGGTTAAGGTCTTAACTCTTACTCTGGCCTAATAGCTAAGGTCTTAGACTCGTACTATGGCCTACAGCTTAAGGTCTTAACTCTTACTCAGGCCTACTGGTTAAGGTTTTAACTCTTACTCTGGCCTACTGGTTAAGGTCTTTACTCTTACTCTGGCCTAATAGCTAAGGTCTTAACTCTTACTCTGGCCTAATAGCTAAGGTCTTAGACTCTTACTCTGGCCTAATAGCTAAGGTCTTAGACTCGTACTCTGGCCTACTGGTTAAGGTCTTAACTCTTACTCTGGCCTAATAGCTAAGGTCTTAGACTCGTACTATGGCCTACTGGTTAAGGTCTTAACTCTTACTCTGGCCTACTGGTTAAGGTCTTAACTCTTACTCTGGCCTAATAGCTAATGTCTTAACTCTTACTCTGGCCTAATAGCTAAGGTCTTAGACTCGTACTCTGGCCTACTGGTTAAGGTCTTAACTCTTACTCTGGCCTACTGGTTAAGATCTTAACTCTTACTCTGGCCTACTGCTTAAGGTCTTAACTCTTACTCTGGCCTAATAGCTAACGTCTTAACTCTTACTCTGGCCTAAGAGCTAAGGTCTTAACTCTTACTCTGGCCTAATAGCTAAGGTCGTAGACTCGTACTCTGGCCTACAGGTTAAGGTCTTAACTCTTACTCTGGCCTACTGGTTAAGGTCTTAACTCTTACTCTGGACTAATAGCTAAGATCTTAACTCTTACTCTGGCCTAATAGCTAATGTCTTAGACTCGTACTATCGCCTACAGGTTAAGGTCTTAACTCTTACTCTGGCCTACTGGTTAAGGTCTTAACTCTTACTCTGGCCTACTGGTTAAGGTCTTAACTCTTACTCTGGCCTAATAGCTAAGATATTAGACTCGTACTATGGCCTACAGGTTAAGGTCTTAACTCTTACTCTGGCCTACTGATTAAGGTCTTAACTCTTACTCTGGCCTACTGGTTAAGGTCTTAACTCTTACTCTGGCCTAATAGCTAAGGTCTTAACTCTTACTCTGGCCTAATAGCTAAGGTCTTAGACTCTTACTCTGGCCTAATAGCCAAAGTCTTAGACTCGTACTCCGGCCTACTGGTTAAGGTCTTAACTCTTACTCTGGCCTAATAGCTAAGGTCTTAGACTCGTACTATGGCCTACTGGTTAAGGTCTCAACTCTTACTCTGGCCTACTGGTTAAGGTCTTAACTCTTACTCTGGCCTAATAGCTAACGTCTTAACTCTTACTCTGGCCTAATAGCTAAGGTCTTAGACTCATACTCTGGCCTACAGGTTAAGGTCTTAACTCTTACTCTGGCCTACTGGTTAAGGTCTTAACTCTTACTCTGGCCTAATAGCTAAGGTCTTAACTCTTACTCTGGCCTAATAGCAAATGTCTTAGACTCGTACTATCGCCTACAGGTTAAGGTCTTAACTCTTACTCTGGCCTACTGGTTAAGGTCTTAACTCTTACTCTGGCCTACTGGTTAAGGTCTTAACTCTTACTCTGGCCTAATAGCTAAGATATTAGACTTGTACTATGGCCTACAGGTTAAGGTCTTAACTCTTACTCTGGCCTACTGATTAAGGTCTTAACTCTTACTCTGGCCTACTGGTTAAGGTCTTAACTCTTACTCTGGCCTAATAGCTAAGGTCTTAACTCTTACTCTGGCCTAATAGCTAAGGTCTTAGACTCTTACTCTGGCCTAATAGCCAAGGTCTTAGACTCGTACTCCGGCCTACTGGTTAAGGTCTTAACTCTTACTCTGGCCTAATAGCTAAGGTCTTAGACTCGTACTATGGCCTACTGGTTAAGGTCTTAACTCTCACTCTGGCCTACTGGTTAAGGTCTTAACACTTGCTCTGGCCTAATAGCTAAGGTCTTAGACTCGTACTATGGCCTACAGGTTAAGGTCTTAACTCTTTCTCTGGCCTACTGGTTAAGGTCTTAACTCTTACTCTGGCCTAATAGCTAAGGTCTTAGACTCGTACTCTGGCCTAATAACTAAGGTCTTAACTCTTACTCTGGCCTACTGGTTAAGGTCTTAACTCTTTCTCTGGCCTAATAGCTAAGGTCTTAGACTCTTACTCTGGCCTAATGGTTAAGGTCTTAACTCTTACTCTGGCCTAATGGTTAAGGTCTTAACTCTTACTCTGGCCTACTGGTAAAGGTCTTAGACTCTTACTCTGGCCTACAGGTTAAGGTCTTAACTCTTACTCTGGCCTACTGGTTAAGGTCTTAGACTCTTACTTTGGCCTACAGGTTAAGGTCTTAAATCTTACTCTGGCCTACTGGTTAAGGTCTTAACTCTTACTCTAGCCTAATAGCTAAGGTCTTAACTCTTACTCTGGCCTAATAGCTAAGGTCTTAACTCGTACTCTGGCCTAATAGCTAAGGTCTTAGACTCGTACTCTGGCCTACCGGTTTTGGTCTTAACTCTTACTCTGGCCTAATAGCTAAGGTCTTAACTCTTACTCTGGCCTAATAGCTAAGGTCTTAGACTCGTACTATGGCCTACAGGTTAAGGTCTTAACTCTTACTCTGGCCTAATAGATAAGGTCTTAGACTCGTACTTTGGCCTAAAGGTTAAGGTCTTAACTCTTACTCTGGCCTAATAGCTAAGGTCTTAACACTTATTCTGGCCTAATAGCTAAGGTCTTAGACTCGTACTCTGGCCTAATGGTTAAGGTCTTAGACTCGTACTCTGGCCTACTGGTTAAGGTCTTAACTCTTACTCTGGCCTAATAGCTAAGGTCTTAGACTCATACTCTGGCCTACTGGTTAAGGTCTTAACTCTTACTCTGGCCTACTGGTTAAGGTCTTAACTCTTACTCTGGCCTAATAGCTAAGGTCTTAGACTCGTACTCTGGCCTAATGGTTAAGGTCTTAGACTCTTACTCTGGCCTACTGGTTAAGGTCTTAACTCTTAATCTGGCCTACTGGTTAAGGTCTTAACTCTTACTCTGGCCTAGTGGTTAAGGTTTTAACTCTTACTCTGGCCTAATAGCTAAGGTCTTAACTCTTACTCTGGCCTACTTGTTAAGGTCTTAACTCTTACTCTGGACTAATAGCTAAGATCTTAACTCTTACTCTGGCCTAATAGCTAAGGTCTTAGACTCGTACTTTGGCCTAATGGTTAAGGTCTTAGACTCTTACTCTGGCCTACTGGTTAAGGTCTTAACTCTTACTCTGGCCTACTGGTTAAGGTCTTAACTCTTACTCTGGCCTACTGGTTAAGGTCTTAACTCTTACTCTGGCCTAATAGCTAAGATATTAGACTCGTACTATGGCCTACAGGTTAAGGTCTTAACTCTTACTCTGGCCTACTGGTTAAGGTCTTAACTCTCACTCTGGCCTACTGGTTAAGGTCTTAACTCTTACTCTGGCCTAATAGCTAAGGTCTTAACTCTTACTCTGGCCTAATAGCTAAGGTCTTAGACTCTTACTCTGGCCTAATA
This sequence comes from Triturus cristatus, assembly GCF_964204655.1. NCBI lineage: Eukaryota > Metazoa > Chordata > Amphibia > Caudata > Salamandridae > Triturus > Triturus cristatus. The sequence goes on along the minus strand of NC_140582.1, from coordinate 767,814 downwards.
GCCAAGGTCTTAGACTCGTACTCTGGCCTACTGGTTAAGGTCTTAACTCTTACTCTGGCCTAATAGCTAAGGTCTTAGACTCGTACTATGGCCTACTGGTTAAGGTCTCAACTCTTACTCTGGCCTACTGGTTAAGGTCTTAACTCTTACTCTGGCCTAATAGCTAACGTCTTAACTCTTACTCTGGCCTAATAGCTAAGGTCTTAGACTCGTACTCTGGCCTACAGGTTAAGGTCTTAACTCTTACTCTGGCCTACTGGTTAAGGTCTCAACTCTTACTCTGGCCTAATAGCTAAGGTCTTAACTCTTACTCTGGCCTAATAGCTAAGGTCTTAGACTCGTACTCTGGCCTACTGGTTAAGGTCTTAACTCTTTGTCTGGCCTACTGGTTAAGGTCTTAACTCTCACTCTGGCCTACTGGTTAAGGTCTTAACACTTGCTCTGGCCTAATAGCTAAGGTCTTAGACTCGTACTATGGCCTACAGATTAAGGTCTTAACTCTTTCTCTGGCCTACTGGTTAAGGTCTTAACCCTTACTCTGGCCTAATAGCTAAGGTCTTAGACTCGTACTCTGGCCTAATAACTAAGGTCTTAACTCTTACTCTGGCCTACTGGTTAAGGTCTTAACTCTTTCTCTGGCCTAATAGCTAAGGTCTTAGACTCTTACTCTGGCCTAATGGTTAAGGTCTTAACTCTTACTCTGGCCTAATGGTTAAGGTCTTAACTCTTACTCTGGCCTACTGGTAAAGGTCTTAGACTCGTACTCTGGCCTACCGGTTTTGGTCTTAACTCTTACTCTGGCCTAATAGCTAAGGTCTTAACTCTTACTCTGGCCTAATAGCTAAGGTCTTAGACTCGTACTATGGCCTACAGGTTAAGGTCTTAACTCTTACTCTGGCCTAATAGCTAAGGTCTTAGACTCGTACTCTGGCCTAAAGGTTAAGGTCTTAACTCTTACTCTGGCCTAATAGCTAAGGTCTTAACACTTATTCTGGCCTAATAGCTAAGGTCTTAGACTCGTACTCTGGCCTACTGGTTAAGGTCTTAACTCTTACTCTGGCCTAATAGCTAAGGTCTTAGACTCGTACTCTGGCCTACTGGATAAGGTCTTAACTCTTACTCAGGCCTACTGGTTAAGGTCTTAACTCTTACTCTGGCCTACTGGTTAAGGTCTTTACTCTTACTCTGGCCTAATAGCTAAGGTCTTAACTTTTACTCTGGCCTAATAGCTAAGGTCTTAGACTCTTACTCTGGCCTAATAGCTAAGGTCTTAGACTCGTACTCTGGCCTACTGGTTAAGGTCTTAACTCTTACTCTGGCCTAATAGCTAAGGTCTTAGACTCGTACTATGGCCTACTGGTTAAGGTCTTAACTCTTACTCTGGCCTACTGGTTAAGGTCTAAACTCTTACTCTGGCTTAATAGCTAACGTCTTAACTCTTACTCTGGCCTAATAGCTAAGGTCTTAACTCTTACTCTGGCCTAATAGCTAAGGTCTTAGACTCGTACTCTGGCCTACAGGTTAAGGTCTTAACTCTTACTCTGGCCTACTGGTTAAGGTCTTAACTCTTACTCTGGCCTAATAGCTAAGATCTTAACTCTTACTCTGGCCTAATAGCTAATGTCTTAGACTCGTACTATCGCCTACAGGTTAAGGTCTTAACTCGTACTCTGGCCTACTGGTTAAGGTCTTAACTCTTACTCTGGCCTAATAGCTAAGGTCTTAGACTCGTACTCTGGCCTACTGGATAAGGTCTTAACTCTTACTCAGGCCTACTGGTTAAGGTCTTAACTCTTACTCTGGCCTACTGGTTAAGGTCTTTACTCTTACTCTGGCCTAATAGCTAAGGTCTTAACTTTTACTCTGGCCTAATAGCTAAGGTCTTAGACTCTTACTCTGGCCTAATAGCTAAGGTCTTAGACTCGTACTCTGGCCTACTGGTTAAGGTCTTAACTCTTACTCTGGCCTAATAGCTAAGGTCTTAGACTCGTACTATGGCCTACTGGTTAAGGTCTTAACTCTTACTCTGGCCTACTGGTTAAGGTCTAAACTCTTACTCTGGCTTAATAGCTAACGTCTTAACTCTTACTCTGGCCTAATAGCTAAGGTCTTAACTCTTACTCTGGCCTAATAGCTAAGGTCTTAGACTCGTACTCTGGCCTACAGGTTAAGGTCTTAACTCTTACTCTGGCCTACTGGTTAAGGTCTTAACTCTTACTCTGGCCTAATAGCTAAGATCTTAACTCTTACTCTGGCCTAATAGCTAATGTCTTAGACTCGTACTATCGCCTACAGGTTAAGGTCTTAACTCTTACTCTGGCCTACTGGTTAAGGTCTTCACTCTTACTCTGGCCTACTGGTTAAGGTCTTAACTCTTACTCTGGCCTAATAGCTAAGGTATTAGACTCGTACTATGGCCTACAGGTTAAGGTCTTAACTCTTACTCTGGCCTACTGGTTAAGGTCTTAACTCTTACTCTGGCCTACTGGTTAAGGTCTTAACTCTTACTCTGGCCTAATAGCCAAGGTCTTAACTCTTACTCTGGCCTAATAGCTAAGGTCTTAGACTCTTACTCTGGCCTAATAGCCAAGGTCTTAGACTCGTACTCTGGCCTACTGGTTAAGGTCTTAATTCTTACTCTGGCCTAATAGCTAAGGTCTTAGACTCGTACTATGGCCTACTGGTTAAGGTCTCAACTCTTACTCTGGCCTACTGGTTAAGGTCTTAACTCTTACTCTGGCCTAATAGCTAAGGTCTTAGACTCGTACTCTGGCCTACTGGTTAAGGACTTAACTCTTACTCTGGCCTACTGGTTAAGGTCTTAACTCTTACTCTGGCCTAATAGCTAAGGTCTTAGACTCGTACTCTGGCCTACTGGTTAAGGTCTTAACTCTTAATCTGGCCTACTGGTTAAGGTCTTAACTCTTACTCTGGCCTAGTGGTTAAGGTTTTAACTCTTACTCTGGCCTAATAGCTAAGGTCTTAACTCTTACTCTGGCCTACTTGTTAAGGTCTTAACTCTTACTCTGGACTAATAGCTAAGATCTTAACTCTTACTCTGGCCTAATAGCTAAGGTCTTAGACTCGTACTTTGGCCTAATGGTTAAGGTCTTAGACTCTTACTCTGGCCTACTGGTTAAGGTCTTAACTCTTACTCTGGCCTACTGGTTAAGGTCTTAACTCTTACTCTGGCCTACTGGTTAAGGTCTTAACTCTTACTCTGGCCTACTGGTTAAGGTCTTAACTCTTACTCTGGCCTAATAGCTAAGATATTAGACTCGTACTATGGCCTACAGGTTAAGGTCTTAACTCTTACTCTGGCCTACTGGTTAAGGTCTTAACTCTCACTCTGGCCTACTGGTTAAGGTCTTAACTCTTACTCTGGCCTAATAGCTAAGGTCTTAACTCTTACTCTGGCCTAATAGCTAAGGTCTTAGACTCTTACTCTGGCCTAATAGCCAAGGTCTTAGACTCGTACTCTGGCCTACTGGTTAAGGTCTTAACTCTTACTCTGGCCTAATAGCTAAGGGCTTAGACTCGTACTATGGCCTACTGGTTAAGGTCTCAACTCTTACTCTGGCCTACTGGTTAAGGTCTTAACTCTTACTCTGGCCTAATAGCTAACGTCTTAACTCTTACTCTGGCCTAATAGCTAAGGTCTTAGACTCGTACTCTGGCCTACAGGTTAAGGTCTTAACTCTTACTCTGGCCTACTGGTTAAGGTCTCAACTCTTACTCTGGCCTAATAGCTAAGGTCTTAACTCTTACTCTGGCCTAATAGCTAAGGTCTTAGACTCGTACTCTGGCCTACTGGTTAAGGTCTTAACTCTTTCTCTGGCCTACTGGTTAAGGTCTTAACTCTCACTCTGGCCTACTGGTTAAGGTCTTAACACTTGCTCTGGCCTAATAGCTAAGGTCTTAGACTCGTACTATGGCCTACAGATTAAGGTCTTAACTCTTTCTCTGGCCTACTGGTTAAGGTCTTAACCCTTACTCTGGCCTAATAGCTAAGGTCTTAGACTCGTACTCTGGCCTAATAACTAAGGTCTTAACTCTTACTCTGGCCTACTGGTTAAGGTCTTAACTCTTTCTCTGGCCTAATAGCTAAGGTCTTAGACTCTTACTCTGGCCTAATGGTTAAGGTCTTAACTCTTACTCTGGCCTAATGGTTAAGGTCTTAACTCTTACTCTGGCCTACTGGTAAAGGTCTTAGACTCGTACTCTGGCCTACCGGTTTTGGTCTTAACTCTTACTCTGGCCTAATAGCTAAGGTCTTAACTCTTACTCTGGCCTAATAGCTAAGGTCTTAGACTCGTACTATGGCCTACAGGTTAAGGTCTTAACTCTTACTCTGGCCTAATAGCTAAGGTCTTAGACTCGTACTCTGGCCTAAAGGTTAAGGTCTTAACTCTTACTCTGGCCTAATAGCTAAGGTCTTAACACTTATTCTGGCCTAATAGCTAAGGTCTTAGACTCGTACTCTGGCCTACTGGTTAAGGTCTTAACTCTTACTCTGGCCTAATAGCTAAGGTCTTAGACTCGTACTCTGGCCTACTGGATAAGGTCTTAACTCTTACTCAGGCCTACTGGTTAAGGTCTTAACTCTTACTCTGGCCTACTGGTTAAGGTCTTTACTCTTACTCTGGCCTAATAGCTAAGGTCTTAACTTTTACTCTGGCCTAATAGCTAAGGTCTTAGACTCTTACTCTGGCCTAATAGCTAAGGTCTTAGACTCGTACTCTGTCCTACTGGTTAAGGTCTTAACTCTTACTCTGGCCTAATAGCTAAGGTCTTAGACTCGTACTATGGCCTACTGGTTAAGGTCTTAACTCTTACTCTGGCCTACTGGTTAATGTCTAAACTCTTACTCTGGCCTAATAGCTAAGGTCTTAACTCTTACTCTGGCTTAATAGCTAACATCTTAACTCTTACTCTGGCCTAATAGCTAAGGTCTTAACTCTTACTCTGGCCTAATAGCTAAGGTCTTAGACTCGTACTCTGGCCTACAGGTTAAGGTCTTAACTCTTACTCTGGCCTACTGGTTAAGGTCTTAACTCTTACTCTGGCCTAATAGCTAAGATCTTAACTCTTACTCTGGCCTAATAGCTAATGTCTTAGACTCGTACTATCGCCTACAGGTTAAGGTCTTAACTCTTACTCTGGCCTACTGGTTAAGGTCTTCACTCTTACTCTGGCCTACTGGTTAAGGTCTTAACTCTTACTCTGGCCTAATAGCTAAGGTATTAGACTCGTACTATGGCCTACAGGTTAAGGTCTTAACTCTTACTCTGGCCTACTGGTTAAGGTCTTAACTCTTACTCTGGCCTACTGGTTAAGGTCTTAACTCTTACTCTGGCCTAATAGCCAAGGTCTTAACTCTTACTCTGGCCTAATAGCTAAGGTCTTAGACTCTTACTCTGGCCTAATAGCCAAGGTCTTAGACTCGTACTCTGGCCTACTGGTTAAGGTCTTAATTCTTACTCTGGCCTAATAGCTAAGGTCTTAGACTCGTACTATGGCCTACTGGTTAAGGTCTCAACTCTTACTCTGGCCTACTGGTTAAGGTCTTAACTCTTACTCTGGCCTAATAGCTAAGGTCTTAGACTCGTACTCTGGCCTACTGGTTAAGGTCTTAACTCTTACTCTGGCCTACTGGTTAAGGTCTTAACTCTTACTCTGGCCTACTGGTTAAGGTCTTAACTCTTACTCTGGCCTAATAGCTAAGATCTTAACTCTTATTCTGGCCTAATAGCTAAGGTCTTAGACTCGTACTCTGGCCTAATGGTTAAGGTCTTAGACTCGTACTCTGGCCTAATGGTTAAGGTCTTAACTCTTACTCTGGCCTACTGGTTAAGGTCTTAACTCTTACTCTGGCCTAATAGCTAAGGTCTTAGACTCGTACTCTGGCCTACTGGTTAAGGTCTTAACTCTTACTCTGGCCTAATAGCTAAGGTCTTAGACTCGTACTTTGGCCTACCGGTTAAGGTCTTAACTCTTACTCTGGCCTAATAGCTAAGGTCTTAACTCTTACTCTGGCCTACTGGTTAACGTCTTAACTCTTACTCTGGCCTAATAGCTAAGGTCTTAACTCTTACTCTGGCCTAATAGCTAAGGTCTTAGACTCGTACTCTGGCCTACTGGTTAAGGTCTCAACTCTTACTCTGGCCTACTGGTTAAGGTCTTAACTCTTACTCTGGCCTAATAGCTAAGGTCTTAGACTCGTACTCTGGCCTAATGGTTAAGGTCTTAGACTCTTACTCTGGCCTACTGGTTAAGGTCTTAACTCTTACTCTGGCCTAATGGTTAAGGTCTTAACTCGTACTCTGGCCTAATAGCTGAGGTCTTAACTCTTACTCTGGCCTACTTGTTAAGGTCTTAACTCTTACTCTGGCCTACAGGTTAAGGTCTTAACTCTTACTCTGGCCTAATGGTTAAGGTCTTAACTCTTACTCTGGCTTAATAGCTAAGGTCTTAACTCTTACTCTGGCCTAATAGCTATGGTCTTAGACTCGTACTCTGGCCTAATAGCTAAGGTCTTAGACTCGTACTCTGGCCTAAAGGTTAAGGTCTTAACTCTTACTCTGGCCTAATAGCTAAGATCTTAACTCTTATTCTGGCCTAATAGCTAAGGTCTTAGACTCGTACACTGGCCTAATGGTTAAGGTCTTAGACTCGTACTCTGGCCTAATGGTTAAGGTCTTAACTCTTACTCTGGCCTACTGGTTAAGGTCTTAACTCTTACTCTGGCCTAATAGCTAAGGTCTTAGACTCGTACTCTGGCCTACTGGTTAAGGTCTTAACTCTTACTCTGGCCTAATAGCTAAGGTCTTAGACTCGTACTTTGGCCTACCGGTTAAGGTCTTAACTCTTACTCTGGCCTAATAGCTAAGGTCTTAACTCTTACTCTGGCCTACTGGTTAACGTCTTAACTCTTACTCTGGCCTAATAGCTAAGGTCTTAACTCTTACTCTGGCCTAATAGCTAAGGTCTTAGACTCGTACTCTGGCCTACTGGTTAAGGTCTCAACTCTTACTCTGGCCTACTGGTTAAGGTCTTAACTCTTACTCTGGCCTAATAGCTAAGGTCTTAGACTCGTACTCTGGCCTAATGGTTAAGGTCTTAGACTCTTACTCTGGCCTACTGGTTAAGGTCTTAACTCTTACTCTGGCCTAATGGTTAAGGTCTTAACTCGTACTCTGGCCTAATAGCTGAGGTCTTAACTCTTACTCTGGCCTACTTGTTAAGGTCTTAACTCTTACTCTGGCCTACAGGTTAAGGTCTTAACTCTTACTCTGGCCTAATGGTTAAGGTCTTAACTCTTACTCTGGCTTAATAGCTAAGGTCTTAACTCTTACTCTGGCCTAATAGCTATGGTCTTAGACTCGTACTCTGGCCTACTGGTTAAGGTCTTAACTCTTACTCTGGCCTAATAGCTAAGGTCTTAGACTCGTACTCTGGCCTACAGGTTAAGGTCTTAACTCTTACTCTGGCCTACTGGTTAAGGTCTTAACTCTTACTCTGGCCTAATAGCTAAGATCTTAACTCTTACTCTGGCCTAATAGCTAATGTCTTAGACTCGTACTATCGCCTACAGGTTAAGGTCTTAACTCTTACTCTGGCCTACTGGTTAAGGTCTTAAGTCTTACTCTGGCCTACTGGTTAAGGTCTTAACTCTTACTCTGGCCTAATAGCTAAGGTATTAGACTCGTACTATGGCCTACAGGTTAAGGTCTTAACTCTTACTCTGGCCTACTGGTTAAGGTCTTAACTCTTACTCTGGCCTAATAGCTAAGGTCTTAACTCTTACTCTGGCCTAATAGCTAAGGTCTTAGACTCTTACTCTGGCCTAATAGCCAAGGTCTTAGACTCGTACTCTGGCCTACTGGTTAAGGTCTTAACTCTTACTCTGGCCTAATAGCTAAGGTCTTAGACTCGTACTATGGCCTACTGGTTAAGGTCTCAACTCTTACTCTGGCCTACTGGTTAAGGTCTTAACTCTTACTCTGGCCTAATAGCTAACGTCTTAACTCTTACTCTGGCCTACTGGTTAAGTTCTTAACTCTTACTCTGGCCTAATAGCTAAGGTCTTAACTCTTACTCTGGCCTAATAGCTAAGGTCTTAGACTCGTACTATGGCCTACAGGTTAAGGTCTTAACTCTTACTCTGGCCTACTGGTTAAGGTCTTAACTCTTACTCTAGCCTAATAGCTAAGGTCTTAACTCTTACTCTGGCCTAATAGCTAAGGTCTTAGACTCTTACTCTGGCCTAATCGCTAAGGTCTTAGACTCGTACTATGGCCTACAGCTTAAGGTCTTAACTCTTACTCTGGCCTACTGGTTAAGGTCTTAACTCTTACTCTGGCCTAATAGCTAAGGTCTTAGACTCGTACTATGGCCTACAGCTTAAGGTCTTAACTCTTACTCAGGCCTACTGGTTAAGGTCTTAACTCTTACTCTGGCCTACTGGTTAAGGTCTTTACTCTTACTCTGGCCTAATAGCTAAGGTCTTAACTCTTGCTCTGGCCTAATAGCTAAGGTCTTAGACTCTTACTCTGGCCTAATAGCTAAGGTCTTAGACTCGTACTCTGGCCTACTGGTTAAGGTCTTAACTCTTACTCTGGCCTAATAGCTAAGGTCTTAGACTCGTACTATGGCCTACTGGTTAAGGTCTTAACTCTTACTCTGGCCTACTGGTTAAGGTCTTAACTCTTACTCTGGCCTAATAGCTAATGTCTTAACTCTTACTCTGGCCTAATAGCTAAGGTCTTAGACTCGTACTCTGGCCTACTGGTTAAGGTCTTAACTCTTACTCTGGCCTACTGGTTAAGATCTTAACTCTTACTCTGGCCTACTGCTTAAGGTCTTAACTCTTACTCTGGCCTAATAGCTAACGTCTTAACTCTTACTCTGGCCTAATAGCTAAGGTCTTAACTCTTACTCTGGCCTAATAGCTAAGGTCGTAGACTCGTACTCTGGCCTACAGGTTAAGGTCTTAACTCTTACTCTGGCCTACTGGTTAAGGTCTTAACTCTTACTCTGGACTAATAGCTAAGATCTTAACTCTTACTCTGGCCTAATAGCTAATGTCTTAGACTCGTACTATCGCCTACAGGTTAAGGTCTTAACTCTTACTCTGGCCTACTGGTTAAGGTCTTAACTCTTACTCTGGCCTACTGGTTAAGGTCTTAACTCTTACTCTGGCCTAATAGCTAAGGTCTTAACTCTTACTCTGGCCTAATAGCTAAGGTCTTAGACTCTTACTCTGGCCTAATAGCCAAGGTCTTAGACTCGTACTCCGGCCTACTGGTTAAGGTCTTAACTCTTACTCTGGCCTAATAGCTAAGGTCTTAGACTCGTACCATGGCCTACTGGTTAAGGTCTCAACTCTTACTCTGGCCTACTGGTTAAGGTCTTAACTCTTACTCTGGCCTAATAGCTAACGTCTTAACTCTTACTCTGGCCTAATAGCTAAGGTCTTAGACTCATACTCTGGCCTACAGGTTAAGGTCTTAACTCTTACTCTGGCCTACTGGTTAAGGTCTTAACTCTTACTCTGGCCTAATAGCTAAGGTCTTAACTCTTACTCTGGCCTAATAGCTAAGGTCTTAGACTCGTACTCTGGCCTACTGGTTAAGGTCTCAACTCTTACTCTGGCCTACTGGTTAAGGTCTTAACTCTTACTCTGGCCTAATAGCTAACGTCTTAACTCTTACTCTGGCCTAATAGCTAAGGTCTTAGACTCGTACTCTGGCCTACAGGTTAAGGTCTTAACTCTTACTCTGGCCTACTGGTTAAGGTCTCAACTCTTACTCTGGCCTAATAGCTAAGGTCTTAACTCTTACTCTGGCCTAATAGCTAAGGTCTTAGACTCGTACTCTGGCCTACTGGTTAAGGTCTTAACTCTTTCTCTGGCCTACTGGTTAAGGTCTTAACTCTCACTCTGGCCTACTGGTTAAGGTCTTAACACTTGCTCTGGCCTAATAGCTAAGGTCTTAGACTCGTACTATGGCCTACAGATTAAGGTCTTAACTCTTTCTCTGGCCTACTGGTTAAGGTCTTAACCCTTACTCTGGCCTAATAGCTAAGGTCTTAGACTCGTACTCTGGCCTAATAACTAAGGTCTTAACTCTTACTCTGGCCTACTGGTTAAGGTCTTAACTCTTTCTCTGGCCTAATAGCTAAGGTCTTAGACTCTTACTCTGGCCTAATGGTTAAGGTCTTAACTCTTACTCTGGCCTAATGGTTAAGGTCTTAACTCTTACTCTGGCCTACTGGTAAAGGTCTTAGACTCGTACTCTGGCCTACCGGTTTTGGTCTTAACTCTTACTCTGGCCTAATAGCTAAGGTCTTAACTCTTACTCTGGCCTAATAGCTAAGGTCTTAGACTTGTACTATGGCCTACAGGTTAAGGTCTTAACTCTTACTCTGGCCTAATAGCTAAGGTCTTAGACTCGTACTCTGGCCTAAAGGTTAAGGTCTTAACTCTTACTCTGGCCTAATAGCTAAGGTCTTAACACTTATTCTGGCCTAATAGCTAAGGTCTTAGACTCGTACTCTGGCCTACTGGTTAAGGTCTTAACTCTTACTCTGGCCTAATAGCTAAGGTCTTAGACTCGTACTCTGGCCTACTGGATAAGGTCTTAACTCTTACTCAGGCCTACTGGTTAAGGTCTTAACTCTTACTCTGGCCTACTGGTTAAGGTCTTTACTCTTACTCTGGCCTAATAGCTAAGGTCTTAACTTTTACTCTGGCCTAATAGCTAAGGTCTTAGACTCTTACTCTGGCCTAATAGCTAAGGTCTTAGACTCGTACTCTGGCCTACTGGTTAAGGTCTTAACTCTTACTCTGGCCTAATAGCTAAGGTCTTAGACTCGTACTATGGCCTACTGGTTAAGGTCTTAACTCTTACTCTGGCCTACTGGTTAAGGTCTAAACTCTTACTCTGGCTTAATAGCTAACGTCTTAACTCTTACTCTGGCCTAATAGCTAAGGTCTTAACTCTTACTCTGGCCTAATAGCTAAGGTCTTAGACTCGTACTCTGGCCTACAGGTTAAGGTCTTAACTCTTACTCTGGCCTACTGGTTAAGGTCTTAACTCTTACTCTGGCCTAATAGCTAAGATCTTAACTCTTACTCTGGCCTAATAGCTAATGTCTTAGACTCGTACTATCGCCTACAGGTTAAGGTCTTAACTCGTACTCTGGCCTACTGGTTAAGGTCTTAACTCTTACTCTGGCCTAATAGCTAAGGTCTTAGACTCGTACTCTGGCCTACTGGATAAGGTCTTAACTCTTACTCAGGCCTACTGGTTAAGGTCTTAACTCTTACTCTGGCCTACTGGTTAAGGTCTTTACTCTTACTCTGGCCTAATAGCTAAGGTCTTAACTTTTACTCTGGCCTAATAGCTAAGGTCTTAGACTCTTACTCTGGCCTAATAGCTAAGGTCTTAGACTCGTACTCTGGCCTACTGGTTAAGGTCTTAACTCTTACTCTGGCCTAATAGCTAAGGTCTTAGACTCGTACTATGGCCTACTGGTTAAGGTCTTAACTCTTACTCTGGCCTACTGGTTAAGGTCTAAACTCTTACTCTGGCTTAATAGCTAACGTCTTAACTCTTACTCTGGCCTAATAGCTAAGGTCTTAACTCTTACTCTGGCCTAATAGCTAAGGTCTTAGACTCGTACTCTGGCCTACAGGTTAAGGTCTTAACTCTTACTCTGGCCTACTGGTTAAGGTCTTAACTCTTACTCTGGCCTAATAGCTAAGATCTTAACTCTTACTCTGGCCTAATAGCTAATGTCTTAGACTCGTACTATCGCCTACAGGTTAAGGTCTTAACTCTTACTCTGGCCTACTGGTTAAGGTCTTCACTCTTACTCTGGCCTACTGGTTAAGGTCTTAACTCTTACTCTGGCCTAATAGCTAAGGTCTTAACTCTTACTCTGGCCTAATAGCTAAGGTCTTAGACTCTTACTCTGGCCTAATAGCCAAGGTCTTAGACTCGTACTCTGGCCTACTGGTTAAGGTCTTAACTCTTACTCTGGCCTAATAGCTAAGGTCTTAGACTCGTACTATGGCCTACTGGTTAAGGTCTCAACTCTTACTCTGGCCTACTGGTTAAGGTCTTAACTCTTACTCTGGCCTAATAGCTAACGTCTTAACTCTTACTCTGGCCTACTGGTTAAGGTCTTAACTCTTACTCTGGCCTAATAGCTAAGGTCTTAACTCTTACTCTGGCCTAATAGCTAAGGTCTTAGACTCGTACTATGGCCTACAGGTTAAGGTCTTAACTCTTACTCTGGCCTACTGGTTAAGGTCTTAACTCTTACTCTAGCCTAATAGCTAAGGTCTTAACTCTTACTCTGGCCTAATAGCTAAGGTCTTAGACTCTTACTCTGGCCTAATAGCTAAGGTCTTAGACTCGTACTATGGCCTACAGCTTAAGGTCTTAACTCTTACTCTGGCCTACTGGTTAAGGTCTTAACTCTTACTCTGGCCTAATAGCTAAGGTCTTAGACTCGTACTATGGCCTACAGCTTAAGGTCTTAACTCTTACTCAGGCCTACTGGTTAAGGTCTTAACTCTTACTCTGGCCTACTGGTTAAGGTCTTTACTCTTACTCTGGCCTAATAGCTAAGGTCTTAACTCTTGCTCTGGCCTAATAGCTAAGGTCTTAGACTCTTACTCTGGCCTAATAGCTAAGGTCTTAGACTCGTACTCTGGCCTACTGGTTAAGGTCTTAACTCTTACTCTGGCCTAATAGCTAAGGTCTTAGACTCGTACTATGGCCTACTGGTTAAGGTCTTAACTCTTACTCTGGCCTACTGGTTAAGGTCTTAACTCTTACTCTGGCCTAATAGCTAATGTCTTAACTCTTACTCTGGCCTAATAGCTAAGGTCTTAGACTCGTACTCTGGCCTACTGGTTAAGGTCTTAACTCTTACTCTGGCCTACTGGTTAAGATCTTAACTCTTACTCTGGCCTACTGCTTAAGGTCTTAACTCTTACTCTGGCCTAATAGCTAACGTCTTAACTCTTACTCTGGCCTAATAGCTAAGGTCTTAACTCTTACTCTGGCCTAATAGCTAAGGTCGTAGACTCGTACTCTGGCCTACAGGTTAAGGTCTTAACTCTTACTCTGGCCTACTGGTTAAGGTCTTAACTCTTACTCTGGACTAATAGCTAAGATCTTAACTCTTACTCTGGCCTAATAGCTAATGTCTTAGACTCGTACTATCGCCTACAGGTTAAGGTCTTAACTCTTACTCTGGCCTACTGGTTAAGGTCTTAACTCTTACTCTGGCCTACTGGTTAAGGTCTTAACTCTTACTCTGGCCTAATAGCTAAGGTCTTAACTCTTACTCTGGCCTAATAGCTAAGGTCTTAGACTCTTACTCTGGCCTAATAGCCAAGGTCTTAGACTCGTACTCCGGCCTACTGGTTAAGGTCTTAACTCTTACTCTGGCCTAATAGCTAAGGTCTTAGACTCGTACCATGGCCTACTGGTTAAGGTCTCAACTCTTACTCTGGCCTACTGGTTAAGGTCTTAACTCTTACTCTGGCCTAATAGCTAACGTCTTAACTCTTACTCTGGCCTAATAGCTAAGGTCTTAGACTCATACTCTGGCCTACAGGTTAAGGTCTTAACTCTTACTCTGGCCTACTGGTTAAGGTCTTAACTCTTACTCTGGCCTAATAGCTAAGGTCTTAACTCTTACTCTGGCCTAATAGCTAAGGTCTTAGACTCGTACTCTGGCCTACTGGTTAAGGTCTCAACTCTTACTCTGGCCTACTGGTTAAGGTCTTAACTCTTACTCTGGCCTAATAGCTAACGTCTTAACTCTTACTCTGGCCTAATAGCTAAGGTCTTAGACTCGTACTCTGGCCTACAGGTTAAGGTCTTAACTCTTACTCTGGCCTACTGGTTAAGGTCTCAACTCTTACTCTGGCCTAATAGCTAAGGTCTTAACTCTTACTCTGGCCTAATAGCTAAGGTCTTAGACTCGTACTCTGGCCTACTGGTTAAGGTCTTAACTCTTTCTCTGGCCTACTGGTTAAGGTCTTAACTCTCACTCTGGCCTACTGGTTAAGGTCTTAACACTTGCTCTGGCCTAATAGCTAAGGTCTTAGACTCGTACTATGGCCTACAGATTAAGGTCTTAACTCTTTCTCTGGCCTACTGGTTAAGGTCTTAACCCTTACTCTGGCCTAATAGCTAAGGTCTTAGACTCGTACTCTGGCCTAATAACTAAGGTCTTAACTCTTACTCTGGCCTACTGGTTAAGGTCTTAACTCTTTCTCTGGCCTAATAGCTAAGGTCTTAGACTCTTACTCTGGCCTAATGGTTAAGGTCTTAACTCTTACTCTGGCCTAATGGTTAAGGTCTTAACTCTTACTCTGGCCTACTGGTAAAGGTCTTAGACTCGTACTCTGGCCTACCGGTTTTGGTCTTAACTCTTACTCTGGCCTAATAGCTAAGGTCTTAACTCTTACTCTGGCCTAATAGCTAAGGTCTTAGACTTGTACTATGGCCTACAGGTTAAGGTCTTAACTCTTACTCTGGCCTAATAGCTAAGGTCTTAGACTCGTACTCTGGCCTAAAGGTTAAGGTCTTAACTCTTACTCTGGCCTAATAGCTAAGGTCTTAACACTTATTCTGGCCTAATAGCTAAGGTCTTAGACTCGTACTCTGGCCTACTGGTTAAGGTCTTAACTCTTACTCTGGCCTAATAGCTAAGGTCTTAGACTCGTACTCTGGCCTACTGGATAAGGTCTTAACTCTTACTCAGGCCTACTGGTTAAGGTCTTAACTCTTACTCTGGCCTACTGGTTAAGGTCTTTACTCTTACTCTGGCCTAATAGCTAAGGTCTTAACTTTTACTCTGGCCTAATAGCTAAGGTCTTAGACTCTTACTCTGGCCTAATAGCTAAGGTCTTAGACTCGTACTCTGGCCTACTGGTTAAGGTCTTAACTCTTACTCTGGCCTAATAGCTAAGGTCTTAGACTCGTACTATGGCCTACTGGTTAAGGTCTTAACTCTTACTCTGGCCTACTGGTTAAGGTCTAAACTCTTACTCTGGCTTAATAGCTAACGTCTTAACTCTTACTCTGGCCTAATAGCTAAGGTCTTAACTCTTACTCTGGCCTAATAGCTAAGGTCTTAGACTCGTACTCTGGCCTACAGGTTAAGGTCTTAACTCTTACTCTGGCCTACTGGTTAAGGTCTTAACTCTTACTCTGGCCTAATAGCTAAGATCTTAACTCTTACTCTGGCCTAATAGCTAATGTCTTAGACTCGTACTATCGCCTACAGGTTAAGGTCTTAACTCGTACTCTGGCCTACTGGTTAAGGTCTTAACTCTTACTCTGGCCTAATAGCTAAGGTCTTAGACTCGTACTCTGGCCTACTGGATAAGGTCTTAACTCTTACTCAGGCCTACTGGTTAAGGTCTTAACTCTTACTCTGGCCTACTGGTTAAGGTCTTTACTCTTACTCTGGCCTAATAGCTAAGGTCTTAACTTTTACTCTGGCCTAATAGCTAAGGTCTTAGACTCTTACTCTGGCCTAATAGCTAAGGTCTTAGACTCGTACTCTGGCCTACTGGTTAAGGTCTTAACTCTTACTCTGGCCTAATAGCTAAGGTCTTAGACTCGTACTTTGGCCTACCGGTTAAGGTCTTAACTCTTACTCTGGCCTAATAGCTAAGGTCTTAACTCTTACTCTGGCCTACTGGTTAACGTCTTAACTCTTACTCTGGCCTAATAGCTAAGGTCTTAACTCTTACTCTGGCCTAATAGCTAAGGTCTTAGACTCGTACTCTGGCCTACTGGTTAAGGTCTCAACTCTTACTCTGGCCTACTGGTTAAGGTCTTAACTCTTACTCTGGCCTAATAGCTAAGGTCTTAGACTCGTACTCTGGCCTAATGGTTAAGGTCTTAGACTCTTACTCTGGCCTACTGGTTAAGGTCTTAACTCTTACTCTGGCCTAATGGTTAAGGTCTTAACTCGTACTCTGGCCTAATAGCTGAGGTCTTAACTCTTACTCTGGCCTACTTGTTAAGGTCTTAACTCTTACTCTGGCCTACAGGTTAAGGTCTTAACTCTTACTCTGGCCTAATGGTTAAGGTCTTAACTCTTACTCTGGCTTAATAGCTAAGGTCTTAACTCTTACTCTGGCCTAATAGCTATGGTCTTAGACTCGTACTCTGGCCTAATAGCTAAGGTCTTAGACTCGTACTCTGGCCTAAAGGTTAAGGTCTTAACTCTTACTCTGGCCTAATAGCTAAGATCTTAACTCTTATTCTGGCCTAATAGCTAAGGTCTTAGACTCGTACACTGGCCTAATGGTTAAGGTCTTAGACTCGTACTCTGGCCTAATGGTTAAGGTCTTAACTCTTACTCTGGCCTACTGGTTAAGGTCTTAACTCTTACTCTGGCCTAATAGCTAAGGTCTTAGACTCGTACTCTGGCCTACTGGTTAAGGTCTTAACTCTTACTCTGGCCTAATAGCTAAGGTCTTAGACTCGTACTTTGGCCTACCGGTTAAGGTCTTAACTCTTACTCTGGCCTAATAGCTAAGGTCTTAACTCTTACTCTGGCCTACTGGTTAACGTCTTAACTCTTACTCTGGCCTAATAGCTAAGGTCTTAACTCTTACTCTGGCCTAATAGCTAAGGTCTTAGACTCGTACTCTGGCCTACTGGTTAAGGTCTCAACTCTTACTCTGGCCTACTGGTTAAGGTCTTAACTCTTACTCTGGCCTAATAGCTAAGGTCTTAGACTCGTACTCTGGCCTAATGGTTAAGGTCTTAGACTCTTACTCTGGCCTACTGGTTAAGGTCTTAACTCTTACTCTGGCCTAATGGTTAAGGTCTTAACTCGTACTCTGGCCTAATAGCTGAGGTCTTAACTCTTACTCTGGCCTACTTGTTAAGGTCTTAACTCTTACTCTGGCCTACAGGTTAAGGTCTTAACTCTTACTCTGGCCTAATGGTTAAGGTCTTAACTCTTACTCTGGCTTAATAGCTAAGGTCTTAACTCTTACTCTGGCCTAATAGCTATGGTCTTAGACTCGTACTCTGGCCTACTGGTTAAGGTCTTAACTCTTACTCTGGCCTAATAGCTAAGGTCTTAGACTCGTACTCTGGCCTACAGGTTAAGGTCTTAACTCTTACTCTGGCCTACTGGTTAAGGTCTTAACTCTTACTCTGGCCTAATAGCTAAGATCTTAACTCTTACTCTGGCCTAATAGCTAATGTCTTAGACTCGTACTATCGCCTACAGGTTAAGGTCTTAACTCTTACTCTGGCCTACTGGTTAAGGTCTTAAGTCTTACTCTGGCCTACTGGTTAAGGTCTTAACTCTTACTCTGGCCTAATAGCTAAGGTATTAGACTCGTACTATGGCCTACAGGTTAAGGTCTTAACTCTTACTCTGGCCTACTGGTTAAGGTCTTAACTCTTACTCTGGCCTAATAGCTAAGGTCTTAACTCTTACTCTGGCCTAATAGCTAAGGTCTTAGACTCTTACTCTGGCCTAATAGCCAAGGTCTTAGACTCGTACTCTGGCCTACTGGTTAAGGTCTTAACTCTTACTCTGGCCTAATAGCTAAGGTCTTAGACTCGTACTATGGCCTACTGGTTAAGGTCTCAACTCTTACTCTGGCCTACTGGTTAAGGTCTTAACTCTTACTCTGGCCTAATAGCTAACGTCTTAACTCTTACTCTGGCCTACTGGTTAAGTTCTTAACTCTTACTCTGGCCTAATAGCTAAGGTCTTAACTCTTACTCTGGCCTAATAGCTAAGGTCTTAGACTCGTACTATGGCCTACAGGTTAAGGTCTTAACTCTTACTCTGGCCTACTGGTTAAGGTCTTAACTCTTACTCTAGCCTAATAGCTAAGGTCTTAACTCTTACTCTGGCCTAATAGCTAAGGTCTTAGACTCTTACTCTGGCCTAATCGCTAAGGTCTTAGACTCGTACTATGGCCTACAGCTTAAGGTCTTAACTCTTACTCTGGCCTACTGGTTAAGGTCTTAACTCTTACTCTGGCCTAATAGCTAAGGTCTTAGACTCGTACTATGGCCTACAGCTTAAGGTCTTAACTCTTACTCAGGCCTACTGGTTAAGGTCTTAACTCTTACTCTGGCCTACTGGTTAAGGTCTTTACTCTTACTCTGGCCTAATAGCTAAGGTCTTAACTCTTGCTCTGGCCTAATAGCTAAGGTCTTAGACTCTTACTCTGGCCTAATAGCTAAGGTCTTAGACTCGTACTCTGGCCTACTGGTTAAGGTCTTAACTCTTACTCTGGCCTAATAGCTAAGGTCTTAGACTCGTACTATGGCCTACTGGTTAAGGTCTTAACTCTTACTCTGGCCTACTGGTTAAGGTCTTAACTCTTACTCTGGCCTAATAGCTAATGTCTTAACTCTTACTCTGGCCTAATAGCTAAGGTCTTAGACTCGTACTCTGGCCTACTGGTTAAGGTCTTAACTCTTACTCTGGCCTACTGGTTAAGATCTTAACTCTTACTCTGGCCTACTGCTTAAGGTCTTAACTCTTACTCTGGCCTAATAGCTAACGTCTTAACTCTTACTCTGGCCTAATAGCTAAGGTCTTAACTCTTACTCTGGCCTAATAGCTAAGGTCGTAGACTCGTACTCTGGCCTACAGGTTAAGGTCTTAACTCTTACTCTGGCCTACTGGTTAAGGTCTTAACTCTTACTCTGGACTAATAGCTAAGATCTTAACTCTTACTCTGGCCTAATAGCTAATGTCTTAGACTCGTACTATCGCCTACAGGTTAAGGTCTTAACTCTTACTCTGGCCTACTGGTTAAGGTCTTAACTCTTACTCTGGCCTACTGGTTAAGGTCTTAACTCTTACTCTGGCCTAATAGCTAAGGTCTTAACTCTTACTCTGGCCTAATAGCTAAGGTCTTAGACTCTTACTCTGGCCTAATAGCCAAGGTCTTAGACTCGTACTCCGGCCTACTGGTTAAGGTCTTAACTCTTACTCTGGCCTAATAGCTAAGGTCTTAGACTCGTACCATGGCCTACTGGTTAAGGTCTCAACTCTTACTCTGGCCTACTGGTTAAGGTCTTAACTCTTACTCTGGCCTAATAGCTAACGTCTTAACTCTTACTCTGGCCTAATAGCTAAGGTCTTAGACTCATACTCTGGCCTACAGGTTAAGGTCTTAACTCTTACTCTGGCCTACTGGTTAAGGTCTTAACTCTTACTCTGGCCTAATAGCTAAGGTCTTAACTCTTACTCTGGCCTAATAGCTAAGGTCTTAGACTCGTACTCTGGCCTACTGGTTAAGGTCTCAACTCTTACTCTGGCCTACTGGTTAAGGTCTTAACTCTTACTCTGGCCTAATAGCTAACGTCTTAACTCTTACTCTGGCCTAATAGCTAAGGTCTTAGACTCGTACTCTGGCCTACAGGTTAAGGTCTTAACTCTTACTCTGGCCTACTGGTTAAGGTCTCAACTCTTACTCTGGCCTAATAGCTAAGGTCTTAACTCTTACTCTGGCCTAATAGCTAAGGTCTTAGACTCGTACTCTGGCCTACTGGTTAAGGTCTTAACTCTTTCTCTGGCCTACTGGTTAAGGTCTTAACTCTCACTCTGGCCTACTGGTTAAGGTCTTAACACTTGCTCTGGCCTAATAGCTAAGGTCTTAGACTCGTACTATGGCCTACAGATTAAGGTCTTAACTCTTTCTCTGGCCTACTGGTTAAGGTCTTAACCCTTACTCTGGCCTAATAGCTAAGGTCTTAGACTCGTACTCTGGCCTAATAACTAAGGTCTTAACTCTTACTCTGGCCTACTGGTTAAGGTCTTAACTCTTTCTCTGGCCTAATAGCTAAGGTCTTAGACTCTTACTCTGGCCTAATGGTTAAGGTCTTAACTCTTACTCTGGCCTAATGGTTAAGGTCTTAACTCTTACTCTGGCCTACTGGTAAAGGTCTTAGACTCGTACTCTGGCCTACCGGTTTTGGTCCTAACTCTTACTCTGGCCTAATAGCTAAGGTCTTAACTCTTACTCTGGCCTAATAGCTAAGGTCTTAGACTTGTACTATGGCCTACAGGTTAAGGTCTTAACTCTTACTCTGGCCTAATAGCTAAGGTCTTAGACTCGTACTCTGGCCTAAAGGTTAAGGTCTTAACTCTTACTCTGGCCTAATAGCTAAGGTCTTAACACTTATTCTGGCCTAATAGCTAAGGTCTTAGACTCGTACTCTGGCCTACTGGTTAAGGTCTTAACTCTTACTCTGGCCTAATAGCTAAGGTCTTAGACTCGTACTCTGGCCTACTGGATAAGGTCTTAACTCTTACTCAGGCCTACTGGTTAAGGTCTTAACTCTTACTCTGGCCTACTGGTTAAGGTCTTTACTCTTACTCTGGCCTAATAGCTAAGGTCTTAACTTTTACTCTGGCCTAATAGCTAAGGTCTTAGACTCTTACTCTGGCCTAATAGCTAAGGTCTTAGACTCGTACTCTGGCCTACTGGTTAAGGTCTTAACTCTTACTCTGGCCTAATAGCTAAGGTCTTAGACTCGTACTATGGCCTACTGGTTAAGGTCTTAACTCTTACTCTGGCCTACTGGTTAAGGTCTAAACTCTTACTCTGGCTTAATAGCTAACGTCTTAACTCTTACTCTGGCCTAATAGCTAAGGTCTTAACTCTTACTCTGGCCTAATAGCTAAGGTCTTAGACTCGTACTCTGGCCTACAGGTTAAGGTCTTAACTCTTACTCTGGCCTACTGGTTAAGGTCTTAACTCTTACTCTGGCCTAATAGCTAAGATCTTAACTCTTACTCTGGCCTAATAGCTAATGTCTTAGACTCGTACTATCGCCTACAGGTTAAGGTCTTAACTCGTACTCTTGCCTACTGGTTAAGGTCTTAACTCTTACTCTGGCCTAATAGCTAAGGTCTTAGACTCGTACTCTGGCCTACTGGATAAGGTCTTAACTCTTACTCAGGCCTACTGGTTAAGGTCTTAACTCTTACTCTGGCCTACTGGTTAAGGTCTTTACTCTTACTCTGGCCTAATAGCTAAGGTCTTAACTTTTACTCTGGCCTAATAGCTAAGGTCTTAGACTCTTACTCTGGCCTAATAGCTAAGGTCTTAGACTCGTACTCTGGCCTACTGGTTAAGGTCTTAACTCTTACTCTGGCCTAATAGCTAAGGTCTTAGACTCGTACTATGGCCTACTGGTTAAGGTCTTAACTCTTACTCTGGCCTACTGGTTAAGGTCTAAACTCTTACTCTGGCTTAATAGCTAACGTCTTAACTCTTACTCTGGCCTAATAGCTAAGGTCTTAACTCTTACTCTGGCCTAATAGCTAAGGTCTTAGACTCGTACTCTGGCCTACAGGTTAAGGTCTTAACTCTTACTCTGGCCTACTGGTTAAGGTCTTAACTCTTACTCTGGCCTAATAGCTAAGATCTTAACTCTTACTCTGGCCTAATAGCTAATGTCTTAGACTCGTACTATCGCCTACAGGTTAAGGTCTTAACTCTTACTCTGGCCTACTGGTTAAGGTCTTCACTCTTACTCTGGCCTACTGGTTAAGGTCTTAACTCTTACTCTGGCCTAATAGCTAAGGTCTTAACTCTTACTCTGGCCTAATAGCTAAGGTCTTAGACTCTTACTCTGGCCTAATAGCCAAGGTCTTAGACTCGTACTCTGGCCTACTGGTTAAGGTCTTAACTCTTACTCTGGCCTAATAGCTAAGGTCTTAGACTCGTACTATGGCCTACTGGTTAAGGTCTCAACTCTTACTCTGGCCTACTGGTTAAGGTCTTAACTCTTACTCTGGCCTAATAGCTAACGTCTTAACTCTTACTCTGGCCTACTGGTTAAGGTCTTAACTCTTACTCTGGCCTAATAGCTAAGGTCTTAACTCTTACTCTGGCCTAATAGCTAAGGTCTTAGACTCGTACTATGGCCTACAGGTTAAGGTCTTAACTCTTACTCTGGCCTACTGGTTAAGGTCTTAACTCTTACTCTAGCCTAATAGCTAAGGTCTTAACTCTTACTCTGGCCTAATAGCTAAGGTCTTAGACTCTTACTCTGGCCTAATAGCTAAGGTCTTAGACTCGTACTATGGCCTACAGCTTAAGGTCTTAACTCTTACTCTGGCCTACTGGTTAAGGTCTTAACTCTTACTCTGGCCTAATAGCTAAGGTCTTAGACTCGTACTATGGCCTACAGCTTAAGGTCTTAACTCTTACTCAGGCCTACTGGTTAAGGTCTTAACTCTTACTCTGGCCTACTGGTTAAGGTCTTTACTCTTACTCTGGCCTAATAGCTAAGGTCTTAACTCTTGCTCTGGCCTAATAGCTAAGGTCTTAGACTCTTACTCTGGCCTAATAGCTAAGGTCTTAGACTCGTACTCTGGCCTACTGGTTAAGGTCTTAACTCTTACTCTGGCCTAATAGCTAAGGTCTTAGACTCGTACTATGGCCTACTGGTTAAGGTCTTAACTCTTACTCTGGCCTACTGGTTAAGGTCTTAACTCTTACTCTGGCCTAATAGCTAATGTCTTAACTCTTACTCTGGCCTAATAGCTAAGGTCTTAGACTCGTACTCTGGCCTACTGGTTAAGGTCTTAACTCTTACTCTGGCCTACTGGTTAAGATCTTAACTCTTACTCTGGCCTACTGCTTAAGGTCTTAACTCTTACTCTGGCCTAATAGCTAACGTCTTAACTCTTACTCTGGCCTAATAGCTAAGGTCTTAACTCTTACTCTGGCCTAATAGCTAAGGTCGTAGACTCGTACTCTGGCCTACAGGTTAAGGTCTTAACTCTTACTCTGGCCTACTGGTTAAGGTCTTAACTCTTACTCTGGACTAATAGCTAAGATCTTAACTCTTACTCTGGCCTAATAGCTAATGTCTTAGACTCGTACTATCGCCTACAGGTTAAGGTCTTAACTCTTACTCTGGCCTACTGGTTAAGGTCTTAACTCTTACTCTGGCCTACTGGTTAAGGTCTTAACTCTTACTCTGGCCTAATAGCTAAGGTCTTAACTCTTACTCTGGCCTAATAGCTAAGGTCTTAGACTCTTACTCTGGCCTAATAGCCAAGGTCTTAGACTCGTACTCCGGCCTACTGGTTAAGGTCTTAACTCTTACTCTGGCCTAATAGCTAAGGTCTTAGACTCGTACCATGGCCTACTGGTTAAGGTCTCAACTCTTACTCTGGCCTACTGGTTAAGGTCTTAACTCTTACTCTGGCCTAATAGCTAACGTCTTAACTCTTACTCTGGCCTAATAGCTAAGGTCTTAGACTCATACTCTGGCCTACAGGTTAAGGTCTTAACTCTTACTCTGGCCTACTGGTTAAGGTCTTAACTCTTACTCTGGCCTAATAGCTAAGGTCTTAACTCTTACTCTGGCCTAATAGCTAAGGTCTTAGACTCGTACTCTGGCCTACTGGTTAAGGTCTCAACTCTTACTCTGGCCTACTGGTTAAGGTCTTAACTCTTACTCTGGCCTAATAGCTAACGTCTTAACTCTTACTCTGGCCTAATAGCTAAGGTCTTAGACTCGTACTCTGGCCTACAGGTTAAGGTCTTAACTCTTACTCTGGCCTACTGGTTAAGGTCTCAACTCTTACTCTGGCCTAATAGCTAAGGTCTTAACTCTTACTCTGGCCTAATAGCTAAGGTCTTAGACTCGTACTCTGGCCTACTGGTTAAGGTCTTAACTCTTTCTCTGGCCTACTGGTTAAGGTCTTAACTCTCACTCTGGCCTACTGGTTAAGGTCTTAACACTTGCTCTGGCCTAATAGCTAAGGTCTTAGACTCGTACTATGGCCTACAGATTAAGGTCTTAACTCTTTCTCTGGCCTACTGGTTAAGGTCTTAACCCTTACTCTGGCCTAATAGCTAAGGTCTTAGACTCGTACTCTGGCCTAATAACTAAGGTCTTAACTCTTACTCTGGCCTACTGGTTAAGGTCTTAACTCTTTCTCTGGCCTAATAGCTAAGGTCTTAGACTCTTACTCTGGCCTAATGGTTAAGGTCTTAACTCTTACTCTGGCCTAATGGTTAAGGTCTTAACTCTTACTCTGGCCTACTGGTAAAGGTCTTAGACTCGTACTCTGGCCTACCGGTTTTGGTCTTAACTCTTACTCTGGCCTAATAGCTAAGGTCTTAACTCTTACTCTGGCCTAATAGCTAAGGTCTTAGACTTGTACTATGGCCTACAGGTTAAGGTCTTAACTCTTACTCTGGCCTAATAGCTAAGGTCTTAGACTCGTACTCTGGCCTAAAGGTTAAGGTCTTAACTCTTACTCTGGCCTAATAGCTAAGGTCTTAACACTTATTCTGGCCTAATAGCTAAGGTCTTAGACTCGTACTCTGGCCTACTGGTTAAGGTCTTAACTCTTACTCTGGCCTAATAGCTAAGGTCTTAGACTCGTACTCTGGCCTACTGGATAAGGTCTTAACTCTTACTCAGGCCTACTGGTTAAGGTCTTAACTCTTACTCTGGCCTACTGGTTAAGGTCTTTACTCTTACTCTGGCCTAATAGCTAAGGTCTTAACTTTTACTCTGGCCTAATAGCTAAGGTCTTAGACTCTTACTCTGGCCTAATAGCTAAGGTCTTAGACTCGTACTCTGGCCTACTGGTTAAGGTCTTAACTCTTACTCTGGCCTAATAGCTAAGGTCTTAGACTCGTACTATGGCCTACTGGTTAAGGTCTTAACTCTTACTCTGGCCTACTGGTTAAGGTCTAAACTCTTACTCTGGCTTAATAGCTAACGTCTTAACTCTTACTCTGGCCTAATAGCTAAGGTCTTAACTCTTACTCTGGCCTAATAGCTAAGGTCTTAGACTCGTACTCTGGCCTACAGGTTAAGGTCTTAACTCTTACTCTGGCCTACTGGTTAAGGTCTTAACTCTTACTCTGGCCTAATAGCTAAGATCTTAACTCTTACTCTGGCCTAATAGCTAATGTCTTAGACTCGTACTATCGCCTACAGGTTAAGGTCTTAACTCGTACTCTGGCCTACTGGTTAAGGTCTTAACTCTTACTCTGGCCTAATAGCTAAGGTCTTAGACTCGTACTCTGGCCTACTGGATAAGGTCTTAACTCTTACTCAGGCCTACTGGTTAAGGTCTTAACTCTTACTCTGGCCTACTGGTTAAGGTCTTTACTCTTACTCTGGCCTAATAGCTAAGGTCTTAACTTTTACTCTGGCCTAATAGCTAAGGTCTTAGACTCTTACTCTGGCCTAATAGCTAAGGTCTTAGACTCGTACTCTGGCCTACTGGTTAAGGTCTTAACTCTTACTCTGGCCTAATAGCTAAGGTCTTAGACTCGTACTATGGCCTACTGGTTAAGGTCTTAACTCTTACTCTGGCCTACTGGTTAAGGTCTAAACTCTTACTCTGGCTTAATAGCTAACGTCTTAACTCTTACTCTGGCCTAATAGCTAAGGTCTTAACTCTTACTCTGGCCTAATAGCTAAGGTCTTAGACTCGTACTCTGGCCTACAGGTTAAGGTCTTAACTCTTACTCTGGCCTACTGGTTAAGGTCTTAACTCTTACTCTGGCCTAATAGCTAAGATCTTAACTCTTACTCTGGCCTAATAGCTAATGTCTTAGACTCGTACTATCGCCTACAGGTTAAGGTCTTAACTCTTACTCTGGCCTACTGGTTAAGGTCTTCACTCTTACTCTGGCCTACTGGTTAAGGTCTTAACTCTTACTCTGGCCTAATAGCTAAGGTATT
The DNA here is from genome assembly GCF_964204655.1 of Triturus cristatus. Classification (NCBI taxonomy): domain Eukaryota; kingdom Metazoa; phylum Chordata; class Amphibia; order Caudata; family Salamandridae; genus Triturus; species Triturus cristatus. The sequence continues at coordinate 742,054 of NC_140582.1, read as the reverse complement.
AGACTCGTACTATGGCCTACAGGTTAAGGTCTTAACTCTTACTCTGGCCTACTGGTTAAGGTCTTAACTCTTACTCTGGCCTACTGGTTAAGGTCTTAACTCTTACTCTGGCCTAATAGCCAAGGTCTTAACTCTTACTCTGGCCTAATAGCTAAGGTCTTAGACTCTTACTCTGGCCTAATAGCCAAGGTCTTAGACTCGTACTCTGGCCTACTGGTTAAGGTCTTAATTCTTACTCTGGCCTAATAGCTAAGGTCTTAGACTCGTACTATGGCCTACTGGTTAAGGTCTCAACTCTTACTCTGGCCTACTGGTTAAGGTCTTAACTCTTACTCTGGCCTAATAGCTAAGGTCTTAGACTCGTACTCTGGCCTACTGGTTAAGGACTTAACTCTTACTCTGGCCTACTGGTTAAGGTCTTAACTCTTACTCTGGCCTAATAGCTAAGGTCTTAGACTCGTACTCTGGCCTACTGGTTAAGGTCTTAACTCTTAATCTGGCCTACTGGTTAAGGTCTTAACTCTTACTCTGGCCTAGTGGTTAAGGTTTTAACTCTTACTCTGGCCTAATAGCTAAGGTCTTAACTCTTACTCTGGCCTACTTGTTAAGGTCTTAACTCTTACTCTGGACTAATAGCTAAGATCTTAACTCTTACTCTGGCCTAATAGCTAAGGTCTTAGACTCGTACTTTGGCCTAATGGTTAAGGTCTTAGACTCTTACTCTGGCCTACTGGTTAAGGTCTTAACTCTTACTCTGGCCTACTGGTTAAGGTCTTAACTCTTACTCTGGCCTACTGGTTAAGGTCTTAACTCTTACTCTGGCCTACTGGTTAAGGTCTTAACTCTTACTCTGGCCTAATAGCTAAGATATTAGACTCGTACTATGGCCTACAGGTTAAGGTCTTAACTCTTACTCTGGCCTACTGGTTAAGGTCTTAACTCTCACTCTGGCCTACTGGTTAAGGTCTTAACTCTTACTCTGGCCTAATAGCTAAGGTCTTAACTCTTACTCTGGCCTAATAGCTAAGGTCTTAGACTCTTACTCTGGCCTAATAGCCAAGGTCTTAGACTCGTACTCTGGCCTACTGGTTAAGGTCTTAACTCTTGCTCTGGCCTAATAGCTAAGGGCTTAGACTCGTACTATGGCCTACTGGTTAAGGTCTCAACTCTTACTCTGGCCTACTGGTTAAGGTCTTAACTCTTACTCTGGCCTAATAGCTAACGTCTTAACTCTTACTCTGGCCTAATAGCTAAGGTCTTAGACTCGTACTCTGGCCTACAGGTTAAGGTCTTAACTCTTACTCTGGCCTACTGGTTAAGGTCTCAACTCTTACTCTGGCCTAATAGCTAAGGTCTTAACTCTTACTCTGGCCTAATAGCTAAGGTCTTAGACTCGTACTCTGGCCTACTGGTTAAGGTCTTAACTCTTTCTCTGGCCTACTGGTTAAGGTCTTAACTCTCACTCTGGCCTACTGGTTAAGGTCTTAACACTTGCTCTGGCCTAATAGCTAAGGTCTTAGACTCGTACTATGGCCTACAGATTAAGGTCTTAACTCTTTCTCTGGCCTACTGGTTAAGGTCTTAACCCTTACTCTGGCCTAATAGCTAAGGTCTTAGACTCGTACTCTGGCCTAATAACTAAGGTCTTAACTCTTACTCTGGCCTACTGGTTAAGGTCTTAACTCTTTCTCTGGCCTAATAGCTAAGGTCTTAGACTCTTACTCTGGCCTAATGGTTAAGGTCTTAACTCTTACTCTGGCCTAATGGTTAAGGTCTTAACTCTTACTCTGGCCTACTGGTAAAGGTCTTAGACTCGTACTCTGGCCTACCGGTTTTGGTCTTAACTCTTACTCTGGCCTAATAGCTAAGGTCTTAACTCTTACTCTGGCCTAATAGCTAAGGTCTTAGACTCGTACTATGGCCTACAGGTTAAGGTCTTAACTCTTACTCTGGCCTAATAGCTAAGGTCTTAGACTCGTACTCTGGCCTAAAGGTTAAGGTCTTAACTCTTACTCTGGCCTAATAGCTAAGGTCTTAACACTTATTCTGGCCTAATAGCTAAGGTCTTAGACTCGTACTCTGGCCTACTGGTTAAGGTCTTAACTCTTACTCTGGCCTAATAGCTAAGGTCTTAGACTCGTACTCTGGCCTACTGGATAAGGTCTTAACTCTTACTCAGGCCTACTGGTTAAGGTCTTAACTCTTACTCTGGCCTACTGGTTAAGGTCTTTACTCTTACTCTGGCCTAATAGCTAAGGTCTTAGACTCTTACTCTGGCCTAATAGCTAAGGTCTTAGACTCGTACTCTGGCCTACTGGATAAGGTCTTAACTCTTACTCAGGCCTACTGGTTAAGGTCTTAACTCTTACTCTGGCCTACTGGTTAAGGTCTTTACTCTTACTCTGGCCTAATAGCTAAGGTCTTAGACTCGTACTATGGCCTACTGGTTAAGGTCTTAACTCTTACTCTGGCCTACTGGTTAATGTCTAAACTCTTACTCTGGCCTAATAGCTAAGGTCTTAACTCATACTCTGGCTTAATAGCTAACATCTTAACTCTTACTCTGGCCTAATAGCTAAGGTCTTAACTCTTACTCTGGCCTAATAGCTAAGGTCTTAGACTCGTACTCTGGCCTACAGGTTAAGGTCTTAACTCTTACTCTGGCCTACTGGTTAAGGTCTTAACTCTTACTCTGGCCTAATAGCTAAGATCTTAACTCTTACTCTGGCCTAATAGCTAATGTCTTAGACTCGTACTATCGCCTACAGGTTAAGGTCTTAACTCTTACTCTGGCCTACTGGTTAAGGTCTTCACTCTTACTCTGGCCTACTGGTTAAGGTCTTAACTCTTACTCTGGCCTAATAGCTAAGGTATTAGACTCGTACTATGGCCTACAGGTTAAGGTCTTAACTCTTACTCTGGCCTACTGGTTAAGGTCTTAACTCTTACTCTGGCCTACTGGTTAAGGTCTTAACTCTTACTCTGGCCTAATAGCCAAGGTCTTAACTCTTACTCTGGCCTAATAGCTAAGGTCTTAGACTCTTACTCTGGCCTAATAGCCAAGGTCTTAGACTCGTACTCTGGCCTACTGGTTAAGGTCTTAATTCTTACTCTGGCCTAATAGCTAAGGTCTTAGACTCGTACTATGGCCTACTGGTTAAGGTCTCAACTCTTACTCTGGCCTACTGGTTAAGGTCTTAACTCTTACTCTGGCCTAATAGCTAAGGTCTTAGACTCGTACTCTGGCCTACTGGTTAAGGTCTTAACTCTTACTCTGGCCTACTGGTTAAGGTCTTAACTCTTACTCTGGCCTACTGGTTAAGGTCTGAACACTTGCTCTGGCCTAATAGCTAAGGTCTTAGACTCGTACTATGGCCTACAGGTTAAGGTCTTAACTCTTTCTCTGGCCTACTGGTTAAGGTCTTAACTCTTACTCTGGCTTAATAGCTAAGGTCTTAGACTCGTACTCTGGCCTAATAGCTAAGGTCTTAACTCTTACTCTGGCCTACTGGTTAAGGTCTTAACTCTTACTCTGGCCTAATAGCTAAGGTCTTAGACTCGTACTCTGGCCTAAAGGTTAAGGTCTTAACTCTTACTCTGGCCTAATAGCTAAGATCTTAACTCTTATTCTGGACTAATAGCTAAGGTCTTAGACTCGTACTCTGGCCTAATGGTTAAGGTCTTAGACTCGTACTCTGGCCTAATGGTTAAGGTCTTAACTCTTACTCTGGCCTACTGGTTAAGGTCTTAACTCTTACTCTGGCCTAATAGCTAAGGTCTTAGACTCGTACTCTGGCCTACTGGTTAAGGTCTTAACTCTTACTCTGGCCTAATAGCTAAGGTCTTAGACTCGTACTTTGGCCTACCGGTTAAGGTCTTAACTCTTACTCTGGCCTAATAGCTAAGGTCTTAACTCTTACTCTGGCCTACTGGTTAACGTCTTAACTCTTACTCTGGCCTAATAGCTAAGGTCTTAACTCTTACTCTGGCCTAATAGCTAAGGTCTTAGACTCGTACTCTGGCCTACTGGTTAAGGTCTCAACTCTTACTCTGGCCTACTGGTTAAGGTCTTAACTCTTACTCTGGCCTAATAGCTAAGGTCTTAGACTCGTACTCTGGCCTAATGGTTAAGGTCTTAGACTCTTACTCTGGCCTACTGGTTAAGGTCTTAACTCTTACTCTGGCCTAATGGTTAAGGTCTTAACTCGTACTCTGGCCTAATAGCTGAGGTCTTAACTCTTACTCTGGCCTACTTGTTAAGGTCTTAACTCTTACTCTGGCTTACAGGTTAAGGTCTTAACTCTTACTCTGGCCTAATGGTTAAGGTCTTAACTCTTACTCTGGCTTAATAGCTAAGGTCTTAACTCTTACTCTGGCCTAATAGCTATGGTCTTAGACTCGTACTCTGGCCTAATAGCTAAGGTCTTAGACTCGTACTCTGGCCTAAAGGTTAAGGTCTTAACTCTTACTCTGGCCTAATAGCTAAGATCTTAACTCTTATTCTGGCCTAATAGCTAAGGTCTTAGACTCGTACTCTGGCCTAATGGTTAAGGTCTTAGACTTGTACTCTGGCCTAATGGTTAAGGTCTTAACTCTTACTCTGGCCTACTGGTTAAGGTCTTAACTCTTACTCTGGCCTAATAGCTAAGGTCTTAGACTCGTACTCTGGCCTACTGGTTAAGGTCTTAACTCTTACTCTGGCCTAATAGCTAAGGTCTTAGACTCGTACTTTGGCCTACCGGTTAAGGTCTTAACTCTTACTCTGGCCTAATAGCTAAGGTCTTAACTCTTACTCTGGCCTACTGGTTAACGTCTTAACTCTTACTCTGGCCTAATAGCTAAGGTCTTAACTCTTACTCTGGCCTAATAGCTAAGGTCTTAGACTCGTACTCTGGCCTACTGGTTAAGGTCTCAACTCTTACTCTGGCCTACTGGTTAAGGTCTTAACTCTTACTCTGGCCTAATAGCTAAGGTCTTAGACTCGTACTCTGGCCTAATGGTTAAGGTCTTAGACTCTTACTCTGGCCTACTGGTTAAGGTCTTAACTCTTACTCTGGCCTAATGGTTAAGGTCTTAACTCGTACTCTGGCCTAATAGCTGAGGTCTTAACTCTTACTCTGGCCTACTTGTTAAGGTCTTAACTCTTACTCTGGCCTACAGGTTAAGGTCTTAACTCTTACTCTGGCCTAATGGTTAAGGTCTTAACTCTTACTCTGGCTTAATAGCTAAGGTCTTAACTCTTACTCTGGCCTAATAGCTATGGTCTTAGACTCGTACTCTGGCCTACTGGTTAAGGTCTTAACTCTTACTCTGGCCTAATAGCTAAGGTCTTAGACTCGTACTCTGGCCTACAGGTTAAGGTCTTAACTCTTACTCTGGCCTACTGGTTAAGGTCTTAACTCTTACTCTGGCCTAATAGCTAAGATCTTAACTCTTACTCTGGCCTAATAGCTAATGTCTTAGACTCGTACTATCGCCTACAGGTTAAGGTCTTAACTCTTACTCTGGCCTACTGGTTAAGGTCTTAAGTCTTACTCTGGCCTACTGGTTAAGGTCTTAACTCTTACTCTGGCCTAATAGCTAAGGTATTAGACTCGTACTATGGCCTACAGGTTAAGGTCTTAACTCTTACTCTGGCCTACTGGTTAAGGTCTTAACTCTTACTCTGGCCTAATAGCTAAGGTCTTAACTCTTACTCTGGCCTAATAGCTAAGGTCTTAGACTCTTACTCTGGCCTAATAGCCAAGGTCTTAGACTCGTACTCTGGCCTACTGGTTAAGGTCTTAACTCTTACTCTGGCCTAATAGCTAAGGTCTTAGACTCGTACTATGGCCTACTGGTTAAGGTCTCAACTCTTACTCTGGCCTACTGGTTAAGGTCTTAACTCTTACTCTGGCCTAATAGCTAACGTCTTAACTCTTACTCTGGCCTACTGGTTAAGGTCTTAACTCTTACTCTGGCCTAATAGCTAAGGTCTTAACTCTTACTCTGGCCTAATAGCTAAGGTCTTAGACTCGTACTATGGCCTACAGGTTAAGGTCTTAACTCTTACTCTGGCCTACTGGTTAAGGTCTTAACTCTTACTCTAGCCTAATAGCTAAGGTCTTAACTCTTACTCTGGCCTAATAGCTAAGGTCTTAGACTCTTACTCTGGCCTAATAGCTAAGGTCTTAGACTCGTACTATGGCCTACAGCTTAAGGTCTTAACTCTTACTCTGGCCTACTGGTTAAGGTCTTAACTCTTACTCTGGCCTAATAGCTAAGGTCTTAGACTCGTACTATGGCCTACAGCTTAAGGTCTTAACTCTTACTCAGGCCTACTGGTTAAGGTCTTAACTCTTACTCTGGCCTACTGGTTAAGGTCTTTACTCTTACTCTGGCCTAATAGCTAAGGTCTTAACTCTTGCTCTGGCCTAATAGCTAAGGTCTTAGACTCTTACTCTGGCCTAATAGCTAAGGTCTTAGACTCGTACTCTGGCCTACTGGTTAAGGTCTTAACTCTTACTCTGGCCTAATAGCTAAGGTCTTAGACTCGTACTATGGCCTACTGGTTAAGGTCTTAACTCTTACTCTGGCCTACTGGTTAAGGTCTTAACTCTTACTCTGGCCTAATAGCTAATGTCTTAACTCTTACTCTGGCCTAATAGCTAAGGTCTTAGACTCGTACTCTGGCCTACTGGTTAAGGTCTTAACTCTTACTCTGGCCTACTGGTTAAGATCTTAACTCTTACTCTGGCCTACTGCTTAAGGTCTTAACTCTTACTCTGGCCTAATAGCTAACGTCTTAACTCTTACTCTGGCCTAATAGCTAAGGTCTTAACTCTTACTCTGGCCTAATAGCTAAGGTCGTAGACTCGTACTCTGGCCTACAGGTTAAGGTCTTAACTCTTACTCTGGCCTACTGGTTAAGGTCTTAACTCTTACTCTGGACTAATAGCTAAGATCTTAACTCTTACTCTGGCCTAATAGCTAATGTCTTAGACTCGTACTATCGCCTACAGGTTAAGGTCTTAACTCTTACTCTGGCCTACTGGTTAAGGTCTTAACTCTTACTCTGGCCTACTGGTTAAGGTCTTAACTCTTACTCTGGCCTAATAGCTAAGGTCTTAACTCTTACTCTGGCCTAATAGCTAAGGTCTTAGACTCTTACTCTGGCCTAATAGCCAAGGTCTTAGACTCGTACTCCGGCCTACTGGTTAAGGTCTTAACTCTTACTCTGGCCTAATAGCTAAGGTCTTAGACTCGTACCATGGCCTACTGGTTAAGGTCTCAACTCTTACTCTGGCCTACTGGTTAAGGTCTTAACTCTTACTCTGGCCTAATAGCTAACGTCTTAACTCTTACTCTGGCCTAATAGCTAAGGTCTTAGACTCATACTCTGGCCTACAGGTTAAGGTCTTAACTCTTACTCTGGCCTACTGGTTAAGGTCTTAACTCTTACTCTGGCCTAATAGCTAAGGTCTTAACTCTTACTCTGGCCTAATAGCTAAGGTCTTAGACTCGTACTCTGGCCTACTGGTTAAGGTCTTAACTCTTACTCTGGCCTACTGGTTAAGGACTTAACTCTCACTCTGGCCTACTGGTTAAGGTCTTAACACTTGCTCTGGCCTAATAGCTAAGGTCTTAGACTCGTACTATGGCCTACAGGTTAAGGTCTTAACTCTTTCTCTGGCCTACTGGTTAAGGTCTTAACTCTTACTCTGGCCTAATAGCTAAGGTCTTAGACTCGTACTCTGGCCTAATAACTAAGGTCTTAACGCTTACTCTGGCCTACTGGTTAAGGTCTTAACTCTTTCTCTGGCCTAATAGCTAAGGTCTTAGACTCTTACTCTGGCCTAATGGTTAAGGTCTTAACTCTTACTCTGGCCTAATGGTTAAGGTCTTAACTCTTACTCTGGCCTACTGGTAAAGGTCTTAGACTCTTACTCTGGCCTACAGGTTAAGGTCTTAACTCTTACTCTGGCCTACTGGTTAAGGTCTTAGACTCTTACTCTGGCCTACAGGTTAAGGTCTTAAATCTTACTCTGGCCTACTGGTTAAGGTCTTAACTCTTACTCTAGCCTAATAGCTAAGGTCTTAACTCTTACTCTGGCCTAATAGCTAAGGTCTTAACTCGTACTCTGGCCTAATAGCTAAGGTCTTAGACTCGTACTCTGCCCTACCGGTTTTGGTCTTAACTCTTACTCTGGCCTAATAGCTTAGGTCTTAACTCTTACTCTGGCCTAATAGCTAAGGTCTTAGACTCGTACTATGGCCTACAGGTTAAGGTCTTAACTCTTACTCTGGCCTAATAGCTAAGGTCTTAGACTCGTACTCTGGCCTACTGGTTAAGGTCTTAACTCTTACTCTGGCCTACTGGTTAAGGTCTTAACTCTTACTCTGGCCTAATAGCTAAGGTCTTAGACTCGTACTCAGGCCTAATGGTTAAGGTCTTAGACTCTTACTCTGGCCTACTGGTTAAGGTCTTAACTCTTAATCTGGCCTACTGGTTAAGGTCTTAACTCTTACTCTGGCCTAGTGGTTAAGGTTTTAACTCTTACTCTGGCCTAATAGCTAAGGTCTTAACTCTTACTCTGGCCTACTTGTTAAGGTCTTAACTCTTACTCTGGACTAATAGCTAAGATCTTAACTCTTACTCTGGCCTAATAGCTAAGGTCTTAGACTCGTACTCTGGCCTAATGGTTAAGGTCTTAGACTCTTACTCTGGCCTACTGGTTAAGGTCTTAACTCTTACTCTGGCCTACTGGTTAAGGTCTTAACTCTTACTCTGGCCTACTGGTTAAGGTCTTAACTCTTACTCTTGCCTACTGGTTAAGGTCTTAACTCTTACTCTGGCCTAATAGCTAAGATATTAGACTCGTACTATGGCCTACAGGTTAAGGTCTTAACTCTTACTCTGGCCTACTGGTTAAGGTCTTAACTCTCACTCTGGCCTACTGGTTAAGGTCTTAACTCTTACTCTGGCCTAATAGCTAAGGTCTTAACTCTTACTCTGGCCTAATAGCTAAGGTCTTAGACTCTTACTCTGGCCTAATAGCCAAGGTCTTAGACTCGTACTCTGGCCTACTGGTTAAGGTCTTAACTCTTACTCTGGCCTAATAGCTATGGTCTTAGACTCGTACTATGGCCTACTGGTTAAGGTCTCAACTCTTACTCTGGCCTACTGGTTAAGGTCTTAACTCTTACTCTGGCCTAATAGATAACGTCTTAACTCTTACTCTGGCCTAATAGCTAAGGTCTTAGACTCGTACTCTGGCCTACAGGTTGAGGTCTTAACTCTTACTCTGGCCTACTGGTTAAGGTCTCAACTCTCACTCTGGCCTAATAGCTAAGGTCTTAACTCTTACTCTGGCCTAATAGCTAAGGTCTTAGACTCGTACTCTGGCCTACTGGTTAAGGTCTTAACTCTTTCTCTGGCCTACTGGTTAAGGTCTTAACACTTGCTCTGGCCTAATAGCTAAGGTCTTAGACTAGTACTATGGCCTACTGGTTAAGGTCTTAACCCTTACTCTGGCCTAATAGCTAAGGTCTTAGACTCGTACTCTGGCCTAATAACTAAGGTCTTAACTCTTACTCTGGCCTACTGGTTAAGGTCTTAACTCTTTCTCTGGCCTAATAGCTAAGGTCTTAGACTCTTACTCTGGCCTAATGGTTAAGGTCTTACTCTTACTCTGGCCTAATGGTTAAGGTCTTAACTCTTACTCTGGCCTACTGGTAAAGGTCTTAGACTCTTACTCTGGCCTACAGGTTAAGGTCTTAACTCTTACTCTGGCCTACTGGTTAAGGTCTTAGACTCTTACTCTGGCCTACAGGTTAAGGTATTAAATCTTACTCTGGCCTACTGGTTAAGGTCTTAACTCTTACTCTAGCCTAATAGCAAAGGTCTTAACTCTTACTCTGGGCTAATAGCTAAGGTCTTAACTCATACTCTGGCCTAATAGCTAAGGTCTTAGACTCGTACTCTGGCCTACCGGTTTTGGTCTTAACTCTTACTCTGGCCTAATAGCTAAGGTCTTAACTCTTACTCTGGCCTAATAGCTAAGGTCTTAGACTCGTACTATGGCCTACAGGTTAAGGTCTTAACTCTTACTCTGGCCTACTGGTTAAGGTCTTAACTCTTACTCTAGCCTAATAGCTAAGGTCTTAACTCTTACTCTGGCCTAATAGCTAAGGTCTTAGACTCTTACTCTGGCCTAATAGCTAAGGTCTTAGACTCGTACTATGGCCTACAGCTTAAGGTCTTAACTCTTACTCTGGCCTACTGGTTAAGGTCTTAACTCTTACTCTGGCCTAATAGCTAAGGTCTTAGACTCGTACTATGGCCTACAGCTTAAGGTCTTAACTCTTACTCAGGCCTACTGGTTAAGGTCTTAACTCTTACTCTGGCCTACTGGTTAAGGTCTTTACTCTTACTCTGGCCTAATAGCTAAGGTCTTAACTCTTGCTCTGGCCTAATAGCTAAGGTCTTAGACTCTTACTCTGGCCTAATAGCTAAGGTCTTAGACTCGTACTCTGGCCTACTGGTTAAGGTCTTAACTCTTACTCTGGCCTAATAGCTAAGGTCTTAGACTCGTACTATGGCCTACTGGTTAAGGTCTTAACTCTTACTCTGGCCTACTGGTTAAGGTCTTAACTCTTACTCTGGCCTAATAGCTAATGTCTTAACTCTTACTCTGGCCTAATAGCTAAGGTCTTAGACTCGTACTCTGGCCTACTGGTTAAGGTCTTAACTCTTACTCTGGCCTACTGGTTAAGATCTTAACTCTTACTCTGGCCTACTGCTTAAGGTCTTAACTCTTACTCTGGCCTAATAGCTAACGTCTTAACTCTTACTCTGGCCTAATAGCTAAGGTCTTAACTCTTACTCTGGCCTAATAGCTAAGGTCGTAGACTCGTACTCTGGCCTACAGGTTAAGGTCTTAACTCTTACTCTGGCCTACTGGTTAAGGTCTTAACTCTTACTCTGGACTAATAGCTAAGATCTTAACTCTTACTCTGGCCTAATAGCTAATGTCTTAGACTCGTACTATCGCCTACAGGTTAAGGTCTTAACTCTTACTCTGGCCTACTGGTTAAGGTCTTAACTCTTACTCTGGCCTACTGGTTAAGGTCTTAACTCTTACTCTGGCCTAATAGCTAAGGTCTTAACTCTTACTCTGGCCTAATAGCTAAGGTCTTAGACTCTTACTCTGGCCTAATAGCCAAGGTCTTAGACTCGTACTCCGGCCTACTGGTTAAGGTCTTAACTCTTACTCTGGCCTAATAGCTAAGGTCTTAGACTCGTACCATGGCCTACTGGTTAAGGTCTCAACTCTTACTCTGGCCTACAGGTTAAGGTCTTAACTCTTACTCTGGCCTAATAGCTAACGTCTTAACTCTTACTCTGGCCTAATAGCTAAGGTCTTAGACTCATACTCTGGCCTACAGGTTAAGGTCTTAACTCTTACTCTGGCCTACTGGTTAAGGTCTTAACTCTTACTCTGGCCTAATAGCTAAGGTCTTAACTCTTACTCTGGCCTAATAGCTAAGGTCTTAGACTCGTACTCTGGCCTACTGGTTAAGGTCTCAACTCTTACTCTGGCCTACTGGTTAAGGTCTTAACTCTTACTCTGGCCTAATAGCTAACGTCTTAACTCTTACTCTGGCCTAATAGCTAAGGTCTTAGACTCGTACTCTGGCCTACAGGTTAAGGTCTTAACTCTTACTCTGGCCTACTGGTTAAGGTCTCAACTCTTACTCTGGCCTAATAGCTAAGGTCTTAACTCTTACTCTGGCCTAATAGCTAAGGTCTTAGACTCGTACTCTGGCCTACTGGTTAAGGTCTTAACTCTTTCTCTGGCCTACTGGTTAAGGTCTTAACTCTCACTCTGGCCTACTGGTTAAGGTCTTAACACTTGCTCTGGCCTAATAGCTAAGGTCTTAGACTCGTACTATGGCCTACAGATTAAGGTCTTAACTCTTTCTCTGGCCTACTGGTTAAGGTCTTAACCCTTACTCTGGCCTAATAGCTAAGGTCTTAGACTCGTACTCTGGCCTAATAACTAAGGTCTTAACTCTTACTCTGGCCTACTGGTTAAGGTCTTAACTCTTTCTCTGGCCTAATAGCTAAGGTCTTAGACTCTTACTCTGGCCTAATGGTTAAGGTCTTAACTCTTACTCTGGCCTAATGGTTAAGGTCTTAACTCTTACTCTGGCCTACTGGTAAAGGTCTTAGACTCGTACTCTGGCCTACCGGTTTTGGTCTTAACTCTTACTCTGGCCTAATAGCTAAGGTCTTAACTCTTACTCTGGCCTAATAGCTAAGGTCTTAGACTTGTACTATGGCCTACAGGTTAAGGTCTTAACTCTTACTCTGGCCTAATAGCTAAGGTCTTAGACTCGTACTCTGGCCTAAAGGTTAAGGTCTTAACTCTTACTCTGGCCTAATAGCTAAGGTCTTAACACTTATTCTGGCCTAATAGCTAAGGTCTTAGACTCGTACTCTGGCCTACTGGTTAAGGTCTTAACTCTTACTCTGGCCTAATAGCTAAGGTCTTAGACTCGTACTCTGGCCTACTGGATAAGGTCTTAACTCTTACTCAGGCCTACTGGTTAAGGTCTTAACTCTTACTCTGGCCTACTGGTTAAGGTCTTTACTCTTACTCTGGCCTAATAGCTAAGGTCTTAACTTTTACTCTGGCCTAATAGCTAAGGTCTTAGACTCTTACTCTGGCCTAATAGCTAAGGTCTTAGACTCGTACTCTGGCCTACTGGTTAAGGTCTTAACTCTTACTCTGGCCTAATAGCTAAGGTCTTAGACTCGTACTATGGCCTACTGGTTAAGGTCTTAACTCTTACTCTGGCCTACTGGTTAAGGTCTAAACTCTTACTCTGGCTTAATAGCTAACGTCTTAACTCTTACTCTGGCCTAATAGCTAAGGTCTTAACTCTTACTCTGGCCTAATAGCTAAGGTCTTAGACTCGTACTCTGGCCTACAGGTTAAGGTCTTAACTCTTACTCTGGCCTACTGGTTAAGGTCTTAACTCTTACTCTGGCCTAATAGCTAAGATCTTAACTCTTACTCTGGCCTAATAGCTAATGTCTTAGACTCGTACTATCGCCTACAGGTTAAGGTCTTAACTCGTACTCTGGCCTACTGGTTAAGGTCTTAACTCTTACTCTGGCCTAATAGCTAAGGTCTTAGACTCGTACTCTGGCCTACTGGATAAGGTCTTAACTCTTACTCAGGCCTACTGGTTAAGGTCTTAACTCTTACTCTGGCCTACTGGTTAAGGTCTTTACTCTTACTCTGGCCTAATAGCTAAGGTCTTAACTTTTACTCTGGCCTAATAGCTAAGGTCTTAGACTCTTACTCTGGCCTAATAGCTAAGGTCTTAGACTCGTACTCTGGCCTACTGGTTAAGGTCTTAACTCTTACTCTGGCCTAATAGCTAAGGTCTTAGACTCGTACTATGGCCTACTGGTTAAGGTCTTAACTCTTACTCTGGCCTACTGGTTAAGGTCTAAACTCTTACTCTGGCTTAATAGCTAACGTCTTAACTCTTACTCTGGCCTAATAGCTAAGGTCTTAACTCTTACTCTGGCCTAATAGCTAAGGTCTTAGACTCGTACTCTGGCCTACAGGTTAAGGTCTTAACTCTTACTCTGGCCTACTGGTTAAGGTCTTAACTCTTACTCTGGCCTAATAGCTAAGATCTTAACTCTTACTCTGGCCTAATAGCTAATGTCTTAGACTCGTACTATCGCCTACAGGTTAAGGTCTTAACTCTTACTCTGGCCTACTGGTTAAGGTCTTCACTCTTACTCTGGCCTACTGGTTAAGGTCTTAACTCTTACTCTGGCCTAATAGCTAAGGTATTAGACTCGTACTATGGCCTACAGGTTAAGGTCTTAACTCTTACTCTGGCCTACTGGTTAAGGTCTTAACTCTTACTCTGGCCTACTGGTTAAGGTCTTAACTCTTACTCTGGCCTAATAGCCAAGGTCTTAACTCTTACTCTGGCCTAATAGCTAAGGTCTTAGACTCTTACTCTGGCCTAATAGCCAAGGTCTTAGACTCGTACTCTGGCCTACTGGTTAAGGTCTTAATTCTTACTCTGGCCTAATAGCTAAGGTCTTAGACTCGTACTATGGCCTACTGGTTAAGGTCTCAACTCTTACTCTGGCCTACTGGTTAAGGTCTTAACTCTTACTCTGGCCTAATAGCTAAGGTCTTAGACTCGTACTCTGGCCTACTGGTTAAGGACTTAACTCTTACTCTGGCCTACTGGTTAAGGTCTTAACTCTTACTCTGGCCTAATAGCTAAGGTCTTAGACTCGTACTCTGGCCTACTGGTTAAGGTCTTAACTCTTAATCTGGCCTACTGGTTAAGGTCTTAACTCTTACTCTGGCCTAGTGGTTAAGGTTTTAACTCTTACTCTGGCCTAATAGCTAAGGTCTTAACTCTTACTCTGGCCTACTTGTTAAGGTCTTAACTCTTACTCTGGACTAATAGCTAAGATCTTAACTCTTACTCTGGCCTAATAGCTAAGGTCTTAGACTCGTACTTTGGCCTAATGGTTAAGGTCTTAGACTCTTACTCTGGCCTACTGGTTAAGGTCTTAACTCTTACTCTGGCCTACTGGTTAAGGTCTTAACTCTTACTCTGGCCTACTGGTTAAGGTCTTAACTCTTACTCTGGCCTACTGGTTAAGGTCTTAACTCTTACTCTGGCCTAATAGCTAAGATATTAGACTCGTACTATGGCCTACAGGTTAAGGTCTTAACTCTTACTCTGGCCTACTGGTTAAGGTCTTAACTCTCACTCTGGCCTACTGGTTAAGGTCTTAACTCTTACTCTGGCCTAATAGCTAAGGTCTTAACTCTTACTCTGGCCTAATAGCTAAGGTCTTAGACTCTTACTCTGGCCTAATAGCCAAGGTCTTAGACTCGTACTCTGGCCTACTGGTTAAGGTCTTAACTCTTGCTCTGGCCTAATAGCTAAGGGCTTAGACTCGTACTATGGCCTACTGGTTAAGGTCTCAACTCTTACTCTGGCCTACTGGTTAAGGTCTTAACTCTTACTCTGGCCTAATAGCTAACGTCTTAACTCTTACTCTGGCCTAATAGCTAAGGTCTTAGACTCGTACTCTGGCCTACAGGTTAAGGTCTTAACTCTTACTCTGGCCTACTGGTTAAGGTCTCAACTCTTACTCTGGCCTAATAGCTAAGGTCTTAACTCTTACTCTGGCCTAATAGCTAAGGTCTTAGACTCGTACTCTGGCCTACTGGTTAAGGTCTTAACTCTTTCTCTGGCCTACTGGTTAAGGTCTTAACTCTCACTCTGGCCTACTGGTTAAGGTCTTAACACTTGCTCTGGCCTAATAGCTAAGGTCTTAGACTCGTACTATGGCCTACAGATTAAGGTCTTAACTCTTTCTCTGGCCTACTGGTTAAGGTCTTAACCCTTACTCTGGCCTAATAGCTAAGGTCTTAGACTCGTACTCTGGCCTAATAACTAAGGTCTTAACTCTTACTCTGGCCTACTGGTTAAGGTCTTAACTCTTTCTCTGGCCTAATAGCTAAGGTCTTAGACTCTTACTCTGGCCTAATGGTTAAGGTCTTAACTCTTACTCTGGCCTAATGGTTAAGGTCTTAACTCTTACTCTGGCCTACTGGTAAAGGTCTTAGACTCGTACTCTGGCCTACCGGTTTTGGTCTTAACTCTTACTCTGGCCTAATAGCTAAGGTCTTAACTCTTACTCTGGCCTAATAGCTAAGGTCTTAGACTCGTACTATGGCCTACAGGTTAAGGTCTTAACTCTTACTCTGGCCTAATAGCTAAGGTCTTAGACTCGTACTCTGGCCTAAAGGTTAAGGTCTTAACTCTTACTCTGGCCTAATAGCTAAGGTCTTAACACTTATTCTGGCCTAATAGCTAAGGTCTTAGACTCGTACTCTGGCCTACTGGTTAAGGTCTTAACTCTTACTCTGGCCTAATAGCTAAGGTCTTAGACTCGTACTCTGGCCTACTGGATAAGGTCTTAACTCTTACTCAGGCCTACTGGTTAAGGTCTTAACTCTTACTCTGGCCTACTGGTTAAGGTCTTTACTCTTACTCTGGCCTAATAGCTAAGGTCTTAGACTCTTACTCTGGCCTAATAGCTAAGGTCTTAGACTCGTACTCTGGCCTACTGGATAAGGTCTTAACTCTTACTCAGGCCTACTGGTTAAGGTCTTAACTCTTACTCTGGCCTACTGGTTAAGGTCTTTACTCTTACTCTGGCCTAATAGCTAAGGTCTTAGACTCGTACTATGGCCTACTGGTTAAGGTCTTAACTCTTACTCTGGCCTACTGGTTAATGTCTAAACTCTTACTCTGGCCTAATAGCTAAGGTCTTAACTCATACTCTGGCTTAATAGCTAACATCTTAACTCTTACTCTGGCCTAATAGCTAAGGTCTTAACTCTTACTCTGGCCTAATAGCTAAGGTCTTAGACTCGTACTCTGGCCTACAGGTTAAGGTCTTAACTCTTACTCTGGCCTACTGGTTAAGGTCTTAACTCTTACTCTGGCCTAATAGCTAAGATCTTAACTCTTACTCTGGCCTAATAGCTAATGTCTTAGACTCGTACTATCGCCTACAGGTTAAGGTCTTAACTCTTACTCTGGCCTACTGGTTAAGGTCTTCACTCTTACTCTGGCCTACTGGTTAAGGTCTTAACTCTTACTCTGGCCTAATAGCTAAGGTATTAGACTCGTACTATGGCCTACAGGTTAAGGTCTTAACTCTTACTCTGGCCTACTGGTTAAGGTCTTAACTCTTACTCTGGCCTACTGGTTAAGGTCTTAACTCTTACTCTGGCCTAATAGCCAAGGTCTTAACTCTTACTCTGGCCTAATAGCTAAGGTCTTAGACTCTTACTCTGGCCTAATAGCCAAGGTCTTAGACTCGTACTCTGGCCTACTGGTTAAGGTCTTAATTCTTACTCTGGCCTAATAGCTAAGGTCTTAGACTCGTACTATGGCCTACTGGTTAAGGTCTCAACTCTTACTCTGGCCTACTGGTTAAGGTCTTAACTCTTACTCTGGCCTAATAGCTAAGGTCTTAGACTCGTACTCTGGCCTACTGGTTAAGGTCTTAACTCTTACTCTGGCCTACTGGTTAAGGTCTTAACTCTTACTCTGGCCTACTGGTTAAGGTCTGAACACTTGCTCTGGCCTAATAGCTAAGGTCTTAGACTCGTACTATGGCCTACAGGTTAAGGTCTTAACTCTTTCTCTGGCCTACTGGTTAAGGTCTTAACTCTTACTCTGGCTTAATAGCTAAGGTCTTAGACTCGTACTCTGGCCTAATAGCTAAGGTCTTAACTCTTACTCTGGCCTACTGGTTAAGGTCTTAACTCTTACTCTGGCCTAATAGCTAAGGTCTTAGACTCGTACTCTGGCCTAAAGGTTAAGGTCTTAACTCTTACTCTGGCCTAATAGCTAAGATCTTAACTCTTATTCTGGACTAATAGCTAAGGTCTTAGACTCGTACTCTGGCCTAATGGTTAAGGTCTTAGACTCGTACTCTGGCCTAATGGTTAAGGTCTTAACTCTTACTCTGGCCTACTGGTTAAGGTCTTAACTCTTACTCTGGCCTAATAGCTAAGGTCTTAGACTCGTACTCTGGCCTACTGGTTAAGGTCTTAACTCTTACTCTGGCCTAATAGCTAAGGTCTTAGACTCGTACTTTGGCCTACCGGTTAAGGTCTTAACTCTTACTCTGGCCTAATAGCTAAGGTCTTAACTCTTACTCTGGCCTACTGGTTAACGTCTTAACTCTTACTCTGGCCTAATAGCTAAGGTCTTAACTCTTACTCTGGCCTAATAGCTAAGGTCTTAGACTCGTACTCTGGCCTACTGGTTAAGGTCTCAACTCTTACTCTGGCCTACTGGTTAAGGTCTTAACTCTTACTCTGGCCTAATAGCTAAGGTCTTAGACTCGTACTCTGGCCTAATGGTTAAGGTCTTAGACTCTTACTCTGGCCTACTGGTTAAGGTCTTAACTCTTACTCTGGCCTAATGGTTAAGGTCTTAACTCGTACTCTGGCCTAATAGCTGAGGTCTTAACTCTTACTCTGGCCTACTTGTTAAGGTCTTAACTCTTACTCTGGCTTACAGGTTAAGGTCTTAACTCTTACTCTGGCCTAATGGTTAAGGTCTTAACTCTTACTCTGGCTTAATAGCTAAGGTCTTAACTCTTACTCTGGCCTAATAGCTATGGTCTTAGACTCGTACTCTGGCCTAATAGCTAAGGTCTTAGACTCGTACTCTGGCCTAAAGGTTAAGGTCTTAACTCTTACTCTGGCCTAATAGCTAAGATCTTAACTCTTATTCTGGCCTAATAGCTAAGGTCTTAGACTCGTACTCTGGCCTAATGGTTAAGGTCTTAGACTTGTACTCTGGCCTAATGGTTAAGGTCTTAACTCTTACTCTGGCCTACTGGTTAAGGTCTTAACTCTTACTCTGGCCTAATAGCTAAGGTCTTAGACTCGTACTCTGGCCTACTGGTTAAGGTCTTAACTCTTACTCTGGCCTAATAGCTAAGGTCTTAGACTCGTACTTTGGCCTACCGGTTAAGGTCTTAACTCTTACTCTGGCCTAATAGCTAAGGTCTTAACTCTTACTCTGGCCTACTGGTTAACGTCTTAACTCTTACTCTGGCCTAATAGCTAAGGTCTTAACTCTTACTCTGGCCTAATAGCTAAGGTCTTAGACTCGTACTCTGGCCTACTGGTTAAGGTCTCAACTCTTACTCTGGCCTACTGGTTAAGGTCTTAACTCTTACTCTGGCCTAATAGCTAAGGTCTTAGACTCGTACTCTGGCCTAATGGTTAAGGTCTTAGACTCTTACTCTGGCCTACTGGTTAAGGTCTTAACTCTTACTCTGGCCTAATGGTTAAGGTCTTAACTCGTACTCTGGCCTAATAGCTGAGGTCTTAACTCTTACTCTGGCCTACTTGTTAAGGTCTTAACTCTTACTCTGGCCTACAGGTTAAGGTCTTAACTCTTACTCTGGCCTAATGGTTAAGGTCTTAACTCTTACTCTGGCTTAATAGCTAAGGTCTTAACTCTTACTCTGGCCTAATAGCTATGGTCTTAGACTCGTACTCTGGCCTACTGGTTAAGGTCTTAACTCTTACTCTGGCCTAATAGCTAAGGTCTTAGACTCGTACTCTGGCCTACAGGTTAAGGTCTTAACTCTTACTCTGGCCTACTGGTTAAGGTCTTAACTCTTACTCTGGCCTAATAGCTAAGATCTTAACTCTTACTCTGGCCTAATAGCTAATGTCTTAGACTCGTACTATCGCCTACAGGTTAAGGTCTTAACTCTTACTCTGGCCTACTGGTTAAGGTCTTAAGTCTTACTCTGGCCTACTGGTTAAGGTCTTAACTCTTACTCTGGCCTAATAGCTAAGGTATTAGACTCGTACTATGGCCTACAGGTTAAGGTCTTAACTCTTACTCTGGCCTACTGGTTAAGGTCTTAACTCTTACTCTGGCCTAATAGCTAAGGTCTTAACTCTTACTCTGGCCTAATAGCTAAGGTCTTAGACTCTTACTCTGGCCTAATAGCCAAGGTCTTAGACTCGTACTCTGGCCTACTGGTTAAGGTCTTAACTCTTACTCTGGCCTAATAGCTAAGGTCTTAGACTCGTACTATGGCCTACTGGTTAAGGTCTCAACTCTTACTCTGGCCTACTGGTTAAGGTCTTAACTCTTACTCTGGCCTAATAGCTAACGTCTTAACTCTTACTCTGGCCTACTGGTTAAGGTCTTAACTCTTACTCTGGCCTAATAGCTAAGGTCTTAACTCTTACTCTGGCCTAATAGCTAAGGTCTTAGACTCGTACTATGGCCTACAGGTTAAGGTCTTAACTCTTACTCTGGCCTACTGGTTAAGGTCTTAACTCTTACTCTAGCCTAATAGCTAAGGTCTTAACTCTTACTCTGGCCTAATAGCTAAGGTCTTAGACTCTTACTCTGGCCTAATAGCTAAGGTCTTAGACTCGTACTATGGCCTACAGCTTAAGGTCTTAACTCTTACTCTGGCCTACTGGTTAAGGTCTTAACTCTTACTCTGGCCTAATAGCTAAGGTCTTAGACTCGTACTATGGCCTACAGCTTAAGGTCTTAACTCTTACTCAGGCCTACTGGTTAAGGTCTTAACTCTTACTCTGGCCTACTGGTTAAGGTCTTTACTCTTACTCTGGCCTAATAGCTAAGGTCTTAACTCTTGCTCTGGCCTAATAGCTAAGGTCTTAGACTCTTACTCTGGCCTAATAGCTAAGGTCTTAGACTCGTACTCTGGCCTACTGGTTAAGGTCTTAACTCTTACTCTGGCCTAATAGCTAAGGTCTTAGACTCGTACTATGGCCTACTGGTTAAGGTCTTAACTCTTACTCTGGCCTACTGGTTAAGGTCTTAACTCTTACTCTGGCCTAATAGCTAATGTCTTAACTCTTACTCTGGCCTAATAGCTAAGGTCTTAGACTCGTACTCTGGCCTACTGGTTAAGGTCTTAACTCTTACTCTGGCCTACTGGTTAAGATCTTAACTCTTACTCTGGCCTACTGCTTAAGGTCTTAACTCTTACTCTGGCCTAATAGCTAACGTCTTAACTCTTACTCTGGCCTAATAGCTAAGGTCTTAACTCTTACTCTGGCCTAATAGCTAAGGTCGTAGACTCGTACTCTGGCCTACAGGTTAAGGTCTTAACTCTTACTCTGGCCTACTGGTTAAGGTCTTAACTCTTACTCTGGACTAATAGCTAAGATCTTAACTCTTACTCTGGCCTAATAGCTAATGTCTTAGACTCGTACTATCGCCTACAGGTTAAGGTCTTAACTCTTACTCTGGCCTACTGGTTAAGGTCTTAACTCTTACTCTGGCCTACTGGTTAAGGTCTTAACTCTTACTCTGGCCTAATAGCTAAGGTCTTAACTCTTACTCTGGCCTAATAGCTAAGGTCTTAGACTCTTACTCTGGCCTAATAGCCAAGGTCTTAGACTCGTACTCCGGCCTACTGGTTAAGGTCTTAACTCTTACTCTGGCCTAATAGCTAAGGTCTTAGACTCGTACCATGGCCTACTGGTTAAGGTCTCAACTCTTACTCTGGCCTACTGGTTAAGGTCTTAACTCTTACTCTGGCCTAATAGCTAACGTCTTAACTCTTACTCTGGCCTAATAGCTAAGGTCTTAGACTCATACTCTGGCCTACAGGTTAAGGTCTTAACTCTTACTCTGGCCTACTGGTTAAGGTCTTAACTCTTACTCTGGCCTAATAGCTAAGGTCTTAACTCTTACTCTGGCCTAATAGCTAAGGTCTTAGACTCGTACTCTGGCCTACTGGTTAAGGTCTTAACTCTTACTCTGGCCTACTGGTTAAGGACTTAACTCTCACTCTGGCCTACTGGTTAAGGTCTTAACACTTGCTCTGGCCTAATAGCTAAGGTCTTAGACTCGTACTATGGCCTACAGGTTAAGGTCTTAACTCTTTCTCTGGCCTACTGGTTAAGGTCTTAACTCTTACTCTGGCCTAATAGCTAAGGTCTTAGACTCGTACTCTGGCCTAATAACTAAGGTCTTAACGCTTACTCTGGCCTACTGGTTAAGGTCTTAACTCTTTCTCTGGCCTAATAGCTAAGGTCTTAGACTCTTACTCTGGCCTAATGGTTAAGGTCTTAACTCTTACTCTGGCCTAATGGTTAAGGTCTTAACTCTTACTCTGGCCTACTGGTAAAGGTCTTAGACTCTTACTCTGGCCTACAGGTTAAGGTCTTAACTCTTACTCTGGCCTACTGGTTAAGGTCTTAGACTCTTACTCTGGCCTACAGGTTAAGGTCTTAAATCTTACTCTGGCCTACTGGTTAAGGTCTTAACTCTTACTCTAGCCTAATAGCTAAGGTCTTAACTCTTACTCTGGCCTAATAGCTAAGGTCTTAACTCGTACTCTGGCCTAATAGCTAAGGTCTTAGACTCGTACTCTGCCCTACCGGTTTTGGTCTTAACTCTTACTCTGGCCTAATAGCTTAGGTCTTAACTCTTACTCTGGCCTAATAGCTAAGGTCTTAGACTCGTACTATGGCCTACAGGTTAAGGTCTTAACTCTTACTCTGGCCTAATAGCTAAGGTCTTAGACTCGTACTCTGGCCTACTGGTTAAGGTCTTAACTCTTACTCTGGCCTACTGGTTAAGGTCTTAACTCTTACTCTGGCCTAATAGCTAAGGTCTTAGACTCGTACTCAGGCCTAATGGTTAAGGTCTTAGACTCTTACTCTGGCCTACTGGTTAAGGTCTTAACTCTTAATCTGGCCTACTGGTTAAGGTCTTAACTCTTACTCTGGCCTAGTGGTTAAGGTTTTAACTCTTACTCTGGCCTAATAGCTAAGGTCTTAACTCTTACTCTGGCCTACTTGTTAAGGTCTTAACTCTTACTCTGGACTAATAGCTAAGATCTTAACTCTTACTCTGGCCTAATAGCTAAGGTCTTAGACTCGTACTCTGGCCTAATGGTTAAGGTCTTAGACTCTTACTCTGGCCTACTGGTTAAGGTCTTAACTCTTACTCTGGCCTACTGGTTAAGGTCTTAACTCTTACTCTGGCCTACTGGTTAAGGTCTTAACTCTTACTCTTGCCTACTGGTTAAGGTCTTAACTCTTACTCTGGCCTAATAGCTAAGATATTAGACTCGTACTATGGCCTACAGGTTAAGGTCTTAACTCTTACTCTGGCCTACTGGTTAAGGTCTTAACTCTCACTCTGGCCTACTGGTTAAGGTCTTAACTCTTACTCTGGCCTAATAGCTAAGGTCTTAACTCTTACTCTGGCCTAATAGCTAAGGTCTTAGACTCTTACTCTGGCCTAATAGCCAAGGTCTTAGACTCGTACTCTGGCCTACTGGTTAAGGTCTTAACTCTTACTCTGGCCTAATAGCTATGGTCTTAGACTCGTACTATGGCCTACTGGTTAAGGTCTCAACTCTTACTCTGGCCTACTGGTTAAGGTCTTAACTCTTACTCTGGCCTAATAGATAACGTCTTAACTCTTACTCTGGCCTAATAGCTAAGGTCTTAGACTCGTACTCTGGCCTACAGGTTGAGGTCTTAACTCTTACTCTGGCCTACTGGTTAAGGTCTCAACTCTCACTCTGGCCTAATAGCTAAGGTCTTAACTCTTACTCTGGCCTAATAGCTAAGGTCTTAGACTCGTACTCTGGCCTACTGGTTAAGGTCTTAACTCTTTCTCTGGCCTACTGGTTAAGGTCTTAACACTTGCTCTGGCCTAATAGCTAAGGTCTTAGACTAGTACTATGGCCTACTGGTTAAGGTCTTAACCCTTACTCTGGCCTAATAGCTAAGGTCTTAGACTCGTACTCTGGCCTAATAACTAAGGTCTTAACTCTTACTCTGGCCTACTGGTTAAGGTCTTAACTCTTTCTCTGGCCTAATAGCTAAGGTCTTAGACTCTTACTCTGGCCTAATGGTTAAGGTCTTACTCTTACTCTGGCCTAATGGTTAAGGTCTTAACTCTTACTCTGGCCTACTGGTAAAGGTCTTAGACTCTTACTCTGGCCTACAGGTTAAGGTCTTAACTCTTACTCTGGCCTACTGGTTAAGGTCTTAGACTCTTACTCTGGCCTACAGGTTAAGGTATTAAATCTTACTCTGGCCTACTGGTTAAGGTCTTAACTCTTACTCTAGCCTAATAGCAAAGGTCTTAACTCTTACTCTGGGCTAATAGCTAAGGTCTTAACTCATACTCTGGCCTAATAGCTAAGGTCTTAGACTCGTACTCTGGCCTACCGGTTTTGGTCTTAACTCTTACTCTGGCCTAATAGCTAAGGTCTTAACTCTTACTCTGGCCTAATAGCTAAGGTCTTAGACTCGTACTATGGCCTACAGGTTAAGGTCTTAACTCTTACTCTGGCCTAATAGCTAAGGTCTTAGACTCGTACTCTGGCCTAAAGGTTAAGGTCTTAACTCTTACTCTGGCCTAATAGCTAAGGTCTTAACACTTATTCTTGCCTAATAGCTAAGGTCTTAGACTCGTACTCTGGCCTACTGGTTAAGGTCTTAACTCTTACTCTGGCCTAATAGCTAAGGTCTTAGACTCGTACTCTGGCCTACTGGATAAGGTCTTAACTCTTACTCTGGCCTACTGGTTAAGGTCTTAACTCTTACTCTGGCCTAATAGCTAAGGTCTTAGACTCGTACTCTGGCCTAATGGTTAAGGTCTTAGACTCTTACTCTGGCCTACTAGTTAAGGTCTTAACTCTTAATCTGGCCTACTGGTTAAGGTCTTAACTCTTACTCTGGCCTAGTGGTTAAGGTTTTAACTCTTACTCTGGCCTAATAGCTAAGGTCTTAACTCTTACTCTGGCCTACTTGTTAAGGTCTTAACTCTTACTCTGGCCTACAGGTTAAGGTCTGAACTCTTACTCTGGCCTAATGGTTAAGGTCTTAACTCTTACTCTGGCTTAATAGCTAAGGTCTCAACTCTTACTCTGGCCTAATAGCTAAGGTCTTAACTCGTACTCTGGCCTATTAGCTAAGGTCTTAGACTCGTACTCTGGCCTAATGGTTAAGGTCTTAGACTCGTACTCTGGCCTAATAGTTAAGGTCTTAACTCTTACTCTGGCCTAATAGCTAAGGTCTTAGACTCGTACTCTGGCCTAATAGCTAAGGTCTTAACTCTTACTCTGGCCTAATAGCTAAGGTCTTAGACTCGTACTGTGGCCTAATAGCTAAGGTTTTAGACTCGTACTCTGGCCTAATGATTAAGGTCTTAACTCTTACTCTGGCCTAATAGCTAAGGTCTTAGACTCGTACTATGGCCTACAGGTTAAGGTCTTAACTCTTTCTCTGGCCTACTGGTTAAGGTCTTAACTCTTACTCTGGCCTAATAGGTAAGGTCTTAGACTCGTACTCTGGCCTAATACCTAAGGTCTTAGACTCGTACTATGGCCTACAGGTTAAGGTCTTAACTCTTTCTCTGGCCTACTGGTTAAGGTCTTAACTCTTACTCTGGCCTAATAGCTAAGGTCTTAGAATCGTACTCTGGCCTAATAGCTAAGGTCTTAACTCTTACTCTGGCCTACTGGTTAAGGTCTTAACTCTTACTCTGGCCTAATAGCTAAGGTCTTAGACTCTTACTCTGGCCTAATGGTTAAGGTCTTAACTCTTACTCTGGCCTACTGGTAAAGGTCTTAGACTCTTACTCTGGCCTACAGGTTAAGGTCTTAACTCTTACTCTGGCCTACTGGTTAAGGTCTTAGACTCTTACTCTGGCCTACAGGTTAAGGTCTAAACTCTTACTCTGGCCTACTGGTTAAGGTCTTAACTCTTACTCTAGCCTAATAGCTAAGGTCTTAACTCTTACTCTGGCCTAATAGCTAAGGTCTTAACTCGTACTCTGGCCTAATAGCTAAGGTCTTAGACTCGTACTCTGGCCTACTGGTTAAGGTCTTAACTCTTACTCTGGCCTAATAGCTAAGGTCTTAACTCTTACTCTGGCCTAATAGCTAAGGTCTTAGACTCGTACTCTGGCCTAAAGGTTAAGGTCTTAACTCTTACTCTGGCCTAATAGCTAAGGTTTTAACTCTTATTCTGGCCTAATAGCTAAGGTCTTAGACTCGTACTCTGGCCTAATGGTTAAGGTCTTAGACTCGTACTCTGGCCTAATGGTTAGGGTCTTAACTCTTACTCTGGCCTACTGGTTAAGGTCTTAACTCCTACTCTGGCCTAATAGCTAAGGTCTTAGACTCGTACTCTGGCCTACTGGTTAAGGTCTTAACTCTTACTCTGGCCTAATAGCTAAGGTCTTAGTCTCGTACTTTGGCCTACTGGTTAAGGTCTTAACTCTTACTCTGGCCTAATAGCTAAGGTCTTAACTCTTACTCTGGCCTACTGGTTAAGGTCTTAACTCTTACTCTGGCCTAATAGCTAAGGTCTTAGACTCGTACTCTGGCCTAATGGTTAAGGTCTTAGACTCTTACTCTGGCCTACTGGTTAACGTCTTAACACTTATTCTGGCCTACTTGTTAAGGTCTTAACTCTTACTCTGGCCTAATAGCTAAGGTCTTAGACTCGTACTCTGGCCTAATGGTTAAGGTCTTAGACTCTTACTCTCGCCTACAGGTTAAGGTCTTAACTCTTACTCTGGCCTACTGGTTATGGTCTTAACTCTTACTCTGGCCTAATGGTTAAGGTCTTAACTCTTACTCTGGCCTAATAGCTAAGGTCTTAACTCTTACTCTGGCCTACTTGTTAAGGTCTCAACTCTTACTCTGGCCTACAGGTTAAGGTCTTAACTCTTACTCTGGCCTAAGGGTTAAGGTCTTAACTCTTACTCTGGCTTAATAGCTAAGGTCTTAACTCTTACTCTGGCCTAATAGCTAAGGTCTTAACTCTTACTCTGGCCTAATAGCTAAGGTTTTAGACTCGTACTCTGGCCTAATGGTTAAGGTCTTAGACTCGTACTCTGGCCTAATGGTTAAGGTCTTAACTCTTACTCTGGCGTAATAGCTAGGGTCTTAGACTCGTACTCTGGCCTAATAGCTAAGGTCTTAACTCTTTCTCTGGCCTAATAGCTAAGGTCTTAGACTCGTACTCTGGCCTAATAGCTAAGGTTTTAGACTCGTACTCTGGCCTAATGATTAAGGTCTTAACTCTTACTCTGGCCTACTGGTTAAGGTCTTAACTCTCACTCTGGCCTACTGGTTAAGGTCTTAACACTTGCTCTGGCCTAATAGCTAAGGTCTTAGACTCGTACTATGGCCTACAGATTAAGGTCTTAACTCTTTCTCTGGCCTACTGGTTAAGGTCTTAACTCTTACTCTGGCCTAATAGCTAAGGTCTTAGACTCGTACTCTGGCCTAATGGTTAAGGTCTTAGACTCTTACTCTGGCCTACTGGTTAACGTCTTAACACTTATTCTGGCCTACTTGTTAAGGTCTTAACTCTTACTCTGGCCTAATGGTTAAGGTCTTAGACTCTTACTCTCGCCTACAGGTTAAGGTCTTAACTCTTACTCTGGCCTACTGGTTATGGTCTTAACTCTTACTCTGGCCTAATGGTTAAGGTCTTAACTCTTACTCTGGCCTAATAGCTAAGGTATTAACTCTTACTCTGGCCTACTTGTTAAGGTCTTAACTCTTACTCTGGCCTACAGGTTAAGGTCTTAACTCTTACTCTGGCCTAAGGGTTAAGGTCTTAACTCTTACTCTGGCTTAATAGCTAAGGTCTTAACTCTTACTCTGGCCTAATAGCTAAGGTCTTAACTCTTACTCTGGCCTAATAGCTAAGGTTTTAGACTCGTACTCTGGCCTAATGGTTAAGGTCTTAGACTCGTACTCTGGCCTAATGGTTAAGGTCTTAACTCTTACTCTGGCGTAATAGCTAGGGTCTTAGACTCGTACTCTGGCCTAATAGCTAAGGTCTTAACTCTTTCTCTGGCCTAATAGCTAAGGTCTTAGACTCGTACTCTGGCCTAATAGCTAAGGTTTTAGACTCGTACTCTGGCCTAATGATTAAGGTCTTAACTCTTACTCTGGCCTACTGGTTAAGGTCTTAACTCTCACTCTGGCCTACTGGTTAAGGTCTTAACACTTGCTCTGGCCTAATAGCTAAGGTCTTAGACTCGTACTATGGCCTACAGATTAAGGTCTTAACTCTTTCTCTGGCCTACTGGTTAAGGTCTTAACTCTTACTCTGGCCTAATAGCTAAGGTCTTAGACTCGTACTCTGGCCTAATAACTAAGGTCTTAACTCTTACTCTGGCCTACTGGTTAAGGTCTTAACTCTTTCTCTGGCCTAATAGCTAAGGTCTTAGACTCTTACTCTGGCCTAATGGTTAAGGTCTTAACTCTTACTCTGGCCTAATGGTTAAGGTCTTAACTCTTACTCTGGCCTACTGGTAAAGGTCTTAGACTCTTACTCTGGCCTACAGGTTAAGGTCTTAACTCTTACTCTGGCCTACTGGTTAAGGTCTTAGACTCTTACTCTGGCCTACATGTTAAGGTCTTAAATCTTACTCTGGCCTACTGGTTAAGGTCTTAACTCTTACTCTAGCCTAATAGCTAAGGTCTTAACTCTTACTCTGGCCTAATAGCTAAGGTCTTAACTCGTACTCTGGCCTAATAGCTAAGGTCTTAGACTCGTACTCTGGCCTACCGGTTTTGGTCTTAACTCTTACTCTGGCCTAATAGCTAAGGTCTTAACTCTTACTCTGGCCTAATAGCTAAGGTCTTAGACTCGTAATATGGCCTACAGGTTAAGGTCTTAACTCTTACTCTGGCCTAATAGCTAAGGTCTTAGACTCGTACTCTGGCCTAAAGGTTAAGGTCTTAACTCTTACTCTGGCCTAATAGCTAAGGTCTTAACACTTATTCTGGCCTAATAGCTAAGGTCTTAGACTCGTACTCTGGCCTAATGGTTAAGGTCTTAGACTCGTACTCTGGCCTACTGGTTAAGGTCTTAACTCTTACTCTGGCCTAATAGCTAAGGTCTTAGACTCGTACTCTGGCCTACTGGTTAAGGTCTTAACTCTTACTCTGGCCTACTGGTTAAGGTCTTAACTCTTACTCTGGCCTAATAGCTAAGGTCTTAGACTCGTACTCTGGCCTAATGGTTAAGGTCTTAGACTCTTACTCTGGCCTACTGGTTAAGGTCTTAACTCTTAATCTGGCCTACTGGTTAAGGTCTTAACTCTTACTCTGGCCTAGTGGTTAAGGTTTTAACTCTTACTCTGGCCTAATAGCTAAGGTCTTAACTCTTACTCTGGCCTACTTGTTAAGGTCTTAACTCTTACTCTGGCCTACAAGTTAAGGTCTTAACTCTTACTCTGGCCTAATGGTTAAGGTCTTAACTCTTACTCTGGCTTAATAGCTAAGGTCTTAACTCGTACTCTGGCCTATTAGCTAAGGTCTTAGACTCGTACTCTGGCCTAATGGTTAAGGTCTTAGACTCGTACTCTGGTTTAATGGTTAAGGTCTTAACTCTTACTCTGGCCTAATAGCTAAGGTCTTAGACTCGTACTCTGGCCTAATAGCTAAGGTCTTAACTCTTACTCTGGCCTAATAGCTAAGGTCTTAGACTCGTACTGTGGCCTAATAGCTAAGGTTTTAGACTCGTACTCTGGCCTAATGATTAAGGTCTTAACTCTTACTCTGGCATAATAGCTAAGGTCTTAGACTCGTACTATGGCCTACAGGTTAAGGTCTTAACTCTTTCTCTGGCCTACTGGTTAAGGTCTTAACTCTTACTCTGGCCTAATAGCTAAGGTCTTAGACTCGTACTCTGGCCTAATAGCTAAGGTCTTAACTCTTACTCTGGCCTACTGGTTAAGGTCTTAACTAACCCTGGGCGTAGTTCGCGTAGTCGCGCTTCGCGAAGCTTCGCGAAGATGTCATTGCACTACGCGACCTTCGCGAAGCTTCGCGAGCTTGCGTAGTTGCTTGTGGCAACCTGTTCGCGATGGCTTTTTCTTGTTCGCGAGCGCGGTAAGCATGTTCGGGGAACTGTTTGCATGCTCGGGGATATATCTCGCGATCTTACCCATGCGGTCGCCAATGGGCGCGGCCATCTTGTTTTTCTATAGTCCCGCCCGCTCGCGATGCCTTATTTCCTGTTCCGGGTCGCGGATAGCGTGTTCGCGATGTGCATTGACGTGTTCGGGAGCGCATTTTACTTGTTCGCGATAAATTGTACATGTTCGCGAGAAATATCGCGTGAACTTACCCACGCGGTCGCGAATGGGCGCGGCCATCTTGTTTTTCACTGTATGCCATGTTTCTGGGCCTACTTTTGTATCCTCCCTTTATCTCAGCAATCCTTTGTCTTTAAAGCCTTTTTCCTGACTTTTTTTAGTTATTATCTATCTCTCTGTTTGCCTCAGTTTATATTTTGCATTTTATTTCTACTTTTACTGTGTTTTTGTTACTTTTATAAAGTTCTTTCTATCTTCTTCCCCCTAACTTTTTTTCCCCTTCGGACTTTTCTTTTCCGTCTCCCACCCACCCCAGAACCATGGCCAAGGGCACACCAAGTCCCAAGGGCAAGGGACCTGCAGGCGCAGAGAAGCGCTGCCTGCCTTGCGGCAGAATGCGTCCTGCAGGGGTGCAGGCCCGGCAACTGTTTGGGGAGGAGGAGGTGGCGGCTCTTGTTTTTTTCATCCAGCGCCTCCTCCCCTTGACCTTGGCAGCAGGCGGCAGGCCCGGCTCCGGGTACGCTACCCAGGAGCGGCACCGTCGGTGGGCGAAGGTGCGCCGGGCCGTGTTCCGGTGCACTGGGATCCGGCGCACCCACAACCAGCTAGCTCACCGGTGGTCCGACATCCTGGACCGGGAGCAGGACCTGTTGGACCTGCTAGGTGTCGAGGTCATCGGGCTTGGTGAGTAACTGATTGTGTATATTAAATTAGATGAACAACAAGATTACTGCTGCGTGCCAAGCGTTGCTGGTATTACGTTCCAAAAAGCAAAATGTTCTTTGATTTAAGGACCCAGGTGCACGGTGGTACTCTTACTTGTTTGCAACGTAGTTTGTGCTAGCTTGTGCTGATGCTGATTATGTAAGAGTTTACTTTACAGAACTGAAGTTAGGTAATGCGATTTGCTAGAGAGACTCTAGTCCTTCCATTGTCCTACTGTGAAATAGTGGTGGATGGATATTGGATACTAGGTTTAGTTTGTTAGTAGTAGTTACTAATTGTTTTATGCGGTCTGCGTGACGCATCCTCTGTCACTGAGTGCTGCTTACCCCAGTCCTCCGTCGAACCTTTTGTACTTTGTTTAGTGTGTGGTAGGCTTAGCATGGTCAGTCAGTAGCAGAACTAGATCAGCATTATGCAACCAACCCACAATTTGTTGTATGTATGCACTAATGTATGCAACTATGCATGTGTCCTCCATCTCATCATCTATGCATTTGATGGCTGAAAAAAATTCAAGTGCAGACTTAGTGAACAATTGGCCCGTCTGGAATAGGTGGTGTAGGTCAGGTGGTACTTACTCGGCTTTGTTAGTATTTGGAATCAGAATGATCAAGGAACACTGGATTGTTCATAAATAAGTAGACGATCCGTAAATGCACTAGGAAGCAGCCAGTAGTCGATCCATCTGATTAGATAGGGCAATTTTATTGCACTTGTTGTTTCCTAAAATGTTCTTTGACTTATTGTTTTTCCAAATGATTTATTATTTTTCTCACAGCACTCCTTAATGTTGGTCTCTTTCTCTATTATATTTTACATGATCATCAGCACCACCCAGGGGCAAGAAGACGGGGTCGGAGTCGGCGGGGGAACCCCAGGACCTCTCCTCTACTGAGGCTCCTGCAGCTGGCCCCAGTAAGTCCTCCATTGGTTAGATTGACATTTATATTTCCCTAAATGTTATGTTACTGCATCTTTTTTTTCCCCAACTCTAAATTATGGTTCCACTTTCTGAATCTCTTTTTTACAAAAGCTTACTTCTTTGACCTTGACTATCTGTTTACTAATTCTGTTTATCCCTGCCTCGAAGTTGCTTCTAACTCCCTCTGCTATGACTCTCTGTGCTACTACTACTACTACTACTACTATTACTATTATTACTCTGTGTGTAGCGAAGCTTGCACAGTTGCCCACTCTTTAATAGAAGGTTTTCTTTGCAACAATAAAACTCTGATTGACCAATAGCTCTAGCCACTGGGTCCTGTCCTTTGGGTTGTCCTCTTCAAGTCTTCTCAATGTTGAGGCTTTGACAATTACCACAAACAAAATGCCCAACCAGATATTTGACTAGTATTTTTGATTGGATAGTACATGATACTACTATTGTCTATGATTCTGCAGAGCCACATACAGAACTATGCACAACAAAATAGGATAGTGGTGATGGGAGGTTGGATCTTACTGATCACACCTCAGTCCGAAAAACCCAGGATCCCCTAACAGACTAGCTATAGTGTCTCACATTAGGGTCCCACTCCCGACCCCCCCACGAAGACGATACACAATGTTGATGATGACGGAGACAGAGACAATCCAGAACATAATAACAAACACCATTTTGCTCACACACTTGTGTAAGTCCACTCCACCACACCAAATACCACAGAGTCTATGTGTAAGTTCCAAAGGTTTATTTGAAACAAGTATCAAACTCTGTACATCGTTAATATGAAATTTAATTTACGACAGCCATAGTCAATAAGCCAGCAAAAAGCCTAACATTAAAACAGTAAACATTTACAAGTGCATGATTGACAACAAGAACAAGAGCCAAGATCTTTATAATTGTGGAAGATCCCTCACCGTAGAACGTAGAAATACCGGTTACATCATCTTGCATCCACTATGCTCTGTAAATCTCTGGTTTGTAGAAGGGAATCTTTCGCCTATGATATATGAGAAAAACACTGCGAGTTAGCCGTTAGATAGTATACTGGTGAATGATGCTAGCATTTTGCAGTCATGCCAAAAAGTGTAACATGTATGTGTGATGGCTAAGCAATATAAACTAAACAAAGTCAATATGTTGTTTTTTTTCGACCTCTTCACTTGTACGCAACAGTCAAGCGGCCTTAAAGGCATCTACTGCACATGAATACGCTGGCAGGTATAATATGCACCAAAAGAGTAGTAGTCGACATGATGAATCTAAAAGGGTTACTCATGGCTCAGGCTAACTTTCAAAAGAGTAGAGTAGGACTAGATGACCCTAGGAAGTGGAACCATATCCTACTAGTGTCTGTCTACTGACTGTACTTACTGTCTAGTGCTGATGTATGTTGCATCGCATTAACTTTTTGTTCAATGTTCCAAGTGAACACTTAAAATAGGGGGAGGTTTACAGGCATCTAAAAAATTTGATGCTTTTTTCTAGGCACACTACCATCCACCAGTGCCGTCGGGGCCAGCGATGCGGCCATTTCGGAGGGGGCAGGCGAACTGGCGGCACCTGCAGGAGACACAGGGCCCAGGGGGGATCCAGCAGCAGTGGCCGGCGGCGGTGAGTTATATTCATTACTTCTTGACATTACAGCTGGATGGAACTGTGTTCACTATTTCACTGTACTGTGCGACATTATACAACGGTTGAAGAAGACACCCTTTACGTAGCATTACCAGCGTGAGTAGAGTAACCAATGGCCTCTTCTATTTGATTCCAAAATCAGCTGTGAATGTTTTATGGAGAAGACAAACTCAGATCAGATGACCTTCATGGATGTGTTGAACATAGAGGGAAAGCACTAAGGGTGGAAGGACGGGCGAGATAAACAATATGACTGACCGGCAGAGAAGGATATGTTGTTGGAAGCATGTATAGGAGTCTGATAGTAATAAGATCAGATGCATGGGTTGTTGAAGGATGGGTGGAAGGTGAAAGAATGCCTGCCTGGGTGGGCGACACAGTATGGGTGGATAGTACTAGATAGCAAGAATCAGCGGTGTTTTTGGTTCAAACTCAAAGCCAAGGCAAGGAAGGAAGGAGCAGAAGCATGGGTGTTTGTTGGTGAAACCAACTAAGGTTTGTTAAGAGATATATACAAAAGGATAGACGTTTACTTTAATGGATGTATGCCTGGATGTACTATCACCAAGAGACAGTATAGGTGGAAAGTGTCACTGGAGATTCTTACCTTGAAGAAAATGTAACAGAAACTGCGCGACAGTAGCAAAGCCTAGAGGAATCAAGGTAGTATTATGAGCATACAGTACACTTGCAGTAGTTTGCAAGCACGTCATATATTATCAAGCGGAAACCCCTTCCTCCCACTCTGGGGACCACTCCCTACCTATTATTATTAATGTATTTTCGATTGGGGCAGCCAGCCTGCAAAGGGTGGCCTATCTGTTGTTTAATGTTTATGTATATTGGTTACACAAGCAATGAAAGCAATGTACCCTCTGCAGTAGCGGTTGGTGGTGGGATTGTTGGCGGGCGGCGACATGGGGAGGGGACGGGTGGGTGGCACTGGCGAGTAAACTGTGTATTACTGTTACGGCCAAATACAGGTAATCAACATAAAAATAAATTAAACTATTTTCAAGGTGCGCACTGCACCGCCGAATGCGATGCAGTGTGTGCTACTGTGTGCAGCAATGTTTTTTTTTTAATGTATTCTTTAATTACCTGTGAATGTCCTTAATCCATCGTTTACTATCCCCACCCTGCACCTTCCCACGTCACCGACCGGCAGCACTCCCACCACCGACCGCTACCGACCTGATGTCGTATATCGTATTAGCACTAGCAGCATCTATAATATGAATATAAGCAATGATCGTTGGATCCGATAAATAAATAATCAGCCTTTTTGTAGTACCCATGGTAGGGTGTAAGTGAAATTGTGCATGCCATTTGCCCTCATGTAACAGAGTATGACCAGTGCCAACGGCCGTAAGGCGTCAGACAAAAAGATGAGCTTCCCCACCTGCAGACAGTAGTAGTAAATAAAAGTAACGTGAGTCTGCATCATCATGTGGCTCATATCTGTTTCTCTTGGGTGCAAGCTTAGCTGATGGACCTGGCATGCCGCCTACAACAAGGTTATGTAATTGGGCTAAACTACAGATAAGAACAGCACGACTGGTGTACCGCAGTACATACATAGTACGATTATATTTATAAATAATGTCTGAAACGGTCACAAATGTTAGAGTCCAAGGAAGTAGGATAAGAGATACTTACCCCAGCACCAAATACCAAATGTTATTAACTGTGCTTGCTAGTGATACTGTGACACTATGTGTTGAATGATTAGTGTTCCTGTTTTGCTAAGAGTATTGGCTCCAACATGTTCTTGTTCTTTTTTGATATAGATGATACTCCTTCCAAAAAACCATCAAGGAAGGAGTTGGCCGCTAGGGCCCGGCGCCGGAAACTGGAGGCCATCTGCGAGCATTATCGCCGGCTGGTGGCTCAGGAGGAGGAGGAGGAGGAGGCGGCTGAAGCTGCAGCCTCCTCCAATGCCCCGGGCCCCAGTCAGGCCCGGCCTCCACTTTCACGGCGCCGTGGTCCGGCATTTGCCCGCCGCCGCGCCTCGATTTCCAGCACTGCTGCCCCCCACCCTGGAAGCAACTTTAGGGCATTTCGCCGCCAGCTGCTCCGCCGGATGGCCCGCTGGGAGGAGAACATGGAGGAGCGGGTCAAGATCCTGGTGGACAAACACCTTAAGGCCCGCCGACAGTAGAGGACCTCATCGTTTGCCCCTTTTTTAATTCCTTTTGTTGGTGGGTGGGTTTGTGGGCGTTGGGGATTTCAACGGACATTGGGACTTTGGACTTTTGTTTCGTTGGGGTTAGGGAGGGGGGTGGGTTAGGTCAGAGCGGGATAGTTTATTTTTGTTAGGGGATATTAAAAATATACTTACTATTTATTTATATGATGTTAATGTTTTTTGTGGTGGGTTACAGTTTTCTGAATTCAATGTAAGTTACATGGTTGTTTACTTTGTTTCCGTGCTGCTGCATGCCCACAGCCAGTGTTTGATTTAAAAGATCTGCCGATTTTGTAACACACAAACCGATAGATGCAGTACCCCTCACTGAGTTATTTTTAATTGTCATAGTACTGTCAGTCTCTCCTCCTAGTCCATACCTCCCACCAAACTTATCTTACCTGTGATTGATGATGAAGTTCGGCACACTGATGGCTGCATGGTTGGTTTCTCAAATTGACGGAGTAGATGCCATTATAGTGGTGGTAGTAGTAGACACTGGCAATAGCGTTTGAAAAAAGAAAGAGAAAGTCACTTGACTGAGACTCAGGGAGGAGGAGTGGAACAGAACACAAAGTAAACTACAGCATGGGTGGTCAAGCAGAAGAAGATCCTTGCCCTGCCTTAGTTGAAATTGAATTACTGTTGCTTTCACCACATCTGCCCCAGCAAGCGTGTGATCAATTGGTGTACATAGTCATCACATCACACCTCAATATAAATCACACAGCCCGGGGGAAGAGGGTTAGGGATTGATGATTGGATGGGAAGTGGGGTTTTGGGAAAGGTTTGAGAAAGAAAAACAGACAATATGCATGGACACAACAAAAGTAAAACACAATCTTGTAAGACGACCATGATCCATTATCAAAGAAATCAAAGTATGAAGTGAGAGAAAGCAAATGCATGCATGCTGAGGAGGATAACTTGATGGTTAATGAGATAATGAGTTGTACTATAACTACTATGACCCAATGAGACAGTACAGTCAGGGACGAAATTGAAATTTGCCTTGCCTGTCTGACGCCCTCAGAGCTCAGACCGAACCCAATTACCTGCTCTACCGGGCTTACTTTCATTTTTCAAGCTAGCTAAGGAAACTAAAAAAAAGTTGGATCAATTAACAAACAAACCACAACACACAGTCGTAATGATTAAAGAGAAAAAAGCAAGCAAATAAATGTAAAGACGAATGATGATACTAAAGTTACTGTATTATCCTGGTCCAAATGAGGAGTTGCATCATTCTCGTCATTCTCCTTGGTCCTCCCTTCCATGGACACTCCGCACATCAATCTTGGGTATCACTGCCTGCCTGATGCGTATTGGTAAGGTACGTGTGAGTCGTTTCTCCCACTGTAGCACAGGGTAAAGGGCCGGCCGGCCTGTAAGTGTAGATGGAAAAACAAACGGGGTATTGAAAAATTACAGCCTTTACAACAATAAACTCAATTACAGTGGAGTGCAAGACAACACTCTGGAGAGAACACTTTCAGACTGAGGCAGCTTGGATAGGCTACATAGTGTGTCTACTCTACAGCAAGCATTAAGGTACAACAACAACGGGACAGGATTCAGGAGCCAGCACAGCCACAGGACAGGAGAACCGCGGCACAGGCCAGGCACCCTACCCCTTACTTACATTTTGACCGAGCCAGAGAAATGTCAAATGCACTGCAGCAACCTAGAATTTTCCCAATGAAGTGACTAAATCAATGCGCCACTGTCCGTCATACCACAACACTCTACTCCAGTCCACACCACTACAAGGACATCTAGCCTAGGTCTGCTGTGGTTCTTGTTCAAACTTTTTACCTTTTATGTCAGCCCATCAAACGCCGTTATTCCATACATTTTCTCCAATCCAACTGACTGTGTGCAAAGATAGTATGCTCAGCATCCTCAATGATGGTGACCGTGTGGTACGTATTCTCCAACACCAACTCAGTCTGTAGTGACTGATTAAGTTTATAATATATTCCATATTACCAAATTGCAACGGATATTGGCCGGCACCTGCAGTGGTAGGAGTACAATGTGGTCATTATTAAACAGCAAGGAAACATTAACTGTCACCACACCTGAGTCACTTGTACTTTGTCGGTAAACTAGTATAGTTCTACTTCATGGCATGCACAATTCTTCGTAGTGAGCCAGCATCCAATGCAATGCATGCCACCATCATTCACAATAATCACTCATTACCTGTCTTGGTGTTCTCTTTGGCTGTCTGATCTGATGCCTGCCTAGCCTTCTGCCAGTCAGTGATGAGTTTCTTTCGGATTGGAAACAAAATGGAATATAGGTGGAGTCACGTTTCACTTCTTATGGAGGGACTGTTAGAGGCAACATGTATTGTACTATTCTCCATCTCCATCCAATGTCTGACTTGCTTGAAATGTACTTAGGGAGAGTACGGAACATGGAGCAGGACCCTGAGGAGTGGAGTGGACAGTTATGCACAGACGTGCAACTCCAATAGGGAAATAAAAAAAGGAGACTGTTGATGGCATTGTTGTGAATGTAGATTTTGAACCAGAAAAACAGATACACACAGTCACACACAAATAAAGGAAGGGAGAACAATTTGAAAGCCTAGTTGTCAGGGAAGAGGAGCTCGTCCTCAAACTCTGGTGGTTCGGACAGCACTACGTCTAACAATCCACTACTTATGTCATCAAAGTCACTCTCCTCTTCCTCCTGTGATTCACGTATTTTGTACTCTGGTGGTATAAAGTGTTGATTCATTTTGATCATGGTTAACCTCTCAACACTTTTGGGTGAGAGACTGGTCCTTTTGACAGTAACAATGGCACCAGCAGCACTGAAAACACGCTCTGAAGAGACACTTGCAACAGGGCAAGCCACATACTTTATCGCCAGCCTGCTGAGCACTGGCCATTGGCTTCTTTTCCCATACCAATACACCAATGGGCTTTGCTCCATGTAGACCTCTGTTGTGTCATCTAGATAGGCCTGAACCATCCGCTCAATGTTCAGGGGTGCTCCGATTTCCTGGGCCTCTTTTGCCTTTGCATCAGTCATTGATGTGCAATACCCTTTCCGTAGAAACCAATCCCCTGCCGTTTTTGGAAATGTGCCTGATGATCCTGTTGGTGCTGTTGATGTTATTGCTGCTGGCAGTGTTGACTGCTGGGAGGCAAACGCACTGCTCTTGGCTTCTGAAGTAGAACTTCGTTCTGGGTGCCCTGCAGTACTTTTTCTGACCTGGAGGGGCGGGCCTTTAATGAAGATCCTTTCGTTTTCAAACTCAGTGGCTTCCTCAGCTATCCAAGTTTTGTACTGGGCAACATTCAATTCTGAAAAAGGAATGACTTCATTACTGCGCAGCAATAATTTGTAACGTGGATCCAAAATTGAGGCAGTAATGTAATGTGGATCTGACAGAATGTTATTTTGAAGCCTTGTATTGTGAGATAAGCGAGCGGATAAGGTGTCTGCCAAAGAATGTGCTTCTACTTTGTCATCCACATCTGCGTACATTTCTGCCACATCCTTCAGCTGTTGCTCTAGCATGTACAACAATGGGATAGCTTGGCCCATAGTACAGTCCTCCCGGCTCACTTCACGGGTGAAGACCTCAAAAGGAAGTAGCATCTCTGTCAGGCTTTTGACAAGGTCCCATTGGGTCATCTCAACTCTCATGCCTTTCACTGTAGGATCCCCTGACCTTTTCATGACATAAGCATTAAGTGGTATATACTGCTCAAACAGACGCTCAAGCATGTAATACGTTGAGTTCCAACGTGTTGGCACCTCTTGGATGAGTGCTTTGACTGGCATTTTATGCTCACGTTGAATCACCCTCAGCTCCTTCCGGGCTTTAAAAGAATGGTTGAAATGTGTGCATATTCTTCTGCAGGTGGTCAGTAAGCTGCTGACTTTGCTTTCATTTTTCAGAAAGTCTTGCACAACAATGTTAATGCAGTGTGCCAAACATGGCACCCTGAAATACCCACCATCTTTCATGGCCCGAACTACATTACTGCCATTGTCCGTGGCAACAAAACCAATGGTAAGACCTCTTGGTCGCAGCCACTCCAACACCTTGCTGTTAAACTCATCCAAAATGTTAGCAGCAGTATGAGATTTCTCCATTGCAAACATGGCTACAGTTGCATGTTTGCGAGTGTCTTTAAAAATCTCAGCGGTGTCAACAACGCCGTCAGATATCTTATCTTTAACACCCGAAAAAGAGACCCAGTGTGCAGTGATGCACATGTAATCAGTGGCTTGGCAACTGGTCCACATGTCTGTTGTCAGGTGTTTACTCTGAACAGCACTCTGTTTTAAGGCTTTTCAAAGCAATTCCAGCACGTCGTGATGTAGTGCTGGAACAGCAACTCTTGCAAAATAGTAGCGGCTGGGAACTTTCCATTTTGGGCAGATGGTGGTCACAAACTCAAGAAAACCCACCCCTTCAACAAAAGAAAAAGGGAGAAGGTCCAGTGCTAACATTTTTGCCAGCTTAGCATTGTACAAACGTGCTATTGGGTGATTGCGTTCGTACTGCCCCTCCGGCCTACTAAACATGCTAAGAATGGTAGGCTGCATGGTATTCCTTCCTGTGGTCGACGTCGCACTTTTTTGCCCAGCAGTACTCCTTGGTGTCTCAGGCTGGCTCTTACTCTTGTGCCAATGAGATGTGGCTGAGGATGTGGGCGTTACCACTGCAGTGCTGGGGACAGGGCTACTTTGTGTACCACTAGCACAGAGAATGTCTCCCTCTTCTTCCTGTTCCACCGTGAGCGGACTTTCTTCTCGTTTATGCCCAACAGCAATGGCTCCAGTTTTGATGAGCCTAAGGTGCTCCTCCCACTGGATTGCGTGGTGTTTTTTCAGATGGGTCATTTGGCCTCCGGTACCATAGTTTGTACCAAGCTGTCCACGGCTAACAGAGGAATGACAAACGGAGCATACAGCAATGTTCTCCTCCTTTGGGCTAACCGTAAAGTAGTCCCACACTGGGGAGCTTAACTTTTGTCTCCTGCTGGAGGTGCCACTCCCACTTCCAATGCCGGATGAACTGGAGGGTGTGTGTTGAATTTGACTCTGTGCAGGACCACTACCTACTTCTGCTGAGGTGGTGCTTGTTGTGCTTGATGTAGGACGCTGCCGGCCCTTTGCTAATGTAAATATGGAAGCTGGAGGTCGTGTTGGTGTTACCTGTGTTGGAGGTATGCGTGCTACATCCCTCGCATCCATTTTGGATAATGTAAAAATGTTGCTCTCCATCTCCTCAGGCCCGGGAGTGATGTTTGTGATGACTGGCTCATCATCATCATCAACCTGCTCTTCTACATCAACATCCATAAGTGTAAGGCTTTCTGGAACCTTCCTTTTGCCATGCCTGCTCTTGTGATGTGTTTCCCTCTCAGACTCTGTTTGTGGCTTCCAAGTGACATCTAGATCATCAGAAGGGGGGCTTGGTGAAGAACTTGATATACTAACCCTCCTTTTCCTTGCTGGGGATTTAAAAGCCAATGCAACTTCTAAAGGAGTGGCTTCCTCTTCTTCCTCTGCATGAGGCTCAATTTCCTGAACTGCCCCTACTTCAGGAGGAACAGCTACTATTGCGGGCGGTAGCTGCGGCTGTTGACCACTTATCTGCTGTGTTGATGATGTTCCCTCCTGCGTGGATTGTGTACTACTTTGAGATAGCGATAAGTTTAGTTCAGGCTCAGCATCACTGCTTTCTACCATAAGGCTGGCTACCTCTTCCACACTCATCTGCTTGGGCATGGGTTGGTGGGTTGGGCCCACTGATGTGGAGGTGCTGCCCCCAGCTTGCCCCCCCGACACCGCTGCTGCAGGCCTCATTTTTGTTGAACCAAAAAAGGTTTTGGGAGGCACACCAGACTTAAGTGACACTTCCTTCTTCTTCTGTTCCTTCTTCTCCATGGCAACTTTCTTGGTACCGGAGGACGTGCTACCTGCTTTCTTTGGGGGCATCTTCAACAGATGTCAAAACAGCACTCAGTTGCACAAGTTGCAGAGATGCCTGGTCAGGTCGCTGACACGTCACGTTGTGTACACTACAGCAGCAGGACGTCGGTCTGGCACCACAACAGTGGATGATGATGACACACCTCTGTCTTTTGTGCACCTAAAAGCAAAAAAGCCAGAAGAACATCAGTCAAAAGATCCATAATATAATATATAATTTATTATTGTCTCGTGGGTGGTCATCACAATTATTAAATTTCATGCAGTCAGTGAACAACATCAACAGTATAGCCAGCCATTAAGAGACTGACAAGGCCAGGGATCCTGTTGTATTTGTACTGTGTAGTGTACACTTAGGAAGAAGAATAGCAAGGAAAAAAAACCCGCCGTGATGATTGCTGAGTTGTACCCCTGGGCCTACTGTACGACTAGGCCACAAGTTTGGACGCCTATGGCAAAGGCACAATGCATGCCTTCCCAAAATGGCCGCCACACACATGCCCAGCCCCCCCACCACAATAACACACAAGAAAGTGATTGGAAAGGACAGGAAGAGGAAGTTGGAGTGTCTGTGGAACTTAATCCCTCTCATAAAAATGGTTTCCAGACAAATAACAGCTTCTCCCTGCTCCAAACCTACAGCTCAATGACAGCCTGAGGAGTTTTTTGTGCAGAAATGCACAAAAAAGCGTTTTCGAGAAGGGTCTATGTTGCTCGCGAGATATTGTTTGCCAGATTGCAAAAGCTGCGTGTTCGGGATTGCGAACTGTACAAAAAGGCTTTCTCGCGTGCGCGAACACGCATATTGCGAGCGCAAAAATGACGAAAACTGTAAGTCCGCGTTGTCGCGCTGTGCAGAGTTACCGAAAGTTCGCGAGCTGAATCCCTTGCCTTAAATGCAGGCCAAAATAGCCCAATTTGTTTAGCACACACCCAAAAAATGCTATTGCACCCCAAACACACCTTTTGCAACAAAATCCAAAGCCATCCGTGGAGTAAAGGAAAATCACCAGACAACACCAACTGTACATTCAAAATCACGCACCACAGCTTGGAGGCTGACTACCTCTGGGCCTAGTGGAAGACTACTAGGCCACAAGCACACACATCCAACAAAGGTAAATCACACACACACACCAACAGTGAAATACACCACAGCCACGTTTAGCATTTCAATCCTATGCCATCCATGCCCTACATGATGTAGAAATTCTACAGACACCACAAAACATGGACCTATGGGTACCCTACTGGCTGAAATTGCAGAGAAAAACAACTAGGCCCATATTGAAAGTAGTACAGGCCACCCACCACAACAATAATTTTTTAAAACAATAAAAATCCCAGAAAAATGTAGGTACAAACAAGCCCCAATGAAACAATCACACCAATTCTCCAACTTACTTGTCGTAAATTAAATCTCAAATCAAAAATTCCTCAAATAAATCCAAAAAAATGGTGTGATGCAGCAGACAGACACAAAAAGTGATCCTTCCAGCTCCAAATCCAAATGAAAGTGAACAACACATGCACAAAGCACGTGGGAGGAGCCTGCTGGACAGGAACAGGAAGTTGCAGTGTCAGGGGCACTTCCTTCCGGATGGCAAAAGCAAGCACACTGCTTGGATGGCTTCACAAAATGGCCGCCACACACCCACAACAACCACAAGAAATGGGAGACAGTCAATTGACGCCTATGGCAAAGGCACAATGCATGCCTTCCCAAAATGGCCGCCACACACATGCCCAGCCCCCCCACCACAATAACACACAAGAAAGTGATTGGAAAGGACAGGAAGAGGAAGTTGGAGTGTCTGTGGAACTTAATCCCTCTCATAAAAATGGTTTCCAGACAAATAACAGCTTCTCCCTGCTCCAAACCTACAGCTCAATGACAGCCTGAGGAGTTTTTTGTGCAGAAATGCACAAAAAAGCGTTTTCGAGAAGGGTCTATGTTGCTCGCGAGATATTGTTTGCCAGATTGCAAAAGCTGCGTGATCGGGATCGCGAACTGTACAAAAAGGCTTTCTCGCGTGCGCGAACACGCATACTGCGAGCGCAAAAATGACGAAAACTGTAAGTCCGCGTT
Source organism: Triturus cristatus (assembly GCF_964204655.1). Lineage (NCBI taxonomy): Eukaryota > Metazoa > Chordata > Amphibia > Caudata > Salamandridae > Triturus > Triturus cristatus. Next base: position 698,767 of record NC_140582.1, on the reverse strand, counting down.
GTCGCGCTGTGCAGAGTTACCGAAAGTTCGCGAGCTGAATCCCTTGCCTTAAATGCAGGCCAAAATAGCCCAATTTGTTTAGCACACACCCAAAAAATGCTATTGCACCCCAAACACACCTTTTGCAACAAAATCCAAAGCCATCCGTGGAGTAAAGGAAAATCACCAGACAACACCAACTGTACATTAAAAATCACGCACCACAGCTTGGAGGCTGACTACCTCTGGGCCTAGTGGAAGACTACTAGGCCACAAGCACACACATCCAACAAAGGTAAATCACACACACACACCAACAGTGAAATACACCACAGCCACGTTTAGCATTTCAATCCTATGCCATCCATGCCCTACATGATGTAGAAATTCTACAGACACCACAAAACATGGACCTATGGGTACCCTACTGGCTGAAATTGCAGAGAAAAACAACTAGGCCCATATTGAAAGTAGTACAGGCCACCCACCACAACAATAATTTTTTAAAACAATAAAAATCCCAGAAAAATGTAGGTACAAACAAGCCCCAATGAAACAATCACACCAATTCTCCAACTTACTTGTCGTAAATTAAATCTCAAATCAAAAATTCCTCAAATAAATCCAAAAAAATGGTGTGATGCAGCAGACAGACACAAAAAGTGATCCTTCCAGCTCCAAATTCAAATGAAAGTGAACAACACATGCACAAAGCACGTGGGAGGAGCCTGCTGGACAGGAACAGGAAGTTGCAGTGTCAGGGGCACTTCCTTCCGGATGGCAAAAGCAAGCACACTGCTTGGATGGCTTCACAAAATGGCCGCCACACACCCACAACAACCACAAGAAATGGGAGACAGTCAATGGACGCCTATGGCAAAGGCACAATGCATGCCTTCCCAAAATGGCCGCCACACACATGCCCAGCCCCCTCACCACAATAACACACAAGAAAGTGATTGGAAAGGACAGGAAGAGGAAGTTGGAGTGTCTGTGGAACTTAATCCCTCTCATAAAAATGGTTTCCAGACAAATAACAGCTTCTCCCTGCTCCAAACCTACAGCTCAATGACAGCCTGAGGAGTTTTTTGTGCAGAAATGCACAAAAAAGCGTTTTCGAGAAGGGTCTATGTTGCTCGCGAGATATTGTTTGCCAGATTGCAAAAGCTGCATGTTCGGGATCGCGAACTGTACAAAAAGGCTTTCTCGCGTGCGCGAACACGCATATTGCAAGCGCAAAAATGACGAAAACTGTAAGTCCGCGTTGTCGCGCTGTGCAGAGTTACCGAAAGTTCGCGAGCTGAATCCCTTGCCTTAAATGCAGGCCAAAATAGCCCAATTTGTTTAGCACACACCCAAAAAATGCTATTGCACCCCAAACACACCTTTTGCAACAAAATCCAAAGCCATCCGTGGAGTAAAGGAAAATCACCAGACAACACCAACTGTACATTCAAAATCACGCACCACAGCTTGGAGGCTGACTACCTCTGGGCCTAGTGGAAGACTACTAGGCCACAAGCACACACATCCAACAAAGGTAAATCACACACACACACCAACAGTGAAATACACCACAGCCACGTTTAGCATTTCAATCCTATGCCATCCATGCCCTACATGATGTAGAAATTCTACAGACACCACAAAACATGGACCTATGGGTACCCTACTGGCTGAAATTGCAGAGAAAAACAACTAGGCCCATATTGAAAGTAGTACAGGCCACCCACCACAACAATAATTTTTTAAAACAATAAAAATCCCAGAAAAATGTAGGTACAAACAAGCCCCAATGAAACAATCACACCAATTCTCCAACTTACTTGTCGTAAATTAAATCTCAAATCAAAAATTCCTCAAATAAATCCAAAAAAATGGTGTGATGCAGCAGACAGACACAAAAAGTGATCCTTCCAGCTCCAAATCCAAATGAAAGTGAACAACACATGCACAAAGCACGTGGGAGGAGCCTGCTGGACAGGAACAGGAAGTTGCAGTGTCAGGGGCACTTCCTTCCTCTTGAAAAAAAAGTGTTAAAAAAATTAAAGGACTCTTTCTTACACAAAGACTACAGCAAGATCACAATCTGAGGAGTTTTCTGAGCAAAATGAACATTTTAGAGAAGGTTTTATGAAGCTCGCGAGATATTCTTTGCCAGATTGCAGTTTTTCCATGTTCGGGATCGCGATCTTACCAAAACAGCCGCCGGAAGTCAGTTCGCGCGCACCAATGACGTGTTCGGGGGCGCACACTCTCGCGGGCTTGGGCAGCCATAGTACAAATCTCGTGGCGCTCGCAAACAGACAGAAAAGCAAGTTGGCGATCGCAGAATCAAGGTAAGACATTACCGCGCGCGCGAGAATGAATATTGAGCGCGCGAGGAAGCAAATTTACTACGCTACGCGCTAGATTGCGTAGCAATCTGCAACTTCGCGATCTACGCGAAGCGCGAAGTTACCAAAACATCGCAAGCTCCGCGAACGGAGCGTAGTTCAACGCCCAGGCTTAGTCTTAACTCTTACTCTGGCCTAATAGCTAAGGTCTTAGACTCTTACTCTGGCCTAATGGTTAAGGTCTTAACTCTTACTCTGGCCTACTGGTAAAGGTCTTAGACTCTTACTCTGGCCTACAGGTTAAGGTCTTAACTCTTACTCTGTCCTACTGGTTAAGGTCTTAGACTCTTACTCTGGCCTACAGGTTAAGGTCTTAACTCTTACTCTGGCCTACTGGTTAAGGTCTTAACTCTTACTCTAGCCTAATAGCTAAGGTCTTAACTCTTACTCTTGCCTAATATGTAAGGTCTTAACTCGTACTCTGGCCTAATAGCTAAGGTCTTAGACTCGTACTCTGGCCTACTGGTTAAGGTCTTAACTCTTACTCTGGCCTAATAGCTAAGGTCTTAACTCTTACTCTGGCCTAATAGCTAAGGTCTTAGACTCGTACTCTGGCCTAAAGGTTAAGGTCTTAACTCTTACTCTGGCCTAATAGCTAAGGTTTTAACTCTTATTCTGGCCTAATAGCTAAGGTCTTAGACTCGTACTCTGGCCTAATGGTTAAGGTCTTAGACTCGTACTCTGGCCTAATGGTTAGGGTCTTAACTCTTACTCTGGCCTACTGGTTAAGGTCTTAACTCTTACTCTGGCCTAATAGCTAAGGTCTTAGACTCGTACTTTGGCCTACTGGTTAAGGTCTTAACTCTTACTCTGGCCTAATAGCTAAGGTCTTAACTCTTACTCTGGCCTACTGGTTAAGGTCTTAACTCTTACTCTGGCCTAATAGCTAAGGTCTTAGACTCGTACTCTGGCCTAATGTTTAAGGTCTTAGACTCTTACTCTGGCCTACTGGTTAAGGTCTTAACTCTTAATCTGGCCTACTGGTTAAGGTCTTAACTCTTACTCTGGCCTAGTGGTTAAGGTTTTAACTCTTACTCTGGCCTAATAGCTAAGGTCTTAACTCTTACTCTGGCCTACTGGTTAAGGTCTTAACTCTTACTCTGGCCTAATAGCTAAGGTCTTAGACTCGTACTTTGGCCTACTGGTTAAGGTCTTAACTCTTACTCTGGCCTAATAGCTAAGGTCTTAACTCTTACTCTGGCCTACTGGTTAAGGTCTTAACTCTTACTCTGGCCTAATAGCTAAGGTCTTAGACTCGTACTCTGGCCTAATGGTTAAGGTCTTAGACTCTTACTCTGGCCTACTGGTTAACGTCTTAACACTTATTCTGGCCTACTTGTTAAGGTCTTAACTCTTACTCTGGCCTAATAGCTAAGGTCTTAGACTCGTACTCTGGCCTAATGGTTAAGGTCTTAGACTCTTACTCTCGCCTACAGGTTAATGTCTTAACTCTTACTCTGGCCTAATGGTTAAGGTCTTAACTCTTACTCTGGCCTAATAGCTAAGGTCTTAACTCTTACTCTGGCCTACTTGTTAAGGTCTTAACTCTTACTCTGGCCTACAGGTTAAGGTCTTAACTCTTACTCTGGCCTAAGGGTTAAGGTCTTAACTCTTACTCTGGCTTAATAGCTAAGGTCTTAACTCTTACTCTGGCCTAATAGCTAAGGTCTTAACTCTTACTCTGGCCTAATAGCTAAGGTTTTAGACTTGTACTCTGGCCTAATGGTTAAGGTCTTAGACTCGTACTCTGGCCTAATGGTTAAGGTCTTAACTCTTACTCTGGCGTAATAGCTAGGGTCTTAGACTCGTACTCTGGCCTAATAGCTAAGGTCTTAACTCTTTCTCTGGCCTAATAGCTAAGGTCTTAGACTCGTACTCTGGCCTAAAGGTTAAGGTCTTAACTCTTACTCTGGCCTAATAGCTAAGGTTTTAACTCTTATTCTGGCCTAATAACTAAGGTCTTAGACTCGTACTCTGGCCTAATGGTTAAGGTCTTAGACTCGTACTCTGGCCTAATGGTTAGGGTCTTAACTCTTACTCTGGCCTACTGGTTAAGGTCTTAACTCCTACTCTGGCCTAATAGCTAAGGTCTTAGACTCGTACTCTGGCCTACTGGTTAAGGTCTTAACTCTTACTCTGGCCTAATAGCTAAGGTCTTAGACTCGTACTTTGGCCTACTGGTTAAGGTCTTAAATCTTACTCTGGCCTAATAGCTAAGGTCTTAACTCTTACTCTGGCCTACTGGTTAAGGTCTTAACTCTTACTCTGGCCTAATAGCTAAGGTCTTAGACTCGTACTCTGGCCTAATGGTTAAGGTCTTAGACTCTTACTCTGGCCTACTGGTTAACGTCTTAACACTTATTCTGGCCTACTTGTTAAGGTCTTAACTCTTACTCTGGCCTAATAGCTAAGGTCTTAGACTCGTACTCTGGCCTAATGGTTAAGGTCTTAGACTCTTACTCTCGCCTACAGGTTAATGTCTTAACTCTTACTCTGGCCTACTGGTTATGGTCTTAACTCTTACTCTGGCCTAATGGTTAAGGTCTTAACTCTTACTCTGGCCTAATAGCTAAGGTCTTAACTCTTACTCTGGCCTACTTGTTAAGGTCTTAACTCTTACTCTGGCCTACAGGTTAAGGTCTTAACTCTTACTCTGGCCTAAGGGTTAAGGTCTTAACTCTTACTCTGGCTTAATAGCTAAGGTCTTAACTCTTACTCTGGCCTAATAGCTAAGGTCTTAACTCTTACTCTGGCCTAATAGCTAAGGTTTTAGACTTGTACTCTGGCCTAATGGTTAAGGTCTTAGACTCGTACTCTGGCCTAATGGTTAAGGTCTTAACTCTTACTCTGGCGTAATAGCTAGGGTCTTAGACTCGTACTCTGGCCTAATAGCTAAGGTCTTAACTCTTTCTCTGGCCTAATAGCTAAGGTCTTAGACTCGTACTCTGGCCTAAAGGTTAAGGTCTTAACTCTTACTCTGGCCTAATAGCTAAGGTTTTAACTCTTATTCTGGCCTAATAACTAAGGTCTTAGACTCGTACTCTGGCCTAATGGTTAAGGTCTTAGACTCGTACTCTGGCCTAATGGTTAGGGTCTTAACTCTTACTCTGGCCTACTGGTTAAGGTCTTAACTCCTACTCTGGCCTAATAGCTAAGGTCTTAGACTCGTACTCTGGCCTACTGGTTAAGGTCTTAACTCTTACTCTGGCCTAATAGCTAAGGTCTTAGACTCGTACTTTGGCCTACTGGTTAAGGTCTTAAATCTTACTCTGGCCTAATAGCTAAGGTCTTAACTCTTACTCTGGCCTACTGGTTAAGGTCTTAACTCTTACTCTGGCCTAATAGCTAAGGTCTTAGACTCGTACTCTGGCCTAATGGTTAAGGTCTTAGACTCTTACTCTGGCCTACTGGTTAACGTCTTAACACTTATTCTGGCCTACTTGTTAAGGTCTTAACTCTTACTCTGGCCTAATAGCTAAGGTCTTAGACTCGTACTCTGGCCTAATGGTTAAGGTCTTAGACTCTTACTCTCGCCTACAGGTTAAGGTCTTAACTCTTACTCTGGCCTACTGGTTATGGTCTTAACTCTTACTCTGGCCTAATGGTTAAGGTCTTAACTCTTACTCTGGCCTAATAGCTAAGGTCTTAACTCTTACTCTGGCCTACTTGTTAAGGTCTTAACTCTTACTCTGGCCTACAGGTTAAGGTCTTAACTCTTACTCTGGCCTAAGGGTTAAGGTCTTAACTCTTACTCTGGCTTAATAGCTAAGGTCTTAACTCTTACTCTGGCCTAATAGCTAAGGTCTTAACTCTTACTCTGGCCTAATAGCTAAGGTTTTAGACTCGTACTCTGGCCTAATGGTTAAGGTCTTAGACTCGTACTCTGGCCTAATGGTTAAGGTCTTAACTCTTACTCTGGCGTAATAGCTAGGGTCTTAGACTCGTACTCTGGCCTAATAGCTAAGGTCTTAACTCTTTCTCTGGCCTAATAGCTAAGGTCTTAGACTCGTTCTCTGGCCTAATAGCTAAGGTTTTAGACTCGTACTCTGGCCTAATGATTAAGGTCTTAACTCTTACTCTGGCCTACTGGTTAAGGTCTTAACTCTCACTCTGGCCTACTGGTTAAGGTCTTAACACTTGCTCTGGCCTAATAGCTAAGGTCTTAGACTCGTACTATGGCCTACAGATTAAGGTCTTAACTCTTTCTCTGGCCTACTGGTTAAGGTCTTAACTCTTACTCTGGCCTAATAGCTAAGGTCTTAGACTCGTACTCTGGCCTAATAACTAAGGTCTTAACTCTTACTCTGGCCTACTGGTTAAGGTCTTAACTCTTTCTCTGGCCTAATAGCTACGGTCTTAGACTCTTACTCTGGCCTAATGGTTAAGGTCTTAACTCTTACTCTGGCCTAATGGTTAAGGTCTTAACTCTTACTCTGGCCTACTGGTAAAGGTCTTAGACTCTTACTCTGGCCTACAGGTTAAGGTCTTAACTCTTACTCTGGCCTACTGGTTAAGGTCTTAGACTCTTACTCTGGCCTACATGTTAAGGTCTTAAATCTTACTCTGGCCTACTGGTTAAGGTCTTAACTCTTACTCTAGCCTAATAGCTAAGGTCTTAACTCTTACTCTGGCCTAATAGCTAAGGTCTTAACTCGTACTCTGGCCTAATAGCTAAGGTCTTAGACTCGTACTCTGGCCTACCGGTTTTGGTCTTAACTCTTACTCTGGCCTAATAGCTAAGGTCTTAACTCTTACTCTGGCCTAATAGCTAAGGTCTTAGACTCGTAATTTGGCCTACAGGTTAAGGTCTTAACTCTTACTCTGGCCTAATAGCTAAGGTCTTAGACTCGTACTCTGGCCTAAAGGTTATGGTCTTAACTCTTACTCTGGCCTAATAGCTAAGGTCTTAACACTTATTCTGGCCTAATAGCTAAGGTCTTAGACTCGTACTCTGGCCTACTGGTAAAGGTCTTAGACTCTTACTCTGGCCTACAGGTTAAGGTCTTAACTTTTACTCTGGCCTACTGGTTAAGGTCTTAGACTCTTACTCTGGCCTACAGGTTAAGGTCTTAACTCTTACTCTGGCCTACTGGTTAAGGTCTTAACTCTTACTCTAGCCTAATAGCTAAGGTCTTAACTCTTACTCTTGCCTAATATGTAAGGTCTTAACTCGTACTCTGGCCTAATAGCTAAGGTCTTAGACTCGTACTCTGGCCTACTGGTTAAGGTCTTAACTCTTACTCTGGCCTAATAGCTAAGGTCTTAACTCTTACTCTGGCCTAATAGCTAAGGTCTTAGACTCGTACTCTGGCCTAAAGGTTAAGGTCTTAACTCTTACTCTGGCCTAATAGCTAAGGTTTTAACTCTTATTCTGGCCTAATAGCTAAGGTCTTAGACTCGTACTCTGGCCTAATGGTTAAGGTCTTAGACTCGTACTCTGGCCTAATGGTTAGGGTCTTAACTCTTACTCTGGCCTACTGGTTAAGGTCTTAACCCTTACTCTGGCCTAATAGCTAAGGTCTTAGACTCGTACTCTGGCCTACTGGTTAAGGTCTTAACTCTTACTCTTGCCTAATAGCTAAGGTCTTAGACTCGTACTTTGGCCTACTGGTTAAGGTCTTAACTCTTACTCTGGCCTAATAGCTAAGGTCTTAACTCTTACTCTGGCCTACTGGTTAAGGTCTTAACTCTTACTCTGGCCTAATAGCTAAGGTCTTAGACTCGTACTCTGGCCTAATGTTTAAGGTCTTAGACTCTTACTCTGGCCTACTGGTTAAGGTCTTAACTCTTAATCTGGCCTACTGGTTAAGGTCTTAACTCTTACTCTGGCCTAGTGGTTAAGGTTTTAACTCTTACTCTGGCCTAATAGCTAAGGTCTTAACTCTTACTCTGGCCTACTTGTTAAGGTCTTAACTCTTACTCTGGCCTACAGGTTAAGGTCTTAACTCTTACTCTGGCCTAATGGTTAAGGTCTTAACTCTTACTCTGGCTGAATAGCTAAGGTCTCAACTCTTACTCTGGCCTAATAGCTACGGTCTTAACTCGTACTCTGGCCTATTAGCTAAGGTCTTAGACTCGTACTCTGGCCTAATGGTTAAGGTCTTAGACTCGTACTCTGGTTTAATGGTTAAGGTCTTAACTCTTACTCTGGCCTAATAGCTAAGGTCTTAGACTCGTACTCTGGCCTAATAGCTAAGGTCTTAACTCTTACTCTGGCCTAATAGCTAAGGTCTTAGACTCGTACTGTGGCCTAATAGCTAAGGTTTTAGACTCGTACTCTGGCCTAATGATTAAGGTCTTAACTCTTACTCTGGCCTAATAGCTAAGGTCTTAGACTCGTACTATGGCCTACAGGTTAAGGTCTTAACTCTTTCTCTGGCCTACTGGTTAAGGTCTTAACTCTTACTCTGGCCTAATAGCTAAGGTCTTAGACTCGTACTCTGGCCTAATAGCTAAGGTCTTAACTCTTACTCTGGCCTACTGGTTAAGGTCTTAACTCTTACTCTGGCCTAATAGCTAAGGTCTTAGACTCTTACTCTGGCCTAATGGTTAAGGTCTTAACTCTTACTCTGGCCTACTGGTAAAGGTCTTAGACTCTTACTCTGGCCTACAGGTTAAGGTCTTAACTCTTACTCTGGCCTACTGGTTAAGGTCTTAGACTCTTACTCTGGCCTACAGGTTAAGGTCTTAACTCTTACTCTGGCCTACTGGTTAAGGTCTTAACTCTTACTCTAGCCTAATAGCTAAGGTATTAACTCTTACTCTTGCCTAATATGTAAGGTCTTAACTTGTACTCTGGCCTAATAGCTAAGGTCTTAGACTCGTACTCTGGCCTACTGGTTAAGGTCTTAACTCTTACTCTGGCCTAATAGCTAAGGTCTTAACTCTTACTCTGGCCTAATAGCTAAGGTCTTAGACTCGTACTCTGGCCTAAAGGTTAAGGTCTTAACTCTTACTCTGGCCTAATAGCTAAGGTTTTAACTCTTATTCTGGCCCAATAGCTAAGGTCTTAGACTCGTACTCTGGCCTAATGGTTAAGGTCTTAGACTCGTACTCTGGCCTAATGTTTAGGGTCTTAACTCTTACTCTGGCCTACTGGTTAAGGTCTTAACTCTTACTCTGGCCTAATAGCTAAGGTCTTAGACTCGTATTCTGGCCTACTGGTTAAGGTCTTAACTCTTACTCTGGCCTAATAGCTAAGGTCTTAGACTCGTACTTTGGCCTACTGGATAAGGTCTGAACTCTTACTCTGGCCTAATAGCTAAGGTCTTAACTCTTACTCTGGCCTACTGGTTAAGGTCTTAACTCTTACTCTGGCCTAATAGCTAAGGTCTTAGACTCGTACTCTGGCCTAATGGTTAAGGTCTTAGACTCTTACTCTGGCCTACTGGTTAACGTCTTAACACTTATTCTGGCCTACTGGTTAAGGTCTTAACTCTTACTCTGGCCTAATAGCTAAGGTCTTAGACTCGTACTCTGGCCTAATGGTTAAGGTCTTAGACTCTTACTCTGGCCTACAGGTTAAGGTCTTAACTCTTACTCTGGCCTACTGGTTATGGTCTTAACTCTTACTCTGGCCTAATGGTTAAGGTCTTAACTCTTACTCTGGCCTAATAGCTAAGGTCTTAACTCTTACTCTGGCCTACTTGTTAAGGTCTTAACTCTTACTCTGGCCTACAGGTTAAGGTCTTAACTCTTACTCTGGCCTAAGGGTTAAGGTCTTAACTCTTACTCTGGCTTAATAGCTAAGGTCTTAACTCTTACTCTGGCCTAATAGCTAAGGTCTTAACTCTTACTCTGGCCTAATAGCTAAGGTTTTAGACTCGTACTCTGGCCTAATGGTTAAGGTCTTAACTCTTTCTCTGGCCTAATAGCTAAGGTCTTAGACTCGCACTCTGGCCTAATAGCTAAGGTTTTAGACTCGTACTCTGGCCTAATGATTAAGGTCTTAACTCTTACTCTGGCCTAATAGCTAAGGTCTTAGACTCGTACTATGGACTACAGGTTAAGGTCTTAACTCTTTCTCTGGCCTACTGGTTAAGGTCTTAACTCTTACTCTGGCCTAATAGCTAAGGTCTTAGACTCGTACTCTGGCCTAATAGCTAAGGTCTTAACTCTTACTCTGGCCTACTGGTTAAGGTCTTTACTCTTACTCTGGCCTAATAGCTAAGGTCTTAGACTCTTACTCTGGCCTAATGGTTAAGGTCTTAACTCTTACTCTGGCCTAATGGTTAAGGTCTTAACTCTTACTCTGGCCTACTGGTAAAGTTCTTAGACTCTTACTCTGGCCTACAGGTTAAGGTCTTAACTCTTACTCTGGCCTACTAGTTAAGGTCTTAGACTCTTACTCTGGCCTACAGGTTAAGGTCTTAACTCTTACTCTGGCCTGCTGGTTAAGGTCTTAACTCTTACTATAGCCTAATAGCTAAGGTCTTAACTCTTACTCTGGCCTAATAGCTAAGGTCTTAACTCGTACTCTGGCCTAATAGCTAAGGTCTGAGACTCGTACTCTGGCCTACTGGTTAAGGTCTTAACTCTTACTCTGGCCTAATAGCTAAGGTCTTAACTCTTACTCTGGCCTAATAGCTAAGGTCTTAGACTCGTACTATGGCCTACAGGTTAAGGTCTTAACTCTTACTCTGGCCTAATAGCTAAGGTCTTAGACTCGTACTCTGGCCTAAAGGTTAAGGTCTTAACTCTTACTCTGACCTAATAGCTAAGGTCTTAACTCTTATTCTGGCCTAATAGCTAAGGTCTTAGACTCGTACTCTGGCCTAATGGTTAAGGTCTTAGACTCTTTCTCTGGCCTACTGGTTAAGGTCTTAACTCTTACTCTGGCCTACTGGTTAAGGTCTTATCTCTTACTCTCGCCTACTGGTTAAGGTATTAACTCTTACTCTGGCCTAATAGCTAAGGTCTTAACTCGTACTCTGGCCTAATAGCTAAGGTCTTAGACTCGTACTCTGGCATACTGGTTTTGGTCTTAACTCTTACTCTGGCCTAATAGCTAAGGTCTTAACTCTTACTCTGGCCTAATAGCTAATGTCTTAGACTCGTCTTATGGCCTACAGGTTAAGGTCTTAACTCTTACTCTGGCCTAAAAGCTAAGGTCTTAGACTCGTACTCTAGCCTAAAGGTTAAGGTCTTAACTCTTACTCTGGCCTAATAGCTAAGGTCTTAGACTCGTACTCTGGCCTACTGGTTAAGGTCTTAACTCTTACTCTGGCCTAATAGCTAAGGTCTTAGAATCGTACTTTGGCCTACTGTTTAAGGTATTAACTCTTACTCTGGCTTAATAGCTAAGGTCTTAACTCTTACTCTGGCCTACTGGGTAAGGTCTTAACTCTTACTCTGGCCTAATAGCTAAGGTCTTAACTCTTACTCTGGCCTAATAGCTAAGGTCTTAGACTCGTACTCTGGCCTACTGGTTAAGGTCTTAACTCTTACTCTGTCCTAATAGCTAAGGTCTTAGACTCGTTCTATGGCCTACAGGTTAAGGTCTTAACTCTTACTCTGGCCTAATAGCTAAGGTCTTAGACTCGTACTCTGGCCTACTGCTTAAGGTCTTAACTCTTACTCTGGCCTAATAGCTAAGGTCTAAGACTCGTACTCTGGCCTAATGGTTAAGGTCTTAGTCTCTTACTCTGGCCTACTGGTTAAGGTCTGAACTCTTACTCTGGCCTACTGGTTAAGGTCTAAACTCTTACTCTGGCCTAATAGCTAAGGTCTTTACTCTTACTCTGGCCTAATAGCTAAGGTCTTAGACTCGTACTCTGGCCTACGGGTTAAGGTCTTAACTCTTACTCTGGCCTACTGCTTAAGGTCTTAACTCTTACTCTGGCCTAATAGCTAACGTCTTAACTCTTACTCTGGCCTAATAGCTAAGGTCTTAACTCTTACTCTGGCCTAATAGCTAAGGTCTTAGACTCGTACTCTGGCCTACAGGTTAAGGTCTTAACTCTTACTCTGGCCTACCGGTTAAGGTCTTAACTCTTACTCTGGCCTAATAGCTAAGATCTTAACTCTTACTCTGGCCTAATAGCTAATGTCTTAGACTCGTACTATCGCCTACAGGTTAAGGTCTTAACTCTTACTCTGGCCTACTGGTTAAGGTCTTAACTCTTACTCTGGCCTACTGGTTAAGGTCTTAACTCTTACTCTGGCCTAATAGCTAAGGTATTAGACTCGTACTATGGCCTATAGGTTAAGGTCTTAACTCTTACTCTGGCCTACTGGTTAAGGTCTTAACTCTTACTCTGGCCTAATAGCCAAGGTCTTAACCCTTACTCTGGCCTAATAGCTAAGGTCTTAGACTCTTACTCTGGCCTAATAGCCAAGGTCTTAGACTCGTACTCTGGCCTACTGGTTAAGGTCTTAATTCTTACTCTGGCCTAATAGCTAAAGTCTTAGACTCGTACTATGGCCTACTGGTTAAGGTCTCAACTCTTACTCTGGCCTACTGGTTAAGGTCTTAACTCTTACTCTGGCCTAATAGCTAACATCTTAACTCTTACTCTGGCCTAATAGCTAAGGTCTTAGACTCGTACTCTGGCCTACAGGTTAAGGTCTTAACTCTTACTCTGGCCTACTGGTTAAGGTCTTAACTCTTACTCTGGCCTAATAGCTAAGGTCTTAACTCTTACTCTGGCCTAATAGCTAAGGTCTTGGACTCGTACTCTGGCCTACTGGTTAAGGTCTTAACTCTTACTCTGGCCTACTGGTTAAGGTCTTAACTCTTACTCTGGCCTACTGGTTAAGGTCTGAACACTTGCTCTGGCCTAATAGCTAAAGTCTTAGACTCGTACTATGGCCTACAGGTTAAGGTCTTAACTCTTTCTCTGGCCTACTGGTTAAGGTCTTAACCCTTACTCTGGCCTAATAGCTAAGGTCTTAGACTCGTACTCTGGCCTAATAGCTAAGGTCTTAACTCTTACTCTGGCCTACTGGTTAAGGTCTTAACTCTTACTCTGGCCTACTGGTTAAGGTCTGAACACTTGCTATGGCCTAATAGCTAAGGTCTTAGACTCGTACTATGGCCTACAGGTTAAGGTCTTAACTCTTTCTCTGGCCTACTGGTTAAGGTCTTAACCCTTACTCTGGCCTAATAGCTAAGGTCTTAGACTCGTACTCTGGCCTAATAGCTAAGGTCTTAACTCTTACTCTGGCCTACTGGTTAAGGTCTTAACTCTTACTCTGGCCTAATAGCTAAGGTCTTAGACTCTTACTCTGGCCTAATGGTTAAGGTCTTAACTCTTACTCTGGCCTAATGGTTAAGGTCTTAACTCTTACTCTGGCCTACTGGTAAAGGTCTTAACTCTTACTCTGGCCTACTGGTTAAGGTCTTAGACTCTTACTCTGGCCTACAGGTTAAGGTCTTAAATCTTACTCTAGCCTAATAGCTAAGGTCTTAACTCTTACTCTGGCCTAATAGCTAAGGTCTTAACTCGTACTCTGGCCTAATAGCTAAGGTCTTAGACTCGTACTCTGGCCCACTGGTTTTGGTCTTAATTCTTACTCTGGCCTAATAGCTAAGGTCTTAACTCTTACTCTGGCCTAATAGCTAAGGTCTTAGACTCGTACTATGGCCTACAGGTTAAGGTCTTAACTCTTACTCTGGCCTAATAGCTAAGGACTTAGACTCGTACTCTGGCCTAAAGGTTAAGGTCTTAACTCTTACTCTGGCCTAATAGCTAAGATCTTAACTCTTATTCTGGCCTAATAGCTAAGGTCTTAGACTCGTACTCTGGCCTAATGGTTAAGGTCTTAGACTCGTACTCTGGCCTAATGGTTAAGGTCTTAACTCTTACTCTGGCCTACTGGTTAAGGTCCTAACTCTTATTTTGGCCTAATAGCTAAGGTCTTAGACTCGTACTCTGGCCTACTGGTTAAGGTCTTAACTCTTACTCTGGCCTAATAGCTAAGGTCTTAGACTCGTACTTTGGCCTACCGGTTAAGGTCTTAACTCTTACTCTGGCCTAATAGCTAAGGTCTTAACTCTTACTCTGGCCTACTGGTTAAGGTCTTAACTCTTACTCTGGCCTAATAGCTAAGGTCTTAACTCTTACTCTGGCCTAATAGCTAAGGTCTTAGACTCGTACTCTGGCCTACTGGTTAAGGTCTCAACTCTTACTCTGGCCTACTGGTTAAGGGCTTAACTCTTACTCTGGCCTAATAGCTAAGGTCTTAGACTCGTACTCTGGCCTAATGGTTAAGGTCTTAGACTCTTACTCTGGCCTACTGGTTAAGGTCTTAACTCTTACTCTGGCCTACTGGTTAAGGTCTTAACTCTTACTCTGGCCTAATGGTTAAGGTCTTAACTCGTACTCTGGCCTAATAGCTGAGGTCTTAACTCTTACTCTGGCCTACTTGTTAAGGTCTTAACTCTTACTCTGGCCTACAGGTTAAGGTCTTAACTCTTACTCTGGCCTAATGGTTAAGGTCTTAACTCTTACTCTGGCTTAATAGCTAAGGTCTTAACTCTTACTCTGGCCTAATAGCTAAGGTCTTAACTCTTACTCTGGCCTAATAGCTAAGGTCTTAGACTCGTACTCTGGCCTACTGGTTAAGGTCTTAACTCTTACTCTGGCCTAATAGCTAAGGTCTTAGACTCATACTTTGGCCTACTGGTTAAGGTCTTAACTCTTACACTGGCCTAATAGCTAAGGTCTTAACTCTTACTCTGGCCTACTGGTTAAGGTCTTAACTCTTACTCTGGCCTAATAGCTAAGGTCTTAACTCTTACTCTGGCCTAATAGCTAAGGTCTTAGACTCGTACTCTGGCCTACAGGTTAAGGTCTTAACTCTTACTCTGGCCTACTGGTTAAGGTCTTAACTCTTACTCTGGCCTAATAGCTAAGATCTTAACTCTTAATCTGGCCTAATAGCTAATGTCTTAGACTCGTACTATCGCCTACAGGTTAAGGTCTTAACTCTTACTCTGGCCTACTGGTTAAGGTCTTAAGTCTTACTCTGGCCTACTGGTTAAGGTCTTAACTCTTACTCTGGCCTAATAGCTAAGGTATTAGACTCGTACTATGGCCTACAGGTTAAGGTCTTAACTCTTACTCTGGCCTAATAGCTAATGTCTTAACTCTTACTCTGGCCTAATAGCTAAGGTCTTATACTCTTACTCTGGCCTAATAGCCAAGGTCTTAGACTCGTACTCTGGCCTACTGGTTAAGGTCTTAACTCTTACTCTGGCCTAATAGCTAAGGTCTTAGACTCGTACTATGGCCTACTGGTTAAGGTCTCAACTCTTACTCTGGCCTACTGGTTAAGGTCTTAACTCTTACTCTGGCCTAATAGCTAACGTCTTAACTCTTACTCTGGCCTACTGGTTAAGGTCTTAACTCTTACTCTGGCCTTATAGCTAAGGTCTGAACTCTTACTCTGGCCTAATAGCTAAGGTCTTAGACTCGTACTTTGGCCTACCGGTTAAGGTCTTAACTCTTACTCTGGCCTAATAGCTAAGGTCTTAACTCTTACTCTGGCCTACTGGTTAAGGTCTTAACTCTTACTCTGGCCTAATAGCTAAGGTCTTAACTCTTACTCTGGCCTAATAGCTAAGGTCTTAGACTCGTACTCTGGCCTACTGGTTAAGGTCTCAACTCTTACTCTGGCCTACTGGTTAAGGGCTTAACTCTTACTCTGGCCTAATAGCTAAGGTCTTAGACTCGTACTCTGGCCTAATGGTTAAGGTCTTAGACTCTTACTCTGGCCTACTGGTTAAGGTCTTAACTCTTACTCTGGCCTACTGGTTAAGGTCTTAACTCTTACTCTGGCCTAATGGTTAAGGTCTTAACTCATACTCTGGTCTAATAGCTGAGGTCTTAACTCTTACTCTGGCCTACTTGTTAAGGTCTTAACTCTTACTCTGGCCTACAGGTTAAGGTCTTAACTCTTACTCTGGCCTAATGGTTAAGGTCTTAACTCTTACTCTGGCTTAATAGCTAAGGTCTTAACTCTTACTCTGGCCTAATAGCTAAGGTCTTAACTCTTACTCTGGCCTAATAGCTAAGGTCTTAGACTCGTTCTCTGGCCTACTGGTTAAGGTCTTAACTCTTACTCTGGCCTAATAGCTAAGGTCTTAGACTCGTACTTTGGCCTACTGGTTAAGGTCTTAACACTTACACTGGCCTAATAGCTAAGGTCTTAACTCTTACTCTGGCCTACTGGTTAAGGTCTTAACTCTTACTCTGGCCTAATAGCTAAGGTCTTAACTCTTACTCTGGCCTAATAGCTAAGGTCTTAGACTCATACTCTGGCCTACAGGTTAAGGTCTTAACTCTTACTCTGGCCTACTGGTTAAGGTCTTAAGTCTTACTCTGGCCTACTGGTTAAGGTATTAACTCTTACTCTGGCCTAATAGCTAAGGTATTAGACTCGTACTATGGCCTACAGGTTAAGGTCTTAACTCTTACTCTGGCCTAATAGCTAAGGTCTTAACTCTTACTCTGGCCTAATAGCTAAGGTCTTAGACTCTTACTCTGGCCTACTGGTTAAGGTCTTAACTCTTACTCTGGCCTAATTGCTAAGGTCTTAGACTCGTACTCTGGCCTAATGGTTAAGGTCTTAACTCTTACTCTGGCCTAATAGCTAAGGTCTTAACTCTTACTCTGGCCTAATAGCTAAGGTCGTAGACTCGTACTCTGGCCTACAGGTTAAGGTCTTAACTCTTACTCTGGCCTACTGGTTAAGGTCTTAACTCTTACTCTGGCCTAATAGCTAAGATCTTAACTCTTACTCTGGCCTAATAGCTAATGTCTTAGACTCGTACTATCGCCTACAGGTTAAGGTCTTAACTCTTACTCTGGCCTACTGGTTAAGGTCTTAACTCTTACTCTGGCCTACTGGTTAAGGTCTTAACTCTTACTCTGGCCTAATAGCTAAGATATTAGACTCGTACTATGGCCTACAGGTTAAGGTCTTAACTCTTACTCTGGCCTACTGGTTAAGGTCTTAACTCTTACTCTGGCCTACTGGTTAAGGTCTTAACTCTTACTCTGGCATAATATCTAAGGTCTTAACTCTTACTCTGGCCTAATAGCTAAGGTCTTCGACTCTTACTCTGGCCTAATAGCCAAGGTCTTAGACTCGTACTCTGGCCTACTGGTTAAGGTCTTAACTCTTACTCTGGCCTAATAGCTAAGGTCTTAGACTCGTACTATGGCCTACTGGTTAAGGTCTCAACTCTTACTCTGGCCTACTGGTTAAGGTCTTAACTCTTACTCTGGCCTAATAGCTAACGTCTTAACTCTTACTCTGGCCTAATAGCTAAGGTCTTAGACTCGTACTCTGGCCTACAGGTTAAGGTCTTAACTCTTACTCTGGCCTACTGGTTAAGGTCTTAACTCTTACTCTGGCCTAATAGCTAAGGTCTTAACTCTTACTCTGGCCTAATAGCTAAGGTCTTAGACTCGTACTCTGGCCTACTGGTTAAGGTCTTAACTCTTACTCTGGCCTACTGGTTAAGGTCTTAACTCTTACTCTGGCCTCCTGGTTAAGGTCTTAACACTTGTTCTGGCCTAATAGCTAAGGTCTTAGACTCGTACTATGGCCTACAGGTTAAGGTCTTAACTCTTTCTCTGGCCTACTGGTTAAGGTCTTAACTCTTACTCTGGCCTAATAGCTAAGGTCTTAGACTCGTACTCTGGCCTAATAACTAAGGTCTTAACTCTTACTCTGGCCTACTGGTTAATGTCTTAACTCTTTCTCTGGCCTAATAGCTAAGGTCTTAGACTCTTACTCTGGCCTAATGGTTAAGGTCTTAACTCTTACTCTGGCCTAATGGTTAAGATCTTAACTCTTACTCTGGCCTACTGGTAAAGGTCTTAGACTCTTACTCTGGCCTACAGGTTAAGGTCTTAACTCTTACTCTTGCCTACTGGTTAAGGTCTTAGACTCCTACTCTGGCCTACAGGTTAAGGTCTTAAATCTTACTCTGGCCTACTGGTTAAGGTCTTAACTCTTACTCTAGCCTAATAGCTAAGGTCTTAACTCTTACTCTGGCCTAATAGCTAAGGTCTTAACTCGTACTCTGGCCTAATAGCTAAGGTCTTAGACTCGTACTCTGGCCTACTGGTTTTGGTCTTAACTCTTACTCTGGCCTAATAGCTAAGGTCTTAGACTCGTACTATGGCCTACAGGTTAAGGTCTTAACTCTTACTCTGGCCTAATAGCTAAGGTCCTAGACTCGTACTCTGGCCTAAAGGTTAAGAACTTAACTCTTACTCTGGCCTAATAGCTAAGGTCTTAACACTTATTCTGGCCTAATAGCTAAGGTCTTAGACTCGTACTCTGGCCTAATGGTTAAGGTCTTAGACTCGTACTCTGGCCTACTGGTTAAGGTCTTAACTCTTACTCTGGCCTAATAGCTAAGGTCTTAGACTCGTACTCTGGCCTACTGGTTAAGGTCTTAACTCTTACTCTGGCCTACTGGTTAAGGTCTTAACTCTTACTCTGGCCTAATAGCTAAGGTCTTAGACTCGTACTCTGGCCTAATGGTTAAGGTCTTAGACTCTTACTCTGGCCTACTGGTTAAGGTCTTAACTCTTAATCTGGCCTACTGGTTAAGGTCTTAACTCTTACTCTGGCCTAGTGGTTAAGGTTTTAACTCTTACTCTGGCCTAATAGCTAAGGTCTTAACTCTTACTCTGGCCTACTTGTTAAGGTCTTAACTCTTACTCTGGCCTACAGGTTAAGGTCTTAACTCTTACTCTGGCCTAATGGTTAAGGTCTTAACTCTTACTCTGACCTAATAGCTAAGGTCTTAACTCTTATTCTGGCCTAATAGCTAAGGTCTTAGACTCGTACTCTGGCCTAATGGTTAAGGTCTTAGACTCTTTCTCTGGCCTACTGGTTAAGGTCTTAACTCTTACTCTGGCCTACTGGTTAAGGTCTTATCTCTTACTCTCGCCTACTGGTTAAGGTATTAACTCTTACTCTGGCCTAATAGCTAAGGTCTTAACTCGTACTCTGGCCTAATAGCTAAGGTCTTAGACTCGTACTCTGGCATACTGGTTTTGGTCTTAACTCTTACTCTGGCCTAATAGCTAAGGTCTTAACTCTTACTCTGGCCTAATAGCTAATGTCTTAGACTCGTCTTATGGCCTACAGGTTAAGGTCTTAACTCTTACTCTGGCCTAAAAGCTAAGGTCTTAGACCCGTACTCTAGCCTAAAGGTTAAGGTCTTAACTCTTACTCTGGCCTAATAGCTAAGGTCTTAGACTCGTACTCTGGCCTACTGGTTAAGGTCTTAACTCTTACTCTGGCCTAATAGCTAAGGTCTTAGAATCGTACTTTGGCCTACTGTTTAAGGTCTTAACTCTTACTCTGGCTTAATAGCTAAGGTCTTAACTCTTACTCTGGCCTACTGGGTAAGGTCTTAACTCTTACTCTGGCCTAATAGCTAAGGTCTTAACTCTTACTCTGGCCTAATAGCTAAGGTCTTAGACTCGTACTCTGGCCTACTGGTTAAGGTCTTAACTCTTACTCTGTCCTAATAGCTAAGGTCTTAGACTCGTTCTATGGCCTACAGGTTAAGGTCTTAGCTCTTACTCTGGCCTAATAGCTAAGGTCTTAGACTCGTACTCTGGCCTACTGCTTAAGGTCTTAACTCTTACTCTGGCCTAATAGCTAAGGTCTAAGACTCGTACTCTGGCCTAATGGTTAAGGTCTTAGTCTCTTACTCTGGCCTACTGGTTAAGGTCTGAACTCTTACTCTGGCCTACTGGTTAAGGTCTAAACTCTTACTCTGGCCTAATAGCTAAGGTCTTTACTCTTACTCTGGCCTAATAGCTAAGGTCTTAGACTCGTACTCTGGCCTACTGGTTAAGGTCTTAACTCTTACTCTGGCCTACTGCTTAAGGTCTTAACTCTTACTCTGGCCTAATAGCTAACGTCTTAACTCTTACTCTGGCCTAATAGCTAAGGTCTTAACTCTTACTCTGGCCTAATAGCTAAGGTCTTAGACTCGTACTCTGGCCTACAGGTTAAGGTCTTAACTCTTACTCTGGCCTACTGGTTAAGGTCTTAACTCTTACTCTGGCCTAATAGCTAAGATCTTAACTCTTACTCTGGCCTAATAGCTAATGTCTTAGACTCGTACTATCGCCTACAGGTTAAGGTCTTAACTCTTACTCTGGCCTACTGGTTAAGGTCTTAACTCTTACTCTGGCCTACTGGTTAAGGTCTTAACTCTTACTCTGGCCTAATAGCTAAGGTATTAGACTCGCACTATGGCCTACAGGTTAAGGTCTTAACTCTTACTCTGGCCTACTGGTTAAGGTCTTAACTCTTACTCTGGCCTAATAGCCAAGGTCTTAACCCTTACTCTGGCCTAATAGCTAAGGTCTTAGACTCTTACTCTGGCCTAATAGCCAAGGTCTTAGACTCGTACTCTGGCCTACTGGTTAAGGTCTTAATTCTTACTCTGGCCTAATAGCTAAAGTCTTAGACTCGTACTATGGCCTACTGGTTAAGGTCTCAACTCTTACTCTGGCCTACTGGTTAAGGTCTTAACTCTTACTCTGGCCTAATAGCTAACGTCTTAACTCTTACTCTGGCCTAATAGCTAAGGTCTTAGACTCGTACTCTGGCCTACAGGTTAAGGTCTTAACTCTTACTCTGGCCTACTGGTTAAGGTCTTAACTCTTACTCTGGCCTAATAGCTAAGGTCTTAACTCTTACTCTGGCCTAATAGCTAAGGTCTTGGACTCGTACTCTGGCCTACTGGTTAAGGTCTTAACTCTTACTCTGGCCTACTGGTTAAGGTCTTAACTCTTACTCTGGCCTACTGGTTAAGGTCTGAACACTTGCTCTGGCCTAATAGCTAAGGTCTTAGACTCGTACTATGGCCTACAGGTTAAGGTCTTAACTCTTTCTCTGGCCTACTGGTTAAGGTCTTAACCCTTACTCTGGCCTAATAGCTAAGGTCTTAGACTCGTACTCTGGCCTAATAGCTAAGGTCTTAACTCTTACTCTGGCCTACTGGTTAAGGTCTTAACTCTTACTCTGGCCTAATAGCTAAGGTCTTAGACTCTTACTCTGGCCTAATGGTTAAGGTCTTAACTCTTACTCTGGCCTAATGGTTAAGGTCTTAACTCTTACTCTGGCCTACTGGTAAAGGTCTTAACTCTTACTCTGGCCTACTGGTTAAGGTCTTAGACTCTTACTCTGGCCTACAGGTTAAGGTCTTAAATCTTACTCTAGCCTAATAGCTAAGGTCTTAACTCTTACTCTGGCCTAATAGCTAAGGTCTTAACTCGTACTCTGGCCTAATAGCTAAGGTCTTAGACTCGTACTCTGGCCCACTGGTTTTGGTCTTAATTCTTAATCTGGCCTAATAGCTAAGGTCTTAACTCTTACTCTGGCCTAATAGCTAAGGTCTTAGACTCGTACTATGGCCTACAGGTTAAGGTCTTAACTCTTACTCTGGCCTAATAGCTAAGGACTTAGACTCGTACTCTGGCCTAAAGGTTAAGGTCTTAACTCTTACTCTGGCCTAATAGCTAAGATCTTAACTCTTATTCTGGCCTAATAGCTAAGGTCTTAGACTCGTACTCTGGCCTAATGGTTAAGGTCTTAGACTCGTACTCTGGCCTAATGGTTAAGGTCTTAACTCTTACTCTGGCCTACTGGTTAAGGTCCTAACTCTTACTCTGGCCTAATAGCTAAGGTCTTAGACTCGTACTCTGGCCTACTGGTTAAGGTCTTAACTCTTACTCTGGCCTAATAGCTAAGGTCTTAGACTCGTACTTTGGCCTACCGGTTAAGGTCTTAACTCTTACTCTGGCCTAATAGCTAAGGTCTTAACTCTTACTCTGGCCTACTGGTTAAGGTCTTAACTCTTACTCTGGCCTAATAGCTAAGGTCTTAACTCTTACTCTGGCCTAATAGCTAAGGTCTTAGACTCGTACTCTGGCCTACTGGTTAAGGTCTCAACTCTTACTCTGGCCTACTGGTTAAGGGCTTAACTCTTACTCTGGCCTAATAGCTAAGGTCTTAGACTCGTACTCTGGCCTAATGGTTAAGGTCTTAGACTCTTACTCTGGCCTACTGGTTAAGGTCTTAACTCTTACTCTGGCCTACTGGTTAAGGTCTTAACTCTTACTCTGGCCTAATGGTTAAGGTCTTAACTCGTACTCTGGCCTAATAGCTGAGGTCTTAACTCTTACTCTGGCCTACTTGTTAAGGTCTTAACTCTTACTCTGGCCTACAGGTTAAGGTCTTAACTCTTACTCTGGCCTAATGGTTAAGGTCTTAACTCTTACTCTGGCTTAATAGCTAAGGTCTTAACTCTTACTCTGGCCTAATAGCTAAGGTCTTAACTCTTACTCTGGCCTAATAGCTAAGGTCTTAGACTCGTACTCTGGCCTACTGGTTAAGGTCTTAACTCTTACTCTGGCCTAATAGCTAAGGTCTTAGACTCATACTTTGGCCTACTGGTTAAGGTCTTAACTCTTACACTGGCCTAATAGCTAAGGTCTTAACTCTTACTCTGGCCTACTGGTTAAGGTCTTAACTCTTACTCTGGCCTAATAGCTAAGGTCTTAACTCTTACTCTGGCCTAATAGCTAAGGTCTTAGACTCGTACTCTGGCCTACAGGTTAAGGTCTTAACTCTTACTCTGGCCTACTGGTTAAGGTCTTAACTCTTACTCTGGCCTAATAGCTAAGATCTTAACTCTTACTCTGGCCTAATAGCTAATGTCTTAGACTCGTACTATCGCCTACAGGTTAAGGTCTTAACTCTTACTCTGGCCTACTGGTTAAGGTCTTAAGTCTTACTCTGGCCTACTGGTTAAGGTCTTAACTCTTACTCTGGCCTAATAGCTAAGGTATTAGACTCGTACTATGGCCTACAGGTTAAGGTCTTAACTCTTACTCTGGCCTAATAGCTAATGTCTTAACTCTTACTCTGGCCTAATAGCTAAGGTCTTATACTCTTACTGTGGCCTAATAGCCAAGGTCTTAGACTCGTACTCTGGCCTACTGGTTAAGGTCTTAACTCTTACTCTGGCCTAATAGCTAAGGTCTTAGACTCGTACTATGGCCTACTGGTTAAGGTCTCAACTCTTACTCTGGCCTACTGGTTAAGGTCTTAACTCTTACTCTGGCCTAATAGCTAACGTCTTAACTCTTACTCTGGCCTACTGGTTAAGGTCTTAACTCTTACTCTGGCCTTATAGCTAAGGTCTTAACTCTTACTCTGGCCTAATAGCTAAGGTCTTAGACTCGTACTTTGGCCTACCGGTTAAGGTCTTAACTCTTACTCTGGCCTAATAGCTAAGGTCTTAACTCTTACTCTGGCCTACTGGTTAAGGTCTTAACTCTTACTCTGGCCTAATAGCTAAGGTCTTAACTCTTACTCTGGCCTAATAGCTAAGGTCTTAGACTCGTACTCTGGCCTACTGGTTAAGGTCTCAACTCTTACTCTGGCCTACTGGTTAAGGGCTTAACTCTTACTCTGGCCTAATAGCTAAGGTCTTAGACTCGTACTCTGGCCTAATGGTTAAGGTCTTAGACTCTTACTCTGGCCTACTGGTTAAGGTCTTAACTCTTACTCTGGCCTACTGGTTAAGGTCTTAACTCTTACTCTGGCCTAATGGTTAAGGTCTTAACTCGTACTCTGGTCTAATAGCTGAGGTCTTAACTCTTACTCTGGCCTACTTGTTAAGGTCTTAACTCTTACTCTGGCCTACAGGTCAAGGTCTTAACTCTTACTCTGGCCTAATGGTTAAGGTCTTAACTCTTACTCTGGCTTAATAGCTAAGGTCTTAACTCTTACTCTGGCCTAATAGCTAAGGTCTTAACTCTTACTCTGGCCTAATAGCTAAGGTCTTAGACTCGTTCTCTGGCCTACTGGTTAAGGTCTTAACTCTTACTCTGGCCTAATAGCTAAGGTCTTAGACTCGTACTTTGGCCTACTGGTTAAGGTCTTAACTCTTACACTGGCCTAATAGCTAAGGTCTTAACTCTTACTCTGGCCTACTGGTTAAGGTCTTAACTCTTACTCTGGCCTAATAGCTAAGGTCTTAACTCTTACTCTGGCCTAATAGCTAAGGTCTTAGACTCGTACTCTGGCCTACAGGTTAAGGTCTTAACTCTTACTCTGGCCTACTGGTTAAGGTCTTAACTCTTACTCTGGCCTAATAGCTAAGATCTTAACTCTTACTCTGGCCTAATAGCTAATGTCTTAGACTCGTACTATCGCCTACAGGTTAAGGTCTTAACTCTTACTCTGGCCTACTGGTTAAGGTCTTAAGTCTTACTCTGGCCTACTGGTTAAGGTCTTAACTCTTACTCTGGCCTAATAGCTAAGGTATTAGACTTGTACTATGGCCTACAGGTTAAGGTCTTAACTCTTACTCTGGCCTAATAGCTAAGGTCTTAACTCTTACTCTGGCCTAATAGCTAAGGTCTTATACTCTTACTCTGGCCTAATAGCCAAGGTCTTAGACTCGTACTCTGGCCTACTGGTTAAGGTCTTAACTCTTACTCTGGCCTAATAGCTAAGGTCTTAGACTCGTACTATGGCCTACTGGTTAAGGTCTCAACTCTTACTCTGGCCTACTGGTTAAGGTCTTAACTCTTACTCTGGCCTAATAGCTAACGTCTTAACTCTTACTCTGGCCTACTGGTTAAGGTCTTAACTCTTACTCTGGCCTTATAGCTAAGGTCTTAACTCTTACTCTGGCCTAATAGCTAAGGTCTTAGACTCGTACTATGGCCTACAGGTTAAGGTCTTAACTCTTACTCTGGCCTACTGGTTAAGGTCTTAACTCTTACTCTAGCCTAATAGCTAAGGTCTTAACTCTTACTCTGGCCTAATAGCTAAGGTCTTAGACTATTACTCTGGCCTAATAGCTAAGGTCTTAGACTCGTACTATGGCCTACAGCTTAAGGTCTTAACTCTTACTCTGGCCTACTGGTTAAGGTCTTAACTCTTACTCTGGCCTAATAGCTAAGGTCTTAGACTCGTACTATGGCCTACAGCTTAAGGTCTTAACTCTTACTCAGGCCTACTGGTTAAGGTCTTAACTCTTACTCTGGCCTACTGGTTAAGGTCTTAACTCTTACTCTGGCCTACTGGTTAAGGTCTTAACTCTTACTCTGGCCTAATAGCTAAGGTCTTTACTCTTACTCTGGCCTAATAGCTAAGGTCTTAACTCTTACTCTGGCCTAATAGCTAAGGTCTTAGACTCTTAATCTGGCCTAATAGCTAAGGTCTTAGACTCGTACTCTGGCCTACTGGTTAAGGTCTTAACTCTTACTCTGGCCTAATAGCTAAGGTCTTAGACTCGTACTATGGCCTACTGGTTAAGGTCTTAACTCTTACTCTGGCCTACTGGTTAAGGTCTTAACTCTTACTCTGGCCTAATAGCTAATGTCTTAACTCTTACACTGGCCTAATAGCTAAGGTCTTAGACTCGTACTCTGGCCTACTGGTTAAGGTCTTAACTCTTACTCTGGCCTACTGGTTAAGATCTTAACTCTTACTCTGGCCTACTGCTTAAGGTCTTAACTCTTACTCTGGCCTAATAGCTAACGTCTTAACTCTTACTCTGGCCTAATAGCTAAGGTCTTAACTCTTACTCTGGCCTAATAGCTAAGGTCGTAGACTCGTACTCTGGCCTACAGGTTAAGGTCTTAACTCTTACTCTGGCCTACTGGTTAAGGTCTTAACTCTTACTCTGGCCTAATAGCTAAGATCTTAACTCTTACTCTGGCCTAATAGCTAATGTCTTAGACTCGTACTATCGCCTACAGGTTAAGGTCTTAACTCTTACTCTGGCCTACTGGTTAAGGTCTTAACTCTTACTCTGGCCTACTGGTTAAGGTCTTAACTCTTACTCTGGCCTAATAGCTAAGATATTAGACTTGTACTATGGCCTACAGGTTAAGGTCTTAACTCTTACTCTGGCATACTGGTTAAGGTCTTAACTCTTACTCTGGCCTACTGGTTAAGGTCTTAACTCTTACTCTGGCATAATATCTAAGGTCTTAACTCTTACTCTGGCCTAATAGCTAAGGTCTTCGACTCTTACTCTGGCCTAATAGCCAAGGTCTTAGACTCGTACTCTGGCCTACTGGTTAAGGTCTTAACTCTTACTCTGGCCTAATAGCTAAGGTCTTAGACTCGTACTATGGCCTACTGGTTAAGGTCTCAACTCTTACTCTGGCCTACTGGTTAAGGTCTTAACTCTTACTCTGGCCTAATAGCTAACGTCTTAACTCTTACTCTGGCCTAATAGCTAAGGTCTTAGACTCGTACTCTGGCCTACAGGTTAAGGTCTTAACTCTTACTCTGGCCTACTGGTTAAGGTCTTAACTCTTACTCTGGCCTAATAGCTAAGGTCTTAACTCTTACTCTGGCCTAATAGCTAAGGTCTTAGACTCGTACTCTGGCCTACTGGTTAAGGTCTTAACTCTTACTCTGGCCTACTGGTTAAGGTCTTAACTCTTACTCTGGCCTCCTGGTTAAGGTCTTAACACTTGTTCTGGCCTAGTAGCTAAGGTCTTAGACTCGTACTATGGCCTACAGGTTAAGGTCTTAACTCTTTCTCTGGCCTACTGGTTAAGGTCTTAACTCTTACTCTGGCCTAATAGCTAAGGTCTTAGACTCGTACTCTGGCCTAATAACTAAGGTCTTAACTCTTACTCTGGCCTACTGGTTAAGGTCTTAACTCTTTCTCTGGCCTAATAGCTAAGGTCTTAGACTCTTACTCTGGCCTAATGGTTAAGGTCTTAACTCTTACTCTGGCCTAATGGTTAAGATCTTAACTCTTACTCTGGCCTACTGGTAAAGGTCTTAGACTCTTACTCTGGCCTACAGGTTAAGGTCTTAACTCTTACTCTTGCCTACTGGTTAAGGTCTTAGACTCCTACTCTGGCCTACAGGTTAAGGTCTTAAATCTTACTCCGGCCTACTGGTTAAGGTCTTAACTCTTACTCTAGCCTAATAGCTAAGGTCTTAACTCTTACTCTGGCCTAATAGCTAAGGTCTTAACTCGTACTCTGGCGTAATAGCTAAGGTCTTAGACTCGTACTCTGGCCTACTGGTTTTGGTCTTAACTCTTACTCTGGCCTAATAGCTAAGGTCTTAGACTCGTACTATGGCCTACAGGTTAAGGTCTTAACTCTTACTCTGGCCTAATAGCTAAGGTCCTAGACTCGTACTCTGGCCTAAAGGTTAAGAACTTAACTCTTACTCTGGCCTAATAGCTAAGGTCTTAACACTTATTCTGGCCTAATAGCTAAGGTCTTAGACTCGTACTCTGGCCTAATGGTTAAGGTCATAGACTCGTACTCTGGCCTACTGGTTAAGGTCTTAACTCTTACTCTGGCCTAATAGCTAAGGTCTTAGACTCGTACTCTGGCCTACTGGTTAAGGTCTTAACTCTTACTCTGGCCTACTGGTTAAGGTCTTAACTCTTACTCTGGCCTAATAGCTAAGGTCTTAGACTCGTACTCTGGCCTAATGGTTAAGGTCTTAGACTCTTACTCTGGCCTACTGGTTAAGGTCTTAACTCTTAATATGGCCTACTGGTTAAGGTCTTAACTCTTACTCTGGCCTAGTGGTTAAGGTTTTAACTCTTACTCTGGCCTAATAGCTAAGGTCTTAACTCTTACTCTGGCCTACTTGTTAAGGTCTTAACTCTTACTCTGGCCTACAGGTTAAGGTCTTAACTCTTACTCTGGCCTAATGGTTAAGGTCTTAACTCTTACTCTGGCTTAATAGCTAAGGTCTCAACTCTTACTCTGGCCTAATAGCTAAGGTCTTAACTCATACTCTGGCCTATTAGCTAAGGTGTTAGACTCGTACTCTGGCCTAATGGTTAAGGTCTTAGACGCGTACTCTGGCCTAATGGTTAAGGTCTTAACTCTTACTCTGGCCTAATAGCTAAGGTCTTAGACTCGTACTCTGGCCTAATAGCTAAGGTCTTAACTCTTACTCTGGCCTAATAGCTAAGGTCTTAGACTCGTACTGTGGCCTAATAGCTAAGGTTTTAGACTCGTACTCTGGCCTAATGATTAAGGTCTTAACTCTTACTCTGGCCTAATAGCTAAGGTCTTAGACTCGTACTATGGCCTACAGGTTAAGGTCTTAACTCTTTCTCTGGCCTACTGGTTAAGGTCTTAACTCTTACTCTGGCCTAATAGCTAAGGTCTTAGACTCGTACTCTGGCCTAATAGCTAAGGTCTTAACTCTTACTCTGGCCTACTGGTTAAGGTCTTAACTCTTACTCTGGCCTAATAGCTAAGGTCTTAAACTCTTACTCTGGCCTAATGGTTCAGGTCTTAACTCTTACTCTGGCCTACTGGTAAAGGTCTTAGACTCTTACTCTGGCCTACAGGTTAAGGTCTTAACTCTTACTCTGGCCTACTGGTTAAGGTCTTAGACTCTTACTCTGGCCTACAGGTTAAGGTCTTAACTCTTACTCTGGCCTACTGGTTAAGGTCTTAACTCTTACTCTAGCCTAATAGCTAAGGTCTTAACTCTTACTCTGGCCTAATAGCTAAGGTCTTAACTCGTACTCTGGCCTAATAGCTAAGGTCTTAGACTCGTACTCTGGCCTACTGGTTAAGGTCTTAACTCTTACTCTGGCCTAATAGCTAAGGTCTTAACTCTTACTCTGGCCTAATAGCTAAGGTCTTAGACTCGTACTATGGCCTACAGGATAAGGTCTTAACTCTTACTCTGGCCTAATAGCTAAGGTCTTAGACTCGTACTCTGGCCTAAAGGTTAAGGTCTTAACTCTTACTCTGGCCTAATAGCTAAGGTCTTAACTCTTACTCTGGCCTACTTGTTAAGGTCTTAACTCTTACTCTGGCCTACAGGTTAAGGTCTTAACTCTTACTCTGGCCTAATGGTTAAGGTCTTAACTCTTACTCTGGCTTAATAGCTAAGGTCTCAACTCTTACTCTGGCCTAATAGCTAAGGTCTTAACTCGTACTCTGGCCTATTAGCTAAGGTCTTAGACTCGTACTCTGGCCTAATGGTTAAGGTCTTAGACTCGTACTCTGGCCTAATGGCTAAGGTCTTAGACTCGTACTCTGGCCTAATAGCTAAGGTCTTAACTCTTACTCTGGCCTAATAGCTAAGGTCTTAGACTCTTTCTCTGGCCTAATGGTTCAGGTCTTAACTCTTACTCTGGCCTACTGGTAAAGGTCTTAGACTCTTACTCTGGCCTACAGGTTAAGGTCTTAACTCTTACTCTGGCCTACTGGTTAAGGTCTTAGACTCTTACTCTGGCCTACAGGTTAAGGTCTTAACTCTTACTCTGGCCTACTGGTTAAGGTCTTAACTCTTACTCTAGCCTAATAGCTAAGGTCTTAACTCTTACTCTGGCCTAATAGCTAAGGTCTTAACTCGTACTCTGGCCTAATAGCTAAGTTCTTAGACTCGTACTCTGGCCTACTGGTTAAGGTCTTAACGCTTACTCTGGCCTAATAGCTAAGGTCTTAACTCTTACTCTGGCCTAATAGCTAAGGTCTTAGACTCGTACTATGGCCTACAGGTTAAGGTCTTAACTCTTACTCTGGCCTAATAGCTAAGGTCTTAGACTCGTACTCTGGCCTAAAGGTTAAGGTCTTAACTCTTACTCTTGCCTAATAGCTAAGGTCTTAACTCTTACTCTGGCCTACTTGTTAAGGTCTTAACTCTTACTCTGGCCTACAGGTTAAGGTCTTAACTCTTACTCTGGCCTAATGGTTAAGGTCTTAACTCTTACTCTGGCTTAATAGCTAAGGTCTCAACTCTTACTCTGGCCTAATAGCTAAGGTCTTAACTCGTACTCTGGCCTATTAGCTAAGGTCTTAGACTCGTACTCTGGCCTAATGGTTAAGGTCTTAGACTCGTACTCTGGCCTAATGGTTAAGGTCTTAACTCTTACTCTGGCCTAATAGCTAAGGTCTTAGACTCGTACTCTGGCCTAATAGCTAAGGTCTTAACTCTTACTCTGGCCTAATAGCTAAGGTCTTAGACTCGTACTGTGGCCTAATAGCTAAGGTCTTAGACTCGTACTCTGGCCTAATGATTAAGGTCTTAACTCTTACTCTGGCCTAATAGCTAAGGTCTTAGACTTGTACTATGGCCTACAGGTTAAGGTCTTAACTCTTTCTCTGGCCTACTGGTTAAGGTCTTAACTCTTACTCTGGCCTAATAGCTAAGGTCTTAGACTCGTACTCTGGCCTAATAGCTAAGGTCTTAACTCTTACTCTGGCCTACTGGTTAAGGTTTTAACTCTTACTCTGGCCTAATAGCTAAGGTCTTAGACTCTTACTCTGGCCTAATGGTTCAGGTCTTAACTCTTACTCTGGCCTACTGGTAAAGGTGTTAGACTCTTACTCTGGCCTACAGGTTAAGGTCTTAACTCTTACTCTGGCCTACTGGTTAAGGTCTTAGACTCTTACTCTGGCCTACAGGTTAAGGTCTTAACTCTTACTCTGGCCTACTGGTTAAGGTCTTAACTCTTACTCTAGCCTAATAATTAAGGTCTTAACTCTTACTCTGGCCTAATAGCTAAGGTCTTAACTCGTACTCTGGCCTAATAGCTAAGGTCTTAGACTCGTACTCTGGCCTACTGGTTAAGGTCTTAACTCTTACTCTGGCCTAATAGCTAAGGTCTTAACTCTTACTCTGGCCTAATAGCTAAGGTCTTAGACTCGTACTATGGCCTACAGGTTAAGGTCTTAACTCTTACTCTGGCCTAATAGCTAAGGTCTTAGACTCGTACTCTGGCCTAAAGGTTAAGGTCTTAACTCTTACTCTGGCCTAATAGCTAAGGTCTTAACTCTTACTCTGGCCTACTTGTTAAGGTCTTAACTCTTACTCTGGCCTACAGGTTAAGGTCTTAACTCTTACTCTGGCCTAATGGTTAAGGTCTTAACTCTTACTCTGGCTTAATAGCTAAGGTCTCAACTCTTACTCTGGCCTAATAGCTAAGGTCTTAACTCGTACTCTGGCCTATTAGCTAAGGTCTTAGACTCGTACTCTGGCCTAATGGTTAAGGTCTTAGACTCGTACTCTGGCCTAATGGTTAAGGTCTTAACTCTTACTCTGGCCTAATAGCTAAGGTCTTAGACTCGTACTCTGGCCAAATAGCTAAGGTCTTAACTCTTACTCTGGCCTAATAGCTAAGGTCTTAGACTCGTACTGTGGCCTAATAGCTAAGGTTTTAGACTCGTACTCTGGCCTAATGATTAAGGTCTTAACTCTTACTCTGGCCTAATAGCTAAGGTCTTAGACTCGTACTATGGCCTACAGGTTAAGGTCTTAACTCTTTCTCTGGCCTACTGGTTAAGGTCTTAACTCTTACTCTGGCCTAATAGCTAAGGTCTTAGACTCGTACTCTGGCCTAATAGCTAAGGTCTTAACTCTTACTCTGGCCTACTGGTTAAGGTCTTAACACTTACTCTGGCCTAATAGCTAAGGTCTTAGACTCTTACTCTGGCCTAATGGTTCAGGTCTTAACTCTTACTCTGGCCTACTGGTAAAGGTCTTAGACTCTTACTCTGGCCTACAGGTTAAGGTCTTAACTCTTACTCTGGCCTACTGGTTAAGGTCTTAGACTCTTACTCTGGCCTACAGGTTAAGGTCTTAACTCTTACTCTGGCGTACTGGTTAAGGTCTTAACTCTTACTCTAGCCTAATAGCTAAGGTCTTAACTCTTACTCTGGCCTAATAGCTAAGGTCTTAGACTCTTACTCTGGCCTACTGGTTAAGGTCTTAACTCTTACTCTGGCCTAATAGCTAAGGTCTTAACTCTTACTCTGGCCTAATAGCTAAGGTCTTAGACTCGTACTATGGCCTACAGGTTAAGGTCTTAACTCTTACTCTGGCCTAATAGCTAAGGTCTTAGACTCGTACTCTGGCCTAAAGGTTAAGGTCTTAACTCTTACTCTGGCCTAATAGCTAAGGTTTTAACTCTTATTCTGGCCTAATAGCTAAGGTCTTAGACTCGTACTCTGGCCTAATGGTTAAGGTCTTAGACTCGTACTCTGGCCTAATGGTTAGGGTCTTAACTCTTACTCTGGCCTACTGGTTAAGGTCTTAACTCTTACTCTGGCCTAATAGCTAAGGTCTTAGACTCGTACTCTGGCCTACTGGTTAAGGTCTTAACTCTTACTCTGGCCTAATAGCTAAGGTCTTAGACTCTTACTTTGGCCTACTGGTTAAGGTCTTAACTCTTACTCTGGCCTAATAGCTAAGGTCTTAACTCTTACTCTGGCCTACTGGTTAAGGTCTTAACTCTTACTCTGGCCTAATAGCTAAGGTCTTAACTCTTACTCTGGCCTAATAGCTAAGGTTTTAGACTCGTACTCTGACCTACTGGTTAAGGTCTTAACTCTTACTCTGGCCTAATAGCTAAGGTCTTAGACTCGTACTCTGGCCTAATGGTTAAGGTCTTAGACTCTTACTCTGGCCTACTGGTTAACGTCTTAACACTTACTCTGGCCTACTGGTTAAGGTCTTAACTCTTACTCTGGCCTAATGGTTAAGGTCTTAACTCTTACTCTGGCCTAATAGCTAAGGTCTTAACTCTTACTCTGTCCTACTTGTTAAGGTCTTAACTCTTACTCTGGCCTACAGGTTAAGATCTTAACTCTTACTCTGGCCTAAGGGTTAAGGTCTTAACTCTTACTCTGGCTTAATAGCTAAGGTCTTAACTCTTACTCTGGCCTAATAGCTAAGGTCTTAACTCTTACTCTGGCATAATAGCTAAGGTTTTAGACTCGTACTCTGGCCTAATGGTTAAGGTCTTAGACTCGTACTCTGGCCTAATGGTTAAGGTCTTAACTCTTACTCTGGCGTAATAGCTAAGGTCTTAGACTCGTACTCTGGCCTAATAGCTAAGGTCTTAACTCTTACTCTAGCCTAATAGCTAAGGTCTTAGACTCGTACTCTGGCCTAATAGCTAAGGTCTTAACTCTTACTCTGGCCTACTGGTTAAGGTCTTTACTCTTACTCTGGCCTAATAGCTAAGGTCTTAGACTCTTACTCTGGCCCAATGGTTAAGGTCTTAACTCTTACTCTGGCCTAATGGTTAAGGTCTTAACTCTTACTCTGGCCTAATGGTTAAGGTCTTAACTCTTACTCTGGCCTAATAGCTAAGGTCTTAACTATTACTCTGGCATAATAGCTAAGGTTTTAGACTCGTACTCTGGCCTAATGGTTAAGGTCTTAGACTCGTACTCTGGCCTAATGGTTAAGGTCTTAACTCTTACTCTGGCGTAATAGCTAAGGTCTTAGACTCGTACTCTGGCCTAATAGCTAAGGTCTTAACTCTTACTCTAGCCTAATAGCTAAGGTCTTAGACTCGTACTCTGGCCTAATAGCTAAGGTCTTAACTCTTACTCTGGCCTACTGGTTAAGGTCTTTACTCTTACTCTGGCCTAATAGCTAAGGTCTTAGACTCTTACTCTGGCCTAATGGTTAAGGTCTTAACTCTTACTCTGGCCTAATGGTTAAGGTCTTAACTCTTACTCTGGCCTACTGGTAAAGTTCTTAGACTCTTACTCTGGTCTACAGGTTAAGGTCTTAACTCTTACTCTGGCCTACTAGTTAAGGTCTTAGACTCTTACTCTGGCCTACAGGTTAAGGTCTTAACTCTTACTCTGGCCTACTGGTTAAGGTATTAACTCTTACTATAGCCTAATAGCTAAGGTCTTAACTCTTACTCTGGCCTAATAGCTAAGGTCTTAGACTCGTACACTGGCCTACTGGTTAAGGTCTTAACTCTTACTCTGGCCTAATAGCTAAGGTCTTAACTCTTACTCTGGCCTAATAGCTAAGGTCTTAGACTCGTACTATGGCCTACAGGTTAAGTTCTTAACTCTTACTCTGACCTAATAGCTAAGGTCTTAGACTCGTACTGTGGCCTAAAGGTTAAGGTCTTAACTCTTACTCTGGCCTAATAGCTAAGGTCTTAACTCTTATTCTGGCCTAATACCTAAGGTCTTAGACTCGTACTCTGGCCTAATGGTTAAGGTCTTAGACTCTTACTCTGGCCTACTGGTTAAGGTCTTAACTCTTACTCTGGCCTACTGGTTAAGGTCTTATCTCTTACTCTCGCCTACTGGTTAAGGTCTTAACTCTTACTCTGGCCTAATAGCTAAGGTCTTAACTCGTACTCTGGCCTAATAGCTAAGGTCTTAGACTCGTACTCTGGCCTACTGGTTTTGGTCTTAACTCTTACTCTGGCCTAATAGCTAAGGTCTTAACTCTTACTCTGGCCTAATAGCTAAGGTCTTAGACTCGTACTATGGCCTACAGGTTAAGGTCTTAACTCTTACTCTGGCCTAAAAGCTAAGGTCTTAGACTCGTACTCTAGCCTAAAGGTTAAGGTCTTAACTCTTACCCTGGCCTGATAGCTAAGGTCTTAGACTCGTACTCTGGCCTACTGGTTAAGGTCTTAACTCTTACTCTGGCCTAATAGCTAAGGTCTTAGAATCGTACTTTGGCCTACTGTTTAAGGTCTTAACTCTTACTCTGGCTTAATAGCTAAGGTCTTAACTCTTACTCTGGCCTACTGGGTAAGGTCTTAACTCTTACTCTGGCCTAATAGCTAAGGTCTTAACTCTTACTCTGGCCTACTAGCTAAGGTCTTAGACTCGTACTCTGGCCTACTGGTTAAGGTCTTAACTCTTACTCTGGCCTACTGGTTAAGGTCTTAACTCTTACTCTGGCCTAATAGCTAAGGTCTTAACTCTTACTCTGGCCTACTTGTTAAGGTCTTAACTCTTACTCTGGCCTACAGGTTAAGGTCTTAACTCTTACTCTGGCCTAAGGGTTAAGGTCTTAACTCTTACTCTGGCTTAATAGCTAAGGTCTTAACTCTTACTCTGGCCTAATAGCTGAGGTCTTAACTCTTACTCTGGCCTAATAGCTAAGGTTTTAGACTCGTACTCTGGCCTAATGGTTAAGGTCTTAGACTCGTACTCTGGCCTAATGGTTAAGGTCTTAACTCTTACTCTGGCGTAATAGCTAAAGTCTTAGACTCGTACTCTGGCCTAATAGCTAAGGTCTTAACTCTTACTCTGGCCTAATAGCTAAGGTCTTAGACTCGTACTCTGGCCTAATAGCTAAGGTTTTAGACTCGTACTCTGGCCTAATGATTAAGGTCTTAACTCTTACTCTGGCCTAATAGCTAAGGTCTTAGACTCGTACTATGGCCTACAGGTTAAGGTCTTAACTCTTTCTCTGGCCTACTGGTTAAGGTCTTAACTCTTACTCTGGCCTAATAGCTAAGGTCCTAGACTCGTACTCTGGCCTAATAGCTAAGGTCTTAACTCTTACTCTGGCCTACTGGTTAAGGTCTTTACTCTTACTCTGGCCTAATAGCTAAGGTCTTAGACTCTTACTCTGGCCTAATGGTTAAGGTCTTAACTCTTACTCTGGCCTACTGGTTATGGTCTTAACTCTTACTCTGGCCTAATGGTTAAGGTCTTAACTCTTACTCTGGCCTAATAGCTAAGGTCTTAACTCTTACTCTGGCCTACTTGTTAAGGTCTTAACTCTTACTCTGGCCTACAGGTTAAGGTCTTAACTCTTACTCTGGCCTAAGGGTTAAGGTCTTAACTCTTACTCTGGCTTAATAGCTAAGGTCTTAACTCTTACTCTGGCCTAATAGCTAAGGTCTTAACTCTTATTCTGGCATAATAGCTAAGGTTTTAGACTCGTACTCTGGCCTAATGGTTAAGGTCTTAGACTCGTACTCTGGCCTAATGGTTAAGGTCTTAACTCTTACTCTGGCGTAATAGCTAAGGTCTTAGACTCGTACTCTGGTCTAATAGCTAAGGTCTTAACTAGGCCTGGACGGTAAATTCCGTTCCGCTCGCGGAATTTGCGGAATTTGTGTAATTTCGCGTTCCGCGGAGACCGCGAAATTGCCCAAAATTCTGCTTTCCGCGATTTCGCGAAATTTTTTGCTTGTTCGCGTTCTTAAAATGCGTGTTCGCGAGATATTTCTCCCCGAGCACGCAAACAGCAATTGTGAACAGGAAAAAGCATCGCGAACAAGCAACTACGCGTGTTCGCGGAATTTCTGCGTGTTCGCGGAGATTTTTTACCGTTTCGCGGAGATTTGCGTAACGCGATTACGCAAGTTCCGCCCACCCCTAGTCTTAACTCTTACTCTGGCCTAATAGCTAAGGTCTTAGACTCGTACTCTGGACTAATAGCTAAGGTTTTAGACTCGTACTCTGGCCTAATGATTAAGGGCTTAACTCTTACTCTGGCCTAATAGCTAAGGTCTTAGACTCGTACTATGGCCTACAGGTTAAGGTCTTAACTCTTTCTCTGGCCTATTGGTTAAGGTCTTAACTCTTACTCTGGCCTACTGGTTAAGGTCTTTACTCTTACTCTGGCCTAATAGCTAAGGTCTTAACTCTTACTCTGGCCTACTGGTAAAGTTCTTAGACTCTTACTCTGGCCTACAGGTTAAGGTCTTAACTCTTACTCTGGCCTACTAGTTAAGGTCTTAGACTCTTACTCTGGCCTACATGTTAAGGTCTTAACTCTTACTCTGGCCTACTGGTTAAGGTCTTTACTCTTACTCTGGCCTAATAGCTAAGGTCTTAACTCTTACTCTGGCCTACTGGTAAAGTTCTTAGACTCTTACTCTGGCCTACAGGTTAAGGTCTTAACTCTTACTCTGGCCTACTAGTTAAGGTCTTAGACTCTTACTCTGGCCTACATGTTAAGGTCTTAACTCTTACTCTGGCCTACTGGTTAAGGTCTTAACTCTTACTATAGCCTAATAGCTAAGGTCTTAACTCTTACTATGGCCTAATAGCTAAGGTCTTA
This sequence comes from Triturus cristatus, assembly GCF_964204655.1. Lineage (NCBI taxonomy): Eukaryota > Metazoa > Chordata > Amphibia > Caudata > Salamandridae > Triturus > Triturus cristatus. Next base: position 661,583 of record NC_140582.1, on the reverse strand, counting down.
ACTCGTACTCTGGCCTAATAGCTAAGGTCTTAGACTCGTACTCTGGCCTACTGGTTAAGGTCTTAACTCTTACTCTGGCCTAATAGCTAAGGTCTTAACTCTTACTCTGGCCTAATAGCTAAGGTCTTAGACTCGTACTATGGCCTACAGGTTAAGGTCTTAACTCTTACTCTGGCCTAATAGCTAAGGTCTTAGACTCGTACTGTGGCCTAAAGGTTAAGGTCTTAACTCTTACTCTGGCCTAATAGCTAAGGTCTTAACTCTTATTCTGGCCTAATAGCTAAGGTCTTAGACTCGTACTCTGGTCTAATGATTAAGGTCTTAGACTCTTACTCTGGCCTACTGGTTAAGGTCTTAACTCTTACTCTGGCCTACTGGTTAAGGTCTTATCTCTTACTCTCGCCTACTGGTTAAGGTCTTAACTCTTACTCTGGCCTAATAGCTAAGGTCTTAACTCGTACTCTGGTCTAATAGCTAAGGTCTTAGACTCGTACTCTGGCCTACTAGTTTTGGTCTTAACTCTTACTCTGGCCTAATAGCTAAGGTCTTAACACTTACTCTGGCCTAATAGCTAAGGTCTTAGACTCGTACTATGGCCTACAGGTGAAGGTCTTAACTCTTACTCTGGCCTAAAAGCTAAGGTCTTAGACTCGTACTCTAGCCTAAAGGTTAAGGTCTTAACTCTTACTCTGGCCTAATAGCTAAGGTCTTAGACTCGTACTCTGGCCTACTGGTTAAGGTCTTAACTCTTACTCTGGCCTAATAGCTAAGGTCTTAGAATCAGACTTTGGCCTACTGTTTAAGGTCTTAACTCTTACTCTGGCTTAACAGCTAAGGTCTTAACTCTTACTCTGGCCTACTGGGTAAGGTCTTAACTCTTACTATGGCCTAATAGCTAAGGTCTTAACTCTTACTCTGGCCTAATAGCTAAGGTCTTAGACTCGTACTCTGGCCTACTGGTTAAGGTCTTAACTCTTACTCTGGCCTACTGGTTAAGGTCTTAACTCTTACTCTGGCCTAATAGCTAAGGTCTTAACTCTTACTCTGGCCTACTTGTTAAGGTCTTAACTCTTACTCTGGCCTACAGGTTAAGGTCTTAACTCTTACTCTGGCCTAAGGGTTAAGGTCTTAACTCTTACTCTGGCTTAATAGCTAAGGTCTTAACTCTTACTCTGGCCTAATAGCTAAGGTCTTAACTCTTACTCTGGCCTAATAGCTAAGGTTTTAGACTCGTACTCTGGCCTAATGGTTAAGGTCTTAGACTCGTACTCTGGCCTAATGGTTAAGGTCTTAACTCTTACTCTGGCGTAATAGCTAAGGTCTTAGACTCGTACTCTGGCCTAATAGCTAAGGTCTTAACTCTTACTCTGGCCTAATAGCTAAGGTCTTAAACTCGTACTCTGGCCTAATAGCTAAGGTCTTAGACTCGTACTATGGCCTACAGGTTAAGGTCTTAACTCTTTCTCTGGCCTACTGGTTAAGGTCTTAACTCTTACTCTGGCCTAATAGCTAAGGTCTTAGACTCGTACTCTGGCCTAATAGCTAAGGTCTTAACTCTTACTCTGGCCTACTGGTTAAGGTCTTCACTCTTACTCTGGCCTAATAGCTAAGGTCTTAGACTCTTACTCTGGCCTAATGGTTAAGGTCTTAACTCTTACTCTGGCCTAATGGTTAAGGTCTTAACTCTTACTCTGGCCTACTGGTAATGTTCTTAGACTCCTACTCTGGCCTACAGGTTAAGGTCTTAACTCTTACTCTGGCCTACTAGTTAAGGTCTTAGACTCTTACTCTGGCCTACAGGTTAAGGTCTTAACTCTTACTCTGGCCTACTGGTTAAGGTCTTAACTCTTACTATAGCCTAATAGCTAAGGTCTTAACTCTTACTCTGGCCTAATAGCTAAGGTCTTAACTCGTACTCTGGCCTAATAGCTAAGGTCTTAGACTCGTACTCTGGCCTACTGGTTAAGGTCTTAACTCTTACTCTGGCCTAATAGCTAAGGTCCTAACTCTTACTCTGGCCTAATAGCTAAGGTCTTAGACTCGTACTATGGCCTACAGGTTAAATTCTTAACTCTTACTCTGGCCTAATAGCTAAGGTCTTAGACTCGTACTCTGGCCTAAAGGTTAAGGTCTTAACTCTTACTCTGGCCTAATAGCTAAGGTCTTAACTCTTATTCTGGCCTAATAGCTAAGGTCTTAGACTCATACTCTGGCCTAATGGTTAAGGTCTTAGACTCTTACTCTGGCCTACTGGTTAAGGTCTTAACTCTTACTCTGGCCTACTGGTTAAGGTCTTATCTCTTACTCTCGCCTACTGGTTAAGGTCTTAACTCTTACTCTGGCCTAATAGCTAAGGTCTTAGACTCGTACTATGGCCTACAGGTTAAGGTCTTAACTCTTTCTCTGGCCTACTGGTTAAGGTCTTAACTCTTACTCTGGCCTAATAGCTAAGGTCTTAGCTCTTACTCTGGCCTACTTGTTAAGGTCTTAACTCTTACTCTGGCCTACAGGTTAAGGCCTTAACTCTTACTCTGGCCTAAGGGTTAAGGTCTTAACTCTTACTCTGGCTTAATAGCTAAGGTCTTAACTCTTACTCTGGCCTAATAGCTAAGGTCTTAACTCTTACTCTGGCCTAATAGCTAAGGTTTTAGACTCGTACTCTGGCCTAATAGCTAAGGTCTTAGACTCGTACTCTGGTCTAATGGTTAAGGTCTTAGACTCTTACTCTGGCCTACTGGTTAAGGTCTTAACTCTTACTCTGGCCTACTGGTTAAGGTCTTATCTCTTACTCTCGCCTACTGGTTAAGGTCTTAACTCTTACTCTGGCCTAATAGCTAAGGTCTTAACTCGTACTCTGGTCTAATAGCTAAGGTCTTAGACTCGTACTCTGGCCTACTGGTTTTGGTCTTAACTCTTACTCTGGCCTAATAGCTAAGGTCTTAACACTTACTCTGGCCTAATAGCTAAGGTCTTAGACTCGTACTATGGCCTACAGGTTAAGGTCTTAACTCTTACTCTGGCCTAAAAGCTAAGGTCTTAGACTCGTACTCTAGCCTAAAGGTTAAGGTCTTAACTCTTACTCTGGCCTTATAGCTAAGGTCTTAGACTCGTACTCTGGCCTACTGGTTAAGGTCCTAACTCTTACTCTGGCCTAATAGCTAAGGTCTTAGAATCAGACTTTGGCCTACTGTTTAAGGTCTTAACTCTTACTCTGGCTTAATAGCTAAGGTCTTAACTCTTACTCTGGCCTAATAGCTAAGGTCTTAGACTCGTACTCTGGCCTACTGGTTAAGGTCTTAACTCTTACTCTGGCCTACTGGTTAAGGTCTTAACTCTTACTCTGGCCTAATAGCTAAGGTCTTAACTCTTACTCTGGCCTACTTGTTAAGGTCTTAACTCTTACTCTGGCCTACAGGTTAAGGTCTTAACTCTTACTCTGGCCTAAGGGTTAAGGTCTTAACTCTTACTCTGGCTTAATAGCTAAGGTCTTAACTCTTACTCTGGCCTAATAGCTAAGGTCTTAACTCTTACTCTGGCCTAATAGCTAAGGTTTTAGACTCGTACTCTGGCCTAATGGTTAAGGTCTTAGACTCGTACTCTGGCCTAATGGTTAAGGTCTTAACTCTTACTCTGGCGTAATAGCTAAGGTCTTAAACTCGTACTCTGGCCTAATAGCTAAGGTCTTAACTCTTACTCTGGCCTAATAGCTAAGGTCTTAAACTCGTACTCTGGCCTAATAGCTAAGGTTTTAGACTCGTACTCTGGCCTAATGATTAAGGTCTTAACTCTTACTCTGGCCTAATAGCTAAGGTCTTAGACTCGTACTATGGCCTACAGGTTAAGGTCTTAACTCTTTCTCTGGCCTACTGGTTAAGGTCTTAACTCTTACTCTGGCCTAATAGCTAAGGTCTTAGACTCGTACTCTGGCCTAATAGCTAAGGTCTTAACTCTTACTCTGGCCTACTGGTTAAGGTCTTCACTCTTACTCTGGCCTAATAGCTAAGGTCTTAGACTCTTACTCTGGCCTAATGGTTAAGGTCTTAACTCTTACTCTGGCCTAATGGTTAAGGTCTTAACTCTTACTCTGGCCTACTGGTAAAGTTCTTAGACTCCTACTCTGGCCTACAGGTTAAGGTCTTAACTCTTACTCTGGCCTACTAGTTAAGGTCTTAGACTCTTACTCTGGCCTACAGGTTAAGGTCTTAACTCTTACTCTGGCCTACTGGTTAAGGTCTTAACTCTTACTATAGCCTAATAGCTAAGGTCTTAGACTCGTACTCTGGCCTACTGGTTAAGGTCTTAACTCTTACTGTGGCCTACTGGTTAAGGTCTTAACTCTTACTCTGGCCTAATAGCTAAGGTCTTAACTCTTACTCTGGCCTACTTGTTAAGGTCTTAACTCTTACTCTGGCCTACAGGTTAAGGTCTTAACTCTTACTCTGGCCTAAGGGTTAAGGTCTTAACTCTTACTCTGGCTTAATAGCTAAGGTCTTAACTCTTACTCTGGCCTAATAGCTAAGGTCTTAACTCTTACTCTGGCCTAATAGCTAAGGTTTTAGACTCGTACTCTGGCCTAATGGTTAAGGTCTTAGACTCGTACTCTGGCCTAATGGTTAAGGTCTTAACTCTTACTCTGGCGTAATAGCTAAGGTCTTAGACTCGTACTCTGGCCTAATAGCTAAGGTCTTAACTCTTACTCTGGCCTAATAGCTAAGGTCTTAAACTCGTACTCTGGCCTAATAGCTAAGGTTTTAGACTCGTACTCTGGCCTAATGATTAAGGTCTTAACTCTTACTCTGGCCTAATAGCTAAGGTCTTAGACTCGTACTATGGCCTACAGGTTAAGGTCTTAACTCTTTCTCTGGCCTACTGGTTAAGGTCTTAACTCTTACTCTGGCCTAATAGCTAAGGTCTTAGACTCGTACTCTGGCCTAATAGCTAAGGTCTTATCTCTTACTCTGGCCTACTGGTTAAGGTCTTCACTCTTACTCTGGCCTAATAGCTAAGGTCTTAGACTCTTACTCTGGCCTAATGGTTAAGGTCTTAACTCTTACTCTGGCCTAATGGTTAAGGTCTTAACTCTTACTCTGGCCTACTGGTAAAGTTCTTAGACTCCTACTCTGGCCTACAGGTTAAGGTCTTAACTCTTACTCTGGCCTACTAGTTAATTTCTTAGACTCTTACTCTGGCCTACAGGTTAAGGTCTTAACTCTTACTCTGGCCTACTGGTTAAGGTCTTAACTCTTACTATAGCCTAATAGCTAAGGTCTTAACTCTTACTCTGGCCTAATAGCTAAGGTCTTAACTCGTACTCTGGCCTAATAGCTAAGGTCTTAGACTCGTACTCTGGCCTACTGGTTAAGGTCTTAACTCTTACTCTGGCCTAATAGCTAAGGTCCTAACTCTTACTCTGGCCTAATAGCTAAGGTCTTAGACTCGTACTATGGCCTACAGGTTAAGGTCTTAACTCTTACTCTGGCCTAATAGCTAAGGTCTTAGACTCGTACTCTGGCCTAAAGGTTAAGGTCTTAACTCTTACTCTGGCCTAATAGCTAAGGTCTTAACTCTTATTCTGGCCTAATAGCTAAGGTCTTAGACTCATACTCTGGCCTAATGGTTAAGGTCTTAGACTCTTACTCTGGCCTACTGGTTAAGGTCTTAACTCTTACTCTGGCCTACTGGTTAAGGTCTTATCTCTTACTCTCGCCTACTGGTTAAGGTCTTAACTCTTACTCTGGCCTAATAGCTAAGGTCTTAGACTCGTACTATGGCCTACAGGTTAAGGTCTTAACTCTTTCTCTGGCCTACTAGTTAAGGTCTTAACTCTTACTCTGGCCTAATAGCTAAGGTCTTAGACTCGTACTCTGGCCTAATAGCTAAGGTTTTAGACTCGTACTCTGGCCTAATGATTAAGGTCTTAACTCTTACTCTGGCCTAATAGCTAAGGTCTTAGACTCGTACTATGGCCTACAGGTTAAGGTCTTAACTCTTTCTCTGGCCTACTGGTTAAGGTCTTAACTCTTACTCTGGCCTAATAGCTAAGGTCTTAGACTCGTACTCTGGCCTAATAGCTAAGGTCTTAACTCTTACTCTGGCCTACTGGTTAAGGTCTTTACTCTTACTCTGGCCTAATAGCTAAGGTCTTAGACTCTTACTCTGGCCTAATGGTTAAGGTCTTAACTCTTACTCTGGCCTAATGGTTAAGGTCTTAACTCTTACTATAGCCTAATAGCTAAGGTCTTAACTCTTATTCTGGCCTAATAGCTAAGGTCTTAACTCGTACTCTGGCCTAATAGCTAAGGTCTTAGACTCGTACTCTGGCCTACTGGTTAAGGTCTTAACTCTTACTCTGGCCTAATAGCTAAGGTCTTAACTCTTACTCTGGCCTAATAGCTAAGGTCTTAGACTCGTACTATGGCCTACAGGTTAAGGTCTTAACTCTTACTCTGGCCTAATAGCTAAAGTCTTAGACTCGTACTGTGGCCTAAAGGTTAAGGTCTTAACTCTTACTCTGGCCTAATAGCTAAGGTCTTAACTCTTATTCTGGCCTAATAGCTAAGGTCTTAGACTCGTACTCTGGTCTAATGGTTAAGGTCTTAGACTCTTACTCTGGCCTACTGGTTAAGGTCTTAACTCTTACTCTGGCCTACTGGTTAAGGTCTTATCTCTTACTCTCGCCTACTGGTTAAGGTCTTAACTCTTACTCTGGCCTAATAGCTAAGGTCTTAACTCGTACTCTGGCCTAATAGCTAAGGTCTTAGACTCTTACTCTGGCCTACTGGTTTTGGTCTTAACTCTTACTCTGGCCTAATAGCTAAGGTCTTAACACTTACTCTGGCCTAATAGCTAAGGTCTTAGACTCGTACTCTAGCCTAAAGGTTAAGGTCTTAACTCTTACTCTGGCCTAATAGCTAAGGTCTTAGACTCGTACTCTGGCCTACTGGTTAAGGTCTTAACTCTTACTCTGGCCTAATAGCTAAGGTCTTAGAATCGTACTTTGGCCTACTGTTTAAGGTCTTAACTCTTACTCTGGCTTAATAGCTAAGGTCTTAACTTCTTACTCTGGCCTACTGGGTAAGGTCTTAACTCTTACTCTGGCCTAATAGCTAAGGTCTTAACTCTTACTCTGGCCTAATAGCTAAGGTCTTAGACTCGTACTCTGGCCTACTGGTTAAGGTCTTAACTCTTACTCTGGCCTACTGGTTAAGGTCTTAACTCTTACTCTGGCCTAATAGCTAAGGTCTTAACTCTTACTCTGGCCTACTTGTTAAGGTCTTAACTCTTACTCTGGCCTACAGGTTAAGGTCTTAACTCTTACTCTGGCCTAATAGCTAAGGTCTTAACTCTTACTCTGGCCTAATAGCTAAGGTTTTAGACTCGTACTCTGGCCTAATGGTTAAGGTCTTAGACTCGTACTCTGGCCTAATGGTTAAGGTCTTAACTCTTACTCTGGCGTAATAGCTAAGGTCTTAGACTCGTACTCTGGCCTAATAGCTAAGGTCTTAACTCTTACTCTGGCCTAATAGCTAAGGTCTTAGACTCGTACTCTGGCCTAATAGCTAAGGTTTTAGACTCGTACTCTGGCCTAATGATTAAGGTCTTAACTCTTACTCTGGCCTAATAGCTAAGGTCTTAGACTCGTACTATGGCCTACAGGTTAAGGTCTTAACTCTTTCTCTGGCCTACTGGTTAAGGTCTTAACTCTTACTCTGGCCTAATAGCTAAGGTCTTAGACTCGTACTCTGGCCTAATAGCTAAGGTCTTAACTCTTACTCTGGCCTACTGGTTAAGGTCTTTACTCTTACTCTGGCCTAATAGCTAAGGTCTTAGACTCTTACTCTGGCCTAATGGTTAAGGTCTTAACTCTTACTCTGGCCTAATGGTTAAGGTCTTAACTCTTACTCTGGCCTAATGGTTAATGTCTTAACTCTTACTCTGGCCTACTGGTAAAGTTCTTAGACTCTTACTCTGGCCTACAGGTTAAGGTCTTAACTCTTACTCTGGCCTACTAGTTAAGGTCTTAGACTCTTACTCTGGCCTACAGGTTAAGGTCTTAACTCTTACTCTGGCCTACTGGTTAAGGTCTTAACTCTTAATATAGCCTAATAGCTAAGGTCTTAACTCTTACTCTGGCCTAATAGCTAAGGTCTTAACTCGTACTCTGGCCTAATAGCTAAGGTCTTAGACTCGTACTCTGGCCTACTGGTTAAGGTCTTAACTCTTACTCTGGCCTAATAGCTAAGGTCTTAACTCTTACTCTGGCCTAATAGCTAAGGTCTTAGACTCGTACTATGGCCTACAGGTTAAGGTCTTAACTCTTACTCTGGCCTAATAGCTAAGGTCTTAGACTCGTACTGTGGCCTAAAGGTTAAGGTCTTAACTCTTACTCTGGCCTAATAGCTAAGGTCTTAACTCTTATTCTGGCCTAATAGCTAAGGTCTTAGACTCGTACTCTGGTCTAATGGTTAAGGTCTTAGACTCTTACTCTGGCCTACTGGTTAAGGTCTTAACTCTTACTCTGGCCTACTGGTTAAGGTCTTATCTCTTACTCTCGCCTACTGGTTAAGGTCTTAACTCTTACTCTGGCCTAATAGCTAAGGTCTTAACTCGTACTCTGGTCTAATAGCTAAGGTCTTAGACTCGTACTCTGGCCTACTGGTTTTGGTCTTAACTCTTACTCTGGCCTAATAGCTAAGGTCTTAACACTTACTCTGGCCTAATAGCTAAGGTCTTAGACTCGTACTATGGCCTACAGGTTAAGGTCTTAACTCTTACTCTGGCCTAAAAGCTAAGGTCTTAGACTCGTACTCTAGCCTAAAGGTTAAGGTCTTAACTCTTACTCTGGCCTAATAGCTAAGGTCTTAGACTCGTACTCTGGCCTACTGGTTAAGGTCTTAACTCTTACTCTGGCCTAATAGCTAAGGTCTTAGAATCGTACTTTGGCCTACTGTTTAAGGTCTTAACTCTTACTCTGGCTTAATAGCTAAGGTCTTAACTCTTACTCTGGCCTACTGGGTAAGGTCTTAACTCTTACTCTGGCCTAATAGCTAAGGTCTTAACTCTTACTCTGGCCTAATAGCTAAGGTCTTAGACTCGTACTCTGGTCTACTGGTTAAGGTCTTAACTCTTACTCTGGCCTACTGGTTAAGGTCTTAACTCTTACTCTGGCCTAATAGCTAAGGTCTTAACTCTTACTCTGGCCTACTTGTTAAGGTCTTAACTCTTACTCTGGCCTACAGGTTAAGGTCTTAACTCTTACTCTGGCCTAAGGGTTAAGGTCTTAACTCTTACTCTGGCTTAATAGCTAAGGTCTTAACTCTTACTCTGGCCTAATAGCTAAGGTCTTAACTCTTACTCTGGACTAATAGCTAAGGTTTTAGACTCGTACTCTGGCCTAATGGTTAAGGTCTTAGACTCGTACTCTGGCCTAATGGTTAAGGTCTTAACTCTTACTCTGGCGTAATAGCTAAGGTCTTAGACTTGTACTCTGGCCTAATAGCTAAGGTCTTAACTCTTACTCTGGCCTAATAGCTAAGGTCTTAAACTCGTACTCTGGCCTAATAGCTAAGGTTTTAGACTCGTACTCTGGCCTAATGATTAAGGTCTTAACTCTTACTCTGGCCTAATAGCTAAGGTCTTAGACTCGTACTATGGCCTACAGGTTAAGGTCTTAACTCTTTCTCTGGCCTACTGGTTAAGGTCTTAACTCTTACTCTGGCCTAATAGCTAAGGTCTTAGACTCGTACTCTGGCCTAATAGCTAAGGTCTTAGACTCGTACTATGGCCTACTGGTTAAGGTCTTCACTCTTACTCTGGCCTAATAGCTAAGGTCTTAGACTCTTACTCTGGCCTAATGGTTAAGGTCTTAACTCTTACTCTGGCCTAATGGTTAAGGTCTTAACTCTTACTCTGGCCTACTGGTAAAGTTCTTAGACTCCTACTCTGGCCTACAGGTTAAGGTCTTAACTCTTACTCTGGCCTACTAGTTAAGGTCTTACACTCTTACTCTGGCCTACAGGTTAAGGTCTTAACTCTTACTCTGGCCTACTGGTTAAGGTCTTAACTCTTACTATAGCCTAATAGCTAAGGTCTTAACTCTTACTCTGGCCTAATAGCTAAGGTCTTAACTCGTACTCTGGCCTAATAGCTAAGGTCTTAGACTCGTACTCTGGCCTACTGGTTAAGGTCTTAACTCTTACTCTGGCCTAATAGCTAAGGTCCTAACTCTTACTCTGGCCTAATAGCTAAGGTCTTAGACTCGTACTATGGCCTACAGGTTAAGGTCTTAACTCTTACTCTGGCCTAATAGCTAAGGTCTTAGACTCGTACTCTGGCGTAAAGGTTAAGGCTGCTCATCCTCAAGCGTAGTGTCAGACTATACTTTTAATATTACCTGTTATCCATTTGCTTTATGTTAATTTAGCGCAGTTCTCCCCTGATTTTATCTCCCCTCTTCCTTGCACTTTAAATTGGCTCCTCACCGCTGCTTAAGCGGGTTATCCCCAGCGCGTTAGGCGCCCGGAATTGTGTTTTTCTTAGGCGCCATTTTGGATAGGGAAGGCTGGTAGTCACCTTTGCGTCGCAGCGCTCCAGCTCGCAGGTGGTCCCCGAGCAGAGGCAATTTACTAGGAAGCCTTTAAAAGGCGCCCTTCAGGTCTGTCAAGCATCCTAAGGCTGCTCATCCTCAAGCGTAGTGTCAGACTATACTTTTAATATTACCTGTTATCCATTTGCTTTATGTTAATTTAGCGCAGTTCTCCCCTGATTTTATCTCCCCTCTTCCTTGCACTTTAAATTGGCTCCTCACCGCTGCTTAAGCGGGTTATCCCCAGCGCGTTAGGCGCCCGGAATTGTGTTTTTCTTAGGTGCCATTTTGGATAGGGAAGGCTGGTAGTCACCTTTGCGTCGCAGCGCTCCAGCTCGCAGGTGGTCCCGGAGCAGAGGCAATCATCTAGGAAGCCTTTAAAAGGCGCCCTTCAGGTCTGTCAAGCATCCTAAGGCTGCTCATCCTCAAGCATAGTGTCAGACTATACTTTTAATATTACCTGTTATCCATTTGCTTTATGTTAATTTAGCGCAGTTCTCCCCTGATTTTATCTCCCCTCTTCCTTGCACTTTAAATTGGCTCCTCACCGCTGCTTAAGCGGGTTATCCCCAGCGCGTTAGGCGCCCGGAATTGTGTTTTTCTTAGGCGCCATTTTGGATAGGGAAGGCTGGTAGTCACCTTTGCGTCGCAGCGCTCCAGCTCGCAGGTGGTCCCCGAGCAGAGCCCTATATATCTCCGCCATGCTGACGCGCAGCGTGATCGCGCAGCGTGTTCGCCGTACTCCCGCCGGAGTCACGCCAGAGTCCAGCCCGTCTGCGCCCGTCCGCGCTAAGGACGGGCTGGATGGCGCCAGGGTAGATGACATCGTACCGGAGAAACCGAGGTTAGTATATACGAGGCAGGATTTTGCCGTTTTAAAACCGTCCATACTCCCTTGTCATCATGGGTATGCACCTGAGGGATTTTTGACATCTCCCACCTGTGTCTGTTTCGGCTCTCCTGTTCTAGGAGCGTCTCCATCAGCTGTGGTTCAGAGGCCCAAATTCGACTCTAGGGTGAGGAGTAACACGGGTTTCCTTTTAAATGCGAGGTCCTTGATTAAAAATAACCTAGCTTTTAAGGATTTCGTATTGTCCAGAGTCCCGGACTGGGTCTTCATAACTGAAACCTGGGCAAAGGATTCCTCAGGTCCTGATCTTGTGGAGGCAGTCCCAGATGGCTATACTCTAGTGAGAATGGATAGAGTGGGCCGGATGGGGGGAGGGATTGGCATCCTTCACAGGGACCATCTGTCCTGTCACATCACTCCCCTAGACGATTATCAGGAGTCCTTTCAGGCTCTCCAATTTTCTATCAATGAGGCATATGGAATGCCGTTTAAGGGCCTCCTCATTTACAGACCCCCAGCGAGCAAAACAGATTTTTGCAGTCAAATGCTCAAGATCTTAGAACCATACTTCGGCTGTGACCATCTCACCGTTTTGGGGGATGTAAATTTCCATTTAGAGAAGGTGGACTCGTCCGAAACCCAATCTCTTTTGGATACCTTCTCTGGGTGTGGGCTGACACAGTTAGTCAGAGGACCTACCCATTCGGCTGGCCATACGCTCGATAATGTTTTCTCTAACGACACTCGGTTGGTCACTGAACTGCCTCTTCCCCTCTCATGGTCCGACCATTATGCAATTCCCTTGGTCTTAACGACCTCCCTGTCCAGCTATAGGGGCAATAAGCCTAGTAAGTTTGAACGAAGACGTAATTTAAAAAAGCTAACTAATAATTTACTCGCTCCCAAACTTGCAGGGCTATTGATTACCCCTGGGGAGGATGTAACATCGGCAGTGGAGAGGTTGGAGAACGGGGTCACAATAGCCCTTGACGAACTTGCACCGGCCACCTTGTGCTATTCTGCCAGAAGAACTCCCTCGGCCCCTTGGTTCTCTGAACCACTAAGACTGCTCAGGCAGGGACTACGGCGACAGGAACGTCGTTGGCGGTCTAGTGGGTACTCGTGTGAGAGGGACAGACATAAAACTCTCTTGAGGATTTATAAGAAGGAGGTAATAAAAATCAAACAAGAATATTTCACCTCTCTTACTGCCTCACTTTCCTCACCCAAAGATCTCTTTAAAATCGTGGACACGCTCATCTCACTAAAGATGCCAGATCCTGTGGTAAGCTCACAACAGTTGTGTAATGATATTGCACAATTTTTCAACACCAAGATTGTTGATATCCATTCAGCACTGGAGCTACAAAGGGTGACTCTATCCATCTCCACAGATTGTTCTTTGTCATCTTTATCTGAGGAGGTGTCCTCTGGAAGTCTGTCCAGTTTTCCTTCTCTCTCCCTACTGGATCTTGAAGTTCTCCTGGCTAAGGTTAGGTCAGGTTCCCCCTTAGACCCCTGCCCCCTTAAACTTTTTAAACAGTGTAAAGACTGTCTTCTCCCACCCTTATTGGGTGTGATGAATGGGGCAATGAAGGAAGGGACCTTCCCCCTTCAGTGGAAGAAAGCGGTGGTCAAGCCTCTTTTAAAAAAAAACACTCTTGACCCGGGAGTGCTTAAAAACTTTCGCCCCATCTCGTTGCTCCCAGCTCCTGCCAAGATGCTGGAAATCCATCTAAATAAGCATCTTGTTGACTTTCTGGAAGCCCATGATAAGTTGGACCATTCGCAGCACGGTTTTAGGAGAGAACACAGTACCGAATCTGCCCTTACCATCGTGCTTGACACCATTCGCACCAGGGTCGATAAGGGACTGACCACTCTCCTCATCCTTTTGGATCTCTCGGCTGCCTTTGATACCCTGTCTCCCTCAGTATTAACATCAAGGCTGAGGGAGATAGGGGTCAAGGGTACGGCACTTAGTCTGCTGGTATCCTTCCTTAATCAGAGGGAACAGAGAGTAAAGCTGGGGGAGTTCTTGTCTTCATCCCTTCCTGTGCTTTGTGGGGTCCCTCAGGGGTCGGCATTAAGTCCGACCCTTTTTAACATCTATGTTACCCCACTGGCCAGGCTTATTAGATCTTTCGGGATGGAGGTAATTTCTTATGCTGACGATACACAGATTCTGCTGTCTTTTACCCAACCTACTATCCTGGCTGCCTCCAATTTTAAAAACTGTATGAAGGCAGTCGCTCAATGGATGGTTTGTAATTCATTGAAACTCAATGGGGAAAAGACAGAGATTCTGGTGTTCGGGGGAAAGGAGGATCTTTGGTCGGCTGATTGGTGGCCGTCCTCTATGGGGGTGTGCCCCATACCGTCGACCCTGGCTAAAAACCTAGGCGTTTTGATCGATCCCCTTTTGAGGATGGATCAACAGGTAAAGAGGACCATCTCCACCTGTTGGGGCCTGATAAACATCCTACGGAGGATCAGGCACTATTTGTCTTTTCAGGCCAGGAAACAAATTGTCCTGGCATTGATTGGTTCCAGACTTGATTATTGTAATGCTCTTTATCTGGGCATCAATAATGGCCTGGTGACCCGTCTTCAAATGGTGCAGAATGCTGCCGCTAGACTGGTCCTGGACCTGCCCAAACGGGCCTCGGCTCATACGGCAAGAAGGACCTTACACTGGCTCCCTATTGAGGCCAGGATATCTTTCAAGTCCCTGACTCTGATTTATAGAGCTTTGGCATCTAATCGGTCGGGTGGCGTGAAGGATTTGCTGGTCCCCTACACACCCCCTAGAACTCTCCGGTCGTCAAATAAGCTCTTGCTTCTAGTGCCCAGGATACGTAAAGCTAAGTGGGGAGGTAGAGCTTTTTCAACTCTCGCCCCTAGGCAGTGGAACTCCCTGCCCTTGGAGATAAGATCTCTTCCCTCGGCGCTGGCTTTCAGGAAGGCCCTTAAGACATGGCTTTTCGCCAAGGCCTATGCTTAGATATGATCTGCCTTACTATTGAATTGTTTTTGGTTAGGCGCCTTGATGCCTTCGGGCTAAGTAGCGCGTTTATAAGTTTCCTTTCATTCATTCATTCAAGGTCTTAACTCTTACTCTGGCCTAATAGCTAAGGTCTTAACTCTTATTCTGGCCTAATAGCTAAGGTCTTAGACTCGTACTCTGGCCTAATGGTTAAGGTCTTAGACTCTTACTCTGGCCTACTGGTTAAGGTCTTAACTCTTACTCTGGCCTACTGGTTAAGGTCTTATCTCTTACTCTCGCCTACTGGTTAAGGTCTTAACTCTTACTCTGGCCTAATAGCTAAGGTCTTAGACTCGTACTATGGCCTACAGGTTAAGGTCTTAACTCTTTCTCTGGCCTACTGGTTAAGGTCTTAACTCTTACTCTGGCCTAATAGCTAAGGTCTTAGACTCATACTCTGGCCTAATAGCTAAGGTTTTAGACTCGTACTCTGGCCTAATGATTAAGGTCTTAACTCTTACTCTGGCCTAATAGCTAAGGTCTTAGACTCGTACTATGGCCTACAGGTTAAGGTCTTAACTCTTTCTCTGGCCTACTGGTTAAGGTCTTAACTCTTACTCTGGCCTAATAGCTAAGGTCTTAGACTCGTACTCTGGCCTAATAGCTAAGGTCTTAACTCTTACTCTGGCCTACTGGTTAAGGTCTTTACTCTTACTCTGGCCTAATAGCTAAGGTCTTAGACTCTTACTCTGGCCTAATGGTTAAGGTCTTAACTCTTACTCTGGCCTAATGGTTAAGGTCTTAACTCTTACTCTGGCCTACTGGTAAAGTTCTTAGACTCTTACTCTGGCCTACAGGTTAAGGTCTTAACTCTTACTCTGGCCTACTAGTTAAGGTCTTAGACTCTTACTCTGGCCTACAGGTTAAGGTCTTAACTCTTACTCTGGCCTACTGGTTAAGGTCTTAACTCTTACTATAGCCTAATAGCTAAGGTCTTAACTCTTACTCTGGCCTAATAGCTAAGGTCTTAACTCGTACTCTGGCCTAATAGCTAAGGTCTTAGACTTGTACTCTGGCCTACTGGTTAAGGTCTTAACTCTTACTCTGGCCTAATAGCTAAGGTCTTAACTCTTACTCTGGCCTAATAGCTAAGGTCTTAGACTCGTACTATGGCCTACAGGTTAAGGTCTTAACTCTTACTCTGGCCTAATAGCTAAGTTCTTAGACACGTACTGTGGCCTAAAGGTTAAGGTCTTAACTCTTACTCTGGCCTAATAGCTAAGGTCTTAACTCTTATTCTTGCCTAATAGCTAAGGTCTTAGACTCGTACTCTGGTCTAATGGTTAAGGTCTTAGACTCTTACTCTGGCCTACTGGTTAAGGTCTTAACTCTTACTCTGGCCTACTGGTTAAGGTCTTATCTCTTACTCTCGCCTACTGGTTAAGGTCTTAACTCTTACTCTGGCCTAATAGCTAAGGTCTTAACTCGTACTCTGGCCTAATAGCTAAGGTCTTAGACTCTTACTCTGGCCTACTGGTTTTGGTCTTAACTCTTACTCTGGCCTAATAGCTAAGGTCTTAACACTTACTCTGGCCTAATAGCTAAGGTCTTAGACTCGTACTATGGCCTACAGGTTAAGGTCTTAACTCTTACTCTGGCCTAAAAGCTAAGGTCTTAGACTCGTACTCTAGCCTAAAGGTTAAGGTCTTAACTCTTACTCTGGCCTAATAGCTAAGGTCTTAGACTCGTACTCTGGCCTACTGGTTAAGGTCTTAACTCTTACTCTGGCCTAATAGCTAAGGTCTTAGAATCGTACTTTGGCCTACTGTTTAAGGTCTTAACTCTTACTCTGGCTTAATAGCTAAGGTCTTAACTCTTACTCTGGCCTACTGGGTAAGGTCTTAACTCATACTCTGGCCTAATAGCTAAGGTCTTAACTCTTACTCTGGCCTAATAGCTAAGGTCTTAGACTCGTACTCTGGCCTACTGGTTAAGGTCTTAACTCTTACTCTGGCCTACTGGTTAAGGTCGTAACTCTTACTCTGGCCTAATAGCTAAGGTCTTAACTCTTACTCTGGCCCACTTGTTAAGGTCTTAACTCTTACTCTGGCCTACAGGTTAAGGTCTTACCTCTTACTCTGGCCTAATAGCTAAGGTCTTAACTCTTACTCTGGCCTAATAGCTAAGGTTTTAGACTCGTACTCTGGCCTAATGGTTAAGGTCTTAGACTCGTACTCTGGCCTAATGGTTAAGGTCTTAACTCTTACTCTGGCGTAATAGCTAAGGTCTTAGACTCGTACTCTGGCCTAATAGCTAAGGTCTTAACCCTTACTCTAGCCTAATAGCTAAGGTCTTAGACTCGTACTCTGGCCTAATAGCTAAGGTTTTAGACTCGTACTCTGGCCTAATGATTAAGGTCTTAACTCTTACTCTGGCCTAATAGCTAAAGTCTTAGATTCGTACTATGGCCTACAGGTTAAGGTCTTAACTCTTTCTCTGGCCTACTGGTTAAGGTCTTAACTCTTACTCTGGCCTAATAGCTAAGGTCTTAGACTCGTACTCTGGCCTAATAGCTAAGGTCTTAACTCTTACTCTGGCCTACTGGTTAAGGTCTTCACTCTTTCTCTGGCCTAATAGCTAAGGTCTTAGACTCTTACTCTGGCCTAATGGTTAAGGTCTTAACTCTTACTCTGGCCTAATGGTTAAGGTCTTAACTCTTACTCTGGCCTACTGGTAAAGTTCTTAGACTCCTACTCTGGCCTACAGGTTAAGGTCTTAACTCTTACTCTGGCCTACTAGTTAAGGTCTTAGACTCTTACTCTGGCCTACAGGTTAAGGTCTTAACTCTTACTATAGCCTAATAGCTAAGGTCTTAACTCTTACTCTGGCCAAATAGCTAAGGTCTTAACTCGTACTCTGGCCTAATAGCTAAGGTCTTAGACTCGTACTCTGGCCTACTGGTTAAGGTCTTAACTTTTACTCTGGCCTAATAGCTAAGGTCCTAACTCTTACTCTGGCCTAATAGCTAAGGTCTTAGACTCGTACTATGGCCTACAGGTTAAGGTCTTAACTCTTACTCTGGCCTAATAGCTAAGGTCTTAGACTCGTACTCTGGCCTAAAGGTTAAGGTCTTAACTCTTACTCTGGCCTAATAGATAAGGTCTTAACTCTTATTCTGGCCTAATAGCTAAGGTCTTAGACTCGTACTCTGGCCTAATGGTTAAGGTCTTAGACTCTTACTCTGGCCTACTGGTTAAGGTCTTAACTCTTACTCTGGCCTACTGGTTAAGATCTTATCTCTTACTCTCGCCTACTGGTTAAAGTCTTAACTCTTACTCTGGCCTAATAGCTAAGGTCTTAACTCGTACTCTGGCCTAATAGCTAAGGTCTTAGACTCGTACTCTGGCCTACTGGTTAAGGCCTTAACTCTTACTCTGGCCTAATAGCTAAGGTCTTAACTCGTACTCTGGCCTAATAGCTAAGGTCTTAACTCTTACTCTGGCCTAATAGCTAAGGTCTTAACTCTTACTCTGGCCTAATAGCTAAGGTCTTAGACTCGTACTATGGCCTACAGGTTAAGGTCTTAACTCTTACTCTGGCCTAAAAGCTAAGGTCTTAAACTCGTACTCTAGCCTAAAGGTTAAGGTCTTAACTCTTACTCTGGCCTAATAGCTAAGGTCTTAGACTCGTACTCTGGCCTACTTGTTAAGGTCTTAACTCTTACTCTGGCCTAATAGCTAAGGTCTTAGAATCGTACTTTGGCCTACTGTTTAAGGTCTTAACTCTTACTCTGGCTTAATAGCTAAGGTCTTAACTCTTACTCTGGCCTACTGGGTAAGGTCTTAACTCTTACTCTGGCCTAATAGTTAAGGTCTTAACTCTTACTCTGGCCTAATAGCTAAGGTCTTAGACTTGTACTCTGGCCTACTGGTTAAGGTCTTAACTCTTACTCTGGCCTACTGGGTAAGGTCTTAACTCTTACTCTGGCCTAATAGCTAAGGTCTTAACTCTTACTCTGGCCTAATAGCTAAGGTCTTAGACTTGTACTCTGGCCTACTGGTTAAGGTCTTAACTCTTACTCTGGCCTACTGGTTAAGGTCTTAACTCTTACTCTGGCCTAATAGCTAAGGTCTTAGACTCGTACTCTGGCCTAATGGTTAAGGTCTTAGACTCTTACTCTGGCCTACTGGTTAAGGTCTTAACTCTTACTCTGGCCTAGTGGTTAAGGTCTTAACTCTTACTCTGGCCTAATAGCTAAGGTCTTAACTCTTACTCTGGCCTACTTGTTAAGGTCTTAACTTTTACTCTGGCCTAATAGCTAAGGTCTTAGACTCGTACTCTGGCCTACTGATTAAGGTCTTAACTCTTACTCTGTCCTAATAGCTAAGGTCTTAGACTCATACTATGGCCTACAGGTTAAGGTCTTAACTCTTACTCTGGCCTAATAGCTAAGGTCTTAGACTCGTACTCTGGCCTACTGCTTAAGGTCTTAACTCTTACTCTGGCCTAATAGCTAAGGTCTTAGACTCGTACTCTGGCCTAATGGTTAAGGTCTTAGTCTCTTACTCTGGCCTACTGGTTAAGGTCTGAACTCTTACTCTGGCCTACTGGTTAAGGTCTTAACTCTTACTCTGGCCTAATGGTTAAGGTCTTAACTCTTACTCTGGCCTAATAGCTAAGGTCTGAACTCTTACTCTGGCCTACTTGTTAAGGTCTTAACTCTTACTCTGGCCTACAGGTTAAGGTCTTAACTCTTACTCTGGCCTAATAGCTAAGGTCTTAGACTCGTACTCTGGCCTAATGGTTAAGGTCTTAGACTCTTACTCTGGCCTACTGGTTAAGGACTGAACTCTTACTCTGGCCTACTGGTTAAGGTTTTAACTCTTACTCTGGCTTAATAGCTAAGGTCTTAACTCTTACTCTGGCCTAATAGCTAAGGTCTTAACTCTTACTCTGGCCTAATAGCTAAGGTCTTAGACTCGTACTCTGGCCTACTGGTTAAGGTCTTAACTCTTACTCTGGCCTAATAGCTAAGGTCTTAGACTCGTACTTTGGCCTACTGGTTAAGGTCTTAACTCTTACTCTGGCCTAATAGCTAAGGTCTTAACTCTTACTCTGGCCTACTGGTTAAGGTCTTAACTCTTACTCTGGCCTAATAGCTAAGGTCTTAACTCTTACTCTGGCCTAATAGCTAAGGTCTTAGACTCGTACTCTGGCCTACAGTTTAAGGTCTTAACTCTTACTCTGGCCTACTGGTTAAGGTCTTAACTCTTACTCTGGCCTACTGGTTAAGGTCTTAACTCTTACTCTGGCCTAATAGCTAAGGTCTTAACTCTTACTCTGGCCTAATAGCTAAGGTCTTAGACTCTTACTCTGGCCTAATAGCTAAGGTCTTAGACTCGTACTCTGGCCTACTGGTTAAGTTCTTAACTCTTACTCTGGCCTAATAGCTAAGGTCTTAGACTCGTACTATGGCCTACAGGTTAAGGTCTTAACTCTTACTCAGGCCTACTGGTTAAGGTCTTAACTCTTACTCTGGCCTACTGGTTAAGGTCGTAACTCTTACTCTGGCCTAATAGCTAAGGTCTTAACTCTTACTCTGGCCTAATAGCTAAGGTCTTAGACTCTTACTCCGGCCTAATTGCTAAGGTCTTAGACTCGTACTCTGGCCTACTGGTTAAGGTCTTAACTCTTACTCTGGCCTAATAGCTAAGGTCTTAGACTCGTACTATGGCCTACTGGTTAAGGTCTTAACTCTTACTCTGGCCTACTGGTTAAGGTCTTAACTCTTACTCTGGCCTAATAGCTAATGTCTTAACTCTTACTCTGGCCTAATAGCTAAGGTCTTAGACTCGTACTCTGGCCTACTGGTTAAGGTCTTAACTCTTACTCTGGCCTAATAGCTAAGGTCTTAGACTCTTACTCTGGCCTAATGGTTAAGGTCCTAACTCTTACTCTGGCCTAATGGTTAAGGTCTCAACTCTTACTCTGGCCTACTGGTAAAGTTCTTAGGCTCTTACTCTGGCCTACAGGTTAAGGTCTTAACTCTTACTCTGGCCTACTAGTTAAGGTCTTAGACTCTTACTCTGGCCTACAGGTTAGGGTCGTAACTCTTACTCTGGCCTACTGGTTAAGGTCTTAACTCTTACTCTAGCCTAATAGCTAAGGTCTTAACTCTTACTCTGGCCTAATAGCTAAGGTCTTAACTCATACTCTGGCCTAATAGCTAAGGTCTTAGATTCGTACTCTGGCCTACTGGTTAAGGTCTTAACTCTTACTCTGGCCTAATAGCTAAGGTCTTAACTCTTACTCTGGCCTAATATCTAAGGTCTTAGACTCGTACTATGGCCTACAGGTTAAGGTCTTAACTCTTATTCTGGCCTAATAGCTAAGGTCTTAGACTCGTACTCTGGCCTAATGGTTAAGGTCTTAGACTCTTACTCTGGCCTACTGGTTAAGGTCTTAACTCTTACTCTGGCCTACTGGTTAAGGTCTTAACTCTTACTCTCGACTACTGGTTAAGGTCTTAACTTTTACTATGGCCTAATAGCTAAGGTCTTAACTCTTACTCTGGCCTAGTGGTTAAGGTCTTAACTCTTACTCTGGCCTAATAGCTAAGGTCTTAACTCTTACTCTGGCTTACTTATTAAGGTCTTAACTCTTACTCTGGCCTAATAGCTAAGGTCTTAGACTCGTACTATGGCCTACAGGTTAAGGTCTTAACTCTTACTCTGGCCTAATAGCTAAGGTCTTAGACTCATACTCTGGCCTACTGCTTAAGGTCTTAACTCTTACTCTGGCCTAATAGCTAAGGTCTTAGACTCATACTCTGGCCTACTGCTTAAGGTCTTAACTCTTACTCTGGCCTAATAGCTAAGGTCTTAGACTCGTACTCTGGCCTAATGGTTAAGGTCTTAGACTCTTACTCTGGCCTACTGGTTAAGGTCTTTACTCTTACTCTGGCCTAATAGCTAAGGTCTTAGACTCTTACTCTGGCCTAATGGTTAAGGTCTTAACTCTTACTCTGGCCTAATGGTTAAGGTCTTAACTCTTACTCTGGCCTACTGGTAAAGTTCTTAGGCTCTTACTCTGGCCTACAGGTTAAGGTCTTAACTCTTACTCTGGCCTACTAGTTAAGGTCTTAGACTCTTACTCTGGCCTACAGGTTAGTGTCGTAACTCTTACTCTGGCCTACTGGTTAAGGTCTTAACTCTTACTCTAGCCTAATAGCTAAGGTCTTAACTCTTACTCTGGCCTAATAGCTAAGGTCTTAACTCGTACTCTGGCCTAATAGCTAAGGTCTTAGATTCGTACTCTGGCCTACTGGTTAAGGTCTTAACTCTTACTCTGGCCTAATAGCTAAGGTCTTAACTCTTACTCTGGCCTAATATCTAAGGTCTTAGACTCGTACTATGGCCTACAGGTTAAGGTCTTAACTCTTATTCTGGCCTAATAGCTAAGGTCTTAGACTCGTACTCTGGCCTAATGGTTAAGGTCTTAGACTCTTACTCTGGCCTACTGGTTAAGGTCTTAACTCTTACTCTGGCCTACTGGTTAAGGTCTTAACTCTTACTCTCGACTACTGGTTAAGGTCTTAACTTTTACTATGGCCTAATAGCTAAGGTCTTAACTCTTACTCTGGCCTAGTGGTTAAGGTCTTAACTCTTACTCTGGCCTAATAGCTAAGGTCTTAACTCTTACTCTGGCTTACTTATTAAGGTCTTAACTCTTACTCTGGCCTAATAGCTAAGGTCTTAGACTCGTACTATGGCCTACAGGTTAAGGTCTTAACTCTTACTCTGGCCTAATAGCTAAGGTCTTAGACTCGTACTCTGGCCTACTGCTTAAGGTCTTAACTCTTACTCTGGCCTAATAGCTAAGGTCTTAGACTCATACTCTGGCCTACTGCTTAAGGTCTTAACTCTTACTCTGGCCTAATAGCTAAGGTCTTAGACTCGTACTCTGGCCTAATGGTTAAGGTCTTAGACTCTTACTCTGGCCTACTGGTTAAGGTCTGAACTCTTACTATGGCCTACTGGTTAAGGTCTTAACTCTTACTCTGGCCTAATGGTTAAGGTCTTAGACTCGTACTCTGGCCTAATAGCTAAGGTCTTAACTCTTACTCTGGCCTAATAGCTAAGGTCTTAGACTCGTACTCTGGCCTAATAGCTAAGGTTTTAGACTCGTACTCTGGCCTAATAGCTAAGGTCTTAACTCTTACTCTGGCCTACTGGTTAAGGTCTTTACTCTTACTCTGGCCTAATAGCTAAGGTCTTAGACTCTTACTCTGGCCTAATGGTTAAGGTCTTAACTCTTACTCTGGCCTAATGGTTAAGGTCTTAACTCTTACTCTGGCCTAATGGTTAAGGTCTTAACTCTTACTCTGGCCTACTGGTAAAGTTCTTAGACTCTTACTCTGGCCTACAGGTTAAGGTCTTAACTCTTACTCTGGCCTACTAGTTAAGGTCTTAGACTCTTACTCTGGCCTACAGGTTAAGGTCTTAACTCTTACTCTGGCCTACTGGTTAAGGTCTTAACTCTTACTATAGCCTAATAGCTAAGGTCTTAACTCTTACTCTGGCCTAATAGCTAAGGTCTTAACTCGTACTCTGGCCTAATAGCTAAGGTCTTAGACTCGTACTCTGGCCTACTGGTTAAGGTCTTAACTCTTACTCTGGCCTAATAGCTAAGGTCTTAACTCTTACTCTGGCCTAATAGCTAAGGTCTTAGACTCGTACTATGGCCTACAGGTTAAGGTTTTAACTCTTACTCTGGCCTAATAGCTAAGGTCTTAGACTCGTACTGTGGCCTAAAGGTTAAGGTCTTAACTCTTACTCTGGCCTAATAGCTAAGGTCTTAACTCTTATTCTGGCCTAATAGCTAAGGCCTTAGACTCGTACTCTTGTCTAATGGTTAAGGTCTTAGACTCTTACTCTGGCCTACTGGTTAAGGTCTTAACTCTTACTCTGGCCTACTGGTTAAGGTCTTATCTCTTACTCTCGCCTACTGGTTAAGGTCTTAACTCTTACTCTGGCCTAATAGCTAAGGTCTTAACTCGTACTCTGGTCTAATAGCTAAGGTCTTAGACTCGTACTCTGGCCTACTGGTTTTGGTCTTAACTCTTACTCTGGCCTAATAGCTAAGGTCTTAACACTTATTCTGGCCTAATAGCTAAGATCTTAGACTCGTACTATGGCCTACAGGTTAAGGTCTTAACTCTTACTCTGGCCTAAAAGCTAAGGTCTTAGACTCGTACTCTAGCCTAAAGGTTAAGGTCTTAACTCTTACTCTGGCCTAATAGCTAAGGTCTTAGACTCGTACTCTGGCCTACTGGTTAAGGTCTTAACTCTTACTCTGGCCTAATAGCTAAGGTCTTAGAATCGTACTTTGGCCTACTGTTTAAGGTCTTAACTCTTACTCTGGCTTAATAGCTAAGGTCTTAACTCTTACTCTGGCCTACTGGGTAAGGTCTTAACTCTTACTCTGGCCTAATAGCTAAGGTCTTAACTCTTACTCTGGCCTAATAGCTAAGGTCTTAGACTCGTACTCTGGCCTACTGGTTAAGGTCTTAACTCTTACTCTGGCCTACTGGTTAAGGTCTTAACTCTTACTCTGGCCTAATAGCTAAGGTCTTAACTCTTACTCTGGCCTACTTGTTAAGGTCTTAACTCTTACTCTGGCCTACAGGTTAAGGTCTTAACTCTTACTCTGGCCTAAGGGTTAAGGTCTTAACTCTTACTCTGGCTTAATAGCTAAGGTCTTAACTCTTACTCTGGCCTAATAGCTAAGGTCTTAACTCTTACTCTGGCCTAATAGCTAAGGTTTTAGACTCGTACTCTGGCCTAATGGTTAAGGTCTTAGACTCGTACTCTGGCCTAATGGTTAAGGTCTTAACTCTTACTCTGGCGTAATAGCTAAGGTCTTAGACTCGTACTCTGGCCTAATAGCTAAGGTCTTAACTCTTACTCTGGCCTAATAGCTAAGGTCTTAAACTCGTACTCTGGCCTAATAGCTAAGGTTTTAGACTCGTACTCTGGCCTAATGATTAAGGTCTTAACTCTTACTGTGGCCTAATAGCTAAGGTCTTAGACTCGTACTATGGCCTACAGGTTAAGGTCTTAACTCTTTCTCTGGCCTACTGGTTAAGGTCTTAACTCTTACTCTGGCCTAATAGCTAAGGTCTTAGACTCGTACTCTGGCCTAATAGCTAAGGTCTTAACTCTTACTCTGGCCTACTGGTTAAGGTCTTCACTCTTACTCTGGCCTAATAGCTAAGGTCTTAGACTCTTACTCTGGCCTAATGGTTAAGGTCTTAACTCTTACTCTGGCCTAATGGTTAAGGTCTTAACTCTTACTCTGGCCTACTGGTAAAGTTCTTAGACTCCTACTCTGGCCTACAGGTTAAGGTCTTAACTCTTACTCTGGCCTACTAGTTAAGGTCTTAGACTCTTACTCTGGCCTACAGGTTAAGTTCTTAACTCTTACTCTGGCCTACTGGTTAAGGTCTTAACTCTTACTATAGCCTAATAGCTAAGGTCTTAACTCTTACTCTGGCCTAATAGCTAAGGTGTTAACTCGTACTCTGGCCTAATAGCTAAGGTCTTAGACTCGTACTCTGGCCTACTGGTTAAGGTCTTAACTCTTACTCTGGCCTAATAGCTAAGGTCCTAACTCTTACTCTGGCCTAATAGCTAAGGTCTTAGACTCGTACTATGGCCTACAGGTTAAGGTCTTAACTCTTACTCTGGCCTAATAGCTAAGGTCTTAGACTCGTACTCTGGCCTAAAGGTTAAGGTCTTAACTCTTACTCTGGCCTAATAGCTAAGGTCTTAACACTTATTCTGGCCTAATAGCTAAGGTCTTAGACTCGCACTCTGGCCTAATGGTTAAGGTCTTAGACTCTTACTCTGGCCTACTGGTTAAGGTCTTAACTCTTACTCTGGCCTACTGGTTAAGGTCTTATCTCTTACTCTCGCCTACTGGTTAAGGTCTTAACTCTTACTCTGGCCTAATAGCTAAGGTCTTAGACTCGTACTATGGCCTACAGGTTAAGGTCTTAACTCTTTCTCTGGCCTACTGGTTAAGGTCTTAACTCTTACTCTGGCCTAATAGCTAAGGTCTTAGACTCGTACTCTGGCCTAATAGCTAAGGTTTTAGACTCGTACTCTGGCCTAATGATTAAGGTCTTAACTCTTACTCTGGCCTAATAGCTAAGGTCTTAGACTCGTACTATGGCCTACAGGTTAAGGTCTTAACTCTTTCTCTGGCCTACTGGTTAAGGTCTTAACTCTTACTCTGGCCTAATAGCTAAGGTCTTAGACTCGTACTCTGGCCTAATAGCTAAGGTCTTAGACTCGTACTCTGGCCTACTGGTTAAGGTCTTAACTCTTACTCTGGCCTAATAGCTAAGGTCTTAACTCTTACTCTGGCCTAATAGCTAAGGTCTTAGACTCGTACTATGGCCTACAGGTTAAGGTTTTAACTCTTACTCTGGCCTAATAGCTAAGGTCTTAGACTCGTACTATGGCCTACAGGTTAAGGTCTTAACTCTTACTCTGGCCTAAAAGCTAAGGTCTTAAACTCGTACTCTAGCCTAAAGGTTACGGTCTTAACTCTTACTCTGGCCTAATAGCTAAGGTCTTAGACTCGTACTCTGGCCTACTTGTTAAGGTCTTAACTCTTACTCTGGCCTAATAGCTAAGGTCTTAGAATCGTACTTTGGCCTACTGTTTAAGGTCTTAACTCTTACTCTGGCTTAATAGCTAAGGTCTTAACTCTTACTCTGGCCTACTGGGTAAGGTCTTAACTCTTACTCTGGCCTAATAGTTAAGGTCTTAACTCTTACTCTGGCCTAATAGCTAAGGTCTTAGACTTGTACTCTGGCCTACTGGTTAAGGTCTTAACTCTTACTCTGGCCTACTGAGTAAGGTCTTAACTCTTACTCTGGCCTAATAGCTAAGGTCTTAACTCTTACTCTGGCCTAATAGCTAAGGTCTTAGACTTGTACTCTGGCCTACTGGTTAAGGTCTTAACTCTTACTCTGGCCTACTGGTTAAGGTCTTAACTCTTACTCTGGCCTAATAGCTAAGGTCTTAGACTCGTACTCTGGCCTAATGGTTAAGGTCTTAGACTCTTACTCTGGCCTACTGGTTAAGGTCTTAACTCTTACTCTGGCCTAGTGGTTAAGGTCTTAACTCTTACTCTGGCCTAATAGCTAAGGTCTTAACTCTTACTCTGGCCTACTTGTTAAGGTCTTAACTTTTACTCTGGCCTAATAGCTAAGGTCTTAGACTCGTACTCTGGCCTACTGATTAAGGTCTTAACTCTTACTCTGTCCTAATAGCTAAGGTCTTAGACTCATACTATGGCCTACAGGTTAAGGTCTTAACTCTTACTCTGGCCTAATAGCTAAGGTCTTAGACTCGTACTCTGGCCTACTGCTTAAGGTCTTAACTCTTACTCTGGCCTAATAGCTAAGGTCTTAGACTCGTACTCTGGCCTAATGGTTAAGGTCTTAGTCTCTTACTCTGGCCTACTGGTTAAGGTCTGAACTCTTACTCTGGCCTACTGGTTAAGGTCTTAACTCTTACTCTGGCCTAATGGTTAAGGTCTTAACTCTTACTCTGGCCTAATAGCTAAGGTCTGAACTCTTACTCTGGCCTACTTGTTAAGGTCTTAACTCTTACTCTGGCCTACAGGTTAAGGTCTTAACTCTTACTCTGGCCTAATAGCTAAGGTCTTAGACTCGTACTCTGGCCTAATGGTTAAGGTCTTAGACTCTTACTCTGGCCTACTGGTTAAGGACTGAACTCTTACTCTGGCCTACTGGTTAAGGTTTTAACTCTTACTCTGGCTTAATAGCTAAGGTCTTAACTCTTACTCTGGCCTAATAGCTAAGGTCTTAACTCTTACTCTGGCCTAATAGCTAAGGTCTTAGACTCGTACTCTGGCCTACTGGTTAAGGTCTTAACTCTTACTCTGGCCTAATAGCTAAGGTCTTAGACTCGTACTTTGGCCTACTGGTTAAGGTCTTAACTCTTACTCTGGCCTAATAGCTAAGGTCTTAACTCTTACTCTGGCCTACTGGTTAAGGTCTTAACTCTTACTCTGGCCTAATAGCTAAGGTCTTAACTCTTACTCTGGCCTAATAGCTAAGGTCTTAGACTCGTACTCTGGCCTACAGTTTAAGGTCTTAACTCTTACTCTGGCCTACTGGTTAAGGTCTTAACTCTTACTCTGGCCTACTGGTTACGGTCTTAACTCTTACTCTGGCCTAATAGCTAAGGTCTTAACTCTTACTCTGGCCTAATAGCTAAGGTCTTAGACTCTTACTCTGGCCTAATAGCTAAGGTCTTAGACTCGTACTCTGGCCTACTGGTTAAGTTCTTAACTCTTACTCTGGCCTAATAGCTAAGGTCTTAGACTCGTACTATGGCCTACAGGTTAAGGTCTTAACTCTTACTCAGGCCTACTGGTTAAGGTCTTAACTCTTACTCTGGCCTACTGGTTAAGGTCGTAACTCTTACTCTGGCCTAATAGCTAAGGTCTTAACTCTTACTCTGGCCTAATAGCTAAGGTCTTAGACTCTTACTCCGGCCTAATTGCTAAGGTCTTAGACTCGTACTCTGGCCTACTGGTTAAGGTCTTAACTCTTACTCTGGCCTAATAGCTAAGGTCTTAGACTCGTACTATGGCCTACTGGTTAAGGTCTTAACTCTTACTCTGGCCTACTGGTTAAGGTCTTAACTCTTACTCTGGCCTAATAGCTAATGTCTTAACTCTTACTCTGGCCTAATAGCTAAGGTCTTAGACTCGTACTCTGGCCTACTGGTTAAGGTCTTAACTCTTACTCTGGCCTAATAGCTAAGGTCTTAGACTCTTACTCTGGCCTAATGGTTAAGGTCTTAACTCTTACTCTGGCCTAATGGTTAAGGTCTTAACTCTTACTCTGGCCTACTGGTAAAGTTCTTAGGCTCTTACTCTGGCCTACAGGTTAAGGTCTTAACTCTTACTCTGGCCTACTAGTTAAGGTCTTAGACTCTTACTCTGGCCTACAGGTTAGGGTCGTAACTCTTACTCTGGCCTACTGGTTAAGGTCTTAACTCTTACTCTAGCCTAATAGCTAAGGTCTTAACTCTTACTCTGGCCTAATAGCTAAGGTCTTAACTCGTACTCTGGCCTAATAGCTAAGGTCTTAGATTCGTACTCTGGCCTACTGGTTAAGGTCTTAACTCTTACTCTGGCCTAATAGCTAAGGTCTTAACTCTTACTCTGGCCTAATATCTAAGGTCTTAGACTCGTACTATGGCCTACAGGTTAAGGTCTTAACTCTTATTCTGGCCTAATAGCTAAGGTCTTAGACTCGTACTCTGGCCTAATGGTTAAGGTCTTAGACTCTTACTCTGGCCTACTGGTTAAGGTCTTAACTCTTACTCTGGCCTACTGGTTAAGGTCTTAACTCTTACTCTCGACTACTGGTTAAGGTCTTAACTTTTACTATGGCCTAATAGCTAAGGTCTTAACTCTTACTCTGGCCTAGTGGTTAAGGTCTTAACTCTTACTCTGGCCTAATAGCTAAGGTCTTAACTCTTACTCTGGCTTACTTATTAAGGTCTTAACTCTTACTCTGGCCTAATAGCTAAGGTCTTAGACTCGTACTATGGCCTACAGGTTAAGGTCTTAACTCTTACTCTGGCCTAATAGCTAAGGTCTTAGACTCGTACTCTGGCCTACTGCTTAAGGTCTTAACTCTTACTCTGGCCTAATAGCTAAGGTCTTAGACTCATACTCTGGCCTACTGCTTAAGGTCTTAACTCTTACTCTGGCCTAATAGCTAAGGTCTTAGACTCGTACTCTGGCCTAATGGTTAAGGTCTTAGACTCTTACTCTGGCCTACTGGTTAAGGTCTTTACTCTTACTCTGGCCTAATAGCTAAGGTCTTAGACTCTTACTCTGGCCTAATGGTTAAGGTCTTAACTCTTACTCTGGCCTAATGGTTAAGGTCTTAACTCTTACTCTGGCCTACTGGTAAAGTTCTTAGGCTCTTACTCTGGCCTACAGGTTAAGGTCTTAACTCTTACTCTGGCCTACTAGTTAAGGTCTTAGACTCTTACTCTGGCCTACAGGTTAGGGTCGTAACTCTTACTCTGGCCTACTGGTTAAGGTCTTAACTCTTACTCTAGCCTAATAGCTAAGGTCTTAACTCTTACTCTGGCCTAATAGCTAAGGTCTTAACTCGTACTCTGGCCTAATAGCTAAGGTCTTAGATTCGTACTCTGGCCTACTGGTTAAGGTCTTAACTCTTACTCTGGCCTAATAGCTAAGGTCTTAACTCTTACTCTGGCCTAATATCTAAGGTCTTAGACTCGTACTATGGCCTACAGGTTAAGGTCTTAACTCTTATTCTGGCCTAATAGCTAAGGTCTTAGACTCGTACTCTGGCCTAATGGTTAAGGTCTTAGACTCTTACTCTGGCCTACTGGTTAAGGTCTTAACTCTTACTCTGGCCTACTGGTTAAGGTCTTAACTCTTACTCTCGACTACTGGTTAAGGTCTTAACTTTTACTATGGCCTAATAGCTAAGGTCTTAACTCTTACTCTGGCCTAGTGGTTAAGGTCTTAACTCTTACTCTGGCCTAATAGCTAAGGTCTTAACTCTTACTCTGGCTTACTTATTAAGGTCTTAACTCTTACTCTGGCCTAATAGCTAAGGTCTTAGACTCGTACTATGGCCTACAGGTTAAGGTCTTAACTCTTACTCTGGCCTAATAGCTAAGGTCTTAGACTCGTACTCTGGCCTACTGCTTAAGGTCTTAACTCTTACTCTGGCCTAATAGCTAAGGTCTTAGACTCATACTCTGGCCTACTGCTTAAGGTCTTAACTCTTACTCTGGCCTAATAGCTAAGGTCTTAGACTCGTACTCTGGCCTAATGGTTAAGGTCTTAGACTCTTACTCTGGCCTACTGGTTAAGGTCTGAACTCTTACTATGGCCTACTGGTTAAGGTCTTAACTCTTACTCTGGCCTAATGGTTAAGGTCTTAGACTCGTACTCTGGCCTAATAGCTAAGGTCTTAACTCTTACTCTGGCCTAATAGCTAAGGTCTTAGACTCGTACTCTGGCCTAATAGCTAAGGTTTTAGACTCGTACTCTGGCCTAATAGCTAAGGTCTTAACTCTTACTCTGGCCTACTGGTTAAGGTCTTTACTCTTACTCTGGCCTAATAGCTAAGGTCTTAGACTCTTACTCTGGCCTAATGGTTAAGGTCTTAACTCTTACTCTGGCCTAATGGTTAAGGTCTTAACTCTTACTCTGGCCTAATGGTTAAGGTCTTAACTCTTACTCTGGCCTACTGGTAAAGTTCTTAGACTCTTACTCTGGCCTACAGGTTAAGGTCTTAACTCTTACTCTGGCCTACTAGTTAAGGTCTTAGACTCTTACTCTGGCCTACAGGTTAAGGTCTTAACTCTTACTCTGGCCTACTGGTTAAGGTCTTAACTCTTACTATAGCCTAATAGCTAAGGTCTTAACTCTTACTCTGGCCTAATAGCTAAGGTCTTAACTCGTACTCTGGCCTAATAGCTAAGGTCTTAGACTCATACTCTGGCCTACTGGTTAAGGTCTTAACTCTTACTCTGGCCTAATAGCTAAGGTCTTAACTCTTACTCTGGCCTAATAGCTAAGGTCTTAGACTCGTACTATGGCCTACAGGTTAAGGTTTTAACTCTTACTCTGGCCTAATAGCTAAGGTCTTAGACTCGTACTGTGGCCTAAAGGTTAAGGTCTTAACTCTTACTCTGGCCTAATAGCTAAGGTCTTAACTCTTATTCTGGCCTAATAGCTAAGGTCTTAGACTCGTACTCTTGTCTAATGGTTAAGGTCTTAGACTCTTACTCTGGCCTACTGGTTAAGGTCTTAACTCTTACTCTGGCCTACTGGTTAAGGTCTTATCTCTTACTCTCGCCTACTGGTTAAGGTCTTAACTCTTACTCTGGCCTAATAGCTAAGGTCTTAACTCGTACTCTGGTCTAATAGCTAAGGTCTTAGACTCGTACTCTGGCCTACTGGTTTTGGTCTTAACTCTTACTCTGGCCTAATAGCTAAGGTCTTAACACTTATTCTGGCCTAATAGCTAAGATCTTAGACTCGTACTATGGCCTACAGGTTAAGGTCTTAACTCTTACTCTGGCCTAAAAGCTAAGGTCTTAGACTCGTACTCTAGCCTAAAGGTTAAGGTCTTAACTCTTACTCTGGCCTAATAGCTAAGGTCTTAGACTCGTACTCTGGCCTACTGGTTAAGGTCTTAACTCTTACTCTGGCCTAATAGCTAAGGTCTTAGAATCGTACTTTGGCCTACTGTTTAAGGTCTTAACTCTTACTCTGGCTTAATAGCTAAGGTCTTAACTCTTACTCTGGCCTACTGGGTAAGGTCTTAACTCTTACTCTGGCCTAATAGCTAAGGTCTTAACTCTTACTCTGGCCTAATAGCTAAGGTCTTAGACTCGTACTCTGGCCTACTGGTTAAGGTCTTAACTCTTACTCTGGCCTACTGGTTAAGGTCTTAACTCTTACTCTGGCCTAATAGCTAAGGTCTTAACTCTTACTCTGGCCTACTTGTTAAGGTCTTAACTCTTACTCTGGCCTACAGGTTAAGGTCTTAACTCTTACTCTGGCCTAAGGGTTAAGGTCTTAACTCTTACTCTGGCTTAATAGCTAAGGTCTTAACTCTTACTCTGGCCTAATAGCTAAGGTCTTAACTCTTACTCTGGCCTAATAGCTAAGGTTTTAGACTCGTACTCTGGCCTAATGGTTAAGGTCTTAGACTCGTACTCTGGCCTAATGGTTAAGGTCTTAACTCTTACTCTGGCGTAATAGCTAAGGTCTTAGACTCGTACTCTGGCCTAATAGCTAAGGTCTTAACTCTTACTCTGGCCTAATAGCTAAGGTCTTAAACTCGTACTCTGGCCTAATAGCTAAGGTTTTAGACTCGTACTCTGGCCTAATGATTAAGGTCTTAACTCTTACTGTGGCCTAATAGCTAAGGTCTTAGACTCGTACTATGGCCTACAGGTTATGGTCTTAACTCTTTCTCTGGCCTACTGGTTAAGGTCTTAACTCTTACTCTGGCCTAATAGCTAAGGTCTTAGACTCGTACTCTGGCCTAATAGCTAAGGTCTTAACTCTTACTCTGGCCTACTGGTTAAGGTCTTCACTCTTACTCTGGCCTAATAGCTAAGGTCTTAGACTCTTACTCTGGCCTAATGGTTAAGGTCTTAACTCTTACTCTGGCCTAATGGTTAAGGTCTTAACTCTTACTCTGGCCTACTGGTAAAGTTCTTAGACTCCTACTCTGGCCTACAGGTTAAGGTCTTAACTCTTACTCTGGCCTACTAGTTAAGGTCTTAGACTCTTACTCTGGCCTACAGGTTAAGTTCTTAACTCTTACTCTGGCCTACTGGTTAAGGTCTTAACTCTTACTATAGCCTAATAGCTAAGGTCTTAACTCTTACTCTGGCCTAATAGC
Organism: Triturus cristatus; assembly: GCF_964204655.1. Classification (NCBI taxonomy): domain Eukaryota; kingdom Metazoa; phylum Chordata; class Amphibia; order Caudata; family Salamandridae; genus Triturus; species Triturus cristatus. The sequence continues at coordinate 628,639 of NC_140582.1, read as the reverse complement.
TAAGGTGTTAACTCGTACTCTGGCCTAATAGCTAAGGTCTTAGACTCGTACTCTGGCCTACTGGTTAAGGTCTTAACTCTTACTCTGGCCTAATAGCTAAGGTCCTAACTCTTACTCTGGCCTAATAGCTAAGGTCTTAGACTCGTACTATGGCCTACAGGTTAAGGTCTTAACTCTTACTCTGGCCTAATAGCTAAGGTCTTAGACTCGTACTCTGGCCTAAAGGTTAAGGTCTTAACTCTTACTCTGGCCTAATAGCTAAGGTCTTAACACTTATTCTGGCCTAATAGCTAAGGTCTTAGACTCGCACTCTGGCCTAATGGTTAAGGTCTTAGACTCTTACTCTGGCCTACTGGTTAAGGTCTTAACTCTTACTCTGGCCTACTGGTTAAGGTCTTATCTCTTACTCTCGCCTACTGGTTAAGGTCTTAACTCTTACTCTGGCCTAATAGCTAAGGTCTTAGACTCGTACTATGGCCTACAGGTTAAGGTCTTAACTCTTTCTCTGGCCTACTGGTTAAGGTCTTAACTCTTACTCTGGCCTAATAGCTAAGGTCTTAGACTCGTACTCTGGCCTAATAGCTAAGGTTTTAGACTCGTACTCTGGCCTAATGATTAAGGTCTTAACTCTTACTCTGGCCTAATAGCTAAGGTCTTAGACTCGTACTATGGCCTACAGGTTAAGGTCTTAACTCTTTCTCTGGCCTACTGGTTAAGGTCTTAACTCTTACTCTGGCCTAATAGCTAAGGTCTTAGACTCGTACTCTGGCCTAATAGCTAAGGTCTTAGACTCGTACTCTGGCCTACTGGTTAAGGTCTTAACTCTTACTCTGGCCTAATAGCTAAGGTCTTAACTCTTACTCTGGCCTAATAGCTAAGGTCTTAGACTCGTACTATGGCCTACAGGTTAAGGTTTTAACTCTTACTCTGGCCTAATAGCTAAGGTCTTAGACTCGTACTGTGGCCTAAAGGTTAAGGTCTTAACTCTTACTCTGGCCTAATAGCTAAGGTCTTAACTCTTATTCTGGCCTAATAGCTAAGGTCTTAGACTCGTACTCTGGTCTAATGGTTAAGGTCTTAGACTCTTACTCTGGCCTACTGGTTAAGGTCTTAACTCTTACTCTGGCCTACTGGTTAAGGTCTTATCTCTTACTCTCGCCTACTGGTTAAGGTCTTAACTCTTACTCTGGCCTAATAGCTAAGGTCTTAACTCGTACTCTGGTCTAATAGCTAAGGTCTTAGACTCGTACTCTGGCCTACTGGTTTTGGTCTTAACTCTTACTCTGGCCTAATAGCTAAGGTCTTAACACTTATTCTGGCCTAATAGCTAAGATCTTAGACTCGTACTATGGCCTACAGGTTAAGGTCTTAACTCTTACTCTGGCCTAAAAGCTAAGGTCTTAGACTCGTACTCTAGCCTAAAGGTTAAGGTCTTAACTCTTACTCTGGCCTAATAGCTAAGGTCTTAGACTCGTACTCTGGCCTACTGGTTATGGTCTTAACTCTTACTCTGGCCTAATAGCTAAGGTCTTAGAATCGTACTTTGGCCTACTGTTTAAGGTCTTAACTCTTACTCTGGCTTAATAGCTAAGGTCTTAACTCTTACTCTGGCCTACTGGGTAAGGTCTTAACTCTTACTCTGGCCTAATAGATAAGGTCTTAACTCTTACTCTGGCCTAATAGCTAAGGTCTTAGACTCGTACTCTGGCCTACTGGTTAAGGTCTTAACTCTTACTCTGGCCTACTGGTTAAGGTCTTAACTCTTACTCTGGCCTAATAGCTAAGGTCTTAACTCTTACTCTGGCCTACTTGTTAAGGTCTTAACTCTTACTCTGGCCTACAGGTTAAGGTCTTAACTCTTACTCTGGCCTAAGGGTTAAGGTCTTAACTCTTACTCTGGCTTAATAGCTAAGGTCTTAACTCTTACTCTGGCCTAATAGCTAAGGTCTTAACTCTTACTCTGGCCTAATAGCTAAGGTTTTAGACTCGTACTCTGGCCTAATGGTTAAGGTCTTAGACTCGTACTCTGGCCTAATGGTTAAGGTCTTAACTCTTACTCTGGCGTAATAGCTAAGGTCTTAGACTCGTACTCTGGCCTAATAGCTAAGGTCTTAACTCTTACTCTGGCCTAATAGCTAAGGTCTTAAACTCGTACTCTGGCCTAATAGCTAAGGTTTTAGACTCGTACTCTGGCCTAATGATTAAGGTCTTAACTCTTACTGTGGCCTAATAGCTAAGGTCTTAGACTCGTACTATGGCCTACAGGTTAAGGTCTTAACTCTTTCTCTGGCCTACTGGTTAAGGTCTTAACTCTTACTCTGGCCTAATAGCTAAGGTCTTAGACTCGTACTCTGGCCTAATAGCTAAGGTCTTAACTCTTACTCTGGCCTACTGGTTAAGGTCTTCACTCTTACTCTGGCCTAATAGCTAAGGTCTTAGACTCTTACTCTGGCCTAATGGTTAAGGTCTTAACTCTTACTCTGGCCTAATGGTTAAGGTCTTAACTCTTACTCTGGCCTACTGGTAAAGTTCTTAGACTCCTACTCTGGCCTACAGGTTAAGGTCTTAACTCTTACTCTGGCCTACTAGTTAAGGTCTTAGACTCTTACTCTGGCCTACAGGTTAAGGTCTTAACTCTTACTCTGGCCTACTGGTTAAGGTCTTAACTCTTACTATAGCCTAATGGCTAAGGTCTTAACTCTTACTCTGGCCTAATAGCTAAGGTGTTAACTCGTACTCTGGCCTAATAGCTAAGGTCTTAGACTCGTACTCTGGCCTACTGGTTAAGGTCTTAACTCTTCCTCTGGCCTAATAGCTAAGGTCCTAACTCTTACTCTGGCCTAATAGCTAAGGTCTTAGACTCGTACTATGGCCTACAGGTTAAGGTCTTAACTCTTACTCTGGCCTAATAGCTAAGGTCTTAGACTCGTACTCTGGCCTAAAGGTTAAGGTCTTAACTCTTACTCTGGCCTAATAGCTAAGGTCTTAACACTTATTCTGGCCTAATAGCTAAGGTCTTAGACTCGTACTCTGGCCTAATGGTTAAGGTCTTAGACTCTTACTCTGGCCTACTGGTTAAGGTCTTAACTCTTACTCTGGCCTACTGGTTAAGGTCTTATCTCTTACTCTCGCCTACTGGTTAAGGTCTTAACTCTTACTCTGGCCTAATAGCTAAGGTCTTAGACTCGTACTATGGCCTACAGGTTAAGGTCTTAACTCTTTCTCTGGCCTACTGGTTAAGGTCTTAACTCTTACTCTGGCCTAATAGCTAAGGTCTTAGACTCGTACTCTGGCCTAATAGCTAAGGTTTTAGACTCGTACTCTGGCCTAATGATTAAGGTCTTAACTCTTACTCTGGCCTAATAGCTAAGGTCTTAGACTCGTACTATGGCCTACAGGTTAAGGTCTTAACTCTTTCTCTGGCCTACTGGTTAAGGTCTTAACTCTTACTCTGGCCTAATAGCTAAGGTCTTAGACTCGTACTCTGGCCTAATAGCTAAGGTCTTAACTCTTACTCTGGCCTACTGGTTAAGGTCTTTACTCTTACTCTGGCCTAATAGCTAAGGTCTTAGACTCTTACTCTGGCCTAATGGTTAAGGTCTTAACTCTTACTCTGGCCTAATGGTTAAGGTCTTAACTCTTACTCTGGCCTACTGGTAAAGTTCTTAGACTCTTACTCTGGCCTACAAGTTAAGGTCTTAACTCTTACTCTGGCCTACTAGTTAAGGTCTTAGACTCTTACTCTGGCCTACAGGTTAAGGTCTTAACTCTTACTCTGGCCTACTGGTTAAGGTCTTAACTCTTACTATAGCCTAATAGCTAAGGTCTTAACTCTTACTCTGGCCTAATAGCTAAGGTCTTAACTCGTACTCTGGCCTAATAGCTAAGGTCTTAGACTCGTACTCTGGCCTAGTGGTTAAGGTCTTAACTCTTACTCTGGCCTAATAGCTAAGGTCTTAACTCTTACTCTGGCCTAATAGCTAAGGTCTTAGACTCGTACTATGGCCTACAGGTTAAGCTCTTAACTCTTACTCTGGCCTAATAGCTAAGGTCTTAGACTCGTACTGTGGCCTAAAGGTTAAGGTCTTAACTCTTACTCTGGCCTAATAGCTAAGGTCTTAACTCTTATTCTGGCCTAATAGCTAAGGTCTTAGACTCGTACTCTGGTCTAATGGTTAAGGTCTTAGATTCTTACTCTGGCCTACTGGTTAAGGTCTTAACTCTTACTCTGGCCTACTGGTTAAGGTCTTATCTCTTACTCTCGCCTACTGGTTAAGGTCTTAACTCTTACTCTGGCCTAATAGCTAAGGTCTTAACACCTACTCTGGCCTAATAGCTAAGGTCTTAGACTCGTACTATGGCCTACAGGTTAAGGTCTTAACTCTTACTCTGGCCTAAAATCTAAGGTCTTAGACTCGTACTCTAGCCTAAAGGTTAAGGTCTTAACTCTTACTCTGGCCTAATAGCTAAGGTCTTAGACTCGTACTCTGGCCTACTGGTTAAGGTCTTAACTCTTACTCTGGCCTAATAGCTAAGGTCTTAGAATCGTACTTTGGCCTACTGTTTAAGGTCTTAACTCTTACTCTGGCTTAATAGCTAAGGTCTTAACTCTTACTCTGGCCTACTGGGTAAGGTCTTAACTCTTACTCTGGCCTAATAGCTAAGGTCTTAACTCTTACTCTGGCCTAATAGCTAAGGTCTTAGACTCGTACTCTGGCCTACTGGTTAAGGTCTTAACTCTTACTCTGGCCTACTGGTTAAGGTCTTAACTCTTACTCTGGCCTAATAGCTAAGGTCTTAACTCTTACTCTGGCCTACTTGTTAAGGTCTTAACTCTTACTCTGGCCTACAGGTTAAGGTCTTAACTCTTACTCTGGCCTAATAGCTAAGGTCTTAACTCTTACTCTGGCCTAATAGCTAAGGTTTTAGACTCGTACTCTGGCCTAATGGTTAAGGTCTTAGACTCGTACTCTGGCCTAATGGTTAAGGTCTTAACTCTTACTCTGGCGTAATAGCTAAGGTCTTAGACTCGTACTCTGGCCTAATAGCTAAGGTCTTAACCCTTACTCTAGCCTAATAGCTAAGGTTTTAGACTCGTACTCTGGCCTAATGATTAAGGTCTTAACTCTTACTCTGGCCTAATAGCTAAAGTCTTAGACTCGTACTATGGCCTACAGGTTAAGGTCTTAACTCTTTCTCTGGCCTACTGGTTAAGGTCTTAACTCTTACTCTAGCCTAATAGCTAAGGTCTTAGACTCGTACTCTGGCCTAATGATTAAGGTCTTAACTCTTACTCTGGCCTAATAGCTAAAGTCTTAGACTCGTACTCTGGCCTAATGGTTAAGGTCTTAGACTCTTACTCTGGCCTAATGGTTAAGGTCTTAACTCTTACTCTGGCGTAATAGCTAAGGTCTTAGACTCGTACTCTGGCCTAATAGCTAAGGTCTTAACCCTTACTCTAGCCTAATAGCTAAGGTTTTAGACTCGTACTCTGGCCTAATGATTAAGGTCTTAACTCTTACTCTGGCCTAATAGCTAAAGTCTTAGACTCGTACTATGGCCTACAGGTTAAGGTCTTAACTCTTTCTCTGGCCTACTGGTTAAGGTCTTAACTCTTACTCTGGCCTAATAGCTAAGGTCTTAGACTCGTACTCTGGCCTAATAGCTAAGGTCTTAACTCTTACTCTGGCCTACTGGTTAAGGTCTTCACTCTTACTCTGGCCTAATAGCTAAGGTCTTAGACTCTTACTCTGGCCTAATGGTTAAGTTCTTAACTCTTACTCTGGCCTAATGGTTAAGGTCTTAACTCTTACTCTGGCCTACTGGTAAAGTTCTTAGACTCCTACTCTGGCCTACAGGTTAAGGTCTTAACTCTTACTCTGGCCTACTAGTTAAGGTCTTAGACTCTTACTCTGGCCTACAGGTTAAGGTTTTAACTCCTACTCTGGCCTACTGGTTAAGGTCTTAACTCTTACTATAGCCTAATAGCTAAGGTCTTAACTCTTACTCTGGCCTAATAGCTAAGGTCTTAACTCGTACTCTGGCCTAATAGCTAAGGTCTTAGACTCGTACTCTGGCCTACTGGTTAAGGTCTTAACTCTTACTCTGGACTAATAGCTAAGGTCCTAACTCTTACTCTGGCCTAATAGCTAAGGTCTTAGACTCGTACTATGGCCTACAGGTTAAGGTCTTAACTCTTACTCTGGCCTAAAATCTAAGGTCTTAGACTCATACTCTAGCCTAAAGGTTAAGGTCTTAACTCTTACTCTGGCCTAATAGCTAAGGTCTTAGACTCGTACTCTGGCCTAAAGGTTAAGGTCTTAACTCTTACTCTGGCCTAATAGCTAAGGTCTTAACTCTTATTCTGGCCTAATAGCTAAGGTCTTAGACTCGTACTCTGGCCTAATGGTTAAGGTCTTAGACTCTTACTCTGGCCTACTGGTTAAGGTCTTAACTCTTACTCTGGCCTACTGGTTAAGATCTTATCTCTTACTCTCGCCTACTGGTTAAGGTCTTAACTCTTACTCTGGCCTAATAGCTAAGGTCTTAACTCGTACTCTGGCCTAATAGCTAAGGTCTTAGACTCGTACTCTGGCCTACTGGTTAAGGCCTTAACTCTTACTCTGGCCTAATAGCTAAGGTCTTAACTCGTACTCTGGCCTAATAGCTAAGGTCTTAACTCTTACTCTGGCCTAATAGCTAAGGTCTTAACTCTTACTCTGGCCTAATAGCTAAGGTCTTAGACTCGTACTATGGCCTACAGGTTAAGGTCTTAACTCTTACTCTGGCCTAAAAGCTAAGGTCTTAAACTCGTACTCTAGCCTAAAGGTTAAGGTCTTAACTCTTACTCTGGCCTAATAGCTAAGGTCTTAGACTCGTACTCTGGCCTACTTGTTAAGGTCTTAACTCTTACTCTGGCCTAATAGCTAAGGTCTTAGAATCGTACTTTGGCCTACTGTTTAAGGTCTTAACTCTTACTCTGGCTTAATAGCTAAGGTCTTAACTCTTACTCTGGCCTACTGGGTAAGGTCTTAACTCTTACTCTGGCCTAATAGCTAAGGTCTTAATTCTTACTCTGGCCTAATAGCTAAGGTCTTAGACTTGTACTCTGGCCAACTGGTTAAGGTCTTAACTCTTACTCTGGCCTACTGGGTAAGGTCTTAACTCTTACTCTGGCCTAATAGCTAAGGTCTTAACTCTTACTCTGGCCTAATAGCTAAGGTCTTAGACTTGTACTCTGGCCTACTGGTTAAGGTCTTAACTCTTACTCTGGCCTACTGGTTAAGGTCTTAACTCTTACTCTGGCCTCATAGCTAAGGTCTTAGACTCGTACTCTGGCCTAATGGTTAAGGTCTTAGACTCTTACTCTGGCCTACTGGTTAAGGTCTTAACTCTTACTCTGGCCTAGTGGTTAAGGTCTTAACTCTTACTCTGGCCTAATAGCTAAGGTCTTAACTCTTACTCTGGCCTACTTGTTAAGGTCTTAACTTTTACTCTGGCCTAATAGCTAAGGTCTTAGACTCGTACTCTGGCCTACTGGTTAAGGTCTTAACTCTTACTCTGTCCTAATAGCTAAGGTCTTAGACTCGTACTATGGCCTACAGGTTAAGGTCTTAACTCTTACTCTTGCCTAATAGCTAAGGTCTTAGACTCGTACTCTGGCCTACTGCTTAAGGTCTTAACTCTTACTCTGGCCTAATAGCTAAGGTCTTAGACTCGTACTCTGGCCTAATGGTTAAGGTCTTAGTCTCTTACTCTGGCCTACTGGTTAAGGTCTGAACTCTTACTCTGGCCTACTGGTTAAGGTCTTAACTCTTACTCTGGCCTAATGGTTAAGGTCTTAACTCTTACTCTGGCCTAATAGCTAAGGTCTGAACTCTTACTCTGGCCTACTTGTTAAGGTCTTAACTCTTACTCTGGCCTACAGGTTAAGGTCTTAACTCTTACTCTGGCCTAATAGCTAAGGTCTTAGACTCGTACTCTGGCCTAATGGTTAAGGTCTTAGACTCTTACTCTGGCCTACTGGTTAAGGACTGAACTCTTACTCTGGCCTACTGGTTAAGGTCTTAACTCTTACTCTGGCTTAATAGCTAAGGTCTTAACTCTTACTCTGGCCTAATAGCTAAGGTCTTAACTCTTACTCTGGCCTAATAGCTAAGGTCTTAGACTCATACTCTGGCCTACTGGTTAAGGTCTTAACTCTTACTCTGGCCTAATAGCTAAGGTCTTAGACTCGTACTTTGGCCTACTGGTTAAGGTCTTAACTCTTACTCTGGCCTAATAGCTAAGGTCTTAACTCTTACTCTGGCCTACTGGTTAAGGTCTTAACTCTTACTCTGGCCTAATAGCTAAGGTCTTAACTCTTACTCTGGCCTAATAGCTAAGGTCTTAGACTCGTACTCTGGCCTACAGTTTAAGGTCTTAACTCTTACTCTGGCCTACTGGTTAAGGTCTTAACTCTTACTCTGGCCTACTGGTTAAGGTCTTAACTCTTACTCTGGCCTAATAGCTAAGGTCTTAACTCTTACTCTGGCCTAATAGCTAAGGTCTTAGACTCTTACTCTGGCCTAATAGCTAAGGTCTTAGACTCGTACTCTGGCCTACTGGTTAAGTTCTTAACTCTTACTCTGGCCTAATAGCTAAGGTCTTAGACTCGTACTATGGCCTACAGGTTAAGGTCTTAACTCTTACTCAGGCCTACTGGTTAAGGTCTTAACTCTTACTCTGGCCTACTGGTTAAGGTCGTAACTCTTACTCTGGCCTAATAGCTAAGGTCTTAACTCTTACTCTGGCCTAATAGCTAAGGTCTTAGACTCTTACTCCGGCCTAATTGCTAAGGTCTTAGACTCGTACTCTGGCCTACTGGTTAAGGTCTTAACTCTTACTCTGGCCTAATAGCTAAGGTCTTAGACTCGTACTATGGCCTACTGGTTAAGGTCTTAACTCTTACTCTGGCCTACTGGTTAAGGTCTTAACTCTTACTCTGGCCTAATAGCTAAGGTCTTAACTCTTACTCTGGCCTAATAGCTAAGGTCTTAGACTCGTACTCTGGCCTACTGGTTAAGGTCTTAACTCTTACTCTGGCCTAATAGCTAAGGTCTTAGACTCTTACTCTGGCCTAATGGTTAAGGTCTTAACTCTTACTCTGGCCTAATGGTTAAGGTCTTAACTCTTACTCTGGCCTACTGGTAAAGTTCTTAGACTCTTACTCTGGCCTACAGGTTAAGGTCTTAACTCTTACTCTGGCCTACTAGTTAATGTCTTAGACTCTTACTCTGGCCTACAGGTTAGGGTCGTAACTCTTACTCTGGCCTACTGGTTAAGGTCTTAACTCTTACTCTAGCCTAACAGCTAAGGTCTTAACTCTTACTCTGGCCTAATAGCTAAGGTCTTAACTCGTACTCTGGCCTAATAGCTAAGGTCTTAGATTCGTACTCTGGCCTACTGGTTAAGGTCTTAACTCTTACTCTGGCCTAATAGCTAAGGTCTTAACTCTTACTCTGGCCTAATATCTAAGGTCTTAGACTCGTACTATGGCCTACAGGTTAAGGTCTTAACTCTTATTCTGGCCTAATAGCTAAGGTCTTAGACTCGTACTCTGGCCTAATGGTTAAGGTCTTAGACTCTTACTCTGGCCTACTGGTTAAGGTCTTAACTCTTACTCTGGCCTACTGGTTAAGGTCTTAACTCTTACTCTCGACTACTGGTTAAGGTCTTAACTTTTACTATGGCCTAATAGCTAAGGTCTTAACTCTTACTCTGGCCTAGTGGTTAAGGTCTTAACTCTTACTCTGGCCTAATAGCTAAGGTCTTAACTCTTACTCTGGCTTACTTGTTAAGGTCTTAACACTTACTCTGGCCTAATAGCTAAGGTCTTAGACTCGTACTCTGGCCTACTGATTAAGGTCTTAACTCTTACTCTGTCCTAATAGCTAAGGTCTTAGACTCGTACTATGGCCTACAGGTTAAGGTCTTAACTCTTACTCTGGCCTAATAGCTAAGGTCTTAGACTCGTACTCTGGCCTACTGCTTAAGGTCTTAACTCTTACTCTGGCCTAATAGCTAAGGTCTTAGACTCATACTCTGGCCTACTGCTTAAGGTCTTAACTCTTACTCTGGCCTAATAGCTAAGGTCTTAGACTCGTACTCTGGCCTAATGGTTAAGGTCTTAGACTCTTACTCTGGCCTACTGGTTAAGGTCTGAACTCTTACTATGGCCTACTGGTTAAGGTCTTAACTCTTACTCTGGCCTAATGGTTAAGGTCTTAGACTCGTACTCTGGCCTAATAGCTAAGGTCTTAACTCTTACTCTGGCCTAATAGCTAAGGTCTTAGACTCGTACTCTGGCCTAATAGCTAAGGTTTTAGACTCGTACTCTGGCCTAATAGCTAAGGTCTTAACTCTTACTCTGGCCTACTGGTTAAGGTCTTTACTCTTACTCTGGCCTAATAGCTAAGGTCTTAGACTCTTACTCTGGCCTAATGGTTAAGGTCTTAACTCTTACTCTGGCCTAATGGTTAAGGTCTTAACTCTTACTCTGGCCTAATGGTTAAGGTCTTAACTCTTACTCTGGCCTACTGGTAAAGTTCTTAGACTCTTACTCTGGCCTACAGGTTAAGGTCTTAACTCTTACTCTGGCCTACTAGTTAAGGTCTTAGACTCTTACTCTGGCCTACAGGTTAAGGTCTTAACTCTTACTCTGGCCTACTGGTTAAGGTCTTAACTCTTACTATAGCCTAATAGCTAAGGTCTTAACTCTTACTCTGGCCTAATAGCTAAGGTCTTAACTCGTACTCTGGCCTAATAGCTAAGGTCTTAGACTCATACTCTGGCCTACTGGTTAAGGTCTTAACTCTTACTCTGGCCTAATAGCTAAGGTCTTAACTCTTACTCTGGCCTAATAGCTAAGGTCTTAGACTCGTACTATGGCCTACAGGTTAAGGTTTTAACTCTTACTCTGGCCTAATAGCTAAGGTCTTAGACTCGTACTGTGGCCTAAAGGTTAAGGTCTTAACTCTTACTCTGGCCTAATAGCTAAGGTCTTAACTCTTATTCTGGCCTAATAGCTAAGGTCTTAGACTCGTACTCTTGTCTAATGGTTAAGGTCTTAGACTCTTACTCTGGCCTACTGGTTAAGGTCTTAACTCTTACTCTGGCCTACTGGTTAAGGTCTTATCTCTTACTCTCGCCTACTGGTTAAGGTCTTAACTCTTACTCTGGCCTAATAGCTAAGGTCTTAACTCGTACTCTGGTCTAATAGCTAAGGTCTTAGACTCGTACTCTGGCCTACTGGTTTTGGTCTTAACTCTTACTCTGGCCTAATAGCTAAGGTCTTAACACTTATTCTGGCCTAATAGCTAAGATCTTAGACTCGTACTATGGCCTACAGGTTAAGGTCTTAACTCTTACTCTGGCCTAAAAGCTAAGGTCTTAGACTCGTACTCTAGCCTAAAGGTTAAGGTCTTAACTCTTACTCTGGCCTAATAGCTAAGGTCTTAGACTCGTACTCTGGCCTACTGGTTAAGGTCTTAACTCTTACTCTGGCCTAATAGCTAAGGTCTTAGAATCGTACTTTGGCCTACTGTTTAAGGTCTTAACTCTTACTCTGGCTTAATAGCTAAGGTCTTAACTCTTACTCTGGCCTACTGGGTAAGGTCTTAACTCTTACTCTGGCCTAATAGCTAAGGTCTTAACTCTTACTCTGGCCTAATAGCTAAGGTCTTAGACTCGTACTCTGGCCTACTGGTTAAGGTCTTAACTCTTACTCTGGCCTACTGGTTAAGGTCTTAACTCTTACTCTGGCCTAATAGCTAAGGTCTTAACTCTTACTCTGGCCTACTTGTTAAGGTCTTAACTCTTACTCTGGCCTACAGGTTAAGGTCTTAACTCTTACTCTGGCCTAAGGGTTAAGGTCTTAACTCTTACTCTGGCTTAATAGCTAAGGTCTTAACTCTTACTCTGGCCTAATAGCTAAGGTCTTAACTCTTACTCTGGCCTAATAGCTAAGGTTTTAGACTCGTACTCTGGCCTAATGGTTAAGGTCTTAGACTCGTACTCTGGCCTAATGGTTAAGGTCTTAACTCTTACTCTGGCGTAATAGCTAAGGTCTTAGACTCGTACTCTGGCCTAATAGCTAAGGTCTTAACTCTTACTCTGGCCTAATAGCTAAGGTCTTAAACTCGTACTCTGGCCTAATAGCTAAGGTTTTAGACTCGTACTCTGGCCTAATGATTAAGGTCTTAACTCTTACTGTGGCCTAATAGCTAAGGTCTTAGACTCGTACTATGGCCTACAGGTTAAGGTCTTAACTCTTTCTCTGGCCTACTGGTTAAGGTCTTAACTCTTACTCTGGCCTAATAGCTAAGGTCTTAGACTCGTACTCTGGCCTAATAGCTAAGGTCTTAACTCTTACTCTGGCCTACTGGTTAAGGTCTTCACTCTTACTCTGGCCTAATAGCTAAGGTCTTAGACTCTTACTCTGGCCTAATGGTTAAGGTCTTAACTCTTACTCTGGCCTAATGGTTAAGGTCTTAACTCTTACTCTGGCCTACTGGTAAAGTTCTTAGACTCCTACTCTGGCCTACAGGTTAAGGTCTTAACTCTTACTCTGGCCTACTAGTTAAGGTCTTAGACTCTTACTCTGGCCTACAGGTTAAGTTCTTAACTCTTACTCTGGCCTACTGGTTAAGGTCTTAACTCTTACTATAGCCTAATAGCTAAGGTCTTAACTCTTACTCTGGCCTAATAGCTAAGGTGTTAACTCGTACTCTGGCCTAATAGCTAAGGTCTTAGACTCGTACTCTGGCCTACTGGTTAAGGTCTTAACTCTTACTCTGGCCTAATAGCTAAGGTCCTAACTCTTACTCTGGCCTAATAGCTAAGGTCTTAGACTCGTACTATGGCCTACAGGTTAAGGTCTTAACTCTTACTCTGGCCTAATAGCTAAGGTCTTAGACTCGTACTCTGGCCTAAAGGTTAAGGTCTTAACTCTTACTCTGGCCTAATAGCTAAGGTCTTAACACTTATTCTGGCCTAATAGCTAAGGTCTTAGACTCGCACTCTGGCCTAATGGTTAAGGTCTTAGACTCTTACTCTGGCCTACTGGTTAAGGTCTTAACTCTTACTCTGGCCTACTGGTTAAGGTCTTATCTCTTACTCTCGCCTACTGGTTAAGGTCTTAACTCTTACTCTGGCCTAATAGCTAAGGTCTTAGACTCGTACTATGGCCTACAGGTTAAGGTCTTAACTCTTTCTCTGGCCTACTGGTTAAGGTCTTAACTCTTACTCTGGCCTAATAGCTAAGGTCTTAGACTCGTACTCTGGCCTAATAGCTAAGGTTTTAGACTCGTACTCTGGCCTAATGATTAAGGTCTTAACTCTTACTCTGGCCTAATAGCTAAGGTCTTAGACTCGTACTATGGCCTACAGGTTAAGGTCTTAACTCTTTCTCTGGCCTACTGGTTAAGGTCTTAACTCTTACTCTGGCCTAATAGCTAAGGTCTTAGACTCGTACTCTGGCCTAATAGCTAAGGTCTTAGACTCGTACTCTGGCCTACTGGTTAAGGTCTTAACTCTTACTCTGGCCTAATAGCTAAGGTCTTAACTCTTACTCTGGCCTAATAGCTAAGGTCTTAGACTCGTACTGTGGCCTAAAGGTTAAGGTCTTAACTCTTACTCTGGCCTAATAGCTAAGGTCTTAACTCTTATTCTGGCCTAATAGCTAAGGTCTTAGACTCGTACTCTGGTCTAATGGTTAAGGTCTTAGACTCTTACTCTGGCCTACTGGTTAAGGTCTTAACTCTTACTCTGGCCTACTGGTTAAGGTCTTATCTCTTACTCTCGCCTACTGGTTAAGGTCTTAACTCTTACTCTGGCCTAATAGCTAAGGTCTTAACTCGTACTCTGGTCTAATAGCTAAGGTCTTAGACTCGTACTCTGGCCTACTGGTTTTGGTCTTAACTCTTACTCTGGCCTAATAGCTAAGGTCTTAACACTTATTCTGGCCTAATAGCTAAGATCTTAGACTCGTACTATTGCCTACAGGTTAAGGTCTTAACTCTTACTCTGGCCTAAAAGCTAAGGTCTTAGACTCGTACTCTAGCCTAAAGGTTAAGGTCTTAACTCTTACTCTGGCCTAATAGCTAAGGTCTTAGACTCGTACTCTGGCCTACTGGTTATGGTCTTAACTCTTACTCTGGCCTAATAGCTAAGGTCTTAGAATCGTACTTTGGCCTACTGTTTAAGGTCTTAACTCTTACTCTGGCTTAATAGCTAAGGTCTTAACTCTTACTCTGGCCTACTGGGTAAGGTCTTAACTCTTACTCTGGCCTAATAGATAAGGTCTTAACTCTTACTCTGGCCTAATAGCTAAGGTCTTAGACTCATACTCTGGCCTACTGGTTAAGGTCTTAACTCTTACTCTGGCCTACTGGTTAAGGTCTTAACTCTTACTCTGGCCTAATAGCTAAGGTCTTAACTCTTACTCTGGCCTACTTGTTAAGGTCTTAACTCTTACTCTGGCCTACAGGTTAAGGTCTTAACTCTTACTCTGGCCTAAGGGTTAAGGTCTTAACTCTTACTCTGGCTTAATAGCTAAGGTCTTAACTCTTACTCTGGCCTAATAGCTAAGGTCTTAACTCTTACTCTGGCCTAATAGCTAAGGTTTTAGACTCGTACTCTGGCCTAATGGTTAAGGTCTTAGACTCGTACTCTGGCCTAATGGTTAAGGTCTTAACTCTTACTCTGGCGTAATAGCTAAGGTCTTAGACTCGTACTCTGGCCTAATAGCTAAGGTCTTAACTCTTACTCTGGCCTAATAGCTAAGGTCTTAAACTCGTACTCTGGCCTAATAGCTAAGGTTTTAGACTCGTACTCTGGCCTAATGATTAAGGTCTTAACTCTTACTGTGGCCTAATAGCTAAGGTCTTAGACTCGTACTATGGCCTACAGGTTAAGGTCTTAACTCTTTCTCTGGCCTACTGGTTAAGGTCTTAACTCTTACTCTGGCCTAATAGCTAAGGTCTTAGACTCGTACTCTGGCCTAATAGCTAAGGTCTTAACTCTTACTCTGGCCTACTGGTTAAGGTCTTCACTCTTACTCTGGCCTAATAGCTAAGGTCTTAGACTCTTACTCTGGCCTAATGGTTAAGGTCTTAACTCTTACTCTGGCCTAATGGTTAAGGTCTTAACTCTTACTCTGGCCTACTGGTAAAGTTCTTAGACTCCTACTCTGGCCTACAGGTTAAGGTCTTAACTCTTACTCTGGCCTACTAGTTAAGGTCTTAGACTCTTACTCTGGCCTACAGGTTAAGGTCTTAACTCTTACTCTGGCCTACTGGTTAAGGTCTTAACTCTTACTATAGCCTAATGGCTAAGGTCTTAACTCTTACTCTGGCCTAATAGCTAAGGTGTTAACTCGTACTCTGGCCTAATAGCTAAGGTCTTAGACTCGTACTCTGGCCTACTGGTTAAGGTCTTAACTCTTCCTCTGGCCTAATAGCTAAGGTCCTAACTCTTACTCTGGCCTAATAGCTAAGGTCTTAGACTCGTACTATGGCCTACAGGTTAAGGTCTTAACTCTTACTCTGGCCTAATAGCTAAGGTCTTAGACTCGTACTCTGGCCTAAAGGTTAAGGTCTTAACTCTTACTCTGGCCTAATAGCTAAGGTCTTAACACTTATTCTGGCCTAATAGCTAAGGTCTTAGACTCGTACTCTGGCCTAATGGTTAAGGTCTTAGACTCTTACTCTGGCCTACTGGTTAAGGTCTTAACTCTTACTCTGGCCTACTGGTTAAGGTCTTATCTCTTACTCTCGCCTACTGGTTAAGGTCTTAACTCTTACTCTGGCCTAATAGCTAAGGTCTTAGACTCGTACTATGGCCTACAGGTTAAGGTCTTAACTCTTTCTCTGGCCTACTGGTTAAGGTCTTAACTCTTACTCTGGCCTAATAGCTAAGGTCTTAGACTCGTACTCTGGCCTAATAGCTAAGGTTTTAGACTCGTACTCTGGCCTAATGATTAAGGTCTTAACTCTTACTCTGGCCTAATAGCTAAGGTCTTAGACTCGTACTATGGCCTACAGGTTAAGGTCTTAACTCTTTCTCTGGCCTACTGGTTAAGGTCTTAACTCTTACTCTGGCCTAATAGCTAAGGTCTTAGACTCGTACTCTGGCCTAATAGCTAAGGTCTTAACTCTTACTCTGGCCTACTGGTTAAGGTCTTTACTCTTACTCTGGCCTAATAGCTAAGGTCTTAGACTCTTACTCTGGCCTAATGGTTAAGGTCTTAACTCTTACTCTGGCCTAATGGTTAAGGTCTTAACTCTTACTCTGGCCTACTGGTAAAGTTCTTAGACTCTTACTCTGGCCTACAAGTTAAGGTCTTAACTCTTACTCTGGCCTACTAGTTAAGGTCTTAGACTCTTACTCTGGCCTACAGGTTAAGGTCTTAACTCTTACTCTGGCCTACTGGTTAAGGTCTTAACTCTTACTATAGCCTAATAGCTAAGGTCTTAACTCTTACTCTGGCCTAATAGCTAAGGTCTTAACTCGTACTCTGGCCTAATAGCTAAGGTCTTAGACTCGTACTCTGGCCTAGTGGTTAAGGTCTTAACTCTTACTCTGGCCTAATAGCTAAGGTCTTAACTCTTACTCTGGCCTAATAGCTAAGGTCTTAGACTCGTACTATGGCCTACAGGTTAAGCTCTTAACTCTTACTCTGGCCTAATAGCTAAGGTCTTAGACTCGTACTGTGGCCTAAAGGTTAAGGTCTTAACTCTTACTCTGGCCTAATAGCTAAGGTCTTAACTCTTATTCTGGCCTAATAGCTAAGGTCTTAGACTCGTACTCTGGTCTAATGGTTAAGGTCTTAGATTCTTACTCTGGCCTACTGGTTAAGGTCTTAACTCTTACTCTGGCCTACTGGTTAAGGTCTTATCTCTTACTCTCGCCTACTGGTTAAGGTCTTAACTCTTACTCTGGCCTAATAGCTAAGGTCTTAACACCTACTCTGGCCTAATAGCTAAGGTCTTAGACTCGTACTATGGCCTACAGGTTAAGGTCTTAACTCTTACTCTGGCCTAAAATCTAAGGTCTTAGACTCGTACTCTAGCCTAAAGGTTAAGGTCTTAACTCTTACTCTGGCCTAATAGCTAAGGTCTTAGACTCGTACTCTGGCCTACTGGTTAAGGTCTTAACTCTTACTCTGGCCTAATAGCTAAGGTCTTAGAATCGTACTTTGGCCTACTGTTTAAGGTCTTAACTCTTACTCTGGCTTAATAGCTAAGGTCTTAACTCTTACTCTGGCCTACTGGGTAAGGTCTTAACTCTTACTCTGGCCTAATAGCTAAGGTCTTAACTCTTACTCTGGCCTAATAGCTAAGGTCTTAGACTCGTACTCTGGCCTACTGGTTAAGGTCTTAACTCTTACTCTGGCCTACTGGTTAAGGTCTTAACTCTTACTCTGGCCTAATAGCTAGGGTCTTAACTCTTACTCTGGCCTACTTGTTAAGGTCTTAACTCTTACTCTGGCCTACAGGTTAAGGTCTTAACTCTTACTCTGGCCTAATAGCTAAGGTCTTAACTCTTACTCTGGCCTAATAGCTAAGGTTTTAGACTCGTACTCTGGCCTAATGGTTAAGGTCTTAGACTCGTACTCTGGCCTAATGGTTAAGGTCTTAACTCTTACTCTGGCGTAATAGCTAAGGTCTTAGACTCGTACTCTGGCCTAATAGCTAAGGTCTTAACCCTTACTCTAGCCTAATAGCTAAGGTTTTAGACTCGTACTCTGGCCTAATGATTAAGGTCTTAACTCTTACTCTGGCCTAATAGCTAAAGTCTTAGACTCGTACTATGGCCTACAGGTTAAGGTCTTAACTCTTTCTCTGGCCTACTGGTTAAGGTCTTAACTCTTACTCTAGCCTAATAGCTAAGGTCTTAGACTCGTACTCTGGCCTAATGATTAAGGTCTTAACTCTTACTCTGGCCTAATAGCTAAAGTCTTAGACTCGTACTCTGGCCTAATGGTTAAGGTCTTAGACTCTTACTCTGGCCTAATGGTTAAGGTCTTAACTCTTACTCTGGCGTAATAGCTAAGGTCTTAGACTCGTACTCTGGCCTAATAGCTAAGGTCTTAACCCTTACTCTAGCCTAATAGCTAAGGTTTTAGACTCGTACTCTGGCCTAATGATTAAGGTCTTAACTCTTACTCTGGCCTAATAGCTAAAGTCTTAGACTCGTACTATGGCCTACAGGTTAAGGTCTTAACTCTTTCTCTGGCCTACTGGTTAAGGTCTTAACTCTTACTCTGGCCTAATAGCTAAGGTCTTAGACTCGTACTCTGGCCTAATAGCTAAGGTCTTAACTCTTACTCTGGCCTACTGGTTAAGGTCTTCACTCTTACTCTGGCCTAATAGCTAAGGTCTTAGACTCTTACTCTGGCCTAATGGTTAAGTTCTTAACTCTTACTCTGGCCTAATGGTTAAGGTCTTAACTCTTACTCTGGCCTACTGGTAAAGTTCTTAGACTCCTACTCTGGCCTACAGGTTAAGGTCTTAACTCTTACTCTGGCCTACTAGTTAAGGTCTTAGACTCTTACTCTGGCCTACAGGTTAAGGTTTTAACTCCTACTCTGGCCTACTGGTTAAGGTCTTAACTCTTACTATAGCCTAATAGCTAAGGTCTTAACTCTTACTCTGGCCTAATAGCTAAGGTCTTAACTCGTACTCTGGCCTAATAGCTAAGGTCTTAGACTCGTACTCTGGCCTACTGGTTAAGGTCTTAACTCTTACTCTGGACTAATAGCTAAGGTCCTAACTCTTACTCTGGCCTAATAGCTAAGGTCTTAGACTCGTACTATGGCCTACAGGTTAAGGTCTTAACTCTTACTCTGGCCTAAAATCTAAGGTCTTAGACTCATACTCTAGCCTAAAGGTTAAGGTCTTAACTCTTACTCTGGCCTAATAGCTAAGGTCTTAGACTCGTACTCTGGCCTAAAGGTTAAGGTCTTAACTCTTACTCTGGCCTAATAGCTAAGGTCTTAACTCTTATTCTGGCCTAATAGCTAAGGTCTTAGACTCGTACTCTGGCCTAATGGTTAAGGTCTTAGACTCTTACTCTGGCCTACTGGTTAAGGTCTTAACTCTTACTCTGGCCTACTGGTTAAGATCTTATCTCTTACTCTCGCCTACTGGTTAAGGTCTTAACTCTTACTCTGGCCTAATAGCTAAGGTCTTAACTCGTACTCTGGCCTAATAGCTAAGGTCTTAGACTCGTACTCTGGCCTACTGGTTAAGGCCTTAACTCTTACTCTGGCCTAATAGCTAAGGTCTTAACTCGTACTCTGGCCTAATAGCTAAGGTCTTAACTCTTACTCTGGCCTAATAGCTAAGGTCTTAACTCTTACTCTGGCCTAATAGCTAAGGTCTTAGACTCGTACTATGGCCTACAGGTTAAGGTCTTAACTCTTACTCTGGCCTAAAAGCTAAGGTCTTAAACTCGTACTCTAGCCTAAAGGTTAAGGTCTTAACTCTTACTCTGGCCTAATAGCTAAGGTCTTAGACTCGTACTCTGGCCTACTTGTTAAGGTCTTAACTCTTACTCTGGCCTAATAGCTAAGGTCTTAGAATCGTACTTTGGCCTACTGTTTAAGGTCTTAACTCTTACTCTGGCTTAATAGCTAAGGTCTTAACTCTTACTCTGGCCTACTGGGTAAGGTCTTAACTCTTACTCTGGCCTAATAGCTAAGGTCTTAATTCTTACTCTGGCCTAATAGCTAAGGTCTTAGACTTGTACTCTGGCCAACTGGTTAAGGTCTTAACTCTTACTCTGGCCTACTGGGTAAGGTCTTAACTCTTACTCTGGCCTAATAGCTAAGGTCTTAACTCTTACTCTGGCCTAATAGCTAAGGTCTTAGACTTGTACTCTGGCCTACTGGTTAAGGTCTTAACTCTTACTCTGGCCTACTGGTTAAGGTCTTAACTCTTACTCTGGCCTCATAGCTAAGGTCTTAGACTCGTACTCTGGCCTAATGGTTAAGGTCTTAGACTCTTACTCTGGCCTACTGGTTAAGGTCTTAACTCTTACTCTGGCCTAGTGGTTAAGGTCTTAACTCTTACTCTGGCCTAATAGCTAAGGTCTTAACTCTTACTCTGGCCTACTTGTTAAGGTCTTAACTTTTACTCTGGCCTAATAGCTAAGGTCTTAGACTCGTACTCTGGCCTACTGGTTAAGGTCTTAACTCTTACTCTGTCCTAATAGCTAAGGTCTTAGACTCGTACTATGGCCTACAGGTTAAGGTCTTAACTCTTACTCTTGCCTAATAGCTAAGGTCTTAGACTCGTACTCTGGCCTACTGCTTAAGGTCTTAACTCTTACTCTGGCCTAATAGCTAAGGTCTTAGACTCGTACTCTGGCCTAATGGTTAAGGTCTTAGTCTCTTACTCTGGCCTACTGGTTAAGGTCTGAACTCTTACTCTGGCCTACTGGTTAAGGTCTTAACTCTTACTCTGGCCTAATGGTTAAGGTCTTAACTCTTACTCTGGCCTAATAGCTAAGGTCTGAACTCTTACTCTGGCCTACTTGTTAAGGTCTTAACTCTTACTCTGGCCTACAGGTTAAGGTCTTAACTCTTACTCTGGCCTAATAGCTAAGGTCTTAGACTCGTACTCTGGCCTAATGGTTAAGGTCTTAGACTCTTACTCTGGCCTACTGGTTAAGGACTGAACTCTTACTCTGG
Source organism: Triturus cristatus (assembly GCF_964204655.1). Lineage (NCBI taxonomy): Eukaryota > Metazoa > Chordata > Amphibia > Caudata > Salamandridae > Triturus > Triturus cristatus. The sequence goes on along the minus strand of NC_140582.1, from coordinate 607,905 downwards.
CCTACTGGTTAAGGTCTTAACTCTTACTCTGGCTTAATAGCTAAGGTCTTAACTCTTACTCTGGCCTAATAGCTAAGGTCTTAACTCTTACTCTGGCCTAATAGCTAAGGTCTTAGACTCATACTCTGGCCTACTGGTTAAGGTCTTAACTCTTACTCTGGCCTAATAGCTAAGGTCTTAGACTCGTACTTTGGCCTACTGGTTAAGGTCTTAACTCTTACTCTGGCCTAATAGCTAAGGTCTTAACTCTTACTCTGGCCTACTGGTTAAGGTCTTAACTCTTACTCTGGCCTAATAGCTAAGGTCTTAACTCTTACTCTGGCCTAATAGCTAAGGTCTTAGACTCGTACTCTGGCCTACAGTTTAAGGTCTTAACTCTTACTCTGGCCTACTGGTTAAGGTCTTAACTCTTACTCTGGCCTACTGGTTAAGGTCTTAACTCTTACTCTGGCCTAATAGCTAAGGTCTTAACTCTTACTCTGGCCTAATAGCTAAGGTCTTAGACTCTTACTCTGGCCTAATAGCTAAGGTCTTAGACTCGTACTCTGGCCTACTGGTTAAGTTCTTAACTCTTACTCTGGCCTAATAGCTAAGGTCTTAGACTCGTACTATGGCCTACAGGTTAAGGTCTTAACTCTTACTCAGGCCTACTGGTTAAGGTCTTAACTCTTACTCTGGCCTACTGGTTAAGGTCGTAACTCTTACTCTGGCCTAATAGCTAAGGTCTTAACTCTTACTCTGGCCTAATAGCTAAGGTCTTAGACTCTTACTCCGGCCTAATTGCTAAGGTCTTAGACTCGTACTCTGGCCTACTGGTTAAGGTCTTAACTCTTACTCTGGCCTAATAGCTAAGGTCTTAGACTCGTACTATGGCCTACTGGTTAAGGTCTTAACTCTTACTCTGGCCTACTGGTTAAGGTCTTAACTCTTACTCTGGCCTAATAGCTAAGGTCTTAACTCTTACTCTGGCCTAATAGCTAAGGTCTTAGACTCGTACTCTGGCCTACTGGTTAAGGTCTTAACTCTTACTCTGGCCTAATAGCTAAGGTCTTAGACTCTTACTCTGGCCTAATGGTTAAGGTCTTAACTCTTACTCTGGCCTAATGGTTAAGGTCTTAACTCTTACTCTGGCCTACTGGTAAAGTTCTTAGACTCTTACTCTGGCCTACAGGTTAAGGTCTTAACTCTTACTCTGGCCTACTAGTTAAGGTCTTAGACTCTTACTCTGGCCTACAGGTTAGGGTCGTAACTCTTACTCTGGCCTACTGGTTAAGGTCTTAACTCTTACTCTAGCCTAACAGCTAAGGTCTTAACTCTTACTCTGGCCTAATAGCTAAGGTCTTAACTCGTACTCTGGCCTAATAGCTAAGGTCTTAGATTCGTACTCTGGCCTACTGGTTAAGGTCTTAACTCTTACTCTGGCCTAATAGCTAAGGTCTTAACTCTTACTCTGGCCTAATATCTAAGGTCTTAGACTCGTACTATGGCCTACAGGTTAAGGTCTTAACTCTTATTCTGGCCTAATAGCTAAGGTCTTAGACTCGTACTCTGGCCTAATGGTTAAGGTCTTAGACTCTTACTCTGGCCTACTGGTTAAGGTCTTAACTCTTACTCTGGCCTACTGGTTAAGGTCTTAACTCTTACTCTCGACTACTGGTTAAGGTCTTAACTTTTACTATGGCCTAATAGCTAAGGTCTTAACTCTTACTCTGGCCTAGTGGTTAAGGTCTTAACTCTTACTCTGGCCTAATAGCTAAGGTCTTAACTCTTACTCTGGCTTACTTGTTAAGGTCTTAACACTTACTCTGGCCTAATAGCTAAGGTCTTAGACTCGTACTATGGCCTACAGGTTAAGGTCTTAACTCTTACTCTGGCCTAATAGCTAAGGTCTTAGACTCATACTCTGGCCTACTGCTTAAGGTCTTAACTCTTACTCTGGCCTAATAGCTAAGGTCTTAGACTCATACTCTGGCCTACTGCTTAAGGTCTTAACTCTTACTCTGGCCTAATAGCTAAGGTCTTAAACTCGTACTCTGGCCTAATGGTTAAGGTCTTAGACTCTTACTCTGGCCTACTGGTTAAGGTCTGAACTCTTACTATGGCCTACTGGTTAAGGTCTTAACTCTTACTCTGGCCTAATGGTTAAGGTCTTAACTCTTACTCTGGCCTAATGGCTAAGGTCTGAACTCTTGCTCTGGCATACTTGTTAAGGTCTTAACTCTTACTCTGGCCTACAGGTTAAGGTCTTAACACTTACTCTGGCCTAATAGCTAAGGTCTTAGACTCGTACTCTTAAGGTCTTAGACTCTTACTCTGGCCTACTGGTTAAGGTCTGAACTCTTACTCTGGCCTACTGGTTAAGGTCTTAACTCTTACTCTGGCTTAATAGCTAAGGTCTTAACTCTTACTCTGGCTGAATAGCTAAGGTCTTAACTCTTACTCTGGCCTAATAGCTAAGGTCTTAGACTCGTACTCTGGCCTACTGGTTAAGGTCTTAACTCTTACTCTGGCCTAATAGCTAAGGTCTTAGACTCGTACTTTGGCCTACTGGTTAAGGTCTTAACTCTTACTCTGGCGTAATAGCTAAGGTCTTAACTCTTACTCTGGCCTACTGGTTAAGGTCTTAACTCTTACTCTGGCCTAATAGCTAAGGTCTTAGACTCGTACTTTGGCCTACTGGTTAAGGTCTTAACTCTTACTCTGGCCTAATAGCTAAGGTCTTAACTCTTACTCTGGCCTACTGGTTAAGGTCTTAACTCTTACTCTGGCCTAATAGCTAAGGTCTTAACTCTTACTCTGGCCTAATAGCTAAGGTCTTAGACTCGTACTCTGGCTTACAGTTTAAGGTCTTAACTCTTACTCTGGCCTACTGGTTAAGGTCTTAACTCTTACTCTGGCCTACTGGTTAAGGTCTTAACTCCCACTCTGGCCTAATAGCTAAGGTCTTAACTCTTACTCTGGCCTAATAGGTAAGGTCTTAGACTCTTACTCTGGCCTAATAGCTAAGGTCTTAGACTCGTACTCTGGCCTACTGGTTAAGGTCTTAACTCTTACTCTGGCCTACTGGTTAAGGTCGTAACTCTTACTCTGGCCTAATAGCTAAGGTCTTAACTCTTACTCTGGCCTAATAGCTAAGGTCTTGGACTCTTACTCTGGCCTAATTGCTAAGGTCTTAGACTCGTACTCTGGCCTACTGGTTAAGGTCTTAACTCTTACTCTGGCCTAATAGCTAAGGTCTTAGACTCGTACTATGGCCTACTGGTTAAGGTCTTAACTCTTACTCTGGACTACTGGTTAAGGTCTTAACTCTTACTCTGGCCTAATAGCTAAGGTCTTAACTCTTACTCTGGCCTAATAGCTAAGGTCTTAGACTCGTACTCTGGCCTACTGGTTAAGGTCTTAACTCTTACTCTGGCCTAATAGCTAAGGTCTTAGACTCTTACTCTGGCCTAATGGTTAAGGTCTTAACTCTTACTCTGGCCTAATGGTTAAGGTCTTAACTCTTACTCTGGCCTACTGGTAAAGTTCTTAGACTCTTACTCTGGCCTACAGGTTAAGGTCTTAACTCTTACTCTGGCCTACTAGTTAAGGTCTTAGACTCTTACTCTGGCCTACAGGTTAAGGTCGTAACTCTTACTCTGGCCTACTGGTTAAGGTCTTAACTCTTACTCTAGCCTAATAGCTAAGGTCTTAACTCTTACTCTGGCCTAATAGCTAAGGTCTTAACTCGTACTCTGGCCTAATAGCTAAGGTCTTAGACTCGTACTCTGGCCTACTGGTTAAGGTCTTAACTCTTACTCTGGCCTAATAGCTAAGGTCTTAACTCTTACTCTGGCCTAATATCTAAGGTCTTAGACTCGTACTATGGCCTACAGGTTAAGGTCTTAACTCTTACTCTGGCCTAACAGCTAAGGTCTTAACTCTTACTCTGGCCTAATAGCTAAGGTCTTAGACTCGTACTATGGCCTACAGGTTAAGGTCTTAACTCTTATTCTGGCCTAATAGCTAAGGTCTTAGACTCGTACTCTGGCCTAATGGTTAAGGTCTTAGACTCTTACTCTGGCCTACTGGTTAAGGTCTTAACTCTTACTCTGGCCTACTGGTTAAGGTCTTAACTCTTACTCTGGCCTACTGGTTAAGGTCTTAACTTTTACTCTGGCCTAATAGCTAAGGTCTTAACTCTTACTCTGGCCTAGTGGTTAAGGTCTTAACTCTTACTCTGGCCTAATAGCTAAGGTCTTAACTCTTACTCTGGCTTACTTGTTAAGGTCTTAACTCTTACTCTGGCCTAATAGCTAAGGTCTTAGACTCGTACTCTGGCCTACTGGTTAAGGTCTTAACTCTTACTCTGTCCTAATAGCTAAGGTCTTAGACTCGTACTATGGCCTACAGGTTAAGGTCTTAACTCTTACTCTGGCCTAATAGCTAAGGTCTTAGACTCGTACTCTGGCCTACTGCTTAAGGTCTTAACTCTTACTCTGGCCTAATAGCTAAGGTCTTAGACTCGTACTCTGGCCTACTGCTTAAGGTCTTAACTCTTACTCTGGCCTAATAGCTAAGGTCTTAGACTCGTACTATGGCCTACTGGTTAAGGTCTTAACTCTTACTCTGGCCTACTGCTTAAGGTCTTAACTCTTACTCTGGCCTAATAGCTAAGGTCTTAACTCTTACTCTGGCCTAATAGCTAAGGTCTTAGACTCGTACTCTGGCCTAAAGGTTAAGATCTTAACTCTTATTCTGGCCTAATAGCTAAGGTCTTAGACTCGTACTCTGGCCTAATGGTTAAGGTCTTAGACTCTCACTCTGGCCTACTGGTTAAGGTCTTAACTCTTACTCTGGCCTATTGGTTAAGGTCTTAACTCTTACTCTGGCCTAATGGTTAAGGTCTTAACTCTTACTCTGGCCTAATAGCTAAGGTCTGAACTCTTACTCTGGCCTACTTGTTAAGGTCTTAACTCTTACTCTGGCCTACAGGTTAAGGTCTTAACTCTTACTCTGGCCTAATAGCTAAGGTCTTAGACTCGTACTCTGGCCTAATGGTTAAGGTCTTAGACTCTTACTCTGGCCTACTGGTTAAGGACTGAACTCTTACTCTGGCCTACTGGTTAAGGTCTTAACTCTTACTCTGGCTTAATAGCTAAGGTCTTAACTCTTACTCTGGCCTAATAGCTAAGGTCTTAACTCTTACTCTGGCCTAATAGCTAAGGTCTTAGACTCATACTCTGGCCTACTGGTTAAGGTCTTAACTCTTACTCTGGCCTAATAGCTAAGGTCTTAGACTCGTACTTTGGCCTACTGGTTAAGGTCTTAACTCTTACTCTGGCCTAATAGCTAAGGTCTTAACTCTTACTCTGGCCTACTGGTTAAGGTCTTAACTCTTACTCTGGCCTAATAGCTAAGGTCTTAACTCTTACTCTGGCCTAATAGCTAAGGTCTTAGACTCGTACTCTGGCCTACAGTTTAAGGTCTTAACTCTTACTCTGGCCTACTGGTTAAGGTCTTAACTCTTACTCTGGCCTACTGGGTAAGGTCTTAACTCTTACTCTGGCCTAATAGCTAAGGTCTTAACTCTTACTCTGGCCTAATAGCTAAGGTCTTAGACTCTTACTCTGGCCTAATAGCTAAGGTCTTAGACTCGTACTCTGGCCTACTGGTTAAGTTCTTAACTCTTACTCTGGCCTAATAGCTAAGGTCTTAGACTCGTACTATGGCCTACAGGTTAAGGTCTTAACTCTTACTCAGGCCTACTGGTTAAGGTCTTAACTCTTACTCTGGCCTACTGGTTAAGGTCGTAACTCTTACTCTGGCCTAATAGCTAAGGTCTTAACTCTTACTCTGGCCTAATAGCTAAGGTCTTAGACTCTTACTCCGGCCTAATTGCTAAGGTCTTAGACTCGTACTCTGGCCTACTGGTTAAGGTCTTAACTCTTACTCTGGCCTAATAGCTAAGGTCTTAGACTCGTACTATGGCCTACTGGTTAAGGTCTTAACTCTTACTCTGGCCTACTGGTTAAGGTCTTAACTCTTACTCTGGCCTAATAGCTAAGGTCTTAACTCTTACTCTGGCCTAATAGCTAAGGTCTTAGACACGTACTCTGGCCTACTGGTTAAGGTCTTAACTCTTACTCTGGCCTAATAGCTAAGGTCTTAGACTCTTACTCTGGCCTAATGGTTAAGGTCTTAACTCTTACTCTGGCCTAATGGTTAAGGTCTTAACTCTTACTCTGGCCTACTGGTAAAGTTCTTAGACTCTTACTCTGGCCTACAGGTTAAGGTCTTAACTCTTACTCTGGCCTACTAGTTAAGGTCTTAGACTCTTACTCTGGCCTACAGGTTAGGGTCGTAACTCTTACTCTGGCCTACTGGTTAAGGTCTTAACTCTTACTCTAGCCTAACAGCTAAGGTCTTAACTCTTACTCTGGCCTAATAGCTAAGGTCTTAACTCGTACTCTGGCCTAATAGCTAAGGTCTTAGATTCGTACTCTGGCCTACTGGTTAAGGTCTTAACTCTTACTCTGGCCTAATAGCTAAGGTCTTAACTCTTACTCTGGCCTAATATCTAAGGTCTTAGACTCGTACTATGGCCTACAGGTTAAGGTCTTAACTCTTATTCTGGCCTAATAGCTAAGGTCTTAGACTCGTACTCTGGCCTAATGGTTAAGGTCTTAGACTCTTACTCTGGCCTACTGGTTAAGGTCTTAACTCTTACTCTGGCCTACTGGTTAAGGTCTTAACTCTTACTCTCGACTACTGGTTAAGGTCTTAATTTTTACTATGGCCTAATAGCTAAGGTCTTAACTCTTACTCTGGCCTAGTGGTTAAGGTCTTAACTCTTACTCTGGCCTAATAGCTAAGGTCTTAACTCTTACTCTGGCTTACTTGTTAAGGTCTTAACACTTACTCTGGCCTAATAGCTAAGGTCTTAGACTCGTACTATGGCCTACAGGTTAAGGTCTTAACTCTTACTCTGGCCTAATAGCTAAGGTCTTAGACTCATACTCTGGGCTACTGCTTAAGGTCTTAACTCTTACTCTGGCCTAATAGCTAAGGTCTTAGACTCATACTCTGGCCTACTGCTTAAGGTCTTAACTCTTACTCTGGCCTAATAGCTAAGGTCTTAAACTCGTACTCTGGCCTAATGGTTAAGGTCTTAGACTCTTACTCTGGCCTACTGGTTAAGGTCTGAACTCTTACTATGGCCTACTGGTTAAGGTCTTAACTCTTACTCTGGCCTAATGGTTAAGGTCTTAACTCTTACTCTGGCCTAATGGCTAAGGTCTGAACTCTTGCTCTGGCATACTTGTTAAGGTCTTAACTCTTACTCTGGCCTACAGGTTAAGGTCTTAACACTTACTCTGGCCTAAT